>NC_134586.1:100254019-100987352 GCF_037038515.1 Microtus pennsylvanicus | reverse complement strand
GGGGATTTCATACGGTCACATGGTACTGGCTGACTCACCTTCCTTGGAATGCATGGCTGGAACATTAGTTTATATCCATCAGGAATTGCATATCGCTCCTAGGGAACAGTTGCTGATATAGATGTTGCATTGTGTCCCAACCAAATCTTCTGCGTTCACCCCACAGTTCAGAATGTGACTCTACATCACACTGGAAGGGTGTTATTAGTTCTGAAGATCTCATGCTGCCTTAGGGTGTGTCCTGTTGTTCTTTTGGGAGCATCAACCCAGAGAGGGAGACTTTGGGAGGCTCAAAAAGGAATCAGGAGCACATCCTGGGCTCATCCAAGGTTGCCAGCCAATTGCAAGGTGGGCTGCTTGGAACTTGTGTTTCTCTGCACCCTGTGAGGCAGTTGCTGGGCATCACCTTGACCTCGAAGCTCTCGGTCCATGAAAGGACCTTGTTGCCATAGAAACTCCCTCAGTTTGTCATGCTTTGTCACAGCAGCCCCAGGAAGCAAAAATATGTAGACATATCATTCCATGTAAACAAAAACATTTAAACTTACACTCTATTAGAGATGCATGATATAATTAATTATGCTGCAAAGATTAGTAAGGAGAACCGCTAATCTGGGTAATTTTGTGAAAGTATTTTGACTAGATAGTGTGACAAAGCAGAGATTATATAAATATTGTGCTCTAATTAGTGAGTGTGTGTTCACAGCATTGGTCAGCAATGGTGAAGCGTTGTCTCTTGTTACAAAGAATCAGCAAACGGACCCAGCACTGGATGGTGAGTAACAACTCTCAGGACCAGAGAATACCTAGTGAGGGCTACAGAAAGAGCACAAAACCTGGGGATCAGAGCAGCAGTGGGGAGAGACCAGGAGGAACTAGCTTATGTCTGTCGTCTGTCTTCCTACCAATATGTGTGCTTTCTCTCTGCTACCCCAAATTATATTTCTATTGGTCATATATTACCTATTATTTCTTTATATATCTAAAATCCATTATTTATCTATAATCTACTATCAGTTATATAACTATTAGGTATTAAATGTCCTCTAGGTATCATCTGTTATCAATTATATACCTATTAATGACCTATTATCTTCTTATAATCTGTTTATCATAATCATCTATTATCATTAATTTATCTATTAGTCACTGATTAGATATTCTCTATAGACTATAATCGATCTATGATCCACCTATATATACGTCTATCATCTATCTATCTACTTATCATAACTTATCAACTATACATTTATTAGTCATCTATTAGTCTTTTCTACATAGTGATTGTTCCTTGCTTTGATAAGACATTGGGCATGGAAACTCTTATAAAGGAAAGTATTAAATTGGGGATGGCTTACAGTTCGGAGGTTTGATCAGCTATCATCAAGATGGAAAGCATGACAGTGTACAGGCAGACATGATGCTGGTGAGGTAGTTGAGAGCTCCACATCCAGATTGGCCTCAGGAAGAGATGAAGAGAGACTCTCTGCCTGACTTGAGCATTGGAAAGCCCAAAGCCTACCCTCTGGTGACACACTGTCTCCAACAAGGCCATACCTACTTCAACAAGGCCACATTTTCTGATGGTGCCATTCCCTATGAGCCTATGGAGGCCATTTTTATTCAAACTACCATGGCAATAAATCTACAGTCCACCAGCATGTATATAATTAAACATTTTCCTCAGTTTTACCCTTTTCCATTTGGCAGAAATGACCACAGCTAGCAGACTTACCTTGGGTTCTGGTAAATGGAGTCAGGATTGTTGGGGAAGTAGTTGATCTGGTTTCTGGAGCAAAGACAAACAATGGAGGAGGCAGACCGAGGATTCTGTTGTCCCCCTAGGATTGGGCTCCCAGGAGCAGGAAAGACCAGCTGGCAATGCAAGGGGACACTGTGACATGAGAGTCCATCAATAAATGTCACTGACTTTCCCCTTCCTTGACTGAGTGTCTATAGCTCATGGTTGGCCATCTTCTGCCAACATTCTTGACTGACATCTACCTCAGACATTGGTTTTTATCTCAGTCTTAGGAGCTGCTCTGGCTGCATATGGGAACTGGAAAACCTAACGAGTCCAGGCCCAGGTGTTCCCAGTGGTTTCTACTGCTGTAATGAAGGAGAGAGGATATAAAATGACTCCATGTTGTCTCAGGACACAATTGGAGCTGTATCACATGTCTCCTCTGTGAGTCATTAGCTCAGCTGCACACCACCGCTCATCCCCAGGGCTTGCCCAGTTCCTCAGTAGCTGCAGAGCGATTCTTGCTCATAAGATAGCAACTAAGAAAGTGGAACTACACATGGAATCCTCGAACATTGTCTCTTGCCAGTCCTTCTACTCTGTGAGAAGAGGCAGGGGGATTATTAAGTCTCCCGATGTGCCTGAATGAGACAATACCATTCTCACGGGGTTTGGAGAATGTCACAGTCACTAAACAAACACAATACCATGGTTATCATTAAGTAGGAGAAGACTGAACAGCATGCATTTAAGTTTTGTCTGGAATGAATGTGAGGAGAACAAGAAAACTCCATAGAGGCACTACAAGTGGGAATGAATCATTGGCAAAACCCTGACTTGTTTGTCTGCTGTCAAAACAGCCTGGTGGGCTGCCCCTAGATGCTTCTAACATCCTCCTCCTCTGACATGCGCCTCCTGCATCAGGCATCTCGCCTTAGTGCAGATATAGCCCAGAAAAGATCTCAAAGCCTTGACTCCCACAGGGTGGCATTTGAATAATTTAGTATGTGTTGCTGATGTTGGGGTGTTTCATGTTTAATGATCTAAAGCCATATCTGGAAGCATCTTCATCTATTCATTCATGGGTGAAATCTCGAGGCTTATCCGCAGGCGAGTAGGCTTGATATGTGGGGTAGCGGCAGATCCCATCGTAGTTGGATGCTGGGATCTATGTTATCTTCAAAGGTGTTTCTGGCCAGCCAGGTCCAGTTCTTCCCATAGGTGCCCCTGCAGAGCCAGGTCTGATCTTGACTGGTAAAGAGGGAGAGGCAGCTTGCTGATTGTCCGATAGGCTGCCATGGAGTCAGTCCTATATGGTCCTTGAAGGGCTTTAACTACATCTGTGTGGAAGAAAGACACAGCAAGATACGAGTCTCAGTCTGTTCACCTCCCATTAGACCATCTTATACAGGTATCACATGTTAATTCTATGCATCTTACTATATTATAAAATAAGCCCAGGGAGTCTACGTAACTGGTCAGGCCATGAGCTTGAAGCTGTGTCATGCTTTGGAACCTGGCTCCATACTGCCTCTTAAGAATGTAATTTCTTCATTGTACTACTTGCCGAATATCTACTATGTCCTAGGCAGGAAAGCAAGCCACATAAGAGAGTTCAGATGGATTTAGGGTTTCTCGTCTCTAAGAAACTTATAAACACTATTTAAGTCAAACTTTAAGAGCGTGGGCACACGTGAGAGAAAGGCAGAGCATTTGGTTAAGGCTAAGAGTGCCCACTGTTCTGAGGATTTGTGTTTGGATACAGCACCAGCATCTGGTGGCTCACACATCCTTACACACACGTGTCTCCTGCTCTAAGGGTTTTGATGATGTCCCCCTTCAAACTTCACATTTTCATAATATAAATGTGAAGTATAAACATAAAAATTTACATGGCAAGAACATAAGTTCTGTGTGATAAACCACAATAAGAAGCAGAGTGAAGGCATAGCAGGAGCTATGAAAGGTACAATTTTGAATAAGAATTTTAGGGTAAGACTCACTGAAACGATAGCTCAGATCTGTGAACTCAGGGTGAGCCTAGAGTAGTTTAAAAAAAAACACTCTTGGGAGATCTTGTCTATTTCCCCTTCCTGGGGGATCCATGTATGTTTCTCTTAAGGTTCTCTTTGTTATCTACCTTCTCTGGGATCATGGACTATAGGCTTGTTATCCTTTGCTTTACACCTAATATCCACTTATGCATGAGTACATACTGTGCTTACCTTCTGAGTGAAGTTACCTCACTCAGAATGGTTTTTTTTCTAGTTCTATCCATTTGCATGCAAATTTCAAGATATAATTGATTTTTACCACTGAGAAGTAGTACTCCATTGTGTAAATACACCACATTTTCTTTATCCATTCTTCAGCTGAGGGGCATCTAGGATGTTTCCAGGTTCTGGCTATTATGAATAATGCTGCTATGAACATAGTTGAGCAAATATCATTATAGTATGATTGAGCATACTTTGGGTATAATCCCAAGAGTGGTATTGCTGGGTATTGAGGTTGGTTGATTCTTATTATTCTGAGAAACCATCATACAGATTTCCAAAGCATCTGTCCCAGTTTGTGCTTCCACCAGCAATGGAGGAGTGTTCCTCTTACTCTGCATCCTCTCCAGTATAAGCTATCATTCGTGCTTTTGATCTTAGCCATTTTGACTGGTGTAAGATAGTCATTTTGACTTGAAGTTCTCTGATAGCTGAGGATGTTGACCATTTCCTTAAGTGTCTTCGGCCATTTGAGATTCTGTTGAGAATTCATTGCATAGGGGTACTGGTAGAAGGGACAGCAGGAAGGGAGGAGGAAAATTTGAGGGAATATGCTAGTCAAGATGGGGGAAGAACAAAGTGGGAGAACAATGAAGGAGATATCTTGATTGAGGGAGCCATTATGAGGCTACCAAGAAACCTGACACTAGAGAAATTCCCAAGAATCCACAAGGAAGACCCCAGCTAAGACCCTAAGCAATAGTGAAGAGGGTGCCTGAACTGTCCATGGCCTGTAGTCAGATTGATGACTACCTTAAATGTTATCATAGTACCTTCATACAGCAACTGATGGAAGCAGAAGCAGAGATCCACAGTGGAGCACTGGGCTAAACTTTCAAAATCTAGTTGAAGAGAGGGAGGAGTGAGGTTATGAGCAAAGGGGTCAAGACCATGATGGGGACATCCACTGAAACAGCTTACCTGAACTAATGGGAGCCCACCAACTCTGGCCTGACAGCGGGGGATCCAGAAGGGATCAAACTAGGCCTTCTGAATGTGGGAAACAGTTGTATGGCTGAGGTACTCTGTGGGGCCACTGGCAGTGCGACCAGCATTTATCCCTACTGCTTATATTGGCTTTTTGGAGCCCATTCTTTTTGGAGCGATACCTTGCTCAGTCTAGACATAGTGGGAGAGGGCCTTGGTCCTGCCTCAAAGTAATATGCTAGACTTTGGTGGCTTCCCATGGGAGGTCTTGCCAGCTCTTAGGAGTGGATGAGGGTGGGAAAGGGAAGGTGAGGGGAGCGGGAGAAGGGGAGGGAGTGTAAAATGATAAAAGATAGTTTTTAAAAAAATAAATTACAAACAAAACAAAATTTAAAAAAAACCTACTTTGGGGAAAGTGATGGCTGGCCGGAGTCTTAAACCATGAATCCACATCCACAGGTACAGGAGGGAAAGACGGACATAGGAGGGATGAGGGGCAATGAGAAAAATACTGGAGGATTGTCCTGCAGAAGACAGAGAGGGAAGAGAAGGGAAAGGGAGAGGGAGAGAGGAGTGCGTGAGGGAGAGAGCATCCTTGAGAGCATGCATGCAAGAGGACTCACCATACAGAAGTAGTGGCATGTGTACATTATGTCAAGCATTTTCTGGTTTCCAAGTGACATGGTTTTCAAAACCACCATGATGGTCCCAGGAGTCCACCTAGAAGTGAACACAGAATGGTATCAAACAGGCAGATAGACAGACAGACAGACAGACAACACCGGATTGAATCTGAAGTACCTGAAACTGGAGTGCTGTGTTCAGCAGTTGGTGCACAGGCAGGAAGCTGTGAGTCCTTCCCACTTGTTCAGGGTGCTTTCGCCTGTCCCACACAGGGCATGAGGCATCCAAACACTGCCAGTCTGAGTTCCTGGCCATGTCCTTTTAAAGCAGATTCTGTCGACAGGCTTTGCATCTCTGCTGCCCTGCATGGAAACAGTACAGGACACGTTTAAGGCTGACCTTAAACTTGGTGTCTCTTTTTCCAGTTTTGAAATCATTCCTCGAGGCAGAAGGGACTCAGCCTGGGATAGCTACACTGGGACCTGTAGAGGTTCCATGTAGGACTTGCTCATGGGACATGTCAAGGAATCAGATGTCCACGACTGTCATCCACGCAGGACACATGTGTGCTGCTCAGCTTTCCTGCGTGGTTTTTGTGTACAGTACAGTTTGACATCTGTATCCCGGACACCAGAGTGACATCAAGATCAGGATACAATCAGCTAGCTGCACAGCTCACAACTTTTTCCTGTGGAAAGAAAGGATAAAATTTCCATTTACTAAGAGAAATCATTTTGAGACTGGGGTCATGGTGCTATCTGTAGGGCATCCAGATTTGCATCCCCTTCACTAAGACAAGAAGGATAAAAATGGCCAGGAGGTTTGGGAAACTGATTTAGTACACATTTGCTTTGCTAAGGACAGTGGCTTCTCACAGAGCCCTGCACATGAAGCCCTGACCCTGAGAACATGTCTCACAAGATTTATTTGGGTGTCGGGAACAGGGGGTATCCTGAAGGGTTCCTGTGAAGACATCCACAAACAACTGTGCCCTTTGTCATAATAATGTGTGCTTTTCTGGCAAGGTGGAACTCCGGGGTGGAAGGGGGAGCGATGGGGAACCAGTCTGAAACCTTCATGGGAGTTGAGAGAGGAGATGCAGGGGCGGGGGGATAAGGGAACAGCAAATCTCCAGGGCAAAATCATCCAAACATAACTCATCCATCAAAGTCACTTTTGCTCCCTGTTCACCTGACATTTTAAACATCAGACTTCCTGGATGCCCAGACAGTCGGTCATGTGAAATTGACACGCACACAGATTTAATAGCCTGTTTTAAATTTCTAATTATTGTTTGAGTAAGTTTTCATGTCAGTCCAGTCTCCTGATGAGCTACTCGGGGTGAGCCGGGAAAGCACACAGGCTGATGTTTGCCTGCTTGCTGTCAAATCCCGACTTTTCACATGTTGGGGCTCTTTTCATTGTTTTGTTATTGCGGTAAGAATGCCAAGAATTCTCAAGAGAGTCAGACCGCAGCTCTTTTCCTGAGAGTTCCCCAGCCTAAACTGGGAGCACAACTGCCATGGTCAGACACACAGTGTGCGATGTTCATTTGCTAATCACTATTCCCAGACTCAGTCTCTGCTCATCATCGTTAGCCAGGGTAGATGCTCTTGGTGCTGTCTGAGAACCCTCCTACCTGTAAGCCTGTTGGAAATGCTGACCATCCCCAGCATAGTGTGCTACACTGCAGCCCAGTAGCATCATGGCTTTCTTGAGAAAGGTTTTTCTTTTCTTTGTAACAAACCGGAAGTGAAGAGGATGCAACGGTACTGGTAGTTCTCTGGGTCGGCCACATTACTCACTGCTGGTTGACTCAGTTGTCCCCAAATAGAAAGGGAGACATGCAGAGCTGAGATAGGTGAGCAGGCGGGATGGAGGAGGTGGCCACACCTGCACCCCTCTAATTCTAGTTCCAGCAGAGTGGGGGGGACTGAAGCCCAGGGGCTGCCATGACTCATGTGGACAGGAAGTGGAGGCAGGCAGGTCTCTCCTGTCTTTGCAAATTCGTCAATGACTGTGGGTGGTTCTCCCAACCCATCACCATAGCCACCATGGCAAGACAGCAAGCTGTGGTCTAAAATATACATCTGCTCAACCAAGAGTGTAGGTGCGCATCCCGAATATGACATCATGCACGTCCTCCAGAAACCCGACCACCCTTGAGTATAACATCATGGAAATTCTCTAGATGTCTGACCATTTGTGTGGACATACGACCACACAGACAGCTTCCATTGAGTGTATAAACTGAAGTTTTGATTAAGTGCCTTGGGAATGGTTGAATACTCCAGCTGTGAATGTCAAGCTCAGAGGTGCTGGGCATGGTATACAGACTTTCCTTTTGTAGCGCCAGGGTTCAGGATGAATTTTTGTACCTGCACAGAGGTCCATATGCTGCTGTCATTTGCAAAGTCACTTCCCAAAAGTCAGAGTAGGGATAGATAAAGTATAGGTCCTGTGAATGGAAGCGTAATTCTTCTTTATTTTTCTCTATTCTATAAGAAATATGTGACATTTTCAGTAGTGTTTGGGTGTGTGACATGCTGCAAAGAGGCTTAGGTTCAAACCCTGGCTGCATGCTTTTTAATCATCCCCTGTTTTGATGTCTAAACCCATCTCAGCCTGGTCTCCCTGTAAGGAAGAGAGAGCTGTTCTTGCTACTCCTACAAGACTACAAGAACCCGGTTCACACATGCTGTCTCTGCATGCTGCAGGCATTCAGCTAATAGCACAGAGGAATACAAGGATCCTGCTTAAAACCTTCACCATATTACTCCCGGGAGAGAATTGTTCTTACTGGCTGAATGCGAGACCCTGTGAGACCTAAATGTGTGTAGGGTGTGTGGTCATCAGGGCTGGGGATGGTTGGGGGACTGGCGATCAGATCATGGGCGTATGATGGACACTGGGGCTTCGGAGAACATGGAGAATGTGATTTCAGAACAGGGTTTCCTAAGGCTGTGCTTTGGACAAGTTCGCCCCATAACCTATGTGTTAGTTGGCAGCCTGAGGCTCCACTGGGAGGTGGTGCAAGCCTTCAAGAGGAGACCCTAGCAGATGGAAGGCACAGGATCTTGCCCTTGAGGAGCATGTGAGTCCCTCGCACCTTCCTTGCCCTGTGTTCCTGACACTGCAGCAGCAGACTAGGAACAAGCAGAGATAGGAGATCCAGTTGGAACCTGTGAAACTCTAATGTCCCCCAAACTTTCCTATTTTCTATGCTGACTGCCCCAGGGGTATCTTGTTACAGTGCTACAAAGCTGACGAACTAACCTGTATTCGATTTTGGGTTTTTTTTCGATATGAGAACATAGCTTCCGATCACTTGCATTTCTTCTTTGCACGCTTCTACTACAATGTCTAGTAACTGTCACTTTCCTGAATGTTCAATGTACACTCCATGGTACACCAACTTGGGTTTTGTGTCTATGAAAGCGAAGGATAAGACAGCTGCCACGATCATTATCACAGGGCAACTCAGTGTGTCCCAGAGCTTCACATTCAGGACATAAACACCACAGTGGAGGATAGTATCCCTGTGCACACAGGAGCAAAATCCCAGCTGAATCTAAACCCAGCAGAGGCATTGTTTTGACATTTGTAGGACTTTCACTGTAGGAGGAAATGCCGCTTGTTGGTTCCCAGCTGCTCGGCTAGTTTAGACCTGAAATAATCACACAGAAACTGTCTTAATTAAATCACTGATTGGCCCATTTGCTCTAGCTTCTTATTGGCTGACTCTTACATATTAATTGAACCCATTTCTATTAATCGGTGTATTGCCATGTGGCTGTGGCTTACCGATTGGCTAAAGTTCTGGTGTCTGTCTCTAGCAGCTCCATCGCTTCTCTCTCACTTCTGTCTGCCCTTTCCCCCCCCCAGCATTCATTTTAGGTTTCCCTGCCTACCTCTATTCTACCCTATCAGGCCAAGCTAGTTTTTCAAAATTCATTAATGATAATCACAGCATACAGAGGAGAATCCCACATTATTTCACGTCTCCTTTTCTTGTGTTTCACTCATTGAAAACCAGTGGTGCCCTTACACCCATCCCACGTCTACATTTGCATTATATTTTCTCTAGGATTCTTGATGTTGATGTGTGTGTGTGCAGGTGCACACACATTTGCATGTGTGTGAACAGAGGTTTGGGTCTTTTCTAGATCCCTCTCTACTTTCCTTGTTCATCGGATTCTTAAAGAGGTCAGTTGACTGCTTTATTTATATTAATATCCATTTTTGTTCCTGCTGGGGTCCAAACCCTGAGCTGTAAGCACCCTAGAAAAAGCTCAGGCCTGCTGTCCACCTCCTTAACACACTTCTCTTTTATACTTTGAAAATTCTGCACATCTCTAGCCATGATCTTTGACCACACCTCTTTACCCTTGCTCCCTCCCTATTCTCCTAGACCTCTTCACGGAAACAGGGAGGAACCCGAATTTCATTGGGTCATCTAGGGCAGTTAGTTGGCCAATAAACTTTTGAAATCTTCCTGCTTTCCTACCTCCTCATAGCTGGGGTGTGGCCTTGTGCCACCATGATGCCCTGACCCACAATCCTGACACAAACTCTCTGCCCATGTTTCACCTGTTTCTCTGACTTTTTTTTTCAGACCTGGTGGGCTGCTGGTCCCAGTCTGTAGTTCAGGGTTCACTGGTACACCAGAGTCCCCCTCCCTTGGCCTCCCAAGAGACAAGATTGGGGTAAGCCATACACTTTGGATGGCTTTTTCTGTGCAGTTTTATTAAAGATTTATCTACTGCATTAAACATCATTTTAATTTCAGTCCAATGATTATTTGACATTGAAAATAGCATTCAAGCTTCCCCAATTTAGAGGGATACTTACAGCAGATAATTTGTGATACCCAAGGCTACCCTTTTCTGCTCTAACTTCTGTTTTTAAAATATTTTAATGAGTTTACTTATTAAAAAATTATAGTATAAATAAAATCAAGGTTTAAAAAATTATAGCATGCATCATTTTGCCATAGTTGATGCTTAAACCTATAACTGAGGGTATCATTTTATGGAAGGCATAAAGATTGAATCTGTGATTAGGTCAAGAGGTATTTGGATAGTCTATAAATTTTAATTAATTCACGGCTTGTTCTTAAACTCATTTTATAAATATCGTACAAAAATGTTTGGTTAATTAAAAGTTTAAATAATTATGGTATCATTAAGAGGATTATTTTTTAACTATCAGATCCTTGACGATCTCTTTAGCATTAACTCTTGTAGATGTGTCTCTTCACTGCCCTGCGGTCACTCTGGCCACTGACAACCTCACAAAACACTATAGTCTAATAGTGTTCAAGTTTCGCACACACATAGAAACCACAGCTCTACCCACTGCTTGGGGAAAAGTCTCTGTTTCCACAACCCAGTGAGATGGGTGCACAGAGACCTTTCAAGTCTGCAGGCCTAGAACTCCCCCGGGTGTTTGGAGGACCCTCCCCTTGTACATGCTGTGACATGCGCTGAACACTGTTCTTTCCACAAGGCATTTCCCGAGCTGTCATTTCCTCCTAGAGTGGAAACCCTGTCACGTACCAGCGGGAGGTCCCTTGTTCATTTCACAGACTTCGACCAGAGGTTGACGCTTTACTACCGGAGGGCACACATTTAATTTAGAGACTTGCGAGTCAGCATTTGGGATAATACTGTAGAATTGAAACACACTTTCTAAACACGGCTCAACCTAAGAGCTACACAGGCAGGAGCATCGAGGTCAAATTCAACTTATTAGCGAAGTAATGATGTGAGCAGAGGAAAGGGAATCGTGGGGAGGTGGAGATGGCTCAGCAGATAAGAGCACTGGCTGCTTTTGCAGAGGTCCTGGGTGTGGTTCTCAGTATCCACCTGGCACCCCCAACTTTCAATCACCAAAGTTCAAGGGGGGTCTGAAGCCTAATCTGGCCATTCCAGGCACCAGGCACACATATGGTACACATATAAATGTGCAGGCACACACTTATATGTATAAATAAAATAATAATTAGTCAGAAGCCAAAGATGTAAAAATGAAAGGAAGTTGAGAGACTGAAGAGGCAGCACCTTGGTGAGTGCACTGGATGCTCTTGCCGAAGACTTGGGTTTGCTTCTCAGGATCAACGTAGCAGTTCACAGCCATCTATAACTTCAGTGCCAGGACGGCGAGGGGTGCACCCACACACTGAGACAATGGGGATGTTCTATCGGGAACTCACCAAGCCTGGGTCTGAAAAAGCATGAAATAAAACCGGACTTGCTGAACATAGCGGACAATGAGGACTACTGAGAACTCAAGAACAATGGCAATAGGTTTTTGATCCTACTGCACGTACTGGCTTTGGGGGAGCCTAGGCAGTTTGGATGCTCACCTTACTAGACCTGGATGGAGGTGGGTGGTCCTTGGGCTTCCCACAGGTCAGGGAGCCCTGATTGCTCTTCAAGCTGATGAGGGAGGGGGACTTGATCGGGGGAAGGGGAGCGGTGGCGGGGAGGAGGCAGAAATTCTTAATAAATAAATAAATTAATTAAAAAAATAAAAGAGTATATGATGTAATATATTAACAATAAAATATATGTAATGTAAAGAAAAAAACAAAAAAAAACCTTCAGTGCCAGGGGAGCCAGCACTCTCTCCTGACCTCCTTGAACACTGTATGAATGGGACACACAGGCACACATGCAAAGTCTAGAGACAAGTGACTGCAATTGTGCCTTCTGTGTAGGATGACCATGTGCTAGACTCGCTCCTCTTAACTTCATACGCCCACAGGGAACCTGTAAATCCCCAGCCAGGCTACACACTGACACACTACCTTATAACTCTCCATCCTTCAGAAGTGGAAACTGAGGCAGAAGAGGCTCAGGAATTTCACCAAACCCAAGCAAACAAGACACCTGACCAAAATAGCCTTCTCGCTTCAGCACTATCAGTGGGCAAGGGGTGGTGGGTACTGTATCATTTGTAACCCATCCAACCATGACCCAAATTCCTATAATTACCTCCCCTTTACCAATGCAGCATGCGCATCGCATTTATCGGACTGTTAGCAGTGACGGCTGCTGGGATTTGCTTTCAGGAGTATATGCTTTTGTTATCATATTTTGACTAGAACTGCATGACTTGTATGGAGGCCTTTGTGTCTTGTTAAGATTAAATTCACAAAAGTACACAGGGGCTGTCCTTTAAAAATGGCAATGCATTAAAACGAGGCAAATGTATCGAATCAAGTGTTCAAATCAGCAGGTGGATAAACAGACAATAGGATGTGTGAATTTTGAAAGTGATATAAACTATAATATTCTGCTAGGTGCCAGGTAGGAATGTTCTAGAAAGAGTCTGGGGCATGATTTTCTTTCCTTTTAGTTTGTTCACACACACTTTGATTTCTTATCCTACTGAGACAATGGCGACATTTACAGAATTTTCTGCTTTCTTCTGTGGCCCCATTTACAGGTGGACACACAAACCTGCTTTAGACGCTGAGCAGTTTGGAGTGCTCAGACTTGGGCAGTGATTCTCTGCAGGTTGGGGATTTTGAGATCTGTGGTTTCTAGAGCTCTTTTGAAGGTCTGCCCTCTGAGGAAGGGCTTCTGCGTGGCCATTTTCAGGATAATGCATTTCAAAGTGAGTCTCCAGGCATGTTCAAGAGGGTGCTGTTAAAGAATTGAAGTGTGAGCAAGATGCCCAGAGAGCCACAGATGACTTTGAAGTAGAGACAGCCACGTAGCAAAATACCTGTTTCTAGACAGAATTCAATCTTTTTCTACTCCTGGAGTGCTGTCTTCAGCCCTTTCATTTTCTTACGTTCAAGACAGATGCATTGTTTGCAAAGCTCACATTCCAGAAAGTATCCACAGCTCAACGCAGGGGCTGGAAAATCAAGTGGACCCAATAACCCTGGTTAATTGGAGCTCGAAGTTGAGCCTCTGTGTGCATGTGTGTCTGCATGTGTCTGTATGTGTGCACATGTATGTTGCTGCTATCCTGCTTGCTAGCTTTTGGTCCTGTCTGACCACCTTCCCTGTAGTTCAAATGGACTGAGCACAGCGCTCTTCATTTCCCAGCACCGTCACCATCCTCTGTCACGCGGTTTCTTTGTATGTGTCACAGTCCACGCTCACGCGGTTTCTTTGTATGTATCATGGCCCCTACACTGTAACACAGCTCCTTCTTCTAGAAGTCACTCAAACAGGAAACTGAGTAGAGAAATATCTTCAATGCAACAGAAGGGGCTGTGCTTAAGCTACTTGGAATTATGTGTTTCTAAAATGTCATTGGATACAAAAGATCTGCTGATACCTGTAATTACTAATTCTTCAAATCACAATTCTAGATTTATGGAAATTCAAGAAAAACAGCATAATGGTGTTAGCAGGCCACCTTGGTAGATGGGTCAAGGAGCAATGACAAGTGGCTCTGGTCTGTTGGATACTGAGACTTGCCACCAGCCCAGCTGCAGGAGAAAGGACAGTGGCAGACCAGACCCTCGTGGCCTTGACTCGAGATTTCAGGAGACTGATACGAGAACAATGGTGAGAATTTGTAGTTGTAAAGATTTAAACATTTTTAAAAGCCAATTGTTAATTAACTCACTAAGCACCCAAAGTCTCTCCCAGGCAGTTGAACTCACTTTTAATTAGTCTGATAATCACCTAAATGAGAAGTAACCCTTCCATCAAGATCTGCTCATTTGAGGCCAGTCCAGTTGATGATCTGCAGCACCTAGGCATATTTATTGAAAATGTTACTGAGGAAAACACTTTCTGCATTTGAGTCTGAACTTACAGTGAGTGTGTTTGTCTGTGGAAACAAGTCCTGCCCAAACCACACACTTGGTTTTCTTGAGATAATGATAGATTACGAGTGAATATAGATGAAAATGTTAAGACTTTCTTCAGCCCTGGAGAAGTTCTTTTCCCAAGCAGAGACAGGATGCATTTTGTGTGAGGCTCAGGGGGTGAAGTCACCGGGTTGTGGGCCTAAGAGAGCAATGGGCCCTTTAAGAAGCAGAAAAAAGTAAGTGGACGTGAGACCACGGTGGCCATTGAGTCAGACATTGAAATCTCGCCTTTTTGTGACTGTTTTTGTGAAGATTCCTTTGCCAAGTAAGTGCTCCTGCCACAAGGAACTGAGACTCTGTAGCCCTAAAGCAGGAGACCACATGGCCTGAGACTCTATGCTGAACCCTCCTTTCTCCATGCTCAGTTGATCCAGAATGGGCCCTTGGGCATTTCATTACAATAGATGTTTGTGTCATCCCCGTCCAGCAGAGACATCCAAAGAATTTTTTTTTAAATCTTTTTTTTTATTGAGAAAATGAGAAAAAAAAACAAATATTCACCTCCTCCCAGCCTCCCATTTCCCTCCTCCTCCTCCCACCCTTCTCCCCCTCCTCCCACCCTTCTCTCCCTCCTCCCACCTTTCTCCCCCTCCCCCACTCCTTTCCCCCTCCCTCTCCAGTCCAAAGAGCTGTCAGGGTTCCCTGCCCTGTGGTAAGTCCTAGGTCCTCCCCCCTCCGTCCATATCTAGGAAGGTGAACATTCAAACTGGGTAGGCTCCCACAAAGCCAGCACATTACGTAGGATCAAAACCCCTTGCCATTGTCCTTGGTGAGAGACATCCAAAGAATTTTGTATTTGCAGGTAATTTATAATTTTATATACACATATAATGTATTTTGATCAAATACACCACCCATTTCCCTCCCCCCTTGAATTCTTCCCCTGTCTCTCTATTATTTTTTTCTCCCAACTTCAAATGCTCTTTAAAAAAAAAAAAAAGATTGGAGTCCACTGATTGTTGCCTGTATGGCAAGGGTGTAGGACCATCTCCTGGGGCATTGCTACACTCTGAGAGGTCAAATCCTTGAGTAAAACCATTTCTCCCTCCAACACTGGCCATCACAATAGCCCGTCAGCTAGGGGAGGATTACTACGCCCCTTTCTTCATCCACACTCCAATTCTCTCCGCCTTCATCTTGTACATCCCTTGCGCATGCAGTTGTAACTGCTCTGAGTTCCTGTGGGCCATGCCCTGTCATGTGTGATACACAAATACTGCTTCACTTCAGATAGTCACTATCTCCGACTTTTACAGTATTTTTGGGATGATCCCTGAGCCTTGGTGGTGAGCTATGATCCGTCCCATTCGGAACTAAGCATCCCACAGTCTCATAGTCTCTGCCTAGTAACCAGCCATGAGCCTCTGCATTCATCTCCATCTCCTGCTGAGGGGTGCAAATGAGGGGTAGATGTGTGGGGATCCAGGTCAGCGATTTCTAATTCTGCCCTCTGTTGATTCATGATCACTGCAGTTTGTCTAGGGACAATAAATCCCACTGTCTACCTGACTAACAGGAGGATAACATAATGACTGATTTACAGCACGTGACTTAATCCCCACCCCAGATAAGCCCACAGTCAATGGCTAATTGTGTGTGCACCGTGGTGCTGATGGGGATCCCAGCCTCCTCCTCCAGGAAGGGCATTAACTGCATCATGTTATTAGCTTGTTAACTTTAGCTTATTGTTCCCATGAAAATTTTTTTTAGAGAAACACAAAGCACAGGGATCGATATAATATACTAATTATAATCTAATCTAAGTATGTGTGTGACAGAGGGCATGCAGTATCCAAGAAAGCCAGAAGAGGGCATTGGATCCCCTGGAGTTTGAAGGTGATTGTTCGCTGGGAAGTGGGTGCTGGGAACACAAAAAGCCCTATTAACTTCAGAAGTGTCTCTCATGCCCCCACCCCCGTGGATGGTACTTTAAGTACAATTGAAATTAAGAACACAGGATCCCATTGGGCAGTATCCTCCTACGGTGTCAAGATGCTGAGAGGAATTTGTAACCCAAAGGCTGTGTTCAATATGAGAACATAAGTTATGCTTTATTTAGTCTAAGGAAGCTGATGTGCTTTGTGGGAAATATGCGAATGTTAAATGAGTAAATAAAAGAGATCTGATCCTGTGTGATTCTCCTCCAGGGAAGGAGGGCTGATTCCCCATGTCCATTCCTCTTGTCTCCTGATACAGTCCTGTCAAAGTCCATTTGCCAATTTGATGCTGGGTTGTTACTTCCTGAGTGGTGTCAAGGCCACTTCCTCTCCATGGGGAAAGATTTCTGGACAGATTTACTTAGGTTTTGAGATTGAGGTGCTATCATCATCATCATCAATATAATTATAATTTTTTTAAAAAAATAAACTGGTTTTACATTGGGACAATATCCAAATGAATTTATAATCCCAAGTGATGAGGGAGAGTCTTTTGTGTTAATTTCATTGGTTAAATAAAGAGACTGCCTTGGCCCTTTTGATAGGGCAGCAGCTTAGATAGGCGGATTAGACAGAACAGAATGTTGGGAGAAAGAAGCCAAGTCAGTCAGTCGCCATGATTCTCCCACTCCAGACAGACACAGGTTAAGATCTTTCCTGGTAAGCGAGCTCATGGTGCTACACAGAATATTAGAAATGGGTTAGATCAATATGTAAGAGCTAGCCAATAAGAGGCTGGAACTAATGGGCCAGACAGTGTTTAAAAGAATACAGTTTCCGTATAATTATTTTGGGGCAAAAGCTAGCTGTGCAGGCGGCCGGTACAACACCCAAGTATGGGCCAAAAAGGGAAAAAAGCCCTAGAATGTTAGACACTTGCTCAGGTACAGGCTTTGGTGAGTCTAGTTTGACGAAGTTGAAGCACGACCAAAATTTTACCTTTACTGTGTAATTTCTAAACAAATTTGTTGACATGCAAATTATAACTTGTCCTGTAGACTTCGTTCACTAATTAAAGCTTGTAGAAGCCCAGGAAAGACTGAATAATTAATACACTGCCGGCATGCTCCTTAGTCAAGTGAAGCATTACCAAATTACGTGTCAGATTAGGAAAAACGAACCACTTGAAAACATGGTGAATTTTTGAGCTCCTGTGCCTCCTGCAATATATTCTGAGGAGCCACTGCAGGTCGAGGCCACCGCACCTTCAGTCCCCAGAGGCTGTTGGCTGTTCTAACCCATGCATGTCAGCCTTAACTCTCTCTGCCCCCGACTCTGGACTAGATGCAATAATTCAGTCTCAAAATATAAGACCATGTCCATGCATGCGTGTGCACACCTGCATTTGCAAAGGCAGGTGCAGAACAACGTGGTTGAGGATTAAAAGAACATATAACTGTGATGTATGTCCTCCTTATCGTGAGAAAAATATTTCAATCACATAACTTTGGCAGAAAGAGGATTGTAGGAAACGGGCAGAAAAAAGACCCAGGATTTCCAAAGAATGAACAGTCAGACCTTAGATGATCTGCATGACCCAGCAAAGCTCCCAGGCTGGACGAGACATTTATGTTTCTATCTGAAAGTGGGAGTCTTGATCTCCTGCTGGGGGGAGTGCTTCCACTCCCATCTGGTGAATGACTGGTGAGTTCTGTCCTCCGTAGTGCAGATGTAGGAAAGAGGTGTAGAGGGGCAATGGCCTCAGCAAGCCTCTACCATAGCCACATGTTGAGGATTTATATCGTGGTTCCGTGGCACCTTCAGCATAAGCCCTAATCATTCCACAGTTTTATACAAATGCCAGCATTTGTTCTTAAAATATTACTGATTGTATACACAAGGGTGAGGAAGGATGTACAAAATACCTACCAACTTCAGGTGGGATACACAGCAGACAGATCAGTGCAGCGGGTCTGAGGCTCTTACAAGGTGGCTACTGATGGTTGCCTTGGCATCCAGCACGTAGTGATGGCAGAAGCAAGGCTCAGAGACTGACAAGGAGTTAAAATTCCTACCGTGGAGCAAATGTGGGGCACAGAACAGGGAGAGGAGGGTGGAGTGCATTTGCAAGGTGGGCTGCAATGAGGTGGGGAGATGGCTGGTGTCCTCAGCATGTCTGTGCCCTTGGCATTGGTGACTGTCGCCAGATTCACAGCCTTTGGTCATTCTAGGCTTTGGTTTGCCTGTGAGAGATTCTTAAGTGATATGCTCTTTTAAATCGTGTTTGAGCATTTAAGAAGATTCCTTCTCAGACCTTTCTTTCTTTCTGTGCACAAAATTTGTATATTGATCAAATAATATATTACCTTATATTGTATGTTAACTGAGAATCAATGAGAGTCTTTATATTTTCCCCTCATTGCAATGATTCAAAGGATGCTGATGTGAATAGATCTTTGTTTGTTTGGGTGAGTTATCGACAATGGCTAAACATTTTAAAATGGAGTCATCTAGTAAGTCTTTTGGTTCACAGGTTGATCCTTGTTATTTATCATAAGTTGCATACAGCAGAACAAATTCAATGACTAGTATTAACAGTCAATGATCTGATACCTTTGTGTACATGTTTTATGCTTTAAATTGCCCATTTAATTATATGCTAAAATGAAATAAAATATATAAACCCAAAGGGCATATAGTTCTTTAATTACTGTTTCACATTTACTTGTCTATAAATGTCAACCACTATTTAATCGATAATTATCTATACCTTGTGATAATTATTTATAGTTCTAGCTTTTCACCACATCAAAAATTTGAATAACAAAATAGGCTTAATTTATTAATAAAAACAGTGAACTTAGATACTCAACCACTGTACATGGGTGTGCAGACTAAGCCAGCTGGAGACATTTCCTATTAGAGACACTGTCTTCTCCACACAGAGAGTGTTCATCTATTGCCCAACAGTAAATGACTCACTGAAACCTACCCTTGAAGACTCTATTTCTTCTGATCAATCAGTCTGAAGACAGTGCTACCTGTACTGTGTTGGGTGAAGAACTTAAAGAGTTTGATCAGCAAGTCAGTAGAGACAAGTGCTTAGGGGACACGGCTTTAGGGACAAGAAAAATAAGCAACAGAAAGAATGGAGGTAGACATCTAGGAGAAACTTACCCCAATTACAGCCTATGGTGTGCCTTAGTGATGTGATCATGACACCCACTGAAGTTCACGGACACACTGTTAGTGCTATGCCCTTCATAGCTCATGGGTGGATTGTTAGTGATGTGAGTAAGACATCCACGGAAGCTCATGGGCACACCATTAGTGCTGTGCTCCTAATAGCTCATGGTACATTGTTAGTGGTGTGACCATAACACCCAGTGAAGCTCGAGGGCACATGTTAGTCCTATGCCCCTCATAGCTCATGGGTGTATCTTTAGTGGTACAACACCCATTACTGTTTATGCTATCCCTTTAGTAGAAACATCCTTTGAAGGTGATTCATGGAGACGGTGTGGGCTTTAACAAAGAAAATGAAATCTGGACAAAGTTGAAGAAGAATGGAAGAACTAGATATTGCTTCTGATGGCGCTGAACTCCTGCTCGTGAGGGATGCTGCTCAAATGGACTAAATCCAACACCTCAGTGCCAGGTCTTATTGAAATTGGAATTTGAAATGGCCCAAATCCATCAATTACATTAGGATTACTGTAGTCATCAGTGCAAAACTAACAGTCAAACCATAAATCTTTCTGCATTCAAATGATTTCCTCCTGATTAATGTACCGGGGTTTCAGTGTGCTTGGTGTGCTTACCTATAGAGTTAATTGAAGTGAGAAAAGCAGGAAGAATAACTTCTTGCATTTTTTATTATAAATGTCATTCCAATAAGTCACTGATGCAGAAGGGGAATGCGTGGTAAAATTACCAACTGTCAATTACATTAAAGCCCATGAGTGTTCAACATATGGATTAAAGCAGCTTGCTCTCTCCCTTAAGGAATTTATTCTCAGGAAAATCCCCATGGCTTAAATTCTTATGGCACTTCAGGAGGTGGGGGAGGGCTCTGCAGAACCTGCAGTGAGCAGGCTCAGCCTTGGTTTTGAAATATGTTTAATTCTGGTTCATGTACATCTCGAGTGGTGGCTCTTCCCACTCCATCCACAATCCAGATGGGACTTCCCTTCTTTCTAAAACCTGCTCTCAAAATGCAGGTTCAATTAAAAACACGTCATGCTAATTACTAATACATTTAAACCCAGTCTTATTTCCCTACTTGAAATTTTCAAATATAATTGAGAAAACACTCCTTTTCAGGCACCTCTCCTGTTCTATATATTCCCCAAGTAGTTTCTAAAAAGATAAATAACACTTGCTCCTGAGAAGAGCCCAGATCTAGTTAGGAAATAAAAAGACCTTAAATGTAGATGAACATAATTTTGTACATGCTCATATCTCAGGGGCTGCCAGTTCTTGGAAATACATCAGCTTGTCAGGTTTATGTGGCTCTGGGTGGAGCTGGTCTTCAATCAGTGTGTGTGTGTGTGTGTGTGTGTGTGTGTGTGTGAGAGAAAGAGAGAGAGAGAGAGAGAGAGAGAGAGAGAGAGAGAGAGAGAGAGATGCTATTTGAGAGCAGAGGCAAAATCTATTCACATTTAATAAGACTGAGGTTTTACTTTCTTCTGCCACATACCTGAGATAGAGACATTTGCAGAAGCCTGGACAACGGGAGAGGATAAGATGAAAGAAGGAACCATCAAAGCAAGTGACACAGCAGAACAGCTGTTGGTGGTGACAAACAAGACAAACACAGGGATGCTCTGATATTTCTTTAGATGTTTCTCTGAGTAAGTAGCTTTGTTGAACCCAGAGATATAAAAACAGCACTTTCCACTGTGGTGAATTCTTCGTTCGATCTTTGCAGATCTGTCAAAGAAAGCCCCACCCACTGGCCATGTGTTCTAATCCATGTCGGATGCATCCTCCCTCCGTTTATGAAACTGAATGAGTAAAATGAGATGAACCTGAAGGAGGTGCTCACAGAATCCCACGCTTGTTAAATCAATATCCCATGACCCCAAACTGCCAAGTACTCTCCTTGATGCAGTCCTCTGAAGCTGAAAAGATAGAGTCTTGCTCATCTAATGCGCCACAAAAGTGTGCTGGGTCATGAGGAGAAAAGCTGTCCATGCCAATACATAATCATATTCACAGTAGAATTAGTCCTGAGTTTCATAGGCATCCCAGTTGCTTCCCTATAAACCCCGATAGCTCCCTCTCTTTAGTTCCATGAATCTAAGTGTTAGTGCCTCCCGCATCTAGTGACTGTGTTAAGCCCAGCACAAGAGAGGTATCTACTATGAGCAATCTAAAGAAAACCCAAATCAATAACCATAGAGAAAGACCAAGACACAACCTTGGCCTAGTTGTGTCTCTGCAAGAAGGAAAGCTTGCATGAAAGGCTGCAGGAAGAATGGGCTTTGGGGAAAAGTGCAGAATGGAGCAGAGGCCAGAGGAACCATAGGCTCAGGCACTCACAGGGTAGAGTGGCTGTCCATTCAGATACCAAGAGGGCAGCACTGAGCCCTGCTTGCCTGGGTAACTCCTGCTGTTTGGAAGTCCTCTCCTAAATACTAAGTCTGGCAAAATGCAAAGGGTACCTTTGTTGACCTCCCGCTGACCCGCAGCCAGTCCCATCAGCCCTGGATTGGGAACACAGTCTATGTAAGCCTGTGAACAGGAAGCCTTCTTCCTTCTCAGTGCGCTGAGGGCTGACAATCGCCTGGATTCTCAAGTTGAGGGCTATCTGTTCCCGTGTTTTACATTGCTGCTGAATTTATGCACTCCTCTGCTATTTCACCACACTCCAGAGCAGGACCGCACAGAACCTTCATCTTTCCAGATTTGTGGGAGTAAGTATGTACTCAGACACTAAATAACCTGAGTCGGCCTGAGTGGGGTCCCAAAGCTGCATCTTCTGTTTCGTGCTCTTCGTGGTGCCCAGGGATCTTGAACGGCTCTAACTACTCCCATCTGGTTCATCCGCCTGTGGCTCCGCTTTTAAGAAACATCACAATTTGTATCTATTGCTCTGCATAAGTTAATCAAGGAGATGAAGCACACTACCTGTTGCTTACCAAATATAGAGTGCCTATGTCTGTGTATTTCCGTGTTTCCTCATACACTGTGTTTTGAAATAGACGGGTCTGGAACTCTATTTCCAAGGGCAGTGCTGTTCTGTGTACGACTTCCATTATTCCTTTATCAAGCACCCAAGCTTAATGTGCGGATGTTCATTATCTTACAGTTCTGGAAGAAAGTTCATATACAATTGATGGGTAAACTGGGTCCAGACGCACACAAAGCTCCCCCGTGGTCCCAGCTGCATTTTGCTGAGATCTAACCTTACGGGACACTAATGGTTTCTATGGGAGAGTCTTCCCCAAAGACTGGCGCCAACAAGGTTCAAAAATGTGTCTTCCACGGACTACAGAGGCTGCCCTGGAACTCACATCCTAAACAAAGGACTGCATATAGACAGTATCTGAACCCTTGCCAGTTCTCTCCCTAAACTTTTATACTTTTCATATTTAACAACTAATTTCAGTTCAGTGAACCAATAAAAATAAAATTGTCAAAGCATTCCCTTTTCACATGATATGATTGTACATAGGAAACGCTAAAGACAATAACAGAAAACATTTAGAACTGATATTTTAAACAGATAGATTTAAAACTGTAAATTCTCAACAAATGAACTTAAAATGACTGAAAGATATTTAAAATTTGCTTAAATATAACATCCTTAATAATTAGGGAAATGAAAATCAAACAATTTTGAGATTTTATCTTATTTCTGTAAAACTGACCAAGATTAAAAATATTATTTGACAAAAAAAATAAAAAAAAATAAAAAAATCAACATGTTAGCCTGGTGGTGGCGGCTCATGCCTTTAATCCCAGCACTCAGAGAGGCAGAGTCAGGAGGACCTCTGTGAGTTCGAGGCCAGCCTGGTCTACATAGTAAGTTCCAGGACAGCTAGGGCTGTTATACAGAGAAACCCTGTTTCGAAAACAAAACAAACAAACGAAAAATCAACATGCAAGAATCAGTTGCTTTTTGATATAGCATTAGCAAATATACCGAGAAATAAAAAATAATCCCATTTAGAACAGCTTCAAAAAACTGCCTAGTAATAAACCTAACTGAGATGATGAGAGGGTTTCACAAAGAAAAATGTTAAAATGCCAAAGAAAGAAATGTAGAGGACACTAGAAAATGGAAAGACATCTATCTGTAATCACAGGTCAATGCAATTAATCTAATGAAACATCCGTATTACCCAAACAATCTATGTATTCAATGCAATTCCCATAAAATTAAAATGACAGTTTTTAGAAATAGAAAAGGTAGACCTTCAGTTTACACAGGGCCAGCACCAAAGCAATCCAGAGGAAAAGAGAAAATGCTCAGTGGTCACATTAGCTGGCTTCAAGTTATACCAGAGATGTGGCAAAGAAAGCCAACTTAGAAACTGTTGTAACTGTCAATAGGATAAAGTAGAGAGGCCAGATGTAAACCCACGACTGCAGACACCTTAAAGGTTTCAAAGCCACACACCGGAGAAAAGACAGACTCTTCAACACATGGTGCTGGGAAAACCACACACCATGCGAAACTAGAGCTTTCTCTCTCACCCTGACCAACATCAAAACAGACCAGAGACCTAATGAAAGTCAGAAGAAAACAGGCAACCCCTCAAGCGACACGCACGGGAATGGCTTTCTGAAGAAATCAGTCTGAATTTTAAAATGTGGAATTGCACAGAATTAAAAACAGTCTGCACAATGAATGAAATGGTGACCGACTGAATGGTCAGATTACAACAGAGTGGAAGATACTTCTGCTGCTGTGTAGCTGACAAAGGATTAATATCTACCATATATAAAGAGTAAAAAAAAACCCCAGATCCCAAACAACTTAACTACTAAAGAGGATAAGAAAGTAAATACAAGTTGTCCAAAGGTGTAATTCAGCTGAAAGTCTGAAAGAGTGCCCCACATCCTTGGGCATCAGGGAGATGCAATCCAATACAACACTGAGATTCCACCCCACCCCAGTGAGAACGAAGATCATCAGGGAAAGAAAGGATGGCAAATACAAGGGTTGGTATGAGGAAAGGGGATCATTTACACTCTGCTTCTGGGAATATAGTTTATTATAAATTAATTTACTTATAAATTTATTATTTATTAATTATAAATTCACTATAAATTACTAATTTATTTATAAATTAATTTATTTCCCATGGAAACCAGAACCTCAAAGATCCTCAAAAACCTTAAAAGTAGGACTACTCTATGAGTCAACGCTATGACTTCTGGAACTGGAAGCCAAGGACTCTAAGGCAGCACACCTTAGAGAGGGGCTTGCACAAAGACATTGGTGTTTATGGCAGCACCTTTCCTTGAAGCCAATTTATCTAATTAACAGAAGGAGCGCTCCACGGAAGAGTGGAGCAAGGGAGTGTATTGCATACAGAATGGATTTAGGTCAATCTTACATCACCATGTGAAACTAATTAATCATACTCAGCAAAGCGAATATCATATGGTTTTTCAACCTTGGGGATCCTATACTAAACATATAAACATAAAATAAGGCATATAAATATGCGTAATATATTATATATAACATGGAAGCAGAAAAGACAAGAAGATGAAAGCAGTAAGTGGGTAACAAGGCAGGGAGAGAACAAAGATTGTATTTGAGGTGGAAAAAAATACACACACACACACAGACACACACACACACACATATGTATTATATATATATTTAAAGAAATTGCGTTTATGGGACCAAACATTATGCACAATACATGCCAATAAAAAGTAAAAGTAATAACCACCTCCCACCGACTCCCTCCATCCACTTCCAGTCCTCCACAGATCCCACCCTCCTGCCAGATTCCCTGACGTTCCCTATCTTAAAATATATAAGAAACATTTGCTTTTGTCTCTCTAGGGCTATCTTAAAGGGAGGCACTGAACTTTTAGGCTCTTTGTGGTGTCCTAGATGCCAGTGACCACATTCATTAGTGGCCAGGGGCTCTGCAGATGATGGAGTAAATACATTTTGCATAAAAATGTGATTATTTTGGGTCCTCTCAGAAGTGAATAGAATTATAGATGAAGAACCTGAGGAGTGTGATGGACTTAGCTCTCTTTGGGAGGGGAAGCAATCATGGCTCTGATTGGTAGATTCAATGATTGTCAGGTAATGGAGCATGAGGTCCCTGAATTATCTACGTATCCATCCACTGATGGACATCTATGACCTATAAGACAATGAAAACCTCTCAAGTGCAGTGTGGCTGGAGGAGGTGGGTCAGTGGGAACTGGTAAGCTCTTGGGGGTCTACAGACATACCAGTCCCTTATCTGTGACCTCTGCTTACTGGACACTTGTGAGGGTCATAGCATCCCATGCCATTTAACTTCACCTCAGGCCCAAAGCCATGGATACAGCCAACCTGGGGTTGAAACTTGCAGAAACGAACTAGATTCTCTTTCCTTTAAAGTTATTTCTTTCGGATATTTGTCTCAAGAATCAAGAAACTCAATAGCAAAGACATATTCTGAGGCACTTAGCTAGAAAGTTTAAAAGATTGAGGAGGAGGACATTTTCAGTTAGTTCATCACTGGCCATATACAGAGAAATACAGCAGAATTTTAATAACCACAATTTCCCTTCGATTCTTGAATATTCTCCTTTAGAATCATATTTTTATTTCAGTACTAACAGTGGAGTCTTCAGCAGCCTGCCATCCTGGTGTGACACAGCTGTCTAGGCTCCTGCAGTCAGTAACAGTATATATAATAAGCCTCTTTTGACATTAATTGACAGGGTACAGCCTGTCCAAGGTGTTAGCTCCTGGGAATCAGGAAGGTTGGGTGTGAAACAGCTTCGTCCACAAAGACGATCGGACACCTGACATCTTGTGCCACATTCTTGCTGCCACCAATTTAGATCATTAGAGAAGGATTCCTAAGAAGAATACTGGCAACAGCTAGTCTCTAGAAGGTGAAAATTAATTGGGCTATGGGAATGTCTGTGCTGCAGAAAAGAAGATCGTGTTCCACAGTCAGTAGGGAAACCTGAGGTCTTACATTGGTTGGTTATTGGATTTTGTTTCTGTTTAAGGAAAGACTAAATTATGAATTAAGATGAAGAGTCTTCCAATAGGCTAATGGATTCCAAATGTGGTCGAGAGCAAGGAACACATGGAGGACTGCAAACAAGGGCATAGATTTCAGGGCCATTACCCCCAGGGCCTTAAATGGAGACATCACAGCAGACATGGAAATGCTGAGACAGTCGGTTCCCTTCCTCCACCATTATATGGCTTTGTGACATTGAACTCAAGCTTCCAAGCTTAAGGGGAGGTTACCTTTATTTACCCACTGAGCCATTTCATGTGCCTATAAAAGAGAAATTTTAAATAATTATTCAAAGGGAAGAGTAGGTGAGGGTTAGTGAGTGCACCAGAAGACATTAGGAAAGTCAACGAAATGATATCATAACCAATTTAGATTAACAAAGCAAGCAATGGATCATGGGAACTGACAGCCTGCCTATAGCATTAGAAGCTAATAAGAGAGAGAGAATCACATAGGACAGCATAGGCTTGCCTTCTGGGGGAAGGAGCCTTTGGCAGGCACCACAGTGAGACCCAGGTAATCTAATGATGGGCACAGATGAGAATAAGGGACAATCTCAGATCCCAGAGTTATAAATCTCTGTTGGAAAGTCCTGTTTTGAGAGTGGGGGTGGGGTGGGTAGTGTGGAAACCCCTCTCCCAGGATTCTGGGTTTCACTGTCTGACGTTCTTGGTACTCCAGGCCGTACTCTGTGCTGTCTTGTGAGAGATAAACCCTTTAATTTGTTTTGTGTCTCTTTTACTCCACAATAAATTTTTCCGTGTCCCTTCAGATGCACAATAACTTTTTATACACATCTAGCTCTTCTCACCAATTCATTGAAGACTCCTACAGCAAAGCCAGTTTTTCATTACACGTATGTATGCATTTAGTGTGTGTGTGTGTATGTGTGTGTGTGCTTATCTGTTTGTTCCTGGATGAGCTAGCAGAGGTAAGATGACAACTTGCAGGAGTTGGGTCTCTCCTATCACGTGGGCCCAAGGGGTTAATTTCAAGTCATCAAGCTTGGCACCAAGGACCTTTACCCACTGAGCCTTTTCTCCAGCCCACCATTTTCCTTTAAATTGAGTTTCTCAAAGAATCTGAGCAACACGGAAGGTAGGAGATAATTTGTGCAATGCTAAACTAAAACCAAGACAAAAAGTCCAGTCTGTAAACAAACGTGCATGTGGGCAAAGTAAAACATGTCAAAAGGAGAAGAAGAAAGGGGAGGCACCAGGTGTGGAAAGATGGCGCATGCGTGAGAAAGAACATGAGTCCTTAAAGAGGATTTAAAACTAACTGTATGTTTGAACACTGCCATGGAATTTTTTTTAATGGTGAATAAGTGCAAAAGGCTACATTTCTACGTTTTGGTGTAACGTACGATGAGGATCTCCACAGCTCAGAGTGACCCTATTGCTGTAGGGCTCACTTAGACGCATAGACTTTAGATAGGTTAAAGCTGTGTAATTTCTTTGTTATTTGTAAGTTTTCTCTGATACAATTGTATTAGAAAAGAAATCCAAATCAAAACATGGTGTTGCTACCGAGGACAGCATTGCACAGCAGGATTAAACTGCCGAGTCTTGGGGAAGCTAAATCCTTGCCCAGCACAGCATTAGAGAGCAGCTGCTGAGCCTGGCACCTGTCCTTGGTCTCCTCCCAGGGGATTCTGGGCTCCCAAGCTAGAAGCTGATTCTGGGTAATTCGGTTTAGGAAAAATTAGCCACTCTCTGAGATCTTTCAAGGGTTCTAAGGAAGCATTTTTTTTTCTAAAAAAACAAAGCATTGTAAAGATAACATTTATGTACAAAAACATTCTTTCTTTAGCAAAATGAAGATTCCTTAACTCATTGGTTCCTTCCTAATGCTGCGACCGTTTATTTAAGGCCCTTGTGCTGTGGTAACCCAGCCATAAAACTATCTTCATTACTACTAGACAACTGTAGTTTTTCTAATTATGAATCTTAATGTATCTGTGTTTTCTGATGGTCTTAGGTGACCCCTTTGAAAGAATTGCAGCCTGCAGATTGAGAACCACTATTCTAACTCAGCTCACAATACATAGCATGTTCATTGGAGTAGACTTTAACATGCAAAACTATGAGAAAAATATTTTCATTAATTAACTCATTGTACAAAGCGAGGTATACTTGTGCAAACTGCAGCATGTGACAATATAAGAGAAGGCTGCAGCAGCTGTATTAAATTGGGGATTATTCTTCATTGTCAAAAGAAGATCCAATAATGGAATATTCCATAATCATATTTGTATAAGTTAGAATATTTTAATTTCAATTATTGCCTAATTCTTAAACCTCACCATGTGACATTTTGTTTGATGGGATTGTTGAAACAACTTCCAGCCTCTGCTCAGGCTGAAACAACATGAAGGGGAATTCAATGTGAGTTTTCTAGCACATTCTATATCGATGGATCTAGTCGTAGAGAATGAACTGTAAAGACGGCAGAATCATCTTCAGTCATTTTTTTTGTGCAATTTCAGCCCTGACCAAATTGGATCCAGGCTGAAATTGCTTCCAATACTGCCTTCTGAATTGAATTTCAATTTTCTGGTGTGTGTGAATACACCTGTGCCCATGGAAGAGCACGAGATTTCTTTCTCTCCAAAAACTCTCATAATTTAGTGTCTGAAAGGACTTTGCATGGACAGTGCTCAGGAGGGCCCATCAAGAGGCTCAGAAGATGCGACTGCCTTAATGGAACTTTCAATATAGTGGACACATAATAGCGATGATTTACAAGAAAGTCTTTTATTGCTCAAGAGATTTCAGGTTTAAATTAACTTAGAATTTACCACCGAAGGAAAAATGACCAAAAATGCTCCAATTTGTAACTAACTATTTCCAAGAACCAGGAATGCAACCGTGGAAGCTTGATGAGTGGCTGCAAAATCACAGCATCTAGAAAAATTGGGGCCCAAGTGTCCTTGGAATACCCCCAAAGCTGCAGATTCCTCCTTGTTTCCTTCTACAGTCTTAGAAACTTTATGTATGCATAGGTATACATGCACACATGTGTGTATGCATGTGCATAGGCTTGTGTGTTGCACATTTACATAAATGTTTCCATGTAAGCATACATATATTCAAACTTATGTGTGTGGTGTATACATATGTATATATGTGTGATTTGTACATACATATAAATATATGTATACACGTGTCTATTGAATATTGTAGAGAAAATTCTGCAAGCTAAGATAGGAAAGAGCACATCTGCCGGGAGGTGTAAATGTCAACACAATGTCCTTCTTAGAGAGGTTGTGGCAAGCAGATAGAAGATGGCTGCTTACTGCTGCCCAGCTGAAATATCAAATACATATTACCACATTTTTTTGAAGGAAAATGAATACAGTGAGGGAAAAGTGTGGAGTCTGGTGTGGACTCCACTTTTGCAAAATCAAACATGGATGATCAAGATCAGCAAATGCTTAGGCTTAGAACCCATCCCATACTCAACACCACACAACAAAGCCAGCATGTGAATCTGCTTGTTGGTGGCTGCTGTGGGATAATGCTCTTGTACCCTGTAAAGATTTGTCACTCATATAGCTTTAATAAAATGCTGATGCTCAGTAAATGGGAAGGAAGTATAGGTGGGACTACGAGAGTTCTGTCTGGGAAGAGGAAAGGCAAAGAGATGTAGTCACCACCCAGACGTAGAAGAAGCAAGATGTGAATGCCTCACTGAGAAAAGGTACCAAGCCAAGTGGCTAAATATAGACAAAAATTATGGGTTAATTTAAGTTGTAAGAGTTAGTTAATAATAAGCCTGCGCTAATAGGTCAAGCAGTTTATAATTAATATAATCCTCTGCATGTTTCTTTGGGAATGAATAGCTTCGGGACTGGACAGGACAAAAACTCTGTCTTTATGTGACCACAGCCAAAGAGGAACCCGAGGCTAGGTTTAGCCATGGCATTCAAGTTTGTAGTCTGACATGGCTGTCAGTCTAGAGAGTAGCAGCCTGGCAGCCATGACCATACTCTGGCTTTTTGGCGTCATTTCCTGAAAATGGCTTTCTTCTTGTGACCCCTGTCTATTTTATTAAGAATCATTACTCTTGTATTCAACAATTTCTATCTGAGAATACTTTATAGAAAATGCTCAGGCCCACTCCACCCCCAAACCTTCCTATCCCCTGCAACCTCAGAGGAACTCTGAAACACAGGCTGCAACTACACAGAGAGGACCAAGGGAGAGGCTCAGGAGAAGAACTCTGAAGCATAGACTGTGACTCCTCAGAGTGGACCAAGAGAGCAGACCAAGAAAGCTGGACAAGAGAGACCTCAGCGGCTTTCAGAGACACAGACAGCAGCAATTCCCAAACACAGAGACAGCAACTACAATGATTGGACCCAGAGGCAAAGACGCTGCTGTCACCAGTTGGAGGAAGAGATGGGTAGGCATCAATGCAAGAATTCATTCAGCAACCTAAAAAGCAACAGTGGTCATACAACAGGAAGACTAGATTATCCTAACCCAGAAGCAAAAGAAAACTATTTTAAATCTAATTCTTTGAGGATGGTGGAGACCTATAAAGAGGGAATGAAAAATTCCCTTAAAGAAATGGAGGAAAACAAAAAAAATGGAAAAAATCAATAAATCTCTTAAAGAAACTCAAGAAAAACCAATCAAACAGGTGAAGCAAACAGTTCAGACAGTTCAAGACTTGAAGACTGAAGTAGAAGCAATAAAGAAAACAGAAACTGAGGGGATTCTGGAAATGGAAAATCTGGGTAAGCAAGCAGGAACTACAGAGGCAAGCGCAATCAACAGGATACAAGAGATGGAAGAGAGGATCTCAGGTGTAGAAGATACCGTAGAGGAAACAGATTTGTCAGTCAAAGAAAACATTAAATTCAACAAATTCTTAATACAAAACATCCAGGAAAATTGGGACACCATGAAAAGACCAAACCTAAGAATATTAGGGATAGAAGAAGGAGAGGAGGGAGGAGAACTTGAAGGAACAGGATAGATGAGATTGGGGAAGAACAGAGATGGAGAGCAAGGAAATAGATATTTTGATTGAGAGAGCCATTATTGCGTTATCAAAAATCCTGGCACTAGTGAAATTCACAGGAATCCACAAGGATGACCCCAGATAAGACCCTAAGCAGTAGTAGGGTCTTAAAGACAAGAACACCGAGTTAACATAATTTTTCAAATAAAAATAAAGTTTGATAAGACATATATTTAAGTGTATTTTTTTGTTTGTTCTTTGTTTTGCTTTTTTCTTTCTTTTTTCTTTGGAGCCTGTCCTGGAACTCGCTCTGTAGACCAGGCTGGCCTTGAACTCACAGAGATCTGCCTGCCTCTGCCTCTTGAGTGTGAGGATTAAAGACACGTGCCACCACCGCCCAGTTTAAGTGTATTTTATCAATAACTAAACCGTGGTGAAGCCAGTGCTGGAGATGGGGATGGAGCCAGCTGTCCTGAGTCCTGGATTTCCCTTTGTAGCTGATGTGTCAGGCCCAGGGTACCAGGCAGGAGGTGCATGCTCCCGTCTGAACAACTCCATCAGCACTTTATGCGACAAAGTGATAAAGTGAGTGGCTTATGTATATGTGATTGAAAACATATATATGTCAAGGCAAGTTAAGATATTAAATCTAAATCATGATTGATATACCAAAAGTCACTGATATTTAGAGTTTAAGGATATTTTCATATATACTTAATATTTGATCTTTACAATAGCCTTCAAAATATGCCTTTTGTTTATTGCACATTATTGAAAATTTAAGCAATACAAGAAAGCGAAACTATGATACCTTTATCTTTGATGAAGTAGCTCAATGTGCACATTTAATCTAAAATGTCCCCAGGGTTAGATAGCAGCATCAAGCCATAAATCCAAGTTCTTTCTTATTTAAATTATTTATATCTTCAAGAATTTTGCATATAGGGTATTCACAACTTTTCTATCTTCCCTCTAATCCCCCACCCCTTCCTGCCCACCCACCTCTTTCAACTTCATGAATTCTTTTCTCTTAAATATTATGGTTCTCTATCTGTCTCTGTCTCCCTCTCTCTCCTTGGAAAGTAATTTTTTAAACAAATGAGTTACGTGTAAATATTTTTTTAATCTTTTTTTTATTGAGAAAATGAGAAAAAAGAAAACAAGTTTCCACCTCCTCCCAGCCTCCCATTTCCCTCCCCCTCCTCCCACTCTTCTCCCCCTCCTCCCACCCTTCTCCCCCTTCCCCCACTCCTTTCCCCCTCCCTCTCCAGTCCAAAGAGCAGTCAGGGTTCCCTGCCCTGTGGTAAGTCCTAGGTCCTCCCCCCTCCGTCCATATCTAGGAAGGTGAACATCCAAACTGGCTAGGCTCCCACAAAGCCAGCACATTACGTAGGATCAAAACCCCTTGCCATTGTCCTTGGCGTCTCATCAGCTCTCATTGTTCACCATGTTCAGAGAGTCCAGTTTTATCCCATGCTTTTTCAGTCACAGTCCAGCTGGCCTTGGTGAGCTCCCAATAGATCAGCTCCGCTGGGGATAGGGAACCTGAAATGACCCTATCCTATAGCAATACTGACGAATATCTTGCATATCATCATAGAACCTTCATCTGGTGATGGATGGAGATAATCGAGACAGAGACCCACACTGGAGCACTGGACTGAGCTCCCAAGGTCCCAATGAGGAGCAGAAGGAGGGAGAACAAGAGCAAAGAAGTCGGGACCACGTGTAAATATTTTTGTGTGTGGCTAAGAGAAATCAATTCTCCTTGAACAACCACATCAGAACAAACCATTATTAGGAGCAGGTACAGCAGGAGATCACAGAAGCAAAAGAGATTCCAAACAGACCAGAGGATTGTGGAAACTGGCTCATGCTGACATCTGGTCAGCAGAAAGCAGTAGATGGATTCCCGGATACCTCCTGTCCAGTGTTCTTATTGTATCCATAGCTCAATCTCCTTAAACCACAGACACTGTTACTGTAGTGCAAATAATAAAAACACAGAGATAGATATTGGGGTTCAAGCTAAAGATCAGAAAAGCAAAAGAGCCAAGCCACTAGAGAAGTCTTACCTATAAAAAGGCTGAATAGCTGCAGACTGAGCCTGGAATCTCTGTCTCCTCCCATTTTATATTTCCCTTTAGTGCTAGGATTAAAGACGTATGACTCCCTAGTACTTGGATTAAAGGTATGAATGTCTACCACCTGGACCTTTTTCTGCACTGATCTTGTGTAGCCCAGGGTGGCCTTGAACCCCTGAGATCCAGCTTCCTCTGTCTCCTAAATCCTGGGATTAAAGGTGTGTGCCACCACTGCCTGGACTCTAGTGGCTTAGTTTTACCTTCTGAGCTTCAGGCAAGCTTTATTTACTAAAACATAAATAAAATATCGCCTTACTTTATCCAGGCAGGGTTAGGAAGTCCACTTGCAGCATGCTATGTTCTGCAAGGTTTTTGATTTACAGATTGCCTTGGAAACCTCTTCCCAAAGTGCTTCGATTAGGCTGACACAGATCCTTGAGATGGAGACATCATTAGATAGCCCCTGTCTATTCTTGAATAATCTCTCAAGAGAGGAGCCCATTCCACCACGGAAATACACTGAAAATATCCTCTCTGAACCAAAGGGAAGACTCAGTATTCTCTGAGTCCTTGGGCGGCTTGAGTTTGGATTTTGAAGCCTTTGGAAATTTCTGTTGCTTAAAAGCTCTCTGTTTCAGAGTAAGCAGCAGGGAGCAGACCAAGACACATGATCACCAAAACCCTCTTACAGGAGAAAATGTAGTTTTGTTAACAATCCATGAGCTCTGAACAAGAGCAGTATGTACGTCATGAAGATGAGAGAAACAGGCTTATTTGCCCTGCAGAATTTGGAAAGCGACAGAAGGACCTCTTCTATGGTAGGCAACCTCAACCTGCCCAGAGGCATCTTTTCCAGCTTTCAGGATAGGCAAATCTCAACCTATCCGGTGGCATCTTTTCCAGATTTCAAAACAGGCAAATCTCAACCTGGCCAGTGGTATTTTTTCCATATTTCAGGATAGGCAAACCTCAACCTGGCCAGTGGCATCTTTTCCAAGGTGCAATATTGCCTTCAGATACTACTGCAAAAGACAGTTGTCAGGTTAAGGGAACAGCATCAGTATATCTGATATAATACATCTCCAGAGGAAGACAAATCACCACCCCAGAGGTTTGAATCAGAGTTGTCCTATTTGAATACATGGCTCCCAGTTGGTAGCATTGCTCCAGTAGGTTAAGGAGGTGTGGCCTTGCTAATGGAAATGCATCTCTGGGTTGGGCTTTGAGATGATGTCAACTCATTCTACTTCCTGTTTGCTCTCTCTGCTAAGACACTTTGCCTCAGGGTGATGGTTGGAAGCGCCATGAGGAATTTAGTCGAGGAGGCGACATTTTGAGATTGTTCACTAGTGCAGTTTTTATTAATTTTCATGACTCTCAGTGAAATCAAGGAGATGGATTAATGGATAAAGAGATTGATTATGCAACCATGAGGGCAGAATCAATGTTGGACTTCCAGCATCCACGTGAAAGGATGGCTGGGTATAGTGGCACACCTGTTAGAAAGAGTGTTCACTACTGCTTTACGGTACTATGTGTCACTCATTGCTACACTCCCATTAGAGACAGCGGCCTGAGAGCCCTGGACAGACTCCCTCCAGTGATAACTACCATGTCCTGGTATTTTTATTCTGCTCCCACCAGCACAGGAATAGGAAAGCCCCCATGTATCACAGAGCAGATACAGCACTTGAGATGCGCATGAAGTCACAGACAAGAGACATACAAGACACACCCCCAAATCCTGTAGACCCAACCCCTCTGCTGCATCCATATACCTAAATCCTGCAGATTTGGTGAAATACAAAATATAGAAGTTACACTCCTGAAGTTTCACTTGGGCTTTTGGCTTATCTTCTAAGAAGGGTCATTTCTTTCGGGCAACATCCCTGACTCTTTCCCACATACAAATGTCTCTGATGAAGTTCAAAGATATTTTACAGCAAGAGCTGTGTGCATGTGTGTGCACACACAAGTCCCTCATCACTAGACAGCCAGTCCCATTCTCAGCTTTATCAGACTGCAAACACAGCATTCATTTTTTTTTAAGGCACATCTTCTGTTCTCCTGCAACTATGATGATTTTTTTTCTCACATAAATGGATCCCCGGTTTGGCTGCCAGCAGATCAAAGGCAGAGTTGCAGGGAAGGGTAGTCAGCTTGCAGAGGCTGCCGGGCTTCTGAGGGCTCTCTGTGGCTTTGATCAGACACCTATCAGCACAGAGAGGCACTTTTCCCCCCTTTTGTCTGAGTCAGGAAATGAGAGAGATGATAGCAGCCTTTTGGTCCTAATCCTAACTGCTCTGCTTGACAGGAGCTGAGAGGCGCAGCAATTACCACTGGTAACAGCTGACTGCAGCGCTCATTCATTACCTTAGTTACCATTACAAATTACACGCTAGTCTCTGATACCCGAGGAAAGGAATATTTAAACCCGGCAAACTCCACCGGTTCTGTTTGATGGGCCCCAAGAGAAGAGCCTTCTGTGAAGGTGTTTGCAGCATCGCTTCACCCAGCGGAGGGAATCAAAGGATGGCTCCCAGAAGGCACCTGCATCTGCCCATCCATGATGGCGTCCAGTGGAGGGTTGTGTTCACAGGGAGCTATGAGTAGAGAGGACACAAGAGCTTCATGCAGCTGAGCTTGCAGCTCTCTTACTTAAATACCTCCTCAGGGTCAGTCTATGTGGTTGCTCTGGGTGCTCGTGTGACAATGTGTTAATTTTATGGGGCATCCACTCTATATTCTGTTTCCAAAGATATTGACCCCTAAGCCAGGGAGACCTCTTTTTATAGAGGGTCTGAGGCAACAACCATTGTAATATTACACCAGTAACACACGCAATGCCTTTTCCATAATAATGTGTGTGTGTGTGTGTGTGTATGTGTGTTTGCTCATGTGCCCAGGAATATGTGCTGGTGTGCATGACTGGGAAAGTTTTCCCAGTTTGCTTTCTGTTGCTGTGGTAAATATTATGACCAAAACCAATGTGGGGAGGATGGGGCTTATTTTGATTTGCACTTTCTAGGTCACAATTTATCACTGAGGAAGTCAGAGCAAGAGCTGGCAGTAGGGATCCAGATGTAGGAACCCAAGCAGACACCACGAGGAACACAGCTTTTACTGCCCTGCTTGCTCTAGCTCATTGGCAGCCACCTTTCTCCCTTCTCTGTAGGGGTTCAGCCTCAATGAAATTTGCACGTTCCAGGGTAGGAGCATAAGGATTAGGATTATTAAGCAAAAGACACAGAGATTTGAGAGAAATAAAAGGCAGAAACAGAACAGCACTGAGAGGAAAATTCAGTGAATACTTAATCCACGTTTATTTTCCACAAGCTTATATACTTCACTCCAAAAGGGGAGGGGGGGAGGCAGCAGACTTCATTAACATGATATGAGGAATAGACTTGTTTGTTGCCATGCCTGTTATCAACAACTTTGAGAGAGCAGGAATAAATTCCAACTCTCTGACCTTTAATTAAGTTGGAACAGGCTCACATCTGTGGGTCCTCACATTGCGCAGGGATGGCATTGCCCACACTGGGTTGGGCTCTTTCATACCAATCAGGAATCAAGTAAATGCCCTGCAAATGGAGAGATGGCTCTGTGATGTGGGAATCACCTCTGTGTCCTGTGATTACCATTAATGAATAAAGAAACTGCCTTGGACCTATAGCGGGGCAGAACCTAGCTAGGTGGGAAAAACTAAACTGAATGCTGGGAGAAAGAAGGGCAGAGTCAGAAGCCATGGAGCTGCAGGAGACTGACAATGGTTGGAACTTTACCTGGTAAGCCACAGCCACATGACAATACACAGATTAATAAAAATGGGTTGAATTAATATGTAAGAGTTAGAAGAAGCTAGAGCTAATGGGCTAAACAGTGTTTTAAATAATATAGTTTCTGTGTGATTATTTCAGGTCTAAGCTAGCGGGGGACCGGGAACCAACAAGCAAAACTTCTTACTACAACTCTGTGGTTTTGATCACTAGCTACTCATCCAGCAGGCCTGGGTTCTCTTCCAAGCCCTCAGATAGTAGCTCTCAAAGGCCTGTAACTCCATTTCCAGGGATCATAAAGCTTTGTAGTCTTGTGGTGCACATGCATACAAGCAGGCAAACACTCATACTCATAAAACAAAAATAAACAAATATTTAAAATGTACCAACAAACTTCTAGCAACCTCTTAGAAAATGATGTCAAAACTCAATGTCAGGACCAACACCCTGTGGAATTTCAGTTATCCTGGAAACCCTACACAACTAGGGTACACTTGAAACTCTCAGGTCCCAGATTCCTGGATGGCCTCTGCTAGGTTGGTCCACACAATATGACGGGAATCCTTCTCAGGCATTAACAGTAAAAGCTGTTACTTCCTGAGTCCTGACTGCCTCCACTCACTCATTTACGCCTGGTGGCTCATACACCATCTCCTAACCTGGTGCGCCTTTGTGGAGTAAGTACTCGCATACTATGAGTCAGAGTGTACAGAAAGCTTGGGCAGTGTTGCATATGAAAAACCACCTAGCCGAGGTTGGAATGTCTGCTTACCCACCAGCACTGTGTGTGTTTCTGTGTGTGTGTTGAAAATCAGAATCCAGCATCACATTTGTCCTTGCTGAAAGAGGCACCTTCCTCTCCAGCTATAGAATTGCATTCATTGTGGATCCTGAAGCCCATAAATGGAGTTTGTTGGTAGATTTATCTTTACTCCCTCTGTACTACAGTGTCTTTGTGCAGACTTCCAGCCATTTTTAATTACAATTTTTTATCATTTGTTTGATCTACTTGTCCTGAAAATTGTGTTTAAAAATATGTAAATTCTCAGTGATCTAATTGAATACTAACAGAGGCAAATGATTTTAGGATTATTACTATTATTTCTCAAAATAAAGTGATGTTAGTATTTACATAAATGTAGATTAATATCAGTAATTTGTCATAAGTTGAGCACTGGTTTTCCATCCCAGACAATCACTTCATCTCAAAATCTTGAAGAAATTCTGCACCAAGAATTTTGCCACCTGGTCACTTCCGGTGGCTTCCTGTATCACTTATGACAAACTTACTGATATTAATCTACTTCCTAATACTACCTCTAGATAGATCTGTTGACATTTTGCTGTGAAAGAATGCAGTTTAAAAGTATTCAACACCTCATATGTTATATTTATGTAAATACACACACACAAACACACACAAGTTGTTGGAGTTTCTGTCCTGCCTAGTTCCCACAGTTGTTTAGCCCCAAAGAAATCACACAGAGGTCTACATTAGTGATAAACTGGCCCATTAGCTCAGGCTTCTTATTAATTTTTATAACTTATACTAACCCATTATTCTTATCTATGTTAGCCACATGGCTCGGTACCTTTTTCAGTGGGGCAGGTCACATCTTCCTTCTTCTCTGTCTGGGAAGGACTAGGAAGGAATTGGCTTCCTCCTTCCCAGAATTCTCCTGTTCTCATTGACCTGCCTCTATTTCCTGTCTGGTTGTCCCGCCTATACTTCCTGCCTGGTTCCTGGCCAATCAGTGTCTATTGAAAACATAATTGGCAAAATATAGACAATTGTCCCACACTACACACACAAACAAATATACACACAAACACACACAAGCACACACACATACACACTGAGTCTGTGATCCTTGATCAATAGGATTTCATTTTTATAAAAAAATACCAGGGTTCAGTGTATACAGCAACATAACCAAGTTACTTTTGTGGAATGGCCACATCTAAACAGTGTCAGTAGGAGCTGTCTTCCCCCCACTGCTTCCCACTCACCCAACATTGCTCTTCTTGTGAGCCACTTGTCCTCTAGCCTTGTTGTTCCGAAACAGAATCTTAGGGAAGAGTGTGCGATGTGTTTGTGGGCACATACATCATTGTAACTCTATTTCTAGCACCCTGCAGCCTTTACATCACCGTGAGCTGTGCTGTTAAACATTCCCTGAGTGTGAAGTCAGCATCTTCACACTTAATTGATGGATCATCATCAAGAGCAGGCCTCTACTGCTGTAGGAGCTAGTCTTCTGTGAATCAAAAGAACCAGTGTGTAGAAGCACAGGAACGCTCAGGCTGTGCACAGAATCCAGCCCTCACCATGGTGTACTTCTTAGTCCAGTGTCACACCCTCAGGGTACATGTCACATAAAACACAAAATGTCAGCTTACAAAAACTGTCAGGGTTCATGAACCGGGCTGACCCATTACCATGAAGAAGGAAGAATCGGGCACTTTGTTTTAAAACATTGTGAACGATTTCTGGAGAAGCTCTGATTTTGATCTATTGCACCTTGTCTGCTACAAATCCCTGACTCTTGCTCTGCATCAGAAAGCAATGCAAGGCTAGGCTGTTCTCATACCTGGACCTGTACCTCTCTGCTTGTAAGACTCTTTTCCTATACTTGCAATTCTCTAACGTTTACCCCATCCCACCAGTTCATACCAAAGACACATATTACTACTTCTACCTGGAAAGCTTTGTCATTGTGAGCCACCTAGAACACCGTGGTGCCTCTGCAGCCACCCTGGAGCTGTCTATCCACACTTTGAACCTGTGCACTTCAGCACATAAGAGCCCAGGAGGGTTAGAATCAAGGCCAGCATCAGCATGTGCTGGGGACACAGAGTATCCTTGTGTTAATATTCAGGCATCTGCACTGGTCTGCCCTTGAGATCCTGACAGGATAAGTCCTCAGCTTTCCTCACTAGAGCACTTTCTGTGCACATTTGCTCTGTTCCCCTTTAAAAGGTGGGCCTACCACCCCCCCCCCTGCTCTTACTTTCTCTCCTTTCTGGCTTTCTGCCTGTTTCTTGGTGACTCTCACTCTCTTTCTGCCTCTCTCTTCCCTTCTGCCGCTCCTGTCCCCAGGGGCTGGTTTTTCCTCTTGTCCCCCCTTTTCCCATTCACTTTCCTCTAATAAAAACCTTTCCACCTGAGTCACATGGTGTCTTTCTCTCATGCACCATTTTTTTTAAAAAATTGCAAACTGTGAACTAATGTGCAAAGAATAAACATGTGTTCTTCTGCTTATTCCTTTTTTCCCCAACAAAATTATGTATCAGTCATTATTGTGTGGATCACTACACTCTTTAATAATAAGACAGAATTAGACACAATCCATAACTTCTATTTTCATTTTTGAAAACTTCAAGATTTTGATTTCATGACTGAGTTTATTCCATCATCAGTCTAACAGGCTACCCTGATCAGTGCGACACGGAGGCGTGGAAGGGAAGGGACTTGGTGACAGTACGCTGCTTCACAGCAAGGCAGGGGCATAGGGAGGAAGTGACCGCAGACCAGGAGGTGTGCAGAAAGAGAAGGAGAGATGCAGGCTGTCAGCTTCGTCTCTGTTAGTCCTCCAGGTGACTCCCACAGCAAGTGTGTGAAGCTTCTATGGGAAGCCACCACCAGGCACATTGTTCCAGCTGTGACTGAGAATCACCCTGGAGATGAAATTGTACCACATATTGCCTTGTTTCTAGCGATCACCCTGTCCTCTGAGGAGCTGGTGATGGAGCTTATGAAACTCATGCTGGAGTGAGGGGGGAGTTGTCACCACCTTCCAGAGACACCTGTCAGAGCCCCCAAGGCTTCACACCTCAGCAGGCCTTTGTAGCCTCAGGAGGCAGCAAATGACAGGAAATCTGCTTCCGGGAGACAAGGTGTCAGCCCTTCCGAGAATGAGAAGGTGTGAGCAGCCCTCCTTCCTCTAGTCATGAGTAGGAATTCCCTTGGGCTCACACTTCTATGGCCCCTGAAAGGGACGACAAAGAGCCAACCTCAGGGGCCTGCATGCAGCATAACTGAGAGCCCTGTTCAGTTCTCATACAGGGACACACCTCATCCCTTTGGCTGCAGGCTTGGACTCTGGCAGATGTGAGGCCACTCCCATAAACCTTAAACCCTTATCTCAAATCGTGAACAGCAAGGAAACAGCCCCACTACATCTGACCGTGGAACTAAACAGGGCTCCCACGTAAAGGAGAAACACAAACGGCTGTGAAATTCTTTTTAAAGAGCCCAGCCTCTTTACCTGCGAGGGCAATGTGAAGCAAAACTACTTGAAGATTCATCTCGCCCCTGCCAGAATGGCCATCATCATCAGGGACACAAGGACGCCACATACTGATGAGGACGTGAGGGAAGGGGACCAACTGTGCTTGACTGTGGGTGGGAGTGTGAGCTGGTCATGGCTGCTTCAGAAGTCATTCTTGAGGTTTCTTCCAAAAACTAGAAACAGAACCAACGTAAGAGCCTGCGGTGCCACTTTTGGGCATGCTCCCAAGGGGCTCTGTACTCTACCACACAGACTCTTCTCCATCTGTGGTCTTTGCTGCTCTATTTACAATAGCTAAGAAATGGCAACAGCCTACATGTCTGTCAACAGATGAGCGGATAAAGAAAATGCGGCACATGCTCTCTCTCACATACACGGAGAAATTTTATTCAGCTATAAAGAAAAATTAAGCTGTGAAATGTGGGAGTCAATGAATGAAACAAACAAACAAACAAACAAACAAACAAACTCCTCCAAGTGAAGCAACTCAGGTCCAGGAAGACAAAAGCATGTTGTTTCTCATCTGTGCAGCCCAGCTTTGTACTTCCGTTTTCATGTATTTAACTTTGTATCTGTGGGTGCCAGGAAACTCGGAAGTAACCACGAGGAAGGAGGGTAACAGGACAGTGGAGAAGCGGGGCTCTGGGGTAGGAAAGGTTCAACAGGGAGAGGACTGGGGAGATGGGGGAGGAAAGGGTTGCGGAAGAGGACTGACTGAAACAAAAGGTATATGAGAAGTAATATAGAATCTACTATCTTACAACCTTGGAGAAATACCGTTTTTAAAAGGGTTTGAAGGGAGACATCCACAGGCCAAAAAATCTAATGTGTGATAGTTCCCAGAAACTCTTGGTCAGGGAGGCCCCAGAGCTTTGTCCTGAGCAACACAGGCTCTGGCTGTTCCTCAAGGTTGAGTGCTGGAACAGGATGCAAATGTCCTAGACATGACATTCTCAGGATTGTTTACTTCTCTTCTAGACAACACAGCAGCCTTTCCTGGACACCTACCAAAGCTTGGAGTGGCCCAGGGAGAGAGTAAATTGCCACAAAGCCAGACCTCATATCAAAAGCCATCTGTAAAGGCCAAAAAGTGCAGGTCCTATTTCTACCTTGTCTGACGGTTAGAGAGTTTGGAGATTGACAAGCGTAGTTACATGTCCCAACTCAGGATGTGTTTGCTTGATTTTTTTGAAATTAGGATGAGTCCCTGCGATTTTGACAGAGGGTCAGGATATGCAAGTGTACTTCTGCTCCTTCTTTTGTAACTGTGAAGTCACCTGGGGAGGGACAGTCATCAGGATAAATGACCTAGAGCACCTTTGCTGCCCAGAGGACAGAATGCTAAGGATTTGGTGTCTCAGACTGATAAAGCAATTGACTGTGGGAATTTTCCTTTGTATCACATTATTAAAGTTTTTTGTTACCTTCCCCCACACCTTGTTTACGTTGGGTGTAAAAGTTGTGGAAAAATAAACACGTGTGATTTCAGTAATCACTGGGATACCCTCCTGATATTACTCTGTTTTCTGTCTTATTATTTTTATGTGTCTTTATTTTCTTTACTATATTTCTAAAATTCCCACGCCCCTACCCAGGTAAGAGGTATTTTTGTCAAGACTGTCCTCGACAGCCATCTGTCTTCTCTGTTCATCTTTTGTTCAGATGAAAGTACATGCCCAAGACAGGATGTTTAAGAAGGTCACTAGTTTAAATTAGACATTGGATCCCATGTTGTGACAGAACTGAGTGTTATCCTCTCAGCTGTGAAAGTTGTCCTTCCCGACTGTAGCTCTTAGAAGATCGTCAACTAGGGGGCAGTGGGCCCGCGTGGCCCCTCACTCTCCTCCAGTCTTCCTAAAGGAGAGCTGGCCAAACACAGTGTTGTTATTATACCGCTTGAGAACAAATTCAGGGACAGTCAGCATTTCGTTAGATTCCTGAGAGCCCAATATAGTATTTGGATCTGTTTGCAAAGATTCAAAATAATATTGATCTTTACAGATGACTCATTTATACATAAATGACACATTCTGCAGTGTCTATAGATGTCTGTCGTAATTTTAAAATGTGCGTAAGTCCCGTAATGTAAATAAATCTTGGCATCTTATGTTAGCTGAAGAATCTAACCATTGGTAAGATACAAATAAGAGTCAGATTATGTCCCAAAATTATATTTCAAATACTCTATGAGAAATTAATATCAACATAACGTCAAATAAATTAAATACTGCACTCATAAATAAAATTCTCAAAAATAAATTAAAGCAACAGTACTTGTCAAGCTATTTTACCTAATTTCTCTTGCTATTTGATTTCAAAATAAAAACAGAATATTGTTCATATTTCTAACTTCTGTTGGTAGCCCCAGAAGTTACCAATCAATATTGGCAGAATTTGCTAAATCAAAAGCAGTTCGAGGTGTTACTTTATCTGCCTACACATCAGCCTGAGCTCAGGACGTCACCTGTCTCCCAAAGAGACACTGTTTTAAGAACGTGGACCCCACACTTAACATACATAGCTGTTAGAGGTTGGTGAGCCAGAAGTAGTTGTTTATTTAAAAAATCCTTACAATGAGATGGAGGACACAGTCTGTTCCTAGGAAGAAAGGCAGGAGCCAAAGTGAGTGCAGGCTGTCACGTCCAACAATGGACAGCTATCTAGAGCCTCCAGAGAAGGTGGGCTTAGGTCTTGGACAGTGACTGATACACACGGGGCTGAAGAAGGCCACTCTGTCCAGTGCCGAAACACATCTCTCCTCCATCTGTGGGATCATCATAACACTCTGTATTTCATATCAGCAACGGACAGAAAACTTCACCTCAGGAGGTTTAAATAAATGCATGAACTTGCATCTTTCCAAACAGGAAGTCGGAATGTCTGCACCTGCAACATCCAGCTTCAGAGTTTCTAAATTGCATCTTTTAGCACACTTTATCCTATGGTTGCATGATGGGACTGTATTAATTAATATTCAAGCCAGAAGGAGCGAGAAGTACAAGAATGAAGTAATTATGGGCTTTTAAGGCATAATCAGAGGAAGCCAGCCAGCACATATTCTTTACACAAAAGGGGCTCTGGAAAAGCTTATCTGAGGTTCCAAGTAGGTTTAGTAGGGAACAGGTGCGAGTCTCACTCTCGTGGCCCTATGTCCCACATCACCGCTGAGTATCTTCCTCTAAGGATGCTTCTAGATCAGAAAAGGAGCCTATGGAATGCACAGGCAGCTTCCCCTCCAGGCCTGTGTCTGGGGCAGGGTTGTTCACAAACAAGAAAGTCACTCTTTGAGCCCTCTGACCTCAGAGTTGGGGGAGCCCTGGTTCAAGATTTTCATTATGGTGGCTACTTGAGCTGTTGGCTTGGACAAGAAGTTCAGTATGAAAGTTAGGAAAGAGATTGACAGTGGGGTCCATGAAATGGTACCTTAGTTTGCAGAGGTTTGCTTCTTTGCCTGGTGCCAGAACAATGGGCACCTGCTGAAGCTAATCAGGTGTTTAGGAAGCGAATACTAAAGCCCACAGACAGCAATAGCTCCGAGAAGGAAAATAGCTGACCGGCTTTTCGTGCACTTCTGCAGGTGAATTTCTTCTCTTTATGCCTCAGCCCCAGTCCTTCCTACCCAAAAGATGACTCGATTCCTCTTCACCAGAACTACAGCTTTGGGTCAAGCATCACACCCTACTGCACTAGCAAAAGCCCTATCTTCACCTCAGAATCAGAGGTTAGATTTAAATCAGAGCCCTGAGACACTGAAGGAGTCTGTAGTAGTTTTAGTACAAGCTGATACTAATGAGACAGGGAATAAGGAAAAACTAAGCACAGGCTCATTGAAACCTGAGCCAAGTAGGCTGAGAGAACTTGGGCACATCTGGCACGTATAGGCATGGCCATGTAGGGAAGGAGAGTGACTTCCGCAGGTTTGTCTGTAGGCAATGGGCACTGGTCATGGTGACACCGCAATCCCAGAGAAGTTTCCTGGGGGCCCTTTGTGGAGAGCACATGCTCTAGTGTCCTCTGATCAGCTCCTTAAAGTCTACACTCTCGCCAAACCCCATAATTACTCCATGCTTATACTTCTCTTACAGATGCAATTCATACAAAGCATCCTAAGACCTAAGAATCAGAAATATGTACACACACAGAGGCAACATAGGTTCTTGAGCAAGACACAAGCATTGTTCCTCGTGCCAAGCAATCCTCATGTCAAGCAATCCGTTTTGCATTTTAGTTCATACAGTATGCAAATGCAAGAGAATCTCTTCTGCAGTATGAACAAATCCACTGGACGGGAGAAGGGCTATGGCATCTGGCCATTTGCTCTCAGTGGCTCATCTTCTTCCTCCTCAACCTTGGTCCTGTTCTTTCTAGTTTTCCTGCCGTCAAGGAATCGTTTTATTTTCAGTTTTGCCTTCTTTCAATCATAAGTATGCCAAGGTGGGTGAAGAAATAGGAGAGCCTAAGAGCTATTTCTCCCTTCCAGATTCTGGACAGTTGCTCGAATTGAAGGACATTAAAGTATCAAACCGTTCTGGATGTGTTTGGCAGATGTGTAGACTCCGAGTCCATTGGTTTATGCATTACAGTGTTGCGTGTCTTAAGAGAGAGGGAAAACCTTCAGGAAGTAGAAATCTTGGCTTCTGTTGCACTCAGGGGACCAGCCCAGCAGTAAATAACAGGGTGGAAAGTGACCTATTTGGCAGCAGGCAACCTTTATTTGCTGTTCTCTACTATTTAAATATTCTCATTTGCATCTCTCATTTTCTCCAGCTCCCCTCTGGAGGGTTTCAGCTCCTCATTAGTCTTGGAATGACAGAAGCAATTCCCCACTCTGGTAGAGACCCCACTGCTCTCCTTCCTCCCTCCAGTTGGTGATTCTGCCCCCCCCCTTAAACATGCCCCTTCCTCAATTTCTCTTAAGCTCTGAAATACCAAACCGCAACCCCTCTGTCCCATCCAGAAACTACTTTCTTAAGTGATGAGTACCTGGAATGTTTTAGGCAAGTTATTTGTCTTCATGAATCAGCTTAAGCATCTCAGTTTTCTGTGGTTTTCACATCATCGACAGCTGCTGACCCCTTATGGCCAGACGCTGGCCATTTATCATCTCATTTGTCCTCATACCTGAATGAGTGGGTGTGTAGTCCGCTTTTCATATATGTGGAATCTGAGCCTTAAAAGATTGAAGGGAAAATTGCTAGGAAGGATAGACGATCTTTTTTATCTGTGCCCCAAGGCATCTTCAATCTGAACTCAAGTTCTAAATATAAAAATTCATGAAATAAATATTCTCGTTGAAGAATGTATAATTCTAAGTATAGGCAACTGTGGCCTTTAAACCCTGACACCCCATCTATCCCTTAATTAAAAGAGAAACTTCCACAGAAACAAGAAAAATAAAATCTCACGATGAACAATCTTCCCGCAGTACATTAGGCAGCAAACCAATTCTTAATTCTTGAGAGTCTGGACACTCATTCCCTGTTCTCGCCACTGTCTGCCTGTACTTACAGCTTGGTGGTTGGGCTGCATATCAATATTCTAGCTGGGCTCTTGCCTGCACCAGGATTTAGTTCATATTCAGGGTTCCTCCTAACAAATCCTCAGACAGGAGCCCCTGTGACACTGAGCAGGGCACAGACACTGATTCTGGGAGGGAGATGGTTTCCAAAGCTATGTATCCTGTGCTCAGTCTGCCCGTGAATTTCACTGAATTCTGTTAGTGGACCCCTTAGTGTGCTGTGTGTGTGGGCACACATGTGCATGTGCGTGTGTGTGTGTGTGTGTGTGTGTGTGTGTGTGTGTGTGAGAGAGAGAGAGAGAGAGAGAGAGAGAGAGAGAGAGAGAGAGAGAGATACAGACAGACAGACAGACAGACAGACACTGAGCAGGGGAAGAAAACGAGAGCATGGGTTATTCCCTTTTTCTCCTCTTCTGGATGGATGCTTTTAATGTGCCAGGTGGGAATGGAGAAAAACAACCCAATTTCACTAATATTCCTGGGGAGGCATATCTATAAACCCAGAGGGTTCGTCTAATGTCTTCATTATTTAATCTTCCTTCCTGTGATGAAATATCACAGAAGACATTGATTAAATGCCACTGGCATCACAGCCCCTTGGACTACAGTCGAAGCTTTGGAAGAGAGGTGCTCCCATCCTTAAACACATCAAAGGGCCCTTTAGTTATGGTTAAACACCAAGTACCGAATTGTCCCTGGCTGCATCCCCAGGGTCTGTGATGCTTCAATATCTGCAACTTGAAATTATCCCACCGGTAGTCCATCCTGCATCAGCCCCGCCACTCTGCGTAGATGACCTTGCTTTGGCTTCCTAAGAAGTGGGGAAAATGCAGGCGGTGGTTCCCAATCCCTAAGCATCTCGTAGCTGCTTCTCCAGCCAGGCTCTTGTCTCTCCAGGGACTCCTGGCTATTCAGGCTTAGGATCTGTGTAAGCCAGCAAGCCAACCCTTGTGCCAAGGGAAATGGCTTGGGAATGTCGAGGAAAGCTGAATAAACAGTAACTTTCCATCTGTACCTCCTTGGAAGCACGGCTTCTCTAACTGTTCCTTCTTCAAGTCAAAAGAGCTGTGAAGCATTTAAAGTGGCTGAAGAGCTAAGCGGCCATTGCGGCAGAGACCCTGCCTCTGTTCCAAAAACCAGAACGCACCTGTTTGAAATGTTGGGGTCAGGTAGAGCAGGCTGCTGTTAAAAGGAGCTTCAGGGACCAGAGCCTGGGCACCCTCCCGCAGAACGCTCTGATTCAGTGGAGTGAATGGACCAAGTCCGTGATGGAAGGACTCCGCCATGTTTAACGGGAAACGTAAACATCATCAGCATCCGTGTTTCTTTCAGGCAAACACTTGTGAACACCCGAGCAGGAAAAAACCCAAGTTCACCCTTGTGACCCTTTTCTCATTTACCTTTCCTTGCCGAGGTACACATCTCTATCGGATATTCAGCTTGAACACGATGGCGGGGTCAGCCTGGCCCCGAGGGGAGGAATTTATGGCAGAGAATGGTTGTGGTAATGTCAGTGTTATTGAACCGTGTTTTCCCCTTCAGAATTCTCAGAGGCAGAAAAGCAAAAGGTAAGTGTACTGAGCACTTGTGTGTGTCAGCTCGACGTAGGCTAGAGCCATTGGAGGAAGAAGCCTCAGCTGAGGAATTGCCTCCTTGAGATCCAGTGGGAAGACATTTTCTCATTGAGTGATCAGCAGGGGAGGACCCAGCCGGTGGTAGGTGGTGCCATTCCTGGGCTACTGGTCCTGGGATCTATAAAAAAATAGGTTAAATAAGTCATGGGAAGCAAGCCAGTAAGCAGCATCCTTCACGACCTCTGCTTAGCTTCTGCTCCTGGTCTCCTGCCCTGTCTGAGTTCCCGCCCTGACTTCCTTCAGTGATGGGTCACATACTGCAGTGTAAGTCAAACCCTTTCCTCCCAAACTTGCTTTCTGGTCATGGTGGTTTCACTGCAGCAATAGAAACCCTACCTCAGACAGTAATGGCATAAAAAACATACACGAAGGAACTGTAAGGCTTACATTTTCACTAAGGCTTCTTGTTCTTGTGTGTGTGAGAGAGAGGGGGGTGGGGGATGCTGTTCTCATGCCGCATCAAAATCACCATCCACATCAGGGAGTATCATTCACCACAATTCACAATGGTGTCTTTGCTCATGTGCCTAGTAGGTTTGACACATCTGGTTTGAACTGTCATGACTGCCCTACCCGCCCCCACATCCTTTCTGCTCTTTCTTGTCTTTCTTTTCCCCTTGCCTCTCTCCTCCCCCTATCTCTCCTTTCTCACTTTCTTTTTTTTTTACTTTATTTCTCTTTCTTTGTCTTTGTTGTGAGGCAGGGTCTCTCCGTGGAGCCCTTTTCCTACCACAGGGCCCTGAGAGGCAGATGTGAGCCACCCCAAGCTGTTCACACCTCTTTTCTAACTGTTCCCACTCGAGTCGTGACAGTCACAATAGATATCCTGGGGCAAAGATCCAAATAATTTAATAATCTCTGATAATTATGATCAAATACCGTTCCGAGAAAGATGTGATGTCTTTCCTAGTGGCAGCTGTCTTGCTGACGTCAGGCCTTTCTCAGTTAGAACTAAACTAGGTAAGAGAGTCCACAGCTAGCCTTGCTGGGAAGACTATCGATTGCCACAGTTGTCACTCCTGTAAATTGCCCCTCAGAACCTTGGCTACGGTGTTTGACTTTATTTCACTTGTGCTTGTATTTGTTGTATGTTGATTGGCTATGTCGGACCAATCAACATGACTGTACAGTCATGACTGTAGCCAAATTTGAAAATTGCTTTTGGTTTCTAAACATTATTTTTGGAGGTGGTGTCACCTAGGACTTCTACTCTGGATCTGGGCTGCAAAAGATGCTGCCCCTACTCATATGAGTTGAAAAGCCAAAGACCAAATTATTATGCACATATGTATTTTAAAATCTTTATAATAATGTTGCTGTTAAGTATGTTTACTCAGTAATAAAAATACAAATTATAGCATAGAGGGAAGGAAAAGCATATTTCTCAAATTCTCTATGTGCTGAACTATGAGATTCAGGGACAACAAATCAGTATCCTGGAAATCCTCAGAAATTCAATATGACTTCCTACCATTAGCCCCAAATCCATACCACACTAACTATCAGATTAAGAACAAAGCAATAAAACTTCAACAGTTAAATCCACAATATTGCTGATGAATTTAACCCCTACCTACACATGTTACATGGCCTATGACTGCAGGAGATGTGCTGAACCTCAGCTTGTTCTCACTTATTTCTTTGGAGATTGTATGTCCATCTTCCCCTGAGTCACCTCTGGATATGCTTTCTGAGTATCTGGAGAAAGCACCGTTATTTTGTCCTTCACTGGGTCTTGGCCACACGTCCCTGCTGTCTTCCTATACTGGATGACTTCTTAAATCATTTCCTAGGCTTCTTGTCTTAACACGTTTCCAATTCTGCCAGAGATCTCTGTTCAGCTCCCAGCTCTTGTTTTGAATGCTGGTTTGGGGTATCGCTGAGGGATCCATAAAGTTAACCAGACAGAGAGCATAGTCTTTCTGAAGCTAGGAACTGGAGGGTAAGCAGGAGTTGGCCAGGCATGCTCAGAGTAAAGCCAGAATGCTTTTGGCAGATGGAAAGGAAGATGTGGGGGTGAAGAGATAGCTCAGTGGTAAAGACCATTCATTGGCTGTTAGTTTGAAGGACCTGGGTGCGATTCTCAGCATTTATATGGTGGTGGCTCACAGCCATCTGTAGCTCCAGTCCAGGAGAACTGACAACCTCTTCTGGACTCTCAGGGTACCAGACACACACGGGATACACAGACATACAAGCAGGTCAAACATTCACGTACCACACAACTGATGGAAACGGATGCAGACTGACAGCCTGAAGATGGGGAGAAAGGATTTTAGGAGCCAGAGGAGTCAAGGACACCACAAGAAAACTCACAGAATAAACTAACCTGGGTTCATATGTAAGGGCTCACAGAGACTGAACCGACCACTAGGGAACCCGCATGGGACTGATCTAGGCTCTCTGCATACATTACAGTTGTGTAGCTTGGTCCTCTTGTGGGACTCCTGACAGTGAGAACAGGGGCTGTCTCGACTCTTTTACTGGCTTGTGGGACCCTACTCCTCATAATGGGTCACCTTGTCTGGCCTTAATACATGGAGAGGTGCTTAGTCTAACTGCGACTTGATATGCCATGTTTTGTTGATAACCGTGGAACCTGTCCTTTCTTAAACAGAAACAGAGGAGGCAAAGTGGATTGAGGGGTGTGAACATAGGGGAGTGGGGGGAGGGACTGGGAGAAGAAAAGGGAGGGGAAACTGTGGCTGACATGTAAAACAAGTAAATAAATTAAAAAAATCATATACATAAAATAAAATTTAAAAAGGGAAAGAAATTAAAATTCAAACTAAGGAACCATAGTCCTGAATCGTGGCTCGCACCACGGTTACTTCTTCCTAAAGCTGGTGTCCTATCTTGTGCTGACCACTGATGTGGGAGTTCTGAGCCACCCAGATGTATAAGGAAATACCACAGTAGCAGATCTCCAGCAGCCAGGGCCTTTCCAAGTAAATAGGAAACAGCTGACAATGGCTGAGATGTGATAAAGCATTTGATCGTACAGTGAGCAGTAAAGTCTTAGGATCCCATTCTCTGGTCAACAGAAGATGACAGCATCTGAGTATGCTCCCACTCCCCAGAGCACTTCACACTGGGCAGGCTGGGACACCCAGAAGAACCGTTCCATCTAGTCTGGCTCCGAGAGAGAGAGAGAGGGAGAGAGAGAGAGAGAGAGAGAGAGAGAGAGAGAGAGAGAGAGAGAGAGAGAGAGAACACAAAAATAAGTGGGTAGCCCCAGAAGAATCAGCATCATCATTGCCCTCAAAAAGGAGAAAACAAGAAGGAGACCATGAGGTCAGGTGACTTGACCAGAGTCACAAGAGCAAGGATTTTCCCAGACGTGAGGCGGCTGTCTTGAGGAAGCCTTCAGTTTCCTGAGCCTGGGGACTAGCCACTGTCCTCAAAGACTCCTGTGCTCACAGGCACACACGGAGTGGGGCCTTGCTGGTAGGTTGCTGTGAGATGGACTGTGTGTTTCTAAACACGAGCAGTACAGAGTTGGAATTCGGGGACCTCACTTACGGATCTGACCACTGACGGGATTGTGAGCTTGGCCTGAGAGCTCAAGTACATAAGTTCTTTCACTCTGAGGAATGATAGGCAGCGATCTGCAGTGATTTGAAATGTGTGGACTTTCTGATTTGCTCTTCAATCGACATTAAAGAATAAGCATTCCCTTATAAATATAAAAAAGCTCAGTGATGGCCGGGCGGTGGTGGCGCACGCCTTTAATCCCAGCACTCGGGAGGCAGAGGCAGGCGGATATCTGTGAGTTCGAGACCAGCTTGGTCTACAAGAGCTAGTTCCAGGACAGGCTCCAAAACCACAGAGAAACCCTGTCTCGAAAAACCAAAAAAAAAAAAAAAAAAAAAAAAAAAACAAGCTCAGTGATGTAATTTGTTAAAAAAGTATTTGTTGATTTGTTTTTCATAAAGAAAGAACAGGCTCTTACATATAACCTTATCCTACTGGCTCCAAACTAGCCATCCTCCTGCCTCAGCCTCTCAAGTGGGCTTGCAGCAGGTGCAGACTTGGTGGATAAGCATAGTCTATTGTAAATGTGTGCCTTGATTTCGTGATGAGGAAAGTATAACACTGCTCTTTGTTTTGTTTGTGGGGGACAAATTTATCCTTTAGCCAAAAAAATTGTATATAGTGTGTTCCCCAAATCATATACTATAGGGTGTTTGAAAATATATTTGGGGAAGTTTGTGTGGAATTGGAAAGAACCAGGATACTTTACTCCTTTCAGTCCCTAGTGCCACCTATGTGATAGAAGATTATTCATTTATCTTCTCATCCATCCACGCACCTATCATCAATCCATCCATCCATCCATCCACCCACTTATCATCAACCCATCCATCCATCCACCCACTTATCATCAATCCATCCATCCATCCATCCATCCATCCACCCACTTATCATCAACCCATCCATCCATCCACCCACCTATCATCAACCCATCCATCCATCTATTTATGCATGGTCTGTCTGTCTATCCACACATTTATTCATCCATCCACATATACATACACCCATCCATGTGGCCATTTATCACACAGATTTTTATCCAGTGGGAGAATGTCACACATATTATGAAGCCCCATGATAGTAGAAATGCAAGCAAATCATTCAAGATGGTATCTTTTCATAAGGTTGGAAGAAAAAAGATGTAACCCTCAAATTTAAAATGGCCACAATTGTCTTTTGGGAGGTTTTGACAGTAATCAGATCATTGGAGTATAGAACCAGAACAGCAAAGCATAGGCAACTGTCAGCTGGGCATCCTAGATCACTCTCTCATTGGTGAGGGAGGTGGTGAAAGTTTTCTGGAGCCCAGGAGATGCTTTGTGGCCACCTGGCACAGCTGAGTAACTCCACATGGTTCTCAAGGCATGGGACTCAGGATGCCAACCTTTAAGGAGTCTTATTAACCCTGTTCAGACTACCACCATCTGCACAGCTTCAGAGACCGACCTGTTTGGGGTGACTAGAAAGGCCTAGCCCTCAGTGTTCCGACACTGAAGATGCCTGCCCACCTGTTTTGATAGCCAGATGTGGATGCAACATGACACATTCACTTCAAATATTTGTTCCTCTGGACATTTTCTTAGTCTGGATTCTTTGGAGGTGCATTTCTGGATGAAAACTGGGAACTGTTAAGATGCCATGACAGATCAGGGAGTTTTAGTTCAGAACATTGATGAAAACCTGTCACTCTTGCAGGGGTAGGGTGTCTCCCTGAGTGAGTCTTTCCAAACTTCATGATCTTTGTTTTATGTAGCTCTGCATGAGTATTGCTTAGATAAGTAGTTTCTATAGTTATTGACTGTAATTATTATTATTATTAATTATTATTATTACTATTATCAGTAGTCGTAGGGATTAAACTCTATCCCTACATGTGGTAGACAATTCCTTTTACTACCAAGCTACATCCCCATTCTAGTATAATTTTTTTTTTTTTGGCAAATTACTTGTATTTGTTTTCTTATAGGTGGTTCTGTCTTTTAAGAACTCTTTATCACTAAGAAACAGTCATTCATGTTATTCTATCTTATTCTGTCCCTTATTGGACCTATTTTTCCTCGTAAAAGCTTGACACACCTCAGTTTGGCCTGAAGGAGGCCAGTGAGACTTTTAAAATGAATGACATATTTTAGCAAATATACTATGGACTCAGCTTCCCAGTTGTCTCCCGTGTTATTGTTGAGCTCTAACCTTAGTTATGCAGTTCAGTTTAACCTGCTAACTGGGAGACTGTTGCAATGCGAGGAGCCTGAGCCTGAGCTAAACTTTAAGACAGAGGAAGCCTCCGTTGACAGCGCAGTACTGCCTGAGGCTGCATCGTCAACTTAGCTGGAAACCATAGTGGTTGTGGTCTGTTTCAGCTTTCTTAGAGTTTATCAAGTTGACGCAGCCACTGCTTTTTTAAAAGAAAGTGCCAAGAGGAAGTAATGAGTTCAGCCAGCTCTCCAAGAAAGAAAAACTTTCATGGCCAATTCATAGATAAGAAAATTAGAGAACCTAAATAACCTGAGACAGCCAGCATTCCGATAATTCTTGTTGTGTATTTACCTAACGCTCCCCTACATGCTTCTCACATGAAGGTTTCCTCCTACAATTGCCAGCTTAGAGTACACTCAAATCTATGCTTTTTCTTTTCTCTCTTCCTCAGCGCTGGCACGGCATTGAGCGTTTAAATCACAAAGCACAGGACTGCAAGCCCTGTTTGCTCTGAATTTGTGCTTCAGGCACTTTGATTGGCATGAATGCAGTGCTGAGGAAAGAGCCCTACTAACCTGAGAGGAAAGAAAAATGTAGACAAATTCCTTCATTTGTGTTAGTGCAGCTCCCAGCTCAGGGAAAGGCACATGATTTCACAGGGTTCCCTTCTGTTCTTTTGAGATAAGGAGATGGGAAGGCTCCAGTGGAACTCGGTTTGTTGAGGTTTTCATCCATGTCTGTGGACCTCCTCTGTAGAACATTTTCATACAGAATGCTCTCAGGATCTTGTAAAACTTGGCCCTGCTCCACTTTCTAGGAACAAATATGGCTTCATTGCTCCTCAGGGGACACTATACAAACGAGACAGAGCTAGTGGCTTCAAAAGTGCTCCTTTGTTTGAGAGAGCACAATCTTAGGACTTCCATTAAATAATGTTTTTATGCCTGACTTTGAAATTAGAAAATGGAAAAAGTGTGCTCTGCGTGCCTTTTTATTTCCGATCAGTTAGTAAACCTAGAAGAGGTAAGCCTCCTCTTGTCACGCTATTTCATTAACCAAACATTGTCGCAGGGTCTGAGCAGAGAATGTTTTAGAAGAATAGGTTAAAATAATTTTTGTGTATGTGTATGTGTGTGAGGGTGTGTGATGGAGGAAGGTCATTGGTTAAATAAAAAGAAACTGCTTGGTCCTCATTGGTTAGAAGATAGGTGGGAGGAGTAAACAGAACAGAACGCTGGGAGGAAGAGGAAGTGAGCTCAGACTCCACAGCTCTCCTCTCCGGAGCAGATGCCTCAGAGATATACCATGCCCCAGCTCCGACCCAGGATGGACTTAGGCTAGAATCTTCCCGGTAAGACCAGTGCTCACAGATTATTAGAGATGGGTTGATCGGGATATCAGAATTAGCCAGTAAGGGCTAGAGCTAAAGGGCCAAGCAGTGATTAAAAGAATACAGTGTCCATGTAATTATTTTGGGGCAAAAGCTAGCCGAGCAGGCAGCTGGGGTATTGGGGACGCAGCCCCACCGCTCCTAATTACTACAGGTGTGTAGGGTGTGTTTATGTGTTCACATGTGTTCATATGTCTAGAGACAAGAGTTTGACTTCAAATGTCTTCTTTTGTCACTGTTCATTTACACATGGAGGCAGATGTGTTAAGTGCTCACAAGAACTGAGAGCTTTTTTCTAGTCTAGCTAAGGCAATTTGCTCCAGAAACCCCCAGCCAACACCTACTGAAGGTTGGGGCTAGAGGTGGGTGGCCATGCTTACACAGCATATATGGGTTCTGAGGATCTGAAGTCTGGTTCTCACCCCAATGACAGATTAAGTGATTTCCCCTGAGCACCCTCCCCAGCCTCTATCCAGATGCACTAAGGATTTGTATGAATTCTTTACACTGATTGCTATCTCTCTACTAACTACAACTCATAGAAACTTTAAGAATGGTGAACTAATTCATGAGCACAGAGGAAAATCAGGGACATAACATCCAAGTCTGAGACACCAAGCATGAGTTGCTTTAGTTTGGACTGAAGAGCTGTTTCAAGAATAGACCAATGAGCAAGACAGTTCATGGCGTCAACAGGTGGGTGACCTGGCTTTGTATACACAGGGGGAAAACAGGGCAGAGGAAATGGTCTAAATTACTTACAGCTATTTAATTGTGGGAAGGGTTTTGAGAATGAACTCAGGTCACTTCATTCTCTACATTTCTTTGGTTTATTCTGTCTCCAGAATTACAGTATTGTAAAATCTAAGTTTAAGGGACAGGCCTACCATGAGTCAGGGTGAACACTGAGCTCTGTGTGTGCTTCTGTACTGGGCTCCTATTCCCACAGGAAGCTCAGAAATGAAAGAGAAATCTGACCCTGTGGTTTCAGGCTTTTGATTTTTTTGATCCCCAAACAAAAACAACAACTTTTTGTTACTCTTATTTCTAACACAAAAAAGTAGTAAGACAATGAACCAGATGGATTGGAAGTATTAGACATTCTTTTACATGATATAACAAGTTTACTCAATACAAATAAAATGGGTCTTGGAACACATCTGATGTCTAACAAGAACAAGTGTCAAGAAAGAAGCACCGTGACCAGACAGACACCTTACTAGAAAAAACTTTACTGGACCTCGGAACCACAGATTTAAGTATCCAGCTTTTTTTTTTGGAAGCTCTTGCTGTTTTAATATGTCAGACTGGGGTTTGAAATACTATTATTTTAAAAGTAGGCCATTCCTGGCATTGCAAAAAATGAATTTTGATGCACAAAAATGATTATCATAAATTTCCCAAAGTCCTTTGCAGTCTGCCCCAAGACACATAAAAATACCCAGCACACTTACAATGAGGACTCCTAATTCCTCACAGTGGAAACTCCCAGGGCTTTAGAAAGTGAGTCGCATATCATGGGGCTTATGTAAATGCCTGAAAGAGAAAGATTACATAAATCAAGAATGCGTGTAGGAATTTCTATGAGAAATATAAAGAATAAAGGTAATAGTTAAGATTAAGAGAAGTAGATAAGAGAAAGTCTATTATCAAGAGAAAAAGCCAACAAATTAGCAATTGCTAACTAGCCCAGATATTAAAAGAAAGGGGGAAAACATGATGTACTTAATACCATCCCAGATCCACAGGGGAAAGCATTAGTTATTCAAAGAGAGATCACCAGAATTTATTCTAACAGAAGGGAAGAGAAACAAAGCAAAACAAACTAAGGCTGGAAGTAGCAAGTCAGGGCGAAGGAGTCTAGTGTTGCGTCCTGAGGAATAAAGAGAAAATGGTTAGAAAAATCTAGAACAGTGTTGCTCACAGCTTCCAAATGGACATTAGTAGAGCACTCACTTAGGAAACTCAGCCCAGGGGAGATAGCAGCTACATAGTTGTGCAAACACAGGCACACAGTTCATTCATACTAAAACCTGTGGTAGAAATTCAGATCTAGGGAAATCTCTGGCTTCCTATAATGATGAATGCATGAGCTGGTGTTCCATGTAGCCTGCAAAAACACAAGCTCACAAGAGTCAGATGGAACCTTCCAGGGAAGAAGGAAGGGAGCAATAGTTTTGAGAACATTAAGCAAAGGCGAGGTGGGTGGCTGGATTCCTTGGCTTAGGTTTCTGAGCAGTCCTCTGACCTCCTGGGACCCAGATACAGTAGGAGTGGGAAGATTTGTGTGTAGGGGGGTCCATCCCACCATTTTATCAGCAGAAAACAGGGAGGATCACAGTTCCAGGGTAAGAGCACATCAAGAAACCTGAGCATTCTGTGGAAAAAATTCAGCAGTACAAGAATCACAGGCAAACAATCCATGAGCACAGCTGAAGGAATCTGGAGAGGCAGTCACTTAGAGACATGGTGTGGGAGGTCCTTCTGTCTATGTGTTGCTTTTACTGGTTAATGAATAAAGAACTGCTTTGAGCCTATGGCAGGGAAGAACAGAACTAGGCAGGGAAAGCTAGGCTACATGCTGGGAGAAAGAAGGGTGGCGTCAGAGAGATGCCATGTAACTCCACTGGAGACAGACACCAGAACTGTTCCCAGTAAGCCACAGCCTCGTGGTGATGCATAGATTAATAGAAATGGGTTCAATTAATTTTAAGAGTTAGCCAAGAAGAAGTAAGAGCTAATAGGCCAAGAAGTGATTTAATTGATACAGTTTCTGAGTGATTATTTTGGGTCTAAGCTAGCCCGGCAGCTGGGAACCAACAATGGGCCTCCCTTCTCCAACAGAGACAGGGTTCTGGTTCCATGAGTTTTTCTGCACATGGTACAGCTGATAGAAACAAGAGTTTGAGGGTGTCCAAATCAGAAACTGTGATGAAATCTCCGAGAGTCTAGCTTCTGCTCAGTTCCTGGTGAAAAGCAGTGTCAGGATCATAGGATGGATTCCACTGAGTGGCAGAGGGGTGAGTAAAAGCTCAGAGCAGAAAAAGTCTGTGTCGGAGTCCAGGCAAGTGAAAAATTGGAACAAAGAACTATTTTTTTTTCACAGAACTCCCAACTCCTCATCTCTAGTGTTCAGGGAAGGAACCACCAGTGTCACCCAAAGAGACAGAAAGAGTGGCATGGACAAAGAACCAGGCAAATCAGAGCTACTTGAATGTGGTTGGCACCAATAATGTTGATTAGGAAGCAGGCTTCAGCTATTAAAACACATGCATAGACTTCAATAAAATATGATTAACACATTAAAGAATATATAGTACTAATGACTTAATGATAGGTATAGCCATAGAGAGTAAAAAATTATTTTTCTACTGGTGGGCCTTATAAAAAGCAGGTCTATATAAATATAGCTAATTGGATTTTGAGGAAGGTATAAAGTAATTCAATGTACCAGGATCACCTTTTAAATGATAATTATAGTTTAGTTATGCACATTCCCATAAAGAAATACACAAGTTAACCAACTAGAAAAGTCAAGTTGTAATTCAGATCTTATATGAAAGTCAATTAAATGTAACCAAGCAACTATGTGTACAATGTAAACCCGTAAAAAGTGAAAAGGACTACAGAATAAATTATGCATGACCTTGAGTTGGCCAAGAGTTTTTAGATACATCATGAGAAACCCACAGTTCTCTAAAGTGTACTCCTTAAAGCAAATAGAACATCACCAATTGACAGCAACTCACTACCTCAAAAGATGCACATAACAGTTTGTACTTAAACACTCAACCCTGAGAGAAGCAATTATCAAAAGAAATTTAAATATGTCTCAAGTTGATGTGTGTTCAGGACTAAGACAGTTTCAAGATGCAATTTTTCTTTCACTTAAAATCAATGAAGCCATTTACACAAACAACTTAGGGCATCGAGTGAGATTGCTTTCAAATTATCTAGGATGAAATGAACTAGAAGAAAGTGAAATTGTCAACTGTATGAGCTGTTGTGATAGGCAATGGAGGCTCTAAACTCATAATTCTCCAGTAAAAAGTTTAGATAAAGTGGAAGGTCATTTTAGATACCCATTTTTTCCTGAATATATTATTGAATATCATTTCACATTCTAACCTATGTCTATCTATTATGTTGTCTTTTTCAAATAGTAAACTTTGGATTGTGACTCACAGGTGTGTCCAACAAGTCTCTTGATGGCTGCATGCAGCTCACAGTGGGTATGGGTATGAATGCATCTCAACACAAAATGGAAAACTCACTTAAAATAGTATGAGTTGGTGGCATGCTTTTTGAACCTGAACTTCATAGCTGACACTGCAGCCCAGACAAGCTTGAGGGTTGAACACTTTTGAGAGGTTAACCTGGAACCTGTGATCTTTGAGGCTTCTCATGGAGTCAAAAGAAGTCATTGAACTGGGCGAGAGGTTGGGCCTCTTTGGCCTCAGAAGATGGTGTCAGGGAAGTAGCAGCAGTCGATGGCTTGCATGCTCTCTTGTTAAATTCTGCGCCATCACTTGGCTCACTCAAGCCTGTGTATTTACTGTTTTTGGCTTGGCCTCAGCATTGCACTCCTGTGAGCCCCTTTACTTGGCAATGTGAAGGTTAGCCAGTCATGGGAGGCCTAACTATTGAGAATGTTTGGTGTGTGTGGCCCGTAAGGAAGGTTCTGATGACCCCAGATGTTGAACTTTAGAAACTCTTGGATATGTCTTCTTCAGGTCTGATGATGATGTCTTACATCTTGACTCCACCCACACTCTCCACCTCCACCTACCAAGTGTTTCCTCTTTTGTTTATTATCCATGTATCTCATGAGACAACTCCACATCTGTGCACTCCTGATGGTGCATGGAGTCTTCAGAGGGTAAGATCCACCAAGTTCTATGGAAATGGTTCATGCACCAAGTGTGGTTCCACAGCAAAATCTATAAACGTGTTCCATTTGTTGATACCCATAGGTTACCTGCTACATGTTAAAAAAGCAGGGCAATATGAGAGGGAGAGGGGGAAGAGAAAGTAGAGAGGAGGGATATAGAGAGATAGAGATGGAGTATAGCCATGAGATGGAGCAGTAGCATAAGTCTTAACATGCACCAGTGAAGATAAAAGTTTCTGTTGTTCCCCATTCAGCCTCAAAGAAACACACAGAGGCTTATATTAATTATAAACTGCTTGGCTTCTTAGCTCAGGCTTATTGTTAACTAGCTCTTACCACTTAAGTTAATCCATCATTCTTATCTATGTTCAGCCACATGGCTTGGTACCTTTTCTCAGTGAGGCATTCTCATCTTGCTTCCTCTGCAACTAGGTCTGACTACATCTCTCTGTCATTCCTCTTCCCAGAATTTTCTTAGTCTAATTGTCCCACCTATACTTAATACCTGGCTGACGGCCAATTGGTGTTTTATTAAACTAATACAAGAGCCAAATCTTTACAGTGTACAAAAGCATTATCCCACAGCACACCTGCATGAAGAGAGCCTAACAAATTCTTTAAAAAATATAGGCCCTAGTACTTGATAAGACAGATATCACCAGACACAGGTTGAGATGCAAGTATTGGGTTCTAAGCACCTGAGTAAACCTCATGAAGGTGGTTTAGAGACTTCCATTTAAAAAACAGCTATATGGTAGGCATCACTTTATTTTTGAGCACAATTGTGTCTTTGTGCTTCATAGATCCTGTACTTTTTACAAGTTGAAGGCTTATGGAACCTTAACTCCACAAAATCTAGTGGTGTCATTTTAAGAGTGGGCACTCGTTTCTCATCTCTGCCACATCCATCAATTCTCACAATATTTCCAATCTACTTATTATTGTGTCTTTTATATTGACCTTTAATCACTAATTCTCTATAGTATTATTGTAATCATTTTGTGGCACTGTGAACCCTTCCCATGTAAGATGGTAGACTTAATTGGTCAATGTTGTTTGTTCTGTTTCGATGACTAATAGTTCCTTCATCCCTCTTCCTCTCCTCTAGCCACTCTGTTCTCCAAGGTACCACAATATTAACAACATGCAAATTAATAGCAACCATGGCTCCTATGTGTTCAAGGCAAAGAAAGAGGCACAGACCTCTCACTTGGTACCAATGGCTAACAGTGACAGAGCACAGTGGAGAAGGCATGTCGTCAAAGGCAAAGCAGGTAGAGAAGCAAGGCAGGTAAAAATGGGCTTTTCTGACACCAGGATGTGAACCCATGGAAAAAATGCTTGAAGGAACTATGAAGTGGAGAAAGAGAGAGAGAGAGAGAGAGAGAGAGAGAGAGAGAGAGAGAGAGAGAAGAGAGAGAGAGAGAGAGAGAGAGAGAGAGAGAGAGAGAGAGAGAGAGAGAGAGAATCCCACTGTTTATCTGGAGAAGGTTTGAATAACTCGAAGAGAAGATCAAACCAGCCAAAGCCTTTTCCAGAACCAGTTTGCAGTCTTCAGTTCTATGAAGGCAGAGAGAAGAAGGCAGTGGCAGAAATAAAGTTGAACACTGGCAAAGGTGGGCTTCTAAAGTTTAAACATTTAAAGTCATGAAGCCTGTCTTAGGGGATGAATGTGTTTCCATACAGAGGAGCCATAGGAAGCAGGTGAGCATGGAGAAGATCCAGAAAACCCATCCATAATGGGAAGACACTAAATCACAGACTTCTAATCTGAATTTTCTCATCCTTCCATTAGATCATGATGCCATGTGAATCTGTGTCTGACGTTAGTCTCCTTGGACATGTTGAGCCACTAATGCAAGTGCTAATTTTAAGTGATACCGATTTTGGACATTTTTGAAAAATTCTTTCCTTTCATCTCATCATAAAACATTCCAGCAAACTTAGGTATGTTATTTCTTTAAAATATCCTAGGCTAGCATTAGAATGTTAATGTAATACAGACCCTGGTTTTGCAGACATCATATATGTCCATTCTCATACCCTGTGTGCCCTGTTGGTTGCCAGTCCCTCAATTACAAGTATGCCAAAGTCATCTCTCCACCCACAAACTTAACCTGTGCCTCTCAGTAGCTCTTAGTCACTCACTGCTAGCAAACATGCTAGAATTTCCAACCCCAAATTGAAGTTAGTATCACAGTGTTTTGTGGTTTGGGGGTTTGTGGGGAGTGTAGACAGTTGTCTTCACAGAGAAAATTGAAATTGGGCCAGAAAATTGTCTACCTATTTGCTTATTTTAAAAATATCTATCTACAGTTTCCTGGTACTCAAGCCACAAACAGGATGACACAGTTTGACCATGATTTTCCTGCTTGAGACAATGTGGTCATGAACAATGTTGAAAGTCGCAGCTCAAGGAATACGGTTTACAATATGGGAGTGAGGGTTTCTACCTCAGCTCCCTAGAATTACCTTACGTGACAGAACCATAACATATAAATACCTTCTAGCTCTCGCCTGGAGACAATTGGGGGCATGGCCTATTGGCAGAGAGGAGTCACCCCAGGAAGCAGTAGAAATGGCCATGTGCTGTAGGGCCCCTGTGAAGGAGAGACTGGACACTCTAGAGATGCATGCGGTGTCTAGTGAGCCACAAGGTTGAGGAGGAAAGAAACATATGACATGGCAGCTGGTTGGCCACCATTACTTCACAGATGCAGAAACACCATTGGAGAAAAGAATGCTCTGGATCCAATGCCAAGCCCAGCTGAGGCAGGATCAGGTATTGTCCCTGTGCTGTGGGTTATTATATAATATTCAACAATCACATTGTTAAGTCCTTGTCCATACATGATGTGCTCACCGTAATGAGTCACACATGTTTATATAAAATGTTGCAAATTGGCAATCTTTGATAATGACCTTTTTGTTTAAAAGACAATTGATTGATGGGTGTGATTTTATCTATATAATCCCATTATTCCCATATCATCTATATAACTACTAGGGTGGTTAGTTATTTAGGGTGTTGAGAGACTCTTAGTACCTCTGTGCTCTGGGAAATCTTATGAAGCCATGTGGAATGCTCCCTCCTATGATTACGAATAATTTTAACTTCTAGTTAAAGAACAAATATAAAAGACAAAGCAATGAGAATCCTGAATCCCTCTGTTGTCCTTTAGACCCTTTAAAACTCTTGGTGACAGAACTTGTTTGGAGGCAGATCGGTCAGTCTTTGACAGCTGGTAGATGGTTCACTATGGCTACAGCTTGTCATGTTTCTGCTAAGCAGAGTACATGGAGAGCATGGTGCCAGGAGGACAAAGCTATTTTACCAAATGGACAGTTCTTCCCGGGATGAGATAATTTTTGAACTATGAACATGCACCCTGGGTTCACTCTACTCTTTTGTGATTGCTCTTTCCATTGTGTTCCCACACACAACACACAGCCACCCCAAATGACATTCAATTTCACTGTCTTTCTACCCAGAGAGACCCGTATAGGCAGAGAGTGTGTGTGCTTGTTCCCCAGGGTTTTTTCTAATGTCCTGCACTCAGCAGCTACACAGTAAGAGTTCTAGGTGAACGTGAAGATTTCTTTAGCAAACTACAGGGGCCACCGTTAGGAACACAAAAGTGAGGGTAGGGATGACACACCCAAGATGCAGCATAGCTGTGGAGAATGATAATCTGCCCTTCTTCCACATGCTCCTCCCAGTTTGCCTTCGCTTGCGATGACGTTTGAGGTGAAGTACCTTTGTGTACCGGCTTGAACTTGAGCGTGTGTTTTCAGCACTGTATTCCCCTGTTCTTCCACTGACCTCCAAGACCACACAAGTGCTGGGTTAATTACCTCATCCATTTTCACGAGTTTTCACTTGAGATAGAGGACTCTCCAGATGAGGCAAGGCCATTCATCTTCCCTATTGCAGGTGTGAGCTAAGAAAGTCTGCCTAAATATGACACGTCTACCTGGGATGTCGCAATGTCTGATTCCCCCTAGTGAGTGTGATACAGGAAAAATTGAAGGGTCCTTTGCTCTTGTCAGTGAGAAGTTTAAAGGGAGACAAGAGACAAGGTGCTTAAGAGAGAGGAAAGAGTAGACCCATACCTCTAGTATCTGAAAGAAAACATTTAAAGAGTAAAAAGCCTGAAGCCCGTCTTAAGGATGAATGTATTTCCATACAGAAGAAGCCACAAAGAGAGCTGTCTGAATGGCGTGGATTTATGGAGTTAACACAAAAACTATTCCTCAAGTGCAGAGAGGGCCCAGGTGATGGCTCATTGTAGGTTAAAAGCATCACAACTCCACATGAATTTTTGTGGGTTAAATAAAATGGATTCTGTAGTCTAACCTCCTTGCACCAGTGACTGTGAAGTTACAGGGAAACAGGATCTCTTCAGATACCCCACAGGGAGAAAATAAAAACAACAACAAAACCCCATAAAACAGTAATCAGCTCAACATAAGGATGTGCTGGACGAAGGTAAGCCCGAACAACAACGTTTGTATCAAGTACATTTAAGTCCAAGGAGTTGAGACAGAACTCTGAGCATTAACTCTTGGGCACTAGCCCTCTATTTTTTTTACCTGAGACTGTGTTCAGCAATTTTTTTTGTTATTCATAATTCAGTTTCAACACTGTAGTCAAGAGCTCTGTCCATGGGGAAATATCTCTAGAATCTTGATCATTATCCTTTTCAGGTTGGTTCCTTGGCAACAAGAAACCTAGGGGTACTTCCTGTCCCCCTTCTAAAGCACTGGAGGGTATGCTAAGAAACAGGAATGCTTTCTCTTCTTGCCTCTTCTCCTTTGCGTGGCATCTGACCTATAACTCAACTCGTTGCCTGTGCTCATACAGAGAACAATAGTGCCAACATTCCCCCTGGTCAAATTTACTCTTTCCTGTGGAATAGCATCTTGATATCAGGGCAAGGTAGTATACCCAAAGCTCTCTGCCTTTCTTTGTCACAATATCCCAAGTAGTACAGACTTTGGCCACATTAAATCATTGCATTTATGGATCTTATCAGCTGGCTGGTGGGTAATGATCCCTCTGACAGCCATCATGGCTGCAGCAATAAACAGAAAGTCCGAATTTTGTTTTTTCAAATAATGTCTTGACTGGAGATTTTTATATAGAAACCGTCTTGATGACGAAGGATGGCTAGCATCTTGTAGAATCAATGTGTAGCTTGCTTTGTAATTCCATATTCATTACTTTCTCCCTTGTGGCTTCTATCTCCTCATTTAGAAAAAGCAGAGGTGGAATTACACATTCTTTAAGACTGTGGATACCATTGGTGAGTAAAGAAACTGCTTTGGCCTGTTAATATGGCAGAACTTAGGTGGGCAAGGAACACTAAACTGAATGTTAGGGGGAAGAAAGCAGGGTTAGAAAGAAGTCATGGAGCCTCTGCCTAAGACAGACATGCTGAAACTTTGCTGGTAGTCCTCAGTCTCGTGGTGATGCACAGATTAATGGAGATGGGTTAAATTAATATGTAAGAGCTAGCCAATAAGAAGCTATAGCTAATGGGCCAAGCAGTGATTTGATTAATACAGTTTCTGTGTGGTTATTTTGGGGCTGAGCAGCCAGGAACCAACAAGCAGTCTTCCATCAACAGGTTCCAATGTTAACACTCAATAATCTGGTGTCACGGCTACTGTGGTTCTCTATTTATATAGCAGAATATCTCTCATACCATAGCTGTACAAATAAGTCCACAGAAAAACCTGGACAGAAATGTCCAGAAGTGTTTGTTTTATGTAAGAGTTAGAGCTTAATCCCTTCAGACTTAATGAAGCATTTTTGCCAAACACACTTCAACATAATCTATTTTCATGTTCATTTCTTAATTTTTCTTTCTCCAAATTGAAATATTCCTCCTCTTGAGGGAACAGTTAAGCTGCTAAGTCTCAGAAATTAAAGGAAACTTACAAGGCTCAAGAAATAAACAAAAAAAATTACATGACTTGAATCTCAGAGTTTCTAAATTCATCAGGCTCCTCCCTAAGGTTGCACAAGAAGCAAACATTGGCAGAGGCAGAAGAGACTCTTCACTGCAACTGACCACAGGCTGGACAGAAGCCTAGGGTTGTAGTTTTCATGAGTAACTGCCCATTTTGGTATGGGCATTTTAGTGATACAGCTGCCTGAGAGTCACCCATGTTCCTATAACTAGCATAGATAAACTTAATGATTCATCAGGTTTAACTTAGTTGCAATCATTTCTTTGTCTTTCACTTATCCCCATCAGGGATGAATAAATATAATTGCACAAGTCACACCAACCAAGTCAGTGGTGTTCTTTTAGACTCTTACTGAAGTGAACCAGCAGGCTACCCTTTGCTTTGTCTCCAACTTGGTCTGGTCAACTAAGGAATATACCATTTCTTCCATAGACTTCTGCCTTCATATTTGTTTTTAGCATTTGTTCATAGTAGTTTGTTTTTCATGGAGTTTTGTAGATTTTATTTTAGTATAAATATCAGTCTATCAGGGTTCACTAAAACAATAATTTTAATGTGTAATGATTCCCTTGCCTGAGACACAGCGCACCAAGATTGTTCAAACGCCATGTTGAATATGTCTCTGAAGGACTTGGAGCAAGGCTGGCATGTAAATCCATTGTTTCCTTAGTGTGGGTCTTACTTGGTCACTGGAGGATGCATTGATATTCTTCAGCATAATGTAACTAGACCTGATCTACAGCAGTTTTGCTTTCTCAACTCCAGCCTGAAGGTGACCTTTGGAGTTGGCTGTGAGGACTGTGCTACCATCTGAGTCCGTTCTCCAAAATCTCTTCTTTCCTCTCCTCCATCACCCCTTGCCCCACATTTCATATTCCTTGGAGCATCATGAGTAGATAAAAAATGCTGTATTTTTTGAGCATTCATGGAGAAGCTACAACATACAAGAGTAGAGATGGGTGAACATGGAGTGGCCAGGATAACATGACATAGACAAAAAGTCCTGGCCCAGGAAAGAAATCAGTTTTCTGTCCCAGGACAGTGAGACCTAAGCTGGACCATTCTGCATGACTACCTGTATTTTGACTCACTTTTTGTTTAGCTTTAGGTAAGTGTACAACTATCTGTCTTCATAAGTATACATTCTAGGTTAACACACAAGACAGTCCCTGGAAACACAGGCTGTTTCTAGATGTCAATTTTGTTAATAGCTCCATTCTGTAACGAAATAAAAACTTGCTGCTGTGAGTTGGCAACTTGCCTAGAAAAAAACCATATTTAATGTCTTGTTTGTTGTGTCTTTGCAGTACTGCCAATCTAGACTACATACCAAGAGGATCATCCCCACTTCTTTCATAAGTCATGGTCTTGAAGCTAAAATCCCAGGTCAGTTATCTGGGTTATATTTTTGATTTTCTAGTTTATTTGAAGTTTTTTAATTAATATATTTTATTAGGTCTTTAAGAATCATATAAAGAGTTTTGACCAAACTTATCCTCTCCCACGACTCTTACCAAACCCACTTCCTCCTCTGATTACTCAACTTGTGTTCTCTGGTCTTGTTTCTCCACCCATCAAGTCCAATTTGTGGTACCCATTCATAGACTCCCAGATGTAGGACATTCCATGGAATGTGGTAAACCTACCAGTGGCAATACTCCTAAAGAAAAATGGCTCTCCTTTCCCCAGGAGGCATCAGTTGCCAAGAGAGCCTCAATAGGGATGGGCTCCCATGTCCATCTGGGATTTGGTTAGGCTTGAGTTTACATGGGTCTTGTATATGCTATAAAGACTATCTTGACTTCCTAGGTGCAACTCTCTCTTTGTCTCCAAAGGACACTGTTTCCTTGTAATTATCCACCACTCTGGCTCTTACATTCTTCCTGTCCCCTCCTTCACAATGGTCCCAGGACATTGGGTGGAGACTGTGCAGTATATGTGTTCCAGTTAAGGCTGAACATTCGATACTCTTGTGTTTTCTGCACCTTGGCTGGGCCATTTGTGAGACTCTGGGTTTATCATCACCATCATCTACTGCAAGTAGAAGCTTCTCTGATGAGGGTTGAGAGATAAGCCACTGGGAATCAGATTAATACAGTGTCCATTAAGCAACATCACAGTAGCATGTTCCCTCTGAGGATCTATGTCTTGTACAGTCACAGATTCTTGGTTCAATAATGCTGACATATGTGGGTCTCATTTTGTAGAACATAACTTAAATCCAAGCAGAAAGTGATTGGTGGCTCCCATGATATTCCTGCCACTATTGCACCAATGAACATGTCTTGGCCAGGTCAATTGCTGTTGAGGTTCACAACATGGAAATTATTGGCAGGGTTCCCAGCTTGGGCAGACTGATGCTTATTCTTCTCTGTAAGTGTGCACACTACTTTTAAGAACTAAGAAAGTCAGTATCCAGTAGTGATCTGCAAAAGTGCTTTCTCACCATAGTGAAGGAGCTGTATCTTTTGCATCCTATTAGGTATTTTCAATAATATAGAGATTATTAAGGTATTCAAGGGATGGGGACACATGAAGGTTTTATATCAACACTTTATTATTTTGTAAAATCAATCCACACCCAAAGTCCATATCCACATCAGCACATACTTCCTTTATCCCAAATAATCTAATTACCTAGTAACCATAATAATTTGAAAGTTATACAAACACAATGTCTTTAGTATTCTTATATTAAACAATAAAACAGAAGAAAGACTAAGAGGGAGTAGCATTCTTTCTTGAGGGTGTGACCTCTGACCTGTTTCCCATGCTTCAGCCGATGGTCCCACACCCAGAAGCATATAGACAACACTAAACAGACTTGGTGGATCGTCTCTGGTATAGTTTCCATTGATGTGATAAACCATCATAACTAAAAGCAATCTGGGGAAGAAAGGGCTTATTTCAGCTTACAGTTCCACAGCACAGTCCATCACTGAGGGAAGTCACGGCAGGAACTCAAATACGGCAGAAACTCAAATACGGCAGGAACTGGAGGTAGGAGTTGATGGAGAGGTGTTTGCTCTCCTTAGTTGATCCCCACAGCTTCCTTGGCCTACTTATTTACACCACCCAAGGCTACTCAGCCAGGAGAGACACTGCCCTCGGTGAACTAGGTCCTCCCACATCAGCCCTTAGTGAAGGTAATGCACTACAAGCTTTCCCATAAACCAATGTGATGAGGGCATTTTCTCAATTAAGGTTCTATCTTCCTAAAAAACTCCCGCTTGTGTCAAGTTCACAAAACACTAGCCAGCATATGAGCCACAGCTAAATCAATCAATCAATCAATCAATAAACAAATAAATAAATGATAGGGGATTTGGAGGAGGGTGACATCTTGGAGAGAGTTGGAGGGGTAAGTGGGAGTGGATACGGTCATGGATATATGTATGAAATTCTCAAAAAGGAAAAAAAAGACTTAATATAAAATAAAATGAAATTACAGAACAAATACAGTAATGTATGGATTGTATACATATTTGGATCACATACATCAGTGGACTATCATTTATAAAAATACAATATCCTATATATAGGCATTCAAGAAAGACGGTATTGTGTGGAAAGCTACATAGTTTACTTTATTTAGAAAGCTATCTTTTGTACCCTGGGGAGGAGATGACCCTTTGTGAAGAGAGAACATCCTGAGTCAAACTTTTTTCAAAATGTGTTGTGAGCCACTAAATTCCATGTTTGATACGATTATCTGTTGGTTTTTTCTACACTGTTTTCTGTTTCCTTCATCGAATTCCAAGTGGCGTTTGTCTTCAAATGCTTGTTTTAGGCTATTGAGGCTGGGGGAGTGGAGAGCAGGAGATGAAGCAAGTGGTTGGAACCGTCACTGAAAGGACAGCTTCTGTTTCACACGGTATTTCAAATAAAATAAATTGAGATTCTTGGTTCAACAGCTGGAAGGGACAACTTGGGTTGTACATATTCTGGATGTAAGTGTTCAAGCAATGCGGTGGGAGTGGGTTTGGGTGAGGGACACCTCTTTTGGCAGAAGCTTGATAACTGCTATGGTGGGGGAAAACTAGTTTGACTGACAGTTTGTCCTCTGAGTCTCTGGTCTCTGTGTCCACGGAGCCAACTAATGGCAAATAGAAGCACAGAGGTGCTTTGTGATAATACATGAACAGACTTTTGGCTGTTTCATTTCCTAAATGATATATCATGACAATGATTTGCATATCATTTGCATTATATTAGGTATTTTAAGTAATATAAAAATGATTGAAGGTATTCAGGGTATGGGAAAGCATGCAGGTTTTATATCAACACTGTACCGTTTTATTCACTGAGCATTTGTCTTCCTCAGGGTGTTGGCCCCAATCCCTCAGAGCACCAAGAGAACATTTATACCCTGCTTTTTCGTTTGTTTGCTATCTTGAGTTATATGTTAGGGTGTTGCAACTTCCTCCTGGATACATCAACAGGTATTCCATGGGCTAGCCGCTTTGAAACATTTCTTTGTGCATATATACAGAAATGCTTCACATTTAATGAAAAAAGCATTTAATAAAAGAACATTGCAAAAAAGCAGGCAGGAGAATTCATCGAGAGACTGCAGGGTGCATGAGAGAATCAGGAATAAAGTGCTATAAAAATAATATGCTATTATGTTAAGATCTCTGCTAACTTTTCAGATGAGATTAGAAAATAGATTCTCTTAATTTTATGGAAGTCATTTAATTATGTTGCTTCCCAAATGCCTTCATAAGAGCAAAGGCTTTGTGAGCTAGATTGCTTTATTACCAAATTCCAACAGGAAATCAATCTTTTCTTCTCCGTTCCTGTAACCGGACCTGCTGAAATCCGAAGAAGGTGGAGTGGGCATGACCTGAAGTTGACTTTGCATCAAGTAAAGAGGTCTTCATCTAGGGGCTGCTCTTCAAGCAGAACAGGACTTTTTTTCCCTAGCTGGAGCTAAAACAAAACCATGGAGAAGTCACTGTTGTGAAAAATTTTAATCTAAAGCAGGACACACACAAGATTCCTGGACTGCTTGAAACCTTTCTTTTCTTCTCTCTCTCTCTCTCTCTCTCTCTCTCTCTCTCTCTCTCTCTCTCTCTCTCTCTCTCCTTCCCTTTTGTTTTTGCTACACAAAACTGTATTTTGTAAGACAACCTGCACAATCCTGGACTGCTTTAAACCTGATGGCTATCTGGGAGGACACCGGAGGGGAACAGTGCTAACTCAACAGGGCAGATGGTGGTGGCTCCTGATCAAGGCTCTTTGCTGCTCGAAGTCCTCTCCGCCATGTATGACTTACCCGAGCCTAGTGAGAAGGCTTGTTGGTGAAGGTCACAGTTGTCTGCAGGAACTCAAAACAGTATTGATTTTTGGCCTCTTTCTGTGATGCAAACTGTCTGAAATCACACAGCAGAGCTGGGGATACTGAGGCATACATCATAAATTGCTGCTGGGGAAGCCAGCATTGCTGTTCCACAACTTTACAGGTATGGAAGTTGAAGATTAGAATATCAAGCATACTTGGGGTCATACAGCAAACTAGTGATTTGCTAGTTTGAGAATCAGATGTGAGTCAGCTCATATAGAGATTGCTCATTTAGGCCTTGGTTTGTCTAAAACCCTGATTTCTTGGAATTGTCTCTAAAACTTCTTGGCCGAGAAGAACTCAACTTTTGTGGGTGTGGATAACAACTGAAAGCCGCCAGATGCTGTTGGCGTCTGATCTTTCTGAAAAGTCACAGAGAGAACAGTCTAGGTCAGGAATCAGTGTCCTGAACCCAATTCTTTTTTATTTTTATTTTATTTTTTTGGTTTTTCGAGACAGGGTTTTTCTGTAGCTTTGGTGCCTGTCCTAGAACTAGCTCTTGTAGACCAGGCTCACCTCGAACTCCTAGAGATCCGCCTGCCTCTGCCTCCCGGGTGCTGGGATTAAAGGCGTGCACCACCACCGCCCGGCATGAACCCAGTTCTTATGTTGCTGCTCTGTGTTGAAACAGCCTGGGATATTTCAGACAGCATGGTTAGGCCTTCTTTCCTGTATCAGTCTTCTCATTCTCTTGTGTATTTCCCTAAGGGCCAACAACAACCCAGGACTCTCTGTAAGCAGGTTGCATTCCAGACGCTGTAAATAAATCAATTAAAGGAATTTATCACATGACGCTGATGTCTAGACTATGTACTATTGTGCTATATTTCAAGGGCTTCCCTATGTCTCTGCCTTTATGTCCAAAACTGGATTTTCATGTTTTTTCAGCCCTGAGGTCTTGTGATTCTGAAACAGCTTGTTCCCATGAAAGCTGCATGGAGTTGGTTTCGACTCTCAGCCACAAGAGCCACTTACAAGGCTCTAACATGAGCGTCCCTCTCTAATGCCTACTTCATGCTATATGTCAGCTTTGGTGGGCTGAGGGCCCACGTGGTGCCAAATTCTCTACCAAATAGTTCCTTCTGCCATCTAAGTCATTGGATTGTCACAATAATCCAACCGTGACTCATTCCCTTTAATAACCTAAAAGGCTAAGAGAGAGTGGCCTGCACGGACGTGCTGAGCAGCACTCAGTCTGTAGGTTCTTATTTACAGTACTGAGTTCTACATTATGAATCACTCAAACTTCTTTTAACTTAACATCAGCATGTAACTTCATATTGAAGCCACTTTTCAGTTTAAAAGTCTATTGCAAATATTTAATTTGTTTTGATCTTATCAAAAGTGAGATAAAGTTTGTCCTTCCAAAGGGAACCTTTAGAAGCATTTATGAAATCCACAGTAAAATCATTCATGACTTTTAGCAGATTATTTTATTTTTTAAGGATGTATTTATATTTATTCCAAGCCCCAGGATAGCAACACGGGTGTGAAAGTACCATAGAATCATTTTGCATCAAGCGGTCTTGATTGAATGAATCATGTGTTAAGTATCATCACTACACACCTGTGCTGGAGAACATAAAAAGCCAAGCAATTGGAGCAGATGAGAGAAACAAAGGTGTGAATATGGGCGTGACCTCGGGTCTCTCTGGAACCCAAGATGTTGACGAATCTGCTAGATGTCCATGTCACCATTTATTTTGTGAAGAAATATGTCATACCTTTTAACTTTGAGAGAGAGCTTGAGGTAGGATGATGGTGGTGTGTAGCTAGGAAAAGGAAAACATTTTGCCCAAACATTGACCAAGTTCATTGCACTGGCAAATAAGGATTGGTTTCAAGTTTTGATGGAGAAAAAGTGATGGCTCACCTTCTCTTTTTGTTTCCTTTTTAATGTGGAAAAATGAATATATGATGCTTTATCTCTGGCTTCCTTAGTAGGCGATCACTGAATTTGTGCAAGGGAGACGAGTCTGTACAACTCCCTTGAATTTTTCAATTTCAATTCCTCTATCAAACACACTACCTATGTAAAGGTGTTGGTATCTGAGAGTTCCTTAGAACTCAGGATTTAAGCAACACCCATGCATATCTCTATGTATTTCACTGCATTCTTCATTTGGGGGCATCGTCTATGTGACTTTGGTAAATACGCTGCAGGGTTTTACTCTACTATTAATTGATAGCCCTTTCCAAAACTGTCTCACACCCAACTTCATGGCTCCAGGCCACAGGTTTGCAGTTGCTTTTGCTTGGTATATTCCTTCTGGGGGAGTCCTGAAGTTCTGTTTTACAAAGACTTGGAAAGGGAATAGCTTGGAGATCTGGAGGAGTCCTGCTCACCAAAGCCCCTGGAGGCTGTGGATGTCTTGCAACCTCCTTCCTGATGTCCTGTCCCTGGTGGCAACCCGTTTGTGCATCTCTGTCACATTCCAGCAGCTCCAGATTTCCAGGGGAAGCTTCTTCCCTTTGCACTTCACTTCCTACCTTTGAACGATTTTCTTCACACGCCGTCTCCTGCACCTTCCCGCTATTGAGGCTTAAGAACCCACTTGGTTTCAGCTGCTCTAATGGCATCAATGCAAAGAACAGTCTCAGGAAGAATTAAAAACATTTGCATGTTTTTAAGTTGAAGAGAGTACGTTGGCAGAGGCGATGATGGGTGTGCTGTTTGCCTGGAAACCGCAGCAAAGTCTGTTTTTTTACGTGAGATGTGCTGACTAATACATTGCACAGTTAGCTTCAGATCTCACAGCTGTGTTAATTGACAAGCAGTCAGAGCTTAGGGCTGTGGAATTATGAGTGCTGGAGTGTTGAAGCGGGAACCGGCTTTGTGATTTGGTTGGCTTACGTGGAGGATACTCATTTAATCCTTTTGAATTAGAGTTGTGTGCCAAAAAATGCTATTAGCTACATCTCTGCAGCATTATGTCTCCAAGGAAGTGCTCTTTTGCAGTATTTGAGAAAAAAATGATATCTCTAAAAACTACCATCATTATCTGTAGGAAAAGATGATTTTCTTGCTCATATGTAAATCATGCTGGACATTTTTGATATTTTCTAGCTGATCTCCTAATTAATCTCTGTACCATAAATAACTATAACTCCATGCCTACAGTGAAGCACACTCAAGCTTACTGTTAGGATTGACTATCCCCTGGGGCAGCAATATCAGGCAATTCTTGTTTTTTGTTTGCTTGTTTGTTTGTTTTTATTTGTTTGGTTGGTTTTAGAATTTTTCTGTGTAGCTTTGGAATCTGCTCTGGAACTCACTCTGTAGATCAGGCTGGCCTGGAACTCACAGAGATCAACCTGTCTCTCCCTTTCAAGAGCTGGGATTAAAGGTGTGTGACAACCCTGCCTGACTGCAACATCAGGCAAATCTTATGCAAAGAAAAAAGGGCAGCAAGAAAAATCTTTGACAGAGAGTGCCACACTGCTCACACAGTGTAAATACTCCCATAGGACGTGCAGCCATGAGCGGAGCTGCTTTTGATGGCTAGATAAACTTTGCCTGTTTAAGCACTAAAGCCATCTATGGGAAAGCATATTGCGAGGGTGGTCAAGTATGGCAATATGATTTCCTCAGTCACCGTTTTCCTTTCCCTCCCACCTCAAATGTATGTGGTCAAATTGACAGGATGCTCTTTAGACAGGATAACTGGTACAGTAGTGTATGCTCACCCTCCCTCCTCTCTCTCTCACCTCCCTCTCTGTCACACACACACACACACACACACACACACACACACACACACACACACACACAGTGTCAATAGTTAAATCACACATGTGTTTCATCTCATATAGGCACTTTACCACCAAGTCAATATATAGACCCTTTCCCTGATTTTCCTCTTCTGCCTTCTCTCCTGATATATGTAGATGCCTATTAATCATCACTTTTAATTCTCAAATTAGCTAAAATTACATTCACAGCTAATCATATCTCTAAATACCAACACTGTGTTGCAAAACCAAGGCAGCATTGTTCACAGGGAAGACAGGGTTGCAAAACCCTTCTGCCCACGGTCTACTCTTTCCTGTTGTTCACAGCCTTCCAACTATGGGTTTACTCATTGTCCCCTAATCTATCATGTTCCCTTTCTCATACTCACTTTGCTTCCCATTAGTACTGAATTTGAAAGTCCCGTGGGGCACATTTCCACCATGTTAGGTGGCACTGCGTTCTTCCTGTGGAGTCAGGTGGTAAAACGTTGCATTTCCTTCATGGTCCAATGTTAACAACTCAGAACTTGGCATTTACAAGAAGATGGTTTGGACTTGGAATATCTGCTAGGGTTTTGTATTTAACTGAGACTTTTCTCTGTTCTGGTGATAATAGAATACGGTGTACACACAGGTTGTTCAATCTCGAGTGGTCAGTCCTGGACATATGTGCATGTGAGTAATGCTGAATGGACCCGGCATATTGTGTGTGTATGTCTTTCTGTCTGTGTCTGTCTGTGTGTTTATAACAGTAGGAATTAAAGAAAATGAGGCCATGAATTTTGGAGGGAGAGGGAGAGAAACCAGGACGAGGTGGTAGGGTAGGAATAGTGAAGTGATGTAGATGCGGTGTTCATACACGAATTTCTCAAAATTCCATGCTTAAACTTATAAAGCGTTTTTTAAAACCAAATAACCTCTGCTATTGCTAGCACTCTCCAGTCTTCGTGATTCTGCTTGGGCACAGATGCACCCATGGCTATGTGGGGCTCATAGGCGAGGAGAGGTCCCATGTTCTACTATGCCCTGTGGGCATCTGCAGTTGCACAGGGGTGGAATGATAGCCTCAGTGATTCCCCCACAGAAATGAGTATATCTTTACACACTGGTTCACGTAGGTTTAGGCCTCCACTGTCTTTAAAAGTCTAGGCTGAAAACAATGTTCCCTAGATCGCTTTGCTTCGCTCCTCCTGCAGACGGCACTGTGGAAGGCCAGCATTCACAGTCTCTCATAAGGGCACTGGTAGGCATATCATAATTTGTGAACGATTTAAACTAACCTTTACCTGCAATACCCTAGCATTCATAAATATTCAGGCAGTGAAAGCGTTTTAACTTTTGAACCTCACTCTGACATTTTACATTTTTAATCAATACATTCTACAGTTTCCTATTTCTGGGAATTTTCTGTTATTCATTCATACCCTCTACTGTTTTGGAAAGTCCCTTGATGGATGTATTTTAAATTCGTTATATGTTTCCCGTCATTCTTTATTCCCATTGTTTGCTATTCTATGAATCTGTAATGCAGGCTGTATGTTCAGTTTTTCTATTTTGCTAATTATATTTTCAGTTGCTCAGTGAGTCTTTCTTACTCTATTTCTGTTTTTTATAACCATGGATTTTTATTAGCCCATATTCATTGTTGAAAGTAATGAGTCTCATTATGGCATCTTCATACATATCTATCATGTGCTTTGATCTTTCCCATCCCCATTATTCTCCACTGCACCCGCTAACTGCTCTCTTTCCTCTTCTCAAATGGCTTCCACACTGCATCAAACTTATGTCTAAAGTCTAGATTATGCTTTTCTTTTTCAGATTCCACATTTTAGAGAAAACACAGTATTCGTCTTTCGGAGCTTCGCTTATTTTGCTGTGCACAGTGATGGTGGTGGCTGACCTCATTCTCAATCCACTTCTTGCAAACAGCACAATTTCCTCTTCCTTTATGGCTGATCCACAACTGACTGTCCATCCAGACACAATTTCCTGTAGACTCCTCTGCTGAATTTGTAATTTGGCGTTGTGCACAGCGTGCCACAGAAACATGGCTGCACACGTGTCTTGATTGCATTCTGACTCAATGTCCTCCAAATATTTACCTGGTATCAGAATAGTTGAGTTGTGTGGCAGGTCTGATTCTGGGGTTGTGAGGCACATATATACTTGTTCTCATAGTGGCTGTCATGAGTGATGAGGGTTCAGTTTCCACCCTCGCTCACAGAAACCTGCCTTCCTCAGCACCATTTGTTGAAGATGAACATTTCCTTCAGCCTACGTTTGGGGCATCTTTATTGAGAATCCTATGGTGCAGCTTTGTGGGTTCCTTTCTGGATCCCAAATTCTATTCCAGTTGCACTAGTACCATTGTATCCAGCTGCTAAGTATCTAGTGTAATTGGAGATCAGAGAGACTAACATAGCCGTGTTATTCCTTCTGCTCATGATTGTTTGGGTATTATTTATTTAAGGTCTACAGGAATGACCAAGGAAGGTGTGGATGTGAATACAAAGGCATCATTTCCCCATCACCAGAGAGCTCCACTCTGTACATTTTAAGTGTACCCTCACACCATCCCTGCCTCTTTTTTGAGTAACATTCCATTGTGTGTGGCCCTGCATTGAGGGATGCTCTTGGGTTCAGGAAGATCTGTCTGGAGTGTTGCCAATGGAGAAATGGGGGTTTTTATACTTACTGCTAGGAGACACAAAGAGGATTTGACCTCGAAGGAAGGATTAATCTTTCTTTGACAGGTGCTCCAACATATCTGATGATGGGCATGGCTGATGCTAAGCGTTGGCATCACCAGTTCATACTGAATGAAGCAAGGTAGCACCCAAGATCATACCACTGAAGTAGAACAGCTAACACATGCTCTCTGGAAACTGAACCCGGGTCGCCTGCAAGAGCAGCAAACAATCTTAATCATTAAGCCATCTCTCTGAGCCCCAGTTGGTAGAAATCATGTTCTAAATTAAATGCTTTTCTATCTCTCAATCACCTGAAATAGCTGGCTGTACTTCTTTACAAAGGGTATTGGTTCATAACTTAAAAAAATAGCAGTGGTAACTAAGTATAAATAAAATGCTTTGTGACCTTTTATGCCCCTAATTACCAGATGTTCTATACCAGACAGATGAATGGAAAAATGATTTGGAGGTAAATATAAAAGGATTGATGTTTTGTTTTCAACAGTTGTACTTCCTTTTTTGATTATTGATATAGTGGCCTCAATTAAGGAAATTTATTTCTTTCATTTCCAGACCCGGAGTCAGTGTGGCTTAGATGAGATTGGTGCTTGCTGGCAGTGCACTTCCTCCTTCCCAACTCCTTCCTCTCAAACTCATATTTAATAGAAAATGAGGACCGCTGTCTATTCAACCACCCTTTCGCTCTTAGATGAGTTTGGTCCTTCTTCAGCACTTTCTGCATGATGGACATGCCAGCTGTGTGTGAGATGACATCCCACACCACACTGTGCGTGAACAACACTGTGTCCAGGGCAATGGTCACAGGACCAATAGAACTGGCAGTTTGTTAATAGACAACGATTTCCAAAATCTTTAGCTTCTCCAGCATCCCTGGAAAAGAAGGGAAAAAAATGAAGATGAGTTTTGCTGTTGAGGAAATCTAACCCAAGGGAAATCAGAATCCCACTGGGTTATTGAAAAGATGTAAAATAAGATGCCTGGCCCGGGTCTACATTCTGAAGCATGCAGGGCCTAATGTGTACTTATGGTGCACCGACAGGAATGAGGAGCTCCGTGGACAGGCTGGGCTGTCTCCCTGCTATTTTATTTCCATAGAAATTAATCTTTAATTTGCTCATCTCAAAAATAAACGCTGCCTGGCTGCGATTAAGGTGAACGCCAGATTTACTAATATGCGCCTTTTCACTTAGTCCTGACTTCATTTCATTAGCAGCGAGCTAGTATTGATCAAGGGATGAAGAGCCCAAGAATATGCAGAAAATCTGATTAATCCCCCAGAGGTGTCATGAAACACATTCCCCCAAATATTAGATCTTGTTTTGTGCGCCAACATTTGAAAGGCGTCTTATGTGTCTGTAACATGTGCTCTCTGTATCATGAAACCTCAAGTTACTCACTTATAGTTGATCAGAGCTTGACTATGTCTTTACATCTGGGCATTAGTTCAACACATTCATCAACAGCTTTCAGTATATCTATCACGAAGATATCACTAAGACGTCCGAATGCCTAGGCAGATCTAGCAGGTCTAGATGCTCACCTTACTAGACCTGGATAGAGGTGGGCGGTCCTTGGACTTCCCACAGGTCAGGGAACCCTGATTGCTCTTCGAGCAGATGAGGGAGGGAGACTTGATCGGGGGAGGGGGAGGGAAATGGGAGGTGGTGGAGGGGAGGAGGCAGAAATCCTTAATAAATAAATAAATTTAATAAAAAATAGAAAGAAAAAATGGAATGTTTTTCACTCCAAAAATGAAGAACTATAACATCCTGATGTCCGAATGCAAGAATCAGACCCAAATTGACATCATTTCACAAGTGGATGTGTGCCCTGGGAAACATGCTGGCTTGTGGTCTTGGTATAGACGTCAAGAGAGGGATAAGAATATATTCCACTTCCACTACACTGTTCTTCAAATGAAAAGATGGGAAAGTAACCATCCTTGTCCACCACTCTTTCAAGGATCACATGTCTTTACGAGACTTCCTTTCTCCACTCACTGTCTTGCTAAAAATAGGCACATCAGAAACGTGGCTCTAAAAGCCAGCTGTAGGGACATTTCCCTGTGCACTCTGGGAGGCAGGATTCTTTCTCCAAGGTATCAGGCTAAGAGCGGAAATGGTAATGTTGATCACTGTCAATGGGGCAGGAGCGCGCTGTGTAATAAGACTATGGGACTAACAAGGGCTTCTTGAAAGGGTTTTGGAGGGAGAGATGTGAGTGTGAGCCCACAGTGGGAAGCGATCAGAGCAGCCACTTGTCACCAGCCCAGCACAGCAGGCCAACCGTGCCCAAGGCCTTAGTGTTAGAGTCTGGAAGGATCCAGCCTCCATTGATCATTTTTCTGGACCTCTCATCCGTGGAGAGACTGTCAAGGGCCAAAGTTACCACTGACCTGATAGGCTCCTCCTGCTCTCATCTCTTAAGTAGTTCTTGATGCTGAACCATTTTGTGCTCATATGTGTGCATGTGATAATTCTGTTTACATATGTGAGCATATTCGTGCAGGTGCAGGTTCAGACGCACATGTGTGGCATGGGTTGGAGGTGTTTTCTTGTACTGAGACAGGAACTTTTGTTGGACTTGGAGCTCATCATATCTGCTAGCTGGGCTAAACATCTTGCTGCTAGATTTCCCTACCCTGTATCCTGGGGTTACAGATGATCTGCCATGTTTGCTCAGCTTTTTTTTTTAAATTGTTTTTGTTGAGCTATATGTTTTTCTCCACTCTGTTTTCTCTTCAGATCGTATAAATCTTTCGCCTTTTGCCCAGCTTTTTATGTGATTTCTGGGGACCTGAACTCTGTTCCTCAATCTTACACAGAAACTTTTTCATCCACTCTGTCCTCCCCTAGCCCTTGTTTACATATTTTTTAAAAATATATTGACATCAGTGGACTTCCTGACTATGGCTATCTCCTACTGGTTTAAAATCAGAGCATTCTTACAGATCTAGATATTCAGTGTATGTTGGTGGGTCACAGGGTGAGCATTTGGTATTTCCAGGGTGAGTTTCTCTCTTCAGTGGGTTTTGTTCCTAATTTGCTTGCCTACGTCTTTGACAGCTGAGCCTTGTGCAACGAGGAACGGCAGAGGGGCCTCCATAAGGCAAGGCTTACCTGTCCTCTATGTCTACCTCAATCCTGATTCTGTGAGACTCAGGAGAGCAGAGCTGGATTCATATTACAGGTGGTAGATAGTTTACAGCAGAGAGTTCATGGTCCTAACACACCCTAAAAACTGAGACTACAATAGAATTACTATACGCGATCAATTTTTATCTCTTATTTCTTATCTCTATCATTTATCTCTATCATGTATCAATCCACGCATTCATCAACATATCTCATAAAAATCAACAAAGAGAATCTTATACTGGGAGACAGCACAATTCAAAGTATATCAGAAATATTTGTAGAAAAGACAAGGAATGTATACACTGGTGAAAATACCAAACATGATAGAAGCAGTCATTGCAAATATGTAAGGAAGTGACACAATCCAAAGAGGATCAGAAAACGAACCCTGATTTGAGAATAGACAGAGGGCCTACATGGATATTTTCAAAGGCGTACATACGTGGTCAGCAGCTAGATGGAAACATGATCTACATAAACAGTCCCGAGGAAGCTGCAAACTAAAATCACAAGGCTATATCACCCCACCGCTGTCTTCATAATTATCAACAGAATGACAAGGTTTAGCATGTGTTGGTGACAATGTGTTCAAAAGGAGTAAAATGTAAATGACTTTATTATTAGGGAAATAGTGTGGAGATCCCTCAAAAACTAAAACCGGGCTGCCAGATAATAGAGGCATCCAATGATTTTGTTGATGTAAGGAAATAGAATCAATTTGAACAACTGACATTCACATGCCATTGTTCATTGTGCCACGGACTCAGCCTATGTGTCCTTTGCAGATGGGGGCGGGGGAGTACAGGAAGTTGATCAACCCTTAGAAAGAAGTGATGTCCCTTGCAACAGCATGCGTCAATCTTCGGGATGTTATGTCAAGGGAAATAAGCCGGACAATGAAAGGCAGAAGCTCCACCTCAGCCACATGTGGAATCTAAGACAGACAAATCCATAGAACTAGAGTAGAATGATGGATTGCTGGTGCCAAGGGAAAGAGAAACCCAGGGAAAGGTTGAAAAACTGACAAGGGACACCGCTTCCATGGGAAGACACTGATCCAGAGAGATACGGGACAATCTGCTGACAGCCTTGACCAGCGAAGTGTCATGTTCTTGGCACTTGCTAACAGAGTCCTTACATATTCCGCCACAAGATTAGTCCATGTAATTAGCTTCTTTCAGCTGTTTTGTTCCGCGTACACCTTTTCAAAGATCACACTGGGCATTATTGATGCTTAAAACTTGTATGTGTTCTTTTCCCTTCTTGGTCTTGATGAGGCTGTCCTAATCAGAAGTGTAGTCCAGAATGTGCAGCCCGAGTGGGTCCAGGAATCAGAGTTCATTAAAGAAGGTCAGGAACCTCATGTGTTCATTTCCCTGAGACAGGATTCTTGACAGCAAACAGAAATCACTGTCAAGTTCATAGTCAAAAAGAGAGTAAGTACAGAAAAGACAGGACGGAGAGCAAGATTTTCACTCTAGTTTAAAGGGGAACTGAGAGACACAACTAGCTCATAGCTGGGCCACGAGGACTTTCTTTAGTGTATACCCTTCCCTCCACCACAGAGGACTTTCTTTAGTGTATACCCTTCCCTCCACCACAGAGGACTTTCTTTAGTGTATACCCTTCCCTCCACCACAGAGGACTTTCTTTAGTGTATACCCTTCCCTCCACCACAGAGGACTTTCTTTAGTGTATACCCTTCCCTCCACCACAGAGGACTTTCTTTAGTGTATACCCTTCCCTCCACCACAGAGGAGCCTTCAATGCCCACTCAGCAGGGGGGCACTATGACTGTGGAGGAGAGGGTGTGTGGGAGGTAAAGACCCAAGAACTGACAAATCCTCAGAATGTGGGGCTTCTCACACCCCACGCTCCTTTTCCATGCCCTCTCCAAATGAATGCTGAATTCTGAATCCTGCAGAATGAGGGCGTCAGAGGGTGCTGGTGGGACTGCCTGTATGTTTACCCTTTCCAGCAGAGGTTCCTTCTCCTCTGCAGGAATCAAAAAAGTGTTGGTTCTTTCCAAGAAAAGGTCTTTCCAGAATGAGTGGTTCTCAACCCGTGGGTCGGGACCCCTTTGGCAAACTTTCTCTCTCCAAAAATATTTACAATGCGATCAATAACAGTAGCACAATTACAGTCGTGAAGTAGCAACAAGTATAGTGCTGTGGTTGGGGTCTCCACAACATGGACTGTGTTAAAGAGTCACAACATTAGGAAGGTTGAGAACCATTATGCTAGAGAGGGCTGGGCTATGACACATAACCAGAGCTAGAGATTGTCTTTCAGAAGATAGTTTGGCATTGGTAGGGACTGTGGATTTGCAGATGAGCTGGGAAGGCAGTGCAGGGGGCTCTGTGGTCTCCTCACTAAGTGTCCTCCAGAGTTAGCGCCTATGTGGTCAGAATATTTTCATCCAATCCAAGAGACTGATATTAGTGTATAACCATGAACTAAATTCCAGGCTACGATTCAAATGATTAATTCATTTTGAATGACGGGTCATCAAGGTCAGGAGAAGTCTTGTATCCAAGTTGTGGCACCTATAACATGCCCTGGTTGTGGAAGGCTTGTGGCTTCCTCTGACTTTAAGACCAAAAAGATGGAGAAACAGAAACTTGTATAGCTTGCTGATATGGAAAACAGAGCTAAGAAGCGCTTTTATTGTTCCAAAGGATGGAGGGTCTTTTCAAGAGGCTGGGCAGAAGCTCTATGAACAGCATTTTCTTCTGGAAGCCAGGAAGATTCTGTAACAAATTGCATTTGATTTCTATACAGTGGACAAGTTGCCCAATCTGCTCACCTCCACCAGTGGAAACCTGATTGTCTTGTCTCTTGCTCCCTTGGAGCAACAAGGGCCTAGAGGATGATGTTGATGCCTCAGACTCTATGGAAGCATGATCCTTGGGAAACAGAAATGTAATAACCCATGTGTTCATTGTTGGTCCAGATGACCTAGCCAATGAGTGGAAAACACTAAATCTTCTGAGTTCAAGATCCTGAGATTTTCGGAGAAGGTCTGGGAGTCCTCTTTTGGGACCCACCACCTACCCTCTAACAATTCACCCAGTATACTAGCTGCTTCAGCCATGCCAGTGGGGCAGTTGGGGATGATGTATGTACCACAGAGCATAGGAATTGGTACCTTACTTTGTAATTCCTGCTGGTCCTGCCTGGGTCAATAAAAATCTTGACTTCTACTCTCATCCAGCCCCGATGAGCCCTAAGCTTCAGGCTCTTACAACTTCCTTTGAGTTTCCACATGACATAAAACCTAACATGTACGATTTTGGTATGTTGTGACTGCCTCATGCCTTCTGCATGGGTCTCCATTCTCTTCACCATCTTGCTTCCTTGTTCTTCATCTCAGGACAGTCTTCCTGAGAATGTGCTGAAACTCAGGAGGCCATCAATGGGGTCCCCTCAGACCCTCAGAGTGGAGCAACTTTAGAGTAGCTGTCTTTCTGCCTCTTCTCACTGTAAAGTGACGGGGAACTCATTGAAATATGATGGTAGCTAAAGGCTGGTTGCAAAGTCAACAAATACTTGGACTATCTTTGCACATCTTGTGTCTGTGCTAAAGCCCAGCATAACATTGACGATCAATTACATTTATCAATTATATTTATATTTGTATATATAATAATTATATTTATCAATTATATTTCTATGTCTATCACTGGCACAATTTCTTCATCTTAACTCCAACTGTGTTCTGTAAAACTGCATGTGGATGCATGTGGAATTATATTTACATGTGACCCTTTAGCCAGGGAAAGCAGTTGTCCTATTGTAGTATTATTACATAGCTTATCACAAAGCAGAAGCAGCATACCATCTGTGAGTGGACAGTTTTAGGAAGAGTAGAGACGGAAGTATCTTTACGTACCTGTCAATACATAGCCAGATGGTGCAGGAGAATTGTCTATATTCTGTCAATTATATTTTAAATAAATACTGATTAGCCAGTAGCCAGGCAGGAAGTATAGGAGGGAAAACCAGACAGGAAGAAGAGGTGGGGCAATAAGAACAGGGGTATTCTGGGAAGAAGGATGTTCTTTCCCAGTCCTGCCCAGACCACCAAAGAAGGAGGATGTGACCTGCCCTGCTGAAAAAGGTACTGAGCCATGTGGCTAGCATAGATAAGAACAATGGGTTAATATAAGCTACAAGAGCTAATAAGAAGCCTGAGCTAAAGGACCAATCAATTTATAATCTTATGGAGACCTCTGTGTGATTTTCTCTGGGACTAAAATGGCTGGGGGACTGGGCGGGATAGAAACCCCAACAAGCAGCCCCTCCTACTACAGCTGGAAGAGTCAGCCAGCAGAAATATGAACAGTTGAAATCAGATTCCAGTTTATTGCCACACAGTGTGAAAAGAATCAGTTTAAACTGGCCCAAGGCAGAACTGACCCAGCCAAAAGTCAGAAATTTGAGGAAAAGTTTGATGAAGTTTGAAGGGGATGATTCACATAGAAGCCAATGCTTTTATTAAATTCATATAAACCTTAATGAGTTTCATGCTTGATTTCAGGGTCTGTATGGTAAGAAACCAGAATATTATGGCTGCTGTGTATGTAATTATATGTCACACATGTGACAGACAGAACACTCCTGTACAGCAATGTGCTAGAGTTACTGATAAAATCAGCTGGAACCAATCAACATTTTCAAGTAGGGCTGAGAAATTTTAGTGTCAAAGACTAGTAATTTTAATAGAGGAATAAACAGAGAGATGTTACCAGTGTTATAGAATGCCTGAAAACTTCAGACACTGGAGTTCGTTTATATTACCTGCAACCATTTCCTTTGTGTAAAGTAAACATACCTTAAGTGGCAGTTATAAACACACACGAACACAGACTAACACACAGAACAGAAAGGGGCGGGCCTGAATGAGATGAACAAGACACTGTTGTGCTCGGTCACTTTACTTTCCATAGTAACGAGAAGGGAGAGGTAAAGAGAAAATGATGCCCAAAATCAACTTGATGGAAGATTGAACTTTCACCTTTTGGCACTAATGCCGCCATTGTTCTTTCTCAGGGCTTCAGAGACAGCTCAGTGGGTAAGAGCATTTGTTGCCTGTCAGTAGATCTGAGTTTGGTTTCCAGCACCCACCCCTGGGAGATCACTACTTACTGCCTGTCATTCCAGCTCCAGGTCCCAACACACACACGGCAGCTACACAGGCGTATATACAAACACATAAGTAAAAATTTTAAAATCTTTAAAAGCAAACTAGTATGTAAATAAGAAAAGGGACTGTATTGACTCTTCCTGAAATGTAAATACAGAAATCTGGCAGGTCACTCTCTTGCTAGTATAGATACCCTCTTGTCAGCATCTACCATTCGTGATGAGAGCTGTGTAGTCACTAAATCTTTAATCCTGAAAGGAAGAGTCCATTTTTCAGTCCACTATCTTGATTTTCCTGGACTTCAGTTTCAAGGAGTGTTTTTTATAATATGTCTAATACTGGATATTTGGATCTCAGTGAGCACTGAAAACTGAGTTGTTCAATTTTGGAGCATGTTTGGAAATAGTTCAGGACTGTTTCTTTAAAATATTTAGTTCCCCACCCCCCAGGCTTCCTCCTTCTGAAACCCCATGATGTAGATGACACTGCCTTTTTGCTAGTGGCCAAGGGCTGAGGCTCTGCTTTAGGGTTGCTTTCCACTGGCCTGGCCATGTGTAATGGCCAGTTCCAAGTTAAGCCAGTGTAGAGATTTCTTCTAAATATCTATGTTCAATTTTAACAATTCCAAACCATTCTTCTTGCTATTCCCTTGTTCAATATATAGGCTTTTTTTTTTGGTAACACATTCCAAACTGAAATTTTGGATTAGCCTCTTGAGTATCTTTAGAATTGTTACTTTTAATTCTTTGCTCAGTAATCTAACCTCTTTGCAGCTCAACATTATTGGGAGTTGTGGACTGATTTTTTTTTTTTTAGACATGATTGAGATGACACGTCTTTCAACACTCAGTATCTTCAGGTTGCTTTATGTATATTTCATATATTATATCATGAGGCTATTATTTTTGTTTGGTTTTGATTTCCTGAGACATCAACTGACCTGCCTCCAGCTGTCTGTTCTAACCTGCTATCTTTGGGCCAGGACTCCTGGATTGGGTTCAGTTTTCAACAGTTTTACAGTTTTCCATCTATAACCAGTCCAGATGAAGCCCTTCATTGTTTTTCTCAAAATCTTGTTGTGTTAACTCTGGCCACAGTGTCATGGGGGTCCAGTAGCTCAAAACCAATGTCACGGTCTTATTATCTATCCCTAGCTTCTCTTTGCTGAGGACATTTATTTATGACCAATGGCTCTCACTTCAGTGCTTCGTTGGACACAGGAGTTTCCTAGTGGCTTCCATCACTATGCTAGGTCTAGTGTCCTGCATCTGGGCTGCTCATCTTCCTGCAAGTTCCTGCAGTGGGATGGATGAGAGGAGGCTTTGCATATAGGCCACACACATTCTCTGTATGGAAAAGGTGGCCCTTTCTCCAAAGATTTGTATCCTGTAAAGCCATGAAAGCCAATATTGCAAGGACCTTGGATTTATGAAAATGGCCCAGTTTTCAGATAGTCTACTTTCTTTACAGAAAAATAACAAAGGCATAAGCATTCAGTCATTAGCTTTCAGCTCCAGGAACTGTAAAGCCATATAATACTAGCTTAAAATGTATAATGTTGACCTAGTTTTATTATCTACACCTTTGACTCACATGATGCCATTTGACTGAAGGAAATTTTCAAAGTTGTCTTTTACAAGATGTAAATTTAAACCTCTTTGGGTCTCTTTAAAAAAAGTTTCTAGCACTTACACAATAAATTCTAGAAAAGGTTCAGGGCTGTCAATCAATATCCCCTTTTCAATTTGAACCCTCATCTGTGCAGAAGGAAAGAGATCCACGCAGATGCAGAAGCCATTGGTTCGGGTGCCGCTTACCTTATTCGTGAAAATTTCGGTTCAATGTTTTTATCGATAGTACTCACAGAATCTTAAATTTTATGTGTCTATATTAATATCTGAAACCATTGTGCTCATTTCAGTGTTATTTATTTGAAATAGAATGCATCGGGCTCACGGAGTCCACACTGCTGGGTCCGCTGGAGAATATGTATATGATTTTTGGAAGAGCATTAAAACAAAAACCCTAAAGTTTTCTTAATTAGTCCCTCAGAGAATCTTTAAAACAAACAAAAGTGTAAAATTGAATCCCCCCGGAGTCATTTAACAGCATCCTAGTAAAACGTTATGTGCTCCAATGGAGTCTGAAAGCTCAGGCAGGCGAGTTATAGGGCTGTAATCTGGAGACTGGTGAAGCTGGATGCTTGAGAAAACATTACCTAGGGGAAGAGGGCCATTGGGAGGACTGGTCACTACAACTATTTTCTCGCTAGCTTACTTGTTCCCTCTTTCTGTGTGCCTCCCTCATTATACTTCTGCTTATGAGCATTTGGATTGAAGGACAAACTCCCCTCCATGCCCTACGTACACATCTTTCATCTCTTAAAAACAAACTCTGAGAGGACAGTGGCTTACAAAGGGAACCTGATACCAGATTCTTTACATTCTCAGGCGATGACTGATGGCAATGGGGCCAGTAGACCAGGAAAACACTGGCTTCTGTTTCTCCAACTCTGCCTTTAAATAGGAGGCTACACGTGAGAGACAGACAAAGCTGGCTACTGGTACGTGCTGCTGTCAAGGCCCGCAGAGGGCAGGTCCTGGCCTCAGTGTGAGGACTTTTTGTGTCGGGAACAGCTTTGTCTGAATTGATCGTGGTTTCCATGACAGCCAATCTCAATAATTTGAGCTTTCCACAGCAGGGATTTTAAGGGTCAAATTATTCTTGAAATCACCTGGTTTTCCATCCCAGAGCAATCACCTCGCATATTGGCTGTTTGAGTGTCGAGATTGCCTCTTTATGAGAGAATATTGAAAACGCATTCCCACAGAACTATTAGCATATCAAAATCCATGCACACAAAGTCCTCAGGGATTTCTCCCCAATCCACATCTGCGTGGGACAGACTTCTGAAATGATTGCTTTGCTGTTGATGCTTCTTCGTGAAGGTTTTGCAAAAGTCAAAGAAATTTTTTTTTGTCTTTAAGGAGATCAGAATATTGGAATGAAAACCTGTCTAGTAACCTGGTCACTTCTTATTCTTCCTCATGGGTCCTTTACAAATCATGATTCTCTTGTATGAGTCAAACTAGCTTGCTTCCAGCTCAGGTTGGTATAAAGAAAGAGTGATTAACCTCTCTGTTTAGCAATACTCCATACCATAAACAGAATCATAAGTGGTTGGATGGGGCCGAGAATGTTAAATTTTGTAGTCATCTCTCGACATCTTGTTGACATGGGATTTCCCTATGTATGCTGTGAATACCGTTGATTAATAAAGAAGTTGTTTTGGACCTGTGATTGGGTAGAGCAGAACTAGGCGGGGAAAACTAAACTAAATGCTGGGAGAAAGGTGGCAGAGTCAGAGACAGAGAGAAGCCATGGAGCTGCCACTGGAGACAGACAGGGCCAGAAACTTGCAGTAGGCCATGATCCTTGTGGTAAAATATATAATAATGGAAATGGGTTAAATTAAGATGTAAAAGCTAGCCAATAAGAAGTTAGCTCTAATAGGCCAAGCAATGATTTAATTGATACAGTTTCTGTGTGGTTATCTCGGGGCTGAGCAGTCAGGAAGGAACAAGTGGTTCTCCTTACATCATCTTGTGTTAGGTAGCAGAGGAGAACATGTAAGGTATATTCCAGAGAACTCTTTATTGTAAGAAGGTGGAAGTGAAGCATAGCTCTTAAGGAACTTTGCTGAAGCTTTGACTGTGACAACAGAACAAGAAATGGTGGTTCAGGACAAGGCTTGTGCGATGTGGAGATGACCTGCTAGTTTCTGCAGCGTGTATACACATCACAGGCATTGTCAGTGCAATGCCTTGCATCTCAGAACTCAGAATTCGGACAAGAAGGAATGGTGGATTTCTTTTCTTTCAGTTGTTTTTAAATGAGCTATATATTTTTCCCCACTCCTCTCTGTTTCTCCTCCTCCCTTCAACCCTCTCCCATGATCCCCACACTCCCAATTTACTCAGGAGATCTTGTCTTTTTCTATTTCCCATGTAGATTAAATCTATGTATGTCTCTCTTAGGGTCCTCTTTGTTGTCTAGGTTCTCTGGGATTGTGATTTGTAGGCTGGTATTTCTCTGCTTTAAGGTCAAAAGCCACTTATGTGTGAGTACATATTATATTTGTTTTTCTGAGTCTGGGTTACCACACTCAATATGATGTTTTCCAGATCCATCCATTTGCTTGCAAATTTCATGATGTCATTTTTTTTCCCACTGTGTAGAACTCCATTGTATAAATGTATCACATCTTCTTTATCCATTCTGTGGTTGAGGGGCATTTAGGTTGTTTCCAGGTTTTGTCTATGACAAATAATGCTGTTATGAACATAGCTGAGCACATGTCCTTATGGTATGATTAAGCATCCTTTGGGTATATACGCAAAAGCGGTATTTTTGTGTCTGGAGGAAGGTTGTTTCCTATTTTTTTTTCGATAAATTACCATACTGATTTCCAAAGTGACTGTATGAGATTCCACTCCCACCAGTGATGGAAGAATGTTCCCTTGATCCCACATTCTCTGCAGAATAAGTTGTCATCAGTGTTTTTGATCTTGGCCATTCTTACAGGTGTAAGATGGAATCTCAGAGTTGGCTAAGGGTGTTGAGCATTTCCTTAAATGTCGTTCAGCCATTTTGGATTCCTCTACTAAGTGTTCTCTGTTTAGGTCTGTACTCCATTTTTTTTATTGGATTATTTGTTCTTTTGACGACCAATTTCTTGAGTTCTCTGTATATTTTGGAGATCAGTCCTCTGTCTGATGTGGGGTCGGTGAAGATCTTTTCCCATTGTTGTTTTGTCTTGTTGACCGTGTCCTTTGCTTTACAGAAGCTTCCCAGTTTCAGGAGGTCCCATTTATTAATTGTTGTTCTCAGTGTCTATGCTACTGGGCTTATATTTAGGAAGTGGTCTCCTATGACAATGCGTTCAAGTGTATTTCCCAATTTCTCTTCTATGAGGTTTAGTGTGGTTGGTTTTATGTTGAGGTCTTTGATCCTTCTGAACTTGAGCTTCATGCACAGCAATAGATATGGGCCAATTTTCATTCTTTTACATGTTGATATCCAGTTATGCCAGCACCATTTCTTGAATATGCTTTCTTTTTTCCATTTTATATTTTTTGATTCTTTGTCAAATATCAGGTGTTTGTAGGTGTGTGGATTGATATCCAGGTCTTTGATTCAGTCCTAATGGACCTCCTGTCTGTTTTGATGCTAATACCAGGCTGTTTTCATTACTGTAGCTCTATGGCACAGTTTGAAGTCAGGGATTGTGATGCCTTCAGAAGTTTCTTTATTGTACAGGATTGTTTTCACTATCCTGGTTACTTTGCGTTTCCATATGAAGTTAACTGTTGTTCTTTTGAGGTCTGTGAAGAATTTTTCTGGGATTTTGATGGGCGTGGCATTGAATCTGTAGATTGCTTTTGGTAAAATTGCCATTTTTACTATGCTAATTCTACCTACCCAAGAGCATGGAAGATCTTTCCACTTCTGGTGTCTTCTTCAATTTCTTTCTTCAAAAGATTTAAAGTTCTTGTCATACAGGTTTTCTGCTTGTTTGGCTAGAGTTACTCCAAGATACTTTATTTGTGGCTGTTGTGAAGATGATGTTCCTCTGATTTCTTTCTCAGCCCAGTTATCATCTATATAAAGAAGGGCTGATTTTTTTTTAAGTTAATCTTGTATCCTGCTACATTACTGGAGGTGTTTATGAGTTGTAGAAGTTTCTTGGTAGAATTTTAGGTTTGATCTTTTTATAGTGTCTCATATTTCCTGGATATTTTGTGGTAAGCTTTTGTTAGATTAAATGTTTTATTTGACTGATGAGTTTACTTCCTCTATTGCATCTTCAATGCCTGAGATGCTCTCTTCCATCTCTTGTATTCTGCTGGTAATGCTTGCATTTATGGTTCCTGATAATTTTTCCATATTTTTTATTTCCAGAATTCCCTCTGTTTGTTTTTTTTTTATTGTCTCTATTTTGGTTTTCAAGTCTTGAATATCTTTTTTCACCTGTTTGATTGTTTTTTCTTGGTTTTCTTTAAGAGATTTGTTGATTTCTTTCAATTTTTTGTTTATCTTTTCCTCTATTTCTCTGAGGGAATTTTTCATTTCCTCTTTAAGGGCCTCAATCAGTCTCCTAAAGTTACTTTTTACGTCATTTTCTTCTGCTTCGTCTGTATTGGGTTGTTCACGTCTTGGTGTTGCAGAGCCACCTGTTTTTGTTGATGTTGTGTGGCTCTTTGTGGTGTTGAGTGTGTTCTCACCTTGTCTACTCATCTTTTCCTCTGATTGGCATAGTTGGGGCTGTGTCACTGGTGATCCCGTTTCCAGGTGGCAGTGAATTCAAGGTTTAGACGGTTGCTCCTCGTTGTGGAGTCAGGGCCAAGGTTTCCGTCACCCTGGAAGTCACTCACCATTTCTGGAGGTTGCTCGGTGCTTTCAGAGGTTGCTCAGCAATCTCCTCGGATGTCATCTGGGCCTGTTCCCATGGAGGTTCAGGTCTGCTCCTGTGGAGGTTGCTGGCTCAGGTGGGAATGGTGGTTTCAATGGAGTTCTGTCACCTAGATTTTTCCAATCTCTACCATTTGGGTCTCTGTCTGAGCTGCAAGGCAAGAACTTTGCAGTACACGGTCCTAAAGATATAAAGTATTTTGTGTAAATTAAATCAAAGAGTCACGTGAGCAGTTATATTTTCATGAAATGAAGTGATTTTAAAACTCATATAATAAAGAGATAAGGGAGGCTATTATGTAATGTCGGTTCTGCAAGAAGAGACAATTTTTATCATACATGCACCCAGCTCAGAGCAAGCAAGCATGTAAAGCAAGTATTAATGAATGCAAATAAGGGATTAAGTTCCATACAAGAGCAAAGGGCTTTATCTAGAACACCACTTTGAGGCAAGTTATTTAGGCAAGAAGGTCAACAAAGAAGAAGCTGAATCAGTGGAAACCAGGAAGATGTGCACCTGAAAGAAAATTTGTGTCAATGATCTAGAAACACATGGATTCTACTAACACATGGGGCATGATACATGACAGGTCAGCTGACAATTTGCATGAGAAATCTGCACAAATTAGAATAAACTCAAATTTCTTTGAGTCTCTGTTTTGACCACCAAGGCAAAGAAACTAGGAAGCACTCAATTAGAAAAATGTATCAACTCCCTGTTGTCCTCTGACCTAGACACACAGACACACACGAATACACACAATCCATCAATCAATCAATAAATGTAATTGACAAAAGGATTCTGAAGTTGCAAAGAAATAGTAATAGTTATTAAGAATCCAACACAATCAAAAGTTTGATCATTAAAAAGAGCACAGAAGAGAGAAAACAGATGGAAGGATGAGAATTGATAGGTGCATAGCCCACTTTAAACAACCTGTGAGACCCTGCTGTGTGATTGAAGACTGTAGCTACAGGGAGGGATGACGAGCTTGGCTAACTGGAAGACTGTGGTGTATGCTGCCTACAAGGAAAACGCCACAGCAGATAAACGCTAGTATAAACACAGCATACACATGCTCACACAGGCGATGGGATAAGAGACAACCTAATAATGATGCCGAATAAAGACATCAACATGGTTGTATCTGTATCTGGCCAAGTCATTTCCTGAGCCAACCACTTTCTCAGACTGTAGAGTATAAACTAACACATGGTACACTGGTGTATGTGTACACACGGTGAAATAAAGTGTACGCTGTGTGCATACACACAGGGAAATAAGGCAGAGTGGGTTAAATAGTGCATGGTGTGTTGGTTGGTGTGCATGCACACAGTGAAATAGGATGAAGCAGGTAAATTTGTACATATTGTCCATACCTACACTTGATTACTCATAGGATAGTCAGTCAGTAAATCAGTACAAGTACAGACAGTTCAAACAACTCTACCAACAAGGGTAGTGCATGTTGATGGTTCTTGTGCATATGGGGTATTTTTCAGCAAATTCTCCCTTCCTTTCTCTCTCTCTCTCTCTCTCTCTCTCTCTCTCTCTCTCTCTCTCTCTCTCCTTCTTTGAAAATGTTCTCCTGTTTTCTTTTTTTAAATCCATTTTATCTTTTATTTTATTAATTGTTTTTATTGAACTATATATTTTTCCCACTCCCCTCCTTTTTTATCAATAAATTTATTTATTTATTAAAGATTTCTGTCTCTTCCCCGCCACCGCCTCCCATTTCCCTCCCCCTCCCCCAACTAAGTCCCCCCCCAGCCCGAAAAGCAATCAGGGTTCCCTGTCCTGTGGGAAGTCCAAGGAACCCCCACCTCCATCCAGGTCTAGTAACTTGAGCATCCAAACTGCCTAGGCTCCCACAAAGCCAGTGCGTGCAGTAGGATCAGAAACCCATTGCCATTGTTCTTGAGTTGTCAGTAGTCCTCATTGTCCGCTATGTTCAGAGAGTCCTGTTTTATCCCAGGCTTTTCCAGACCCAGGCCAGCTGGTCTTGATGAGTTCCCAGTAGAACATCCCCATTGTCTCAGTGTGTGGGTGTACCCCTTGTGGTCCTGAGTTCCTTGCTCGTGCTCTCTCTCCTTCTGCTCCTGATTTCAGCAATAAAAAACAAGGACTTCTTGAATTTTGCATGCAAATGGATGGAAATAGAAAACACTATCCTGAGTGAGGTAAGCCAGACCCAAAAAGAGGAACATGGGATGTACTCACTCATATTTGGTTTCTAGCCATAAACCAAGGACATTGAGCCTATAATTAGTGATCCTAGAGAAGCTAAATAAGGTGAACCCAAAGAAAAACATATAGGCATCCTCCTGAATATTAACCTTCAGCAAGCGATGAAAGGAGATAGAGACAGAGACCCACATTGGAGCACAGGACTGAAATCCTTTTTTCTTTTTTTCTCATCTGTATTCACCTTTTAAAGCAGAATGTGATTGGGCACTGTATTTCCACTCACAAGCCTTGCTTAGTTACAAGACCTAGGGAAGCTTAGGATTTTGTTCTTGGTACAAGCCACATGGGGAATTCCTGTTGTTTTAGCTTGTGTACTTACTTCTAAGACTAGTACATGCAGAACTGTAGGGGATGAAAAATTTTAAGATGAAACTTAAGCCATCTTAATTTTTTTCTGTTAAACATGAAGCTATCTCAGAACACTTCCAAGTGAAATTATTTGGTCTAATAGCTGTTGCTATACTACACATCTTCCTCTGGAGATGAGATGGTATCCCTCAAAGATTATTGCACCCGAATGAAGGAAAACCAGAAGCACATCTACTTTATTACAGGTGAGACCACGGACCAAGTTGCTAATTCGGCTGTTGTGGAATGCCTCCAAAAGCATGACTTAAAAGTAATCTATATGACTGAGCCCATCGATGAATATTATGTGCAACAACTGAAGGAATTTGAAGGCAAGACCTTGGTGTCAGTTACCAAAGAAGGACTGCAGCTTCCAAAAGATGAAGAGGAGAAAAAGAAGCAGGAAGAAAAAAAAAGACAAAATTTGAAAACCTCTGCAAAATTATGAAAGCTATTTTGGAGAAAAAGGTTGAAAAGGTGGTTGTATCAAACTGATTGGTGACTTCCCCATGCTGTGTTGTTGATGTGGGAGTGTCATATATCAATCTGTTGATTTCATTGGTTAAGCAATAAAGAAACTGCTTGGCCCTCATAGGTTAAAACATAGGTGGGAGGAGTAAACAGAATAGAATGCTGGGAGGAAGAGGAAGTGAGCTAAGACTCGACAGCTCTGCTCTCTGGAGAGAGACGCCATGCTCCCATCTCCAGGGTGGATGCGAGAGCTCTGCTCTCTGAGGCAGATGCGATTCAGCTTCGACCTAGGATGGACGTAGGCTAGAATCTTCCCGGTAAGCGCACCTTGGGGTGCAACACAGATGATTAGAAATGGGCTAAATTAATATGTGAGAATTAGCCTAGAAGAGGCTAGATAGAAATGGGCCAAGCAGTGTTTAAATGAATACAGTTTGTGTGTTGTTATTTCGGGCATAAGCTAGCAGGCAGCCGGGGTGCTGGGGATGCAGCCCCGCTGCTCTTATTACTACATATTGTCACAAGCACATATGGGTGGACAGCAAACAAGGAAAGAATCATGAAAGCTCAAGCCCTCAGAGACAACTCAACAATGGGTTACATGGCAGCAAAGAAGCACCTGGAGATAAACCCTCATCACTCCATTATTGAAACTCCAGCAAAAGGCAGAGGCCTACAAGAACAACAAATCTGTGAAGGATCTGGTCATCTTGCTGTATGAAACTGCACTCCTGTCTTCTGGCTTCAGTCTGGAAGATCCCCAGACACACGCTAACAGGATCTACAGGATGATCAAGTTGGTCTAGGTATTCATGAAGATGATCCTACTGTGCTGCTGTAACTGAAGAAATGCCACCCCTGGAAGGAGATGATGACACATCACGCACGGAAGAAGTAGACTAAGCTTCACCGCAACTATATGTTTGATGCTTACTATCATTCCTTCTGATAATATATTTCCAAGGATTTTTGTTTATTTTTGTTAACATTTAAGACATCTGTGTGGCATGAAAACGAAGGGGAAGATAAAATTTCTTTCTACTTGTATGATACCGTGATACTATAGGTTTGATTCAATAGGTTGGTAGAACATTTGTTAAAATTGTTCTTATGTGCCCAAATTGCCTTCAAACTCACTCCACAGCCAAAGATAGTCTCTAACTCATTTCCCTGCCTCCTCATTTCAAATGCTGCACTTCCAGAGGTGTATCACCACACCCAGCTTAGATTGTTTCTTGATCTCGAAAGATAAATGAAAGCAAAACCTTGTAAGAAGAGAACACGATGCTGAGTGCTTAGGGAAGAGCATGAGGATCTGGGACTAGTTGGCAGAGGGTTGGATTAGAAGATATTGTATGAAGTTTCCAAAGAAATAAGACAAATATTACTTTGAAAGCAGCAAATATAACCCTACCACCTCTTAGTTAATTATAACGGCTAAATTCTTTATACTATATTTTCTGAGATCATTTTAGATATTGTTGAAAATGACAGCATAATGATATATCGCTATCCCCAAAACTTGGAAATGACAGACTTCAAAATGACCTGTGTCAACAAAATTCTCGGTGAAGATATTGGAAAATATTTTTAATTATATGAAAGCAAAACTATAACATGTCACCCTCTGAAAAGCTGCCCACTCTGCAGTGGGAAGGAGGTTGATAACACTTGGTGGTTTTTTAATATATATTTTAAATTTTTTTATAATTACATCATTTCCCTCTTTCTTTTCCTCCTTGAGACCTCACCCACGGACTCCCTCCCTTTTCTCTTTTTCAAACTTATGGACAATTTTTTATTAGCTTCTGGTGTGTGTGTGTGTGTATGTGTGTGTGTGTGTGTGTGTGTGGCTTATACTCTAAATATACAAGACTGTTTCTTTTCCCACTCTCCCTGTTCCATAGTTGCCTTTAGTTCGCTGTTAACAGTTCAGGCCTTCTGAACTTAATCCCTTCTGTGTTAGTGTATTCACTGGTGTTGTCCTTGTTCTGATCCATGCTTAGGTGTCCATGTTGGTGAGACTTCCTGAGTGTAGCTTCTGACATTTCTAGGAGAATTTCTAGGAGATACTATCTCACATCAAACTTCCTCATCCTCTGGCTTTTATAGTCTGTCTGCTCACTCGATAGTGGTTTTTAGGAAGATCTCTTATGCAAAACACAACACATAAAGATTCCCAGGCTCTGATACCTAGCAGAGCCAGGGGAAAACAGAGGGGAGACAATGTATCGCCAGCAGAATAACCTAAACAATAGAGTAGATCTCTGGAAATAAGTTGACTGACCAAGATCAATTTCACTGCCTAGCCAGACTGATCAAATTGAGACAAATAAAAAAATGAGAAAAATAAAAGATTAGCCATGTCAGGAAATGGAGAAATTATACCAAATTATGATATAAAAGCAGTTCTATGGGTTAAGGGATATTTTGAGAAGTGCTTTAACTAGATAGCTTGAGTAAAACTGGCAATTAAAAAAACTGCTATAAAAATTCACTTTTAAAACCCCATTAGTTCCTAGTTATTAAAGAAATTGAATTAGTACTGCCGGCATTTCCAGTCAGAGTGATATAAGGCTGAACCATAAACCAAAAACACATGCAAAGAAATACCCCGAGGAGGTACATGCACTTACAAGTTGCCAAAGTTCATTCTATCACAGACAGCAGAAATAACCACTGCGTACGAGTCCATCCCAGGCCACTATATGAGCCCATCATCTCCCTAATACAGAGAGACAGACAGTCCAGGGAAGAAGAAAAACCCATTCCAGGCTGGAGGCAGCACTTCATGGACACAGGTGCAGTGATTACGAACAAAGCAACAAATCAGGTGGCAGGACACAAGAGATGAAAGCCGCGGAACTGATGTCCACCATCAATGAAGATACCCACCGAGCTAATAGTTCCCACCTCACATCCTCTGGAGGCAGCGTTGAGAGCTGGATCAAGAAGGCATCTTTCTTGACGTGATGGAGAGAGCTTTGAGTCTTAGAGCTACCTGGGTATAGGATGTGCCAAACCTGAATGCTTGTTTCTGAAGCCTGGGATTGAAAGAAGACCACTCTTGGTCAGGCCTTCTGCTCAGTCACTCACTGGAGGCTTTAGCTAACAACCTCAATACAAGCAGAAAAAGAAAAGAAGGCTAGGCTAGTGTTAAAATAAAGCACACGGTCTAAGAAACAGCTCATGCTCGACAAGACAACCCTAGCACATTGAACAGGGAAGGGACCTGTGAGTTTGGCACTAGAGCTTGATAGCTAAATCTGCACTATTGTCTAAATGGTTAAATTAATCATTTTTAAATTATTTTGAGGATTAAAGTATGATGCTGTCCAAATAAGACTCCATAGTTGATAAAGGAGAACTCACATAAAAAGCTTATTATGCAGCAATGCTTAGCTAATTAAAGTTTCATGTTTGCACGTTTAGTTTTAATCTAAGGTACAGTATAATAAAATTATGTCGTATTACTTTATTACCGTGGAGTCTAAAAATAAAGGTAGAGCTAGTGCCAACAGAGAATAAGCTTGGAAGTCAGCGCTTGCTTCATAATAACAGGAAAAGAGCCAGGGACATCAGTGATGCAGTTTGGCACTTCGGAGAGAAATGAAGTCAAGGAGTAAAGAGAGACCCTGGGATGCAGATAGACAGGCCACTCAAGAGAATTCTAGGTACAGGTGAATTGTTGATCACAGGACTTCTGAAGCAAGGAGACATTAGGACATCATGCTGGAACTGTGAGGCCCTGCTGGAGGCTGAGCGTGGCAAGCTGACTTTGAAATCTCCAGGAACCCCTGCTAGGACAGTATAGCCCTAACCTCTGACCTTCAGGGAACTCTCTGGTTCAGCAGGGAGATGTCTGTGACCTGAGCCTTACAGGCCAGGAAAAACTGAACCATTGGCCACAGACGAAACTTAAGAATCACTATGATGAGTATTTAATGGGGAGTGTTGATGGAGATAGTAGATATTTTTATTTATATTCTGTTGCTAAAATAAAATACTATGACCAAAAGCAACTACGGAGAAGGAACCATTATTTCTGCTTCCTTTCTCAGCATATGGTCTATAGTAGGAGGTTGGGGCAAAAACTCAGGCAGAAGTTGGAACGATGGCCATGAAAGATCACTGCTTCTTGGCTTTATTTTTCTGGCCTCTGGGTGAGCCTGTTTTCATACACAACTAAGAACCACTTGCCCCCAGGGTGACAACATCCATAGTGGTCTTTTCCATCAACTCACGGTCAAAGCGTGTACCTCCAGACATGGCCATAGGCCAGTGTGGTTCAGCCGTCTTTCAGCTGAAGTTCTCTCTTCCTAGGTGATGCTAGATTGTGTGATGATGACAATAGAAACTAAGCAGGACAGTAGACAGTGTACAAAAACATGTGAGAGGTGCTAAGTAAAAGCTGGGGACATGTCAGTATAAAAAGAAACCAACAGAAATGATATTCATTGGTAGGCTAGCCGAGGTGGATTCAGTGAGTGTGTAAGAGGCTATAGGAATGCCTCATACTACACAATAAAGACAAAGCTTCAAGGGGGAAAATACAAGGTGGCCAACAGCTGTAACATATGGTAAACAGAAGAGTCAAAGCAGAAGAAATGGAAAAAATGGGATCCAAAATATTTTATGTAATAGCACATGATGATCTTCTAAAATTAACAATCTATAACAAATTATCATGGATCCAGGAAACTTGGAATACTAGACAGACATGTAAAGCATCTGTACCTTGTCAAATTTAAACTTCAGAAAATGAAAATGTTTTAATTTAGAACAATAAGATCAGGGACTGGGCAGAGTTCTTGACAAAAAGAGAACAGAGTTAAATAAATAAAATGATGAAAGAATTAAGGACAGCACCACACCAAGCAAAATTGTCCTTCGGTGGTAGCCAAGGAAGATAAAGCAGGAGAAATTTAAAAATTGACAGGGGAGGGAGAGGCATTTTCTTCAGTGAGGTAGTCACTGTTGCTCATGTTTCTGTGAGCAAGCACATCAAACTCATTGGTTTACAAGAGAAAAAAAGAGAAATCATAAATGGGACTGAAACTTTAGAAAAACAAAACATGAAGGAATCTATCCCACATAACAGTGGCTCTAATACCCACTGCACCAAGGAACAAAGTGCTTACCAAAAGAAGGAACAAAACGAAGGAAGGGTGAAAGAATGTTTATGGCATTAAATGCCTGCATTAGAAAAGAAAGAAAATACCCACATTGAATCTTAGCTTGCATCTGAGAAAATCATAGGACACAGAAAACTTAAAGACTGCCAAGCAGAAGAAAGAAAGAGAGAGAGAAAGAAAGAAAGGAAGGAAGGAAGGAAGGAAGGAAGGAAGGAAGGAAGGAAGAAAATTTGAAGTTGAAATTGATGAAACTGAGAAGACAGAAATAGGACAAGAAACTAAAAGCTTGCTTTGGGAGGAAAACCATCAAATAGAAAAAGCTGTGACCAAGCTCACCACGGAGTAAACAGGATATAAACTGCTCAGAGCAGAAAAAAACGACTATAGCTAGTGGACTTCCTTTCGTGGAAAGATAACAGACTACTACAGTGATTTTAGGTATATGCACTTGACCACAGATGAACTAGATCAAATTCTCGAAAGAACAAACTGCCAAGGCAGGCATAGGTGATGTGTGTGTCTGTGCCCTTTGAGGCAAGTGACTCTATCATAGACGGCCTTCTGAGAGCAAAGCAGCCAAAGTGAAGTCCATCAAGTATTGTAGGAAAAGCGCATCAAATCTTCACGTCTTCTTTCAAAGAACAATGTTGGGGTGACACTCCCTCATTCATACGTTGACCTGACTAAAATCAGTTATGTGAAAGATTTATAGGAAGAAAATTATAACTCCCCGAAAATAAAAATCAAAGAATATCTAAATAGATGAAGGAATAGGTCTTGAATTGTAAGGATCCATACTGTTAAGATGTCGGTTCTTGCCAGCTTGGTCAATTGCATCAATGAAATTCCAACTGAAATCTTGGCAAGCGATTTTCTAAATAATGAAAAACTGATTTTAAAGTTTTCAAAAGTGACTAAACCCCCAGGGCAGCTAGCACTCCACTACAGAAGAACAGATATATTGAAAGAAAGACACTACATGACTTCTAGACTTATTGTGAAGCTGTGTTAATCAACACAGCCTGGGATAGCCAGGGCAAGGGCAATACAGTAACATGATCAATGTGCAGAACCAAGAGCTCAGAAATGCACGCAGTCAAATCCTGTCCCGACAGTGCAAGGCTTAAGGGAAAGAACGCTGTGAGCGATGCTGGAAAAAATCCCCCACCCCCACCCAATTCTAGATCTTTATCCCACACAGTTTGGCAAGATCATTTTACCATAGATCTGAAAACTGGGGTCCTTAAAGGTTATGAGATCAAATGTGAGAGAAAACTTGAGATGGTCAGTAAATTTAAGATCAACAGTAGTTTAGTTTATTGAGAAATATGCTGGACTGAATTTTTCACAATTCGCAATTTTCCGCTCTGTGAAAAATACTGTGAAAAGAATCAAGCCACAAGTTAAGAGATGATGTTATACATAAAAAAAAATGGTAAAGTAGTTGTACCCAAAATATTTATAGAAGTTTTAAAACACAAGGGGAAAACAGTAACCTAATTAAAATGGTTAAAATGCATGAACGCATAGCTCAGGAGAGGCGATACGGATAGACCTAGAAAAAGACGGCAGTGGTATTCATTACTAGGGAGGGAAATTAGATCAAAGGAAAAATTCTGTAAACTCATAGACTGACTAAAACGACCAGCAGACAGACAAAAACCCTGATGAACCTCAAATCCTGATGAAGATGGGGAGCTGTAGGCATTCATGACCGTGAGCTGGACAGTGACAGCCCTATCTTAGGAGCTTCTTGGGTGGGGTCCCACACAGCTCTCAGTGTGTCTGTGCTATTTAATGAAAAGCTGTGCCTTTGACCTTTACTTAACGGATCTAAAAATCCTATGCTCTGAAAAGTCTGAACGCGTATGATTATCACAGCCTTCGTTATAACTGGCCAAAGGTCATAGAAATTAAGAATCCTACCGTGAGGATGAACTCTGGGCTGAGGAATATGGCTCAAAGCTAAAACAGTAAACATTTGAATGGCAGTTCAAATGGAGCGTCATGGAAGATCTAATGAATCAGATATATTGGAAACTGACAGAAGTCAGTCTACAAGACTGTACATTCTATGGTGGCAATTCTTCAACATGCCAGGGGACTGTGGTTTTCAGTTGACAAGATTATTACATCAACAGCCGCCAGCTATACCTTGAGAAACAAGAAGAATCAGCGATTTCCGGAGATACAACTGTCCTGTCTACTGTGGCGCTACCTTTAACGTGCTGCATCTCACTGGATCACAGAAGCCTGTCAGGGTCTGCCTGGGGAGAAGTGGAATGAGAGACACAGATGTTCTGTGTCTTTCTGTTGCGGTGAATCCTGATGTCACACGATGTGTATCAAGCAGAGTGAACCTCCCGGCATCCGGAGCAGAATATTAATTGGGAAGGTGGTGGCACTGCAGAAATGCTCGCAGCCTGTTAACTAAAGAACTTCATGTCACCAGAAACATACAAAAAGATGTGGGGAACAGTCTGGAGAGTGGCACTGGCCTCCCTGACTGTGGAAGTGTCAGGAGACTGAAGCAGTGAAGGGAGCGGAGGGGAATCTCCAGCCACTGTTCTCCTTGCTGGCACTGCTTCCCGCTGGGGCCTGGATGACAACTGACTAGTGATCTCTGCTTGCTGGAGCTGAGCAATTAAGAAAATGAGTGGCAGAGGGGGAAAGCCCAATTTCACACTGTCCAAGTGGGAACTGACAGATGTGTAAGACGGGGAGGCTGGATGGAGTTCTGTGATAATTGATTAAGCTCAGAGACACCCGGAAGGATTCAGGCTTAACCAGTTACAGACAGAGGTGTGTGAGGAGGCAGATGTGTGTAGGTATACAGGTCAGATGTACATACTTGTCTTTCTCTGTCAGCTCCATTGGGCTACATGAGCAAACATCCAGGGGCAAGAACATACCTACTACTTGGGTTACGGCTCCTAATGCCATTCTCTAACGAGAAGTCAGAGCTTCTGAGGGAAAATGGCTGGCATACTGGGGCAAGGTATATGGAAAGAGCGTCTGAAGCACATAATAGTGTCCGAGAACAGAAAGTTTTAAAACCCAGAAACTCATTTATTGTTGAGTCATCAAACGGAGTGGAGGGAAATCTAGAACAATAGAAAGAGCACCCAACCAGTCAAACCAAAAAACAAGCAAAGGACTAAGTAAGGAAGAATATACAGTTGCAATCCAAAGTGCAAGATAAACACCTAAAAGTCCTTGGAGATATAAATAAACAATAAATGAAGGAATAGGAAGGAGAGAGCTGCCACCATGCGGAAGAACTATGGTATTTTCTATAGCTATTTGACCTGTAGAAAAGATCATAATCTCACTACATGTCACCATGGACATGGAGAGGTCCCTCATCCCCAAGCACACAGTGGGAACTTCAGAGAAAGGGTGAGATGCTTGACCAACACTATGTCAGCCAGATGCTCAAACCCCAAACATGCACCAGGAATTGATTAGCTGATGTGACAATGTGATTTCATGTCTGTGAACTTCCTTCTTGACTTTTCTATAAATCTAAAATTTCTCTAGAAGTGTCGACTGACAATCTAGCCAAAGCCACCTTGACAAAATGCTTTCTTTTCTCCTCATTATTGAAACCCTCTCTTCAAATGGACCACAATTGAAAACATCTTTAAACACGTGTGTCCAGTCAGTGAGTTGACTTAGTAAAGTCATTTGCCACCAAACCTGAGATCAGTGACAGACACTCACGAGGCCAAAGGAGATAACTGGCTCACTCAGCTATCCTGTACTCATGGGCTGTGAGTGTGGATACACTTCATGTCCCAACACACACAAACAAATAAGGAGTAAATGTAGCAAAGAGTGCGCTGGTGTGTTTTCAGGTGAGTGCTATGGGAGCAACCTGAGATGCCTGAACTTCCTAGTGCATCAACAGATATGGTTGTTGCTCAGTGGCTTGTGTTTCTGTGTCAACTGATACGTCGATGCTCATTTCACTTTAAAGGTAATGCCTGCAGCATGAGTAAGCGGCATAAAATGAAGCAATATTGGGGTACACGAAAAAGCATGACAATATCACTATTCACACTAATTCATTTTCTTTTTTATTGAGGATTTCATAAATGAAAATAACGTATTTTAATCAAATTTATCTCCATTTCTCTTTTCTCTTACTCCTCCCCCATTTTTATGACTTTCCCCTCCCTACTTTTATGTGCTCTCTCTTTCTCTCTCTCCCCCCACACCCAGTTCACTTAGCGTTGCCCATACAAGCACGGAGGGAGAGGGCATATTGGCTTCCAGGGGCTGCACCCCAGAAGAACAGTGACTGTTCCTGCCCTAGCAGTCACGAATTGCCAGTATCTCATCAGCTAGAGGTGGAATTTCCCAGAGTCCTGCCCTGACCATGCTGGAACTTTGGCTAGCTTGATCTGGTACAGACCTTCTTCATGAATCTCTAGCTGCTGTGAGTGCCTGTGTGCAGTAAATAATGGTGTCGGGGTCTACTACTTCTGGCTCTTACAATATATACGCCACCTCCTTCACAAAGACTCCAGAGCCTTGGATCAAATGACATGATTCTATCTATCTATCTATCTATCTATCTATCTATCTATCTATCTATCTATCTATTCATCCATCTTCTTCATCATCATCTATCCATCACACATATCTGCCTACCTACCATCAACCATCTATATATCTATCAACCTATCATCTATTATGCTCTACCTATTTATCTATCTATCAATCATATATATGCCTACCTATAATCTATCATCTATATATTTATCAACATATCATTTATTATCTGTATATCTATATATCATCTATGTATGTATGTAGTATTTATCTATCTATCATCTATCTATCTATCTATCTATCTATCTATCTATCTATCTATCTATCTATCTATCTATCTATCATCTATCTATTTATCTATCTATCATCTTTATCATCATCTACATATATTCAAACATTTTACCTATATCCCATGAGGTTCTATTTATACTGTTGGGGTAGAAAAATATTCAATAACCTTACGAAGCTATGAACCCTGGGAGCTACAATGACCAGTCAGGTAAAACAGTGCCACCAGCACAAGAGCAGCCTGACGTTAGAAGAGCCACCTGCTGCTTTATGGTGGGATTTAAAGCCCTCTCCACATGACTGAATTCATTTCGGGTATTGCTACCTGGGTCAAAAGCCTGTGTTGGGCTAGTTATAGGGGAGAACCTGGTATTGTGACTCTGACAACTAGATCTAGAAATTAACTTCCCTCTGTAGTAATTAACAGTCCACGGATTATGGAATCTCTCAACTCTTATCAGAGAAGCTTCCTTTTATACAAAGACTCCTTAAACAGTTCAACATGCAGAGAATAGATCATACTTGATACGATGTGAAAATCACAGGCCTCTGAAGAGATTGCTGCATTGGTATATGCTTCTCATATAGTAGCTAGGCTGAAGAACAGGCAATAGGTCCAAGATTTCCCAGATTCACTAATTATTATGGAACCAGGAGTGAGCTCCATGTCTCCTTTCTCTTAGAGAGGCGACCTTCCAGCACTTAATAAAAGTTTTATTTATGTTGCTTAATAATGAGTCTAATAATAATTGAGGTAGTATCTTTCCATGTCTTGGGATCTTTGGGGAATGTGTGTGCCTCAGTTATGGTGTAGCGACTTAGAGGTTCTTAGCCTGAGATCCCAACCTCGCCACATTCACAGATAAGTGGAACAAGGACTGGGTTCTCCGATAGCTCCCTTCATACACACTGCAGTGGGAACTTCCAGTCCAGGCCAGGGCTTCTTCTCAGTTAAGGAGATGTTTTCCCTCGACTTTAACTTCCTGAGAAATACTAGCTCTCTGACATATCCCCTGGGGACTTCAAGCAATCAGAGGGTGTTGACGGGCACTCATACAGTTTCTTGCTATATCCATAGACTTTGCTCTGCCTTTCATCAAAATTCTTCTATGACAGAAGGTAAGTACACTTGATATCAGACAGTTTGGCAGAGGCCTTTGTAAGTACATGGTAGGTACCTCGTTATAGTGCGTGGTCCTCTCCTTGTCTTATAGCATAGGATTCGACACAAATGCCATCTCACTAACAGCAGCGATTGGTCTTTCACTCTGAACCATGGATACGTGCCTTATTTTAATTAGTTTTGTCTTTTTCTCTTTTTCTTTTCTTTCTTTCTTTTTTTTTTAAGAATTTCATGCGACATATTTTGATCTTTAAGAAAAGTAGCTCCATTTGGAACTGGAGCTTTTTCTCCTTTATAGACAAACCCAGAATGACAACAACCCTGTTTCTATCCTAGAATCTTCCTTCCTGTCAGGGGCGTGTCAGTTTTGTAATCCACTGACTCAGCCGTAAAATCCAATCCACATCAGTTGCTCCAGCACTGCTGGTTAAAATTTACTTTTACATCCTATGTCAACTTGAAATGCAAGTAACGTTAGAGGGGGGATGGAAGGAGAGAGGGAAGAGGAGAAAGAGAGAGAAGAGAGAGACTATGAATCATGTCTTCAGATGACAGCTCTCTGGATGGAATCGGAAGCCTGAAGCAAGAGGAAATTTTCATTAACAGTCAGATTACATGTCATTTTGATTCACACTCCCTAAGCAAGCTAATTTGGGCTGCAGCCAACCCTCTCCAGCGTGATGACAACACAACAAGCTCCGCTGACTCCCTTCCATTGCTAATGAGCCCTTGAGTGACAGCAGTGGTCTCAGAGCTCTGCGGGACACCTCGCCCTGCAGTGCCTCCGCAGCTGCTGTCCCCACCCCGCTGAGTGAGAGTGTGGAGGACAGGTTGTGACAGTGGACTCACCCAGGACACCTTCAGCCCATCATTTGCATACCTGCACGCACCTGTGCCCCAGCTCACCTCCCGGTGATGCTCAGGACAGTGTCACCATGGCAAAATGAACTGTGCCAGCAGTGGGGCCCTCTGAGTCCCTCTGCTCTTTACACTGGGGAATTGGCCTTTCTCTTCACCAGGGGTTCTTCTGACCTATGGCTTCTTTGCTGAGCTATAAACAACTACACTCTTTCATGTATGAAGGCTGCAACTCAGACTTTTTGTTTTTAGAGAAATATTTCAATTTCACTTGGTTTGATTTTAAAAAATCTTCCTTCCATAAAGCTTTCCCCTCAAATCGAAATGTGATTTGACCTTTGTGCTTGTTTCCAGAAGAAGCTGAGCAAACCGCCCGCTCTGATCCCTGCTGTTTTGAATGCTGAGGAGAATCCTGAACTGGTCTGCGGTTGGAACAGACTCAAGGATGTAAGGTCCATGGGGGAGCGTGCTGTCTTTGAATTCTAGGCAATATCCTTGAGACTAAAAAATCCCCAGCATGAGGATGGGCTACACAACACTTCGCTGAGTGAATCAACACATGTATACGTCTCTCAAGAATTTGATTCACTAGCTCTGTCTGAGAATTACAAGGTTAATTTGTTAAGTGTGGAAAACACACTCACTTCTTGTCTGGTCTTGTGGTCCAGGGTCTCTATGTGCTCACTGAAGAATGAACTTTGCTCCTAGGTGACGTGAGAATCAGGTGAAGTTCATACCAGGGTTTGCTGTACTCACCTCACAGTATCCAGACTCATTTTCACCCACAGCTTCACTCAGGGGAAGGAGGCCACGGTGGGCGCAGGTGGACAGAGTGCAGCCTGGGATTGAGACTCCAAGGACCAACAATGGAGGTTCCTTTTAGGGTGATAATGTCAGGAGGAGGAACTCCATGTTGATGGATAAACAAGAAGCGCTAATCAGCGGATCTTGCAAGACTGGTCCTGAGGGAAAAAAAGCAAACATCTCTCATTCAAACAGAATAAAGCAATGATGCCTGAATGAATGAACCAGCATGTTTCTTAGGGTTGCTTACAGGGCCCTGGGTGTTTGTGCTTTAACAAGTAAAGCTTGCCTGAAGATCAGAGTGCGAAGCTAACCACGCTAGTAAGCCATGGAGGACAGGCACACGCCTCTAATCTCAGCACTCGGGAGACAGGGGCAGATGGATCTGTGTGAGTTCAAGGCCACCCTGGGTTATATGAGATTGAGTCAGTCTAAAAGAGAAACAGCCAAATGGTGGTGGTTCATGCCTTTAAGCCCAGCACTAGGGAGGGGGAGATGGGAAGGGATATGGCTGGGCAGAGAGAGGAATATACGGCAGGAGGAGACAGGAACTCAGAGTTCAGTCTGAGGTTTCATAGAAAAGCCGTGCAGTCTGAGGACTCGTAGAGACAGGATACTCCATTTGGTCTGAGGAGTTCGTAGAGGTAAAAACTAGTGGCTGGCTGCTCTGCTTCTCTGATCTTCCAGTTTTTACCCCTTAATATCTGACCCTGGGTTGTTATTGTTACAACCAATTAGAATTTGCACTGTATCCCTTCACTGCCCGCCTTGTCTTGATTGACATCTGATCAGTGCTTTATAACCTTAGGGGAGAGGTTGGTGAATCTTGGAGTGAGGGAATGATTACAGAAGAGGCAGAGGAGATGGTGAGATGGCCCAGGCATTAAGGCTGCTGTGTTCTCAGCCCTGACACGGCAGCTCACAACCTTCTCTAACTCCGACTCCAGGAATGAGTGTCGTCTTCCGGCCCCTGAGGCCATCAAGAACACACATAGTATGTAGACACACGTGCAGACAACACACTCATACATATGAAATAAAAACAAAACAAACAAAAATATTTAAAGAACACGAAACAGAGGTGGGGGTAGAGGCCAGGGCGGAGCCTGAACCACAGGATGCAGGGGGTCAGATTGCTCTTCTTTCCATGGTGCTACCAAGTGTCAGCTCAGCCCCTTTCTAATGTGAGGCTCTGGGCGGTAGAGTGTGAGCAAATCTGGAACCCAAAGCTGTGTACCACGCCTATCTCACTAAGTCTGTGACTTCTTGTGAGTGTAGGAGTCAGGTGGGTGCATGCTGACAGAAAGTGTGACACGTTCAGGGGCTATTGCAGGTCTAGCATCAGAGGTGGTTATAGGAGCAGCTCTTCCATGTGAATGCAAGTCTCTTCTCCCATTGCACTGCGTGGGATGCCTGTTGGGCAGGTAGATCAAAAAGGAGAAAATTATAGTTTGAACACCAGAAATGTATTTTTTTTGCTCCTGTAAAAAATTGTAAAAAGAACAGTGAATTTCGAATAAAATGATTAAAGACGGCAAAGAATTGTAATCAGGCTATTTCTTCTTTTGTTCTCTTTGAAATTGTATTAATATCTATAAATTACTACAATAATTAGACTTAACTCACATTTTTATATTAAATGAGGTTATTCACATGCTCAATATGAACTGATAAAAATCTAAATTTGTTCTGAACTTTGTCTTCAAGTCACATAATGTCTTGCTACCTAATATGTCACTGAATAAAGCATTGCAATTCAGACTTAGATTCTGACTGGCGAGCTGGAATGACAGTTAAAAGAATATACTAATCTTGCAGGGGACCCAAGTTCTGTTCCCATCATCCATATCGGGTAGTTTAAAAAGCCTAGGACTCCAGAGCCAGGGGATATGATACCCTCTTTTGTATTATGTGTGTTTAGTACTCAAACGCATGTACCAACCTACCTAGAGATTCACACACATAAATAAAAAAATAACAATTTAGATCTTTCCCCACTATTTCATTAAAATATTTGCAAGATGAAGCTGTTTGAAAGCAGCGGGTATCATACTATTAAACCAAATATATTTTACAAATAAATTTTATTACAAAAAATCTTGCTTATAAAAAACATTGCACAGCAAAATTAACAATTAAAACCGAAAGACTATGCAGCTTAATGAATCTATATGCAATTAAAATTGGCATTTGAAATGGGAGCTGTGAAGTTTCACATTAAATTTTACACTTTCATTATGGACTATATATTTTGTGGACTTATTTATCACCAAAACAGAACAAATCCAGAGGTGAATAAGAACTGGAAAACCATTTGGCAATGAGTGTATAAAAGTGTCCTTCTGCGTCCAGTCCTTCCTTATATTCTTCTACTTACCTTCCTCTTTCCAGCACATGATACCATACTTATGGGCATGCTTGTTCACATATGCATATATATTATTGGCCAGATATTAGTAAGATATAAGGAAGTAAATAATCTTGAGTATAATTGGTGTTTAAAGATTTAATAGATTTTGGCTTAAGTCCACACATGGATACATAGGACAGAGTGCATGGGGTCTAAATATGCCAGTGTCTTACAGGAGTCTGTGAAAGACAGGGATGTCTAACTTTGGAATAAATAATAACATACTAAATAAATAATAAAAAATAGCAAAAGAAAGTTATTTTCAACCCAGGGCTACAACATGACCACGTGGCTTGCTCAGAAATCTCAAAACAGTGTCAGATAAAAACACTTCTTGGAAGTTTAACTCCTTACAAAGACTTAAAAAAAAGAGGTTTTTTTGTATCCACTCCCTTTCTGAGACACAGGCCTTAAATGTAAGCAGTAACCATTCGCCATTGCTACATTTAGAGTTTGAAATTCCACCCCCTCTCCCTGCAAGCTCAGCTGGTTCACAGCAGCTGGAAATTTTCTGGAAGGATATGAAACCCTTAGGAAGTGTTGACAGGAAACAGATCATTAGGGGTGGGCCTTGAGGCTCATAGCCCCGCCCTACTTCCTGCCTGTGTCTGCTACCTGTTCCACCTAGATGAGAGCAAGCAGTCCCAACTTCCAATCACTCTCTGCTGCCTTGCTTTCCCCGCCATAATAAAGTAGTGTCTTCAAAATAAGCCACCAGAAGCCATCCTTCTTTAAGTTGGTTCTTGTCTGGTGTCTGGTCACATCAAGGCAACATTTATATCTTTGTGCGTCCATTTAAATGAGGCAAAAGTAGAGACACAGCTGGGAGCCAGAGGAGAACATCAAGATGGCTGCTGGAAGAGATCTGATAAGTGATGGCCAGGGAAACAGTTGAATAGAGGGGGTGTATTTCTGGACCTTCAGATGAGGTTGCAGAAACAGTTGAATAGAGGGGGTGTATTTCTGGACCTTCAGATGAGGTTGCAGAAACAGTTGAATAGAGAGGGTGTATTGCTGGACCTTCAGATGAGGTTGCAGAAATACTGTTTTATTTCTTGTGACTCATACTTTCCTAATTTAGGAAGAGTGGATTTTTGTGACATTGGATTGGACCATCCCTTGCAGTAGTAAGTTATAAAGCAATAAAATCCATGTGCAAATTTTTATAAAGGATGTAGGAGGGCAATTCCATCTCTCAGGCAGAGATTCTCCTCCTGGTTTAAACTTCAGAATTGCCTGGAATGCCCTTCAAGGTACATTGGTGGCCTTAGATTTGGATTCCTTTGGTTTGGTATTGACCATGGTCTATGCAGACCTAGGTCATGGTTAGAAGGTAGATCCAAGTGGGTCCGTCTGCATGGAGACTTCTGAGCACCTTTGCTAGTTAGCTTGTTGAACTGTTCCCCAGTGAACTGAATTTGGTATGTTTCCTGAGCATTGTGTGACCTAGATTAAAGTAGGTGGGTGGGGCTGGGACCATCACGGGAGAGTTGTCCTGATGCAGAGGCACTGGAGGAGGGTTGATGGGTCTGTGCCTCGTTCACTGTCATTTTACTCCAGAGGCAAGGCTCAGTTTTCTAGTCAGAGACAGAGACGGTCCATTAAAAAGCCAGGCATCTCCTCAGAAAAGTAATATTCCTGAAGCAGAGCCAATAACAAAGATGCGAGAAAACAATGACAGAAGTTACGACACACATCTTCCAGAAACATGGGTGCAACTCCACCACTCCCTCTGCCTATTAGTAGTAGCTGGAGAATAGAATCCTCCACAGAGAAGGGAGGCACAGAGGAAGAGCAGCATCTCCTGCGGCAGGGACCCCTCCACACAGGGCATGGGGGTGGGCCCTCTCTTTCTGACGGGTACCAGTCTGAGTCAGCGTCTCCTTGGCAGTGTATGTGCATGTTACATCACTTTTCTGAGAGTTTTATGTCCCAGATCCATTACGCCAGGTCTTGCCAGCATCCCACCCACCCAGCACATTGGCCTTGATTGAGAATGGGTAGTTTAATTTTCTAAGCCCTTATTGTGGTTTTTTTGGATGTAAGTTTGCATTAAAACTCTTTCTGTGCAAATAGAATTTTGGCATACTAAGAGTTCCCTGGTGGACTGGTGTGGAGGCAGACACATCATCTCAAATTCATGCGTTCCATACTGTGGCTTAATTTAAAGTCCGGGTTACTTGAAAATGCATTTATTAAGTCTGACCTACTTTTAAATATTTAATATTCCATTTTCGCTTCCCTGCAGCGAAAGAAGCGTCAAGGTCTTCATGTTCCAGCCAGTCTTTAAAACCTCAATATTGATTCAGATAGCAAGAGACTGTGTGGCCTGCCATCCTCAGAACTACCTTCAGGAGTGGTATGGAAAGCAATTAACAGCTCACAGGCTCTTACTCACACTTAGACATCCACAGAGGCCAGGCTGTTTGTCCTTCTGAAAACTCTTCTCCCATCTGAGACCACTGCTGCTAAAAAGTAAAACAGAACAAAAGTGGAAACTAATGTGTGCTGCATGCAAAGCCCACCGAGTAGACAAGTGGGATGTTTACCACTAAGGCTGATTCCTTTGATCAAATGATATTCTGACTTGAGGAATGACAGACACACAGGAGAAAAATAAGACTGTCAGTTTTGGAGGACGAAGATGGCAGAATACAGGGAGAAAACGAGAGCTACTATACAATGGAAACTGTGCAAGTAAGCCATATTTGTATATTGCTCCATCCTTTACTAAGTGAGATGATGTACAAAATCCCAAATACGGTACGAAGAACTTCAGGGAGCAAACGCGAAGGGGCGAGGTGCGTCCAGTGCCTGTGTGCTTGTCAGACACCTGGAGTTTAAGTTTCACGGCAATCAAAGGAAAGATCAAATATGACTGACGGTTATATGAGTTAACTCCATGAGGCTGCGACAGACAGTCAAGAAGTACAGCTGGCTTTGATCCTAATCTCATGTCCGCTTTCTCTAGCAGATCATGTAACAGGAATATTTGTGATGCGGATGGCAACAGACAGCAGTTTGCAAAGCGCATAGCGAAGAGCGGGTGCAGAGGCGAGGTGTCTTCATTTGCAGGAGAGTAGTCTCGCCAAGCACAGACTTGCAGTCTGCCCCCGGAACTGAAAGAAAGATAGGTGATGCTCGGTTGAGAGCTAAGTCATCTAAGCTGCTTCTTTCATTTTCAGCAGAAACAGCCCTTCTGCCGACGGGAGGCCCTGGTGGAGTAGAGGCCATCACTGCAGCGCAAGAATGCATGCCTGGCACACATGCACGGACATGCTTTCCAGTAGCAAGGGACTCTGCTTTTATCTCCACGCTTTTAGCTCCGAGTGGAAAGAAACTGACGGTGACATTTACAAAGACTTTAATCAAAGAGGCTGCAAGAGTCTAACACGTCTTTAAAACCTGAACAGAGAAAAGGGGACGAATTAAGAAGGCCAAGATTCTAGACGACTGATGGGGCCCCAGAGAAGAGCTTAATACTCATCATAAAAAAATCCTTATAATTAGATAATAAAAGTGTGGTATTTGATGATGGAGCACGGCTGGGGATTTCCCTGAGTGGTGTAAACTGTACTTTCTTTCCTTGGAGACTGTGTCTGTTTGTTCCTCAAAAGATGAAGTCGGGGCTGGTAATACAGTTCAGTCTGTCATGTGCTTACTATACAACGCTGCCCAAGGCCTGTGTATAAAATCTGAGTGTGGTTCTACATGCATGTAACCCATGCAGTGTGAGGCGAAGATAAGTGTTCTTTTGGTCTCACTGGCCAGTAAGAGAGCCCGTCTCATACAACAAGGTGGCTAGCCCCTGAGGAATGACAACTGACCTCCACATGTGAAGGGCGTGGCTGATTGGTAATTAGCCAGACCAGTTTAATAAAATATATTCAGCTTTAATAAACAGAAGAAAGGGAACTTACAAATCCAGGGTTCCAGCATTCAGGAGCGCAGGAACACAAAGAGGAAGAGCAAGTGCACATGGATGTTTTGATTGGCTTTGTGTGGCCCCCAGGGGACACACCCTAAACAGAAGGTGATTGGCTAAAGTTCCTTATCACACATGTGCACACACATATACTCATCTATAAACATGCATGTGCACGTAAGTATAAACATAAACATGCACACATATATATGCACATGTACATATGTATCCATGCACACAAACATCCGTACAAGTACATGTGTGTATGCACACACATACAGGCACACACACATACCACATTTTAAAAATTTTAACAAGTTCCCGTGTATTTAACCCTCTCACACCTTTTGATTCCAGTAATCTTCCACGCTATATTTCTGTTTCTTGCATGTTGTGTCGGCTGTAACTTCCCGAACAATGTTGAATTGTGTGGACGGTAAATGAGTCTGGTTGTTTGCACCTGACTTTGCTAGGAATTCTTCTGAGAATCACACTAATGGACGTGCTTGAAACCAGTTGGAAATACTTCCCATCTATCAGAAGAAGACATCACTCTCATACAGTGAGTGTGGAGACATCTCTTCTTACTAGGGGAATATTTTATATTTTAGAATTAATTTTGTTATCACTCAAGAAAGCGGGGATGGGTTTCTTTTGTTTCTTAGATAGATGATTGCACATATTAGTTGGGAAATGGGCACTAACATTTGCTACACTAGAACATGCTTGGAACCATACAGTGGCGTATGTGGGGGGTGCAGAGGTATGCCTAGATAGCCTCATGTAGGTGTCCACATGACGGATACAGTGCCCCTCAGATCTTAACTCTGGACCCTATCATACGTACCATCATCTGTGGCTTCAGTGAGAGTCTGTGCTGTCACTATCCTGAGAAAAATATCCAGGAGCAAGAGCAGACAGACTTTGTTCCCGGTGAGGGTGAGGTGCCTCTTCCCAGCTTCCCAGCTGCCTGGCTCCACACATCCCACCCTTCCTGCCCACGATCTACTACAGACCACTTGTTCCTTTCTGGTCTCACGGCAAAAATGTTGCAGCTATTCTCCTCACAAACACTCCTGCCTTCCCCTCTGCCTGTTTGGACAGAATCCAGGAAGAAGCCCAAGGAGAAGAGAAAGCCTGGTCCTGCTAATGTTTGCTGAAGGCCTGAAAACTCACCCCGTGTGCAGGACAACTGGTCTATCAGGTCACGGCTGTACTCCAGAGCCTGTGCTGTCCTGAGCCTGGGTTTTCTACCCTGTGGTTACTGCTTTCTATTCACATACTCCCCTTCTTTACTACCACATCGTGCCTTTTCCTGCTCTGTCTAATCACCTTCTAATCATTCCATTGGTACTGTTGTAAAAAAAAAAGTCACAACTTCATGGAGCAAGCTATGAACTTACACTTATTAGCAACTGTGCAATTTCTGTTGTTGTTGATTTAATTATTTAGTACCCTTCTTCCTCCTTAACTGAGATGATTCAAGGAACTCAGAAGTGACCTTACCACGTTAACTTTTGCATTTCCAACACCTGGTGTCTAATGCCTGGAATGTTGAAAATTATCTGTCTAATAAATGGAATGCATGGCGGTCACATGGAAATAAATGACAGAGCATGCTCAATGTTTGATTAAAGAAAGGGAGTCTTCCTCAGGAAAATGCTCAAGCTTTCAGAATTGTGTGAATGTTCCTTAAAATCAAATTAGATTGAAAATTCTTTTGGTAAAAGGACTTCTACCAAAACTCTTAATATCTATAAAGGTAATAAATTCTGTTTATCTTTCAACATCCCAATTCTAAACTCTCACCTCCCCAAAGTCTTCCTGAACATCTTCTGGCCTTCTGCTGTGAATACCGATAACGCATCTTCTCATTATCTCCCTCCATATCTAAGAACTCCATAAGGGAACACACCTTCATTTTGTACTTTGCATAGTATTTCGTGCATATCAAATAATCATTAAACCTCTAATGAATAAATAAATATATGCAGGGTGATTCATTACAAAAGACAAATTAGCACCAAGTGCTAATGGCTGGTCCAGACATTGGGATAGACTATAATTCTGCAAAATTAAAAAAAAATGAAAACAAGACAGAGATCCCATCTTAAAGACCTAATACTTTTCCTTAGAGAGTCTTCTAGTCTATTTCTGCTCTGTATGTACAAGGTCACATAAAGCCCCACAGTGTCCTGATGCCAGTACCTCTTAGGGCCATACTCATCTCCCTGTTCACTGCTGAAACCACACGTAGCAAAAACCCTAAGAGGGGTCATCAGGTTGAAAACCCACTTGCATCTCGACTCTTTCTTATTTACTGGAAACCCAGCATACTGTTGGTAGCTATTACTTATGATTAGCTGTGCCTCAAGAATTCTCTGTTGCATGGATGCTTGCTCCTGTAGGCGGAGCCATACTTCGCTGTCTAAATTCCACAGAGAGCTCAAGAGGACGGCTCTGAGCAATCATTAGCATAATATTTCCATTAATTTCCATTTCCATATAATCCTATTAATTTTACATAAGAGGTAGTCCTAATTGGAAAGGCAATAAAATATAATCTTGTGGCCCATAAAGAATGATTGCTACTGTAAGAAACTGAGAAAGAAATTGGTCAAAGTGAAGAATATAGAGACGTACCAGAGATGATTGCTCCTTACTGTCTAAGACAGTTATTTATACAACAGCCCTGTGTGTATTATCTTTTCTGATCCCCTTAGGAGAGTTTTCAGATGAGTAGATCAGAGACATCACCCATCTAAAGAAAGAGTATTCTAGATGTCTGATTGCATCCCAGGTTCAGCAGGCAGTGTGATGGGATCCCCGATTGGTGTCTGGAACCCAATCCTCAGACCTGCCTTTTCTCCTAGAAGTTTCCTGAGCATTTTCTCTCAGCATTTCATTGAGGGCAGTGAGCACTCAGGTCTGTGACAGACAGGAAGAGGTGGGTGGAGGATAATGATAGCGTCTTTGTCACCATCATGAGCAGAAATTGCTGTGATGACTAGAATACATGGCTTGGTAGTCATAGCAACAAAAAAAGTAGACCCACGCAGTGAACCATGTTAGGGGTCCACAACCATACAGCCGCTTATGCACAAGGACTGCTGGTACTGTTGAACCTCCATTTGGGGTTCCACCCCTCCTGCTGCTGTCCATGTTCTTGGGAGAATCTGAAGCCCACAGCAGATGGGGGGTAAACTAAGATGGGGCTCTGTGACTCAGTTTCCATGAAGTTGCCAGATAAGGATCTTTTGTTAAAAGCCTAACAAACTGACTAGCTCACCAGATGAAACTGTTACATCTGTTCTCAGTGTCCAGTCTGACAGGAGTGTATACTGTTTCATGGCAACCAGGACGGTACTTCCACAAGGATGATGTCCTTCCTCCTGCTCTGCAAACCTTCTCCCCCTCTCATCAGATGCATAGCCAGAACTTAAGATGGCCACTTATTTATTATTGAATTGATTATTAGGTTAAAGGCGAACACTTTCTTGAAACTTGCATTTGAAATGCTTTCTTGTTTCATAGAATGGAATGGGCTATGAACCTGTATGTCTCACATTTGAGAAGGGGCTTAGTCAGCTGCTATGTCTCTCCCATGTTAGCATCCAGTCTGCTAGAGTTCGCAGGGCTCGTAGGTCCAAGTCTTCTTTGTTTCCTAGAGGGAGGAGCTGACATGGAAGAAATGGAGACCAGGAAGGGCAGTTTGTCATGTTTATCTACTTATTTTGAGTGTATGTGTGTGGTCACACATGTGTAAATCAGAGGATAATTAGTGGAAGTTACTTCTTTCCTTCAATCATGTGGGTTTGGGGTTTCAAACTTAGATCATCAGGATGGGTAGCAAGGGCCTTCTCTCACTCAGCCACCTTGCTGGTCTGACATCCCCCGGGATTGGCTGAAAGTGTAGCCCAGAAAACCCAGCTCTAGGTTGGGATTTTAAATCCTTGTGTGAACTAGAGTGTGTTAGCCATTGCAAACAAACTCTCATGTAGAAAAGAGAGTTCAATAAGTAGTGAAAAACAATCCCTACTTGCCAATGTCTGAGGCATCATAGTCCCCCAATAGACAGCCTAAGCCACGTCTAATCCTTCCAGCAAATCCACAGAGCAATGACTTCTGAGCAATGCAGGATTTAAAGCCATTACATAACTTGCCCAACATCCCTAGGTGAAAATATAGCCAAGTAGACTCAAACCACTGTCTCTTTAAGTCTAAAGTCATTTTTTAATGATCTTTGAAACTGTTAGCAAACATGGCCTTAGAATTAGAAGCTCAACGTTTACTTAAAGCCTGGTTTTCTGTTTTATATTTTATGGTAAGGAGAAGGAGACGGGGAGTAGGCTATACAGGAAGTCTGGATCTGGCCTTTCTTTTCCTCAGATGTCAGCTCTGTCTATTTGCTGCCTTCTCTTTGGTCCTCAGATGATCTCTCTTTGCCCTTATATTTCTCTCTGCTCACATGCTCCACCCAAGAATATGTGAGGAGTTTTCTGTCTGGGGCACAGTAGATAGTATTAATCAAGAGAACTGTGCCAGCATAAGATGAGTTGGTGCCAAGAGACACTTAGTCAATAGAAGATGCCCATCCATTGCATAAGACTCTGAGGCAGTGAAGGTAATGTGAGCTCCAATCTCATCTCGTGTGTCATAGGCATCCTCAGAATCTTGTCTTCGATAGCTGTAGAGTGGAGCTGCTAAAACCTACCTCATCTAGGTGGGGTGCAGAAAAATTGCATTTTCAGATATAACTGTTTTTCATCAACTGAAGAAATATATTAAAGATAAATGACAGTATTGCCTTATTTCTCTTGTTTCAGGGCTCACATTTAACGGGTTTTATTTTTGATTATGTGTAGGTGTGCACATGAATGCAGTGCCTGCGGAAGCCAAAGGAGGAGGTCAGATACTCGTAGAACTGGAGTTACAGGAGGGGGTGAGGCTGCCAGTGCGGGTGATCTGTGTTAACCTCGGGCCATGTGCGAGAGCAGTGCATACGCATAGCTATGTGATCTGTCTTTTCAGTCCAAGGGAAGCATCTTGAAAGCCCATTTGGTCACTTACAAAGAACCCAGTAAGATCAGAAAATATGAACTGGATAATTTAGAAATGCTTGCCCAATATTTTTCCAGCAAAGGGTGGGGATTAACTGTACAGTCAGGGTGTGGGAGCTGGCATGCAAGCATTTCCAGTGCCCATCATAAATTCTCAATCCCTTAGCCTTGGATCATTTGTCTACTCGGTTCCCTTCCCTTCCCTCATTGGGCAGTGAATATGTTGCTACATTTGAAAAGCAAGATTGGCTATAGTACGGAGGCAGGACCACCAACACAGCATCCTTTGTGCCTCATACCCGCCTCACACAGAACATTCCATCTATGATAGAGAATATACATACAACACACGTGTGGCTTCATCAGGGTGATCTGCAGGCCAGCACAGGTCAGTGTGCCTCGGTTGGACTCACCCCACAGATGCACTTCCTCCCTGCTTCTGCCTTTTTTTGAGAATGAAAATTTGTGCCTGCTACTCACCGTCGGGTGTGACTGTGGGTGTGGTCTATCACCTCCTGCATAAATCCTCTTTGGCTATGTTTGACTCAGTGTCCCTATGAACTTCACGCAGGGACCACAGCAGCCATGTTTTGTCGTCTCATTCTCTCTGAAGATTTAACTCAGCTCATCCTCACAGAGCTCTCCTGAGGTATCCGAGCACAGATGTGGTTTGAGTCACAAGTATCCTTTTTGTTGGTCTTGCTTTTTCTGTGTTCATCTCCCAGGAGTAAGGAGAAGGCACTGCCTTTTGGTTCTGGGACCATTCTGTATGAAGGTGGCTGTGTGAAGGACACTAAGAGCCTCGGGGTCCCTAGACTATCAGGAGATGAATAGCGTGCCTTCCATTTCCTGCAATGGAAGCCACTAGAAAATGTCTATCATGATAATGTTTCGTATCTGCTATATGATTTTTCATAAGCTTTATCTCCATATTGAATTATATCTAACATCAAAGTGAAACTTACATAAAACACTATACACTTTTTTTAAGGGCAAAAAAAAGCCCTTGGCATATATGCACAGGTATCTAAGCTTCAACCACGCTGAACTATAGACAATACCCACACTCACAGAAGGCTATTTCTTGCTCCCTCCAATGGTATAACCGACAGATACCACCCCTTAAACATTCATCTTCATGTATTTGGCTGTCCTGCAGGGGGGCTTGCTTTAAATTTTTGAGATTCATTCATGTAACTGCACACAGTTGTAATTGATTCTTTTTAATCAGTGTATTATAAATAATTCTGGAGGCAGACTGCTAAAACCTTTCTCCTGGCTCAGCCTGGGGGAGACAATGAAGGAAAAGGTATTGGACGAGATTATTTTGAGACTGTTTGGAAGCTCCTGGAATAGACTGGGCTGATGTTGAGAAGGGAAAGTGGGTCAGCCAGAGAGAAGCCCTGAAGCCAGTGAACGAGGCATTATCAATAGACAGGAAAAAAATTAAGGGCAACACTGGCACTCCTCTCTTCAAAGCTGAGCTTGTGTCTAAGAAGAACATGTTTGGTGGAGGAGAAACTGGGCTCTAATGTGCTTATGCCTGGTATAAGACACCTTTAATATAGTGGCTGCATTGAGAGCTAACCGAGAGCTGCAGGGTGGATGGAACAAGCTTTGGGCATCACTGATTCCAAGGACACCGTGAACTGGCTAAGTTCTCGATGATGGTGGGCTCATTCCGGGCTGCAGTGCTGACAGCAAAGATCAGAGTTTTTCAGCCTGCATACGCTGTTGCCCCCAGGTGCTGCGGAAGTCTGAGAGCTCCTTGCTACTCCCGAATGCCAGATCTCCTTCTTGTCTTGATGTATGTAGGAGCCCTAACTGTCTTTTTGTCAAACCAGAATGAAAATTTCAGTGTCACCTTTTATTTTATGGAGGCTGTGGCTGCCTGATTGGACTTCCTCCAAAGCCAACCGCTCAAGGAGCCTCTGACATTGCTGGAGCCGTAGCTGGTAGCATATAGAGAGAGAGCTGAACAGAGTCTACCTGGGCTGAGGATACTTGGGGCAGCAGAGAGATCACAGCCTGTTTTTGACAGATCAGGCAGATAGGTTCCTGGGGACTCAAGGTCAAGGTATCTTGACCCTTTGTGGGGCAATCATTCAGAATTGAGGGTAGTGAGAGTCTACAGCCTCCAAAATACCATTTTCCCATTTCTACAGAGACTGTTTCTGTATTTGTGATTTCATAGACACTCCCGGGAAAGGGTGAAGAGCTTGCAGGAAGCTTCTCGTGGTAGTTGTGCTCACCTTCGGAAAGTGACTTGTGAGTCAGTTGAGTGCAACAAGCCACAGGAGAGGCATAGGGATGTGGCTGGGCTGTGCACTGGGGAGTAAGAGGAAATAAGCTTTGGTGAGCCTCTCTCAGGCTCACACACAGTAGCAAATCAAAGCATTGCCTGTCAGGTATTAACAAGGCTCTTTCAACAGGATCGACCATACAGACATAACCCTAAGCCTGCAATAGGAGGTTACATTAAAATGGATCTTCCCCTCCCGCCAGCATGGATGTGTATTCAAGTGGCATCAAATGTGTTCATTCTATTTCCTAAAAATATAGGGGGTCAACAGCTGCAGGTGAGCGAAGACAGACATTGTTGTTTCCGTGAACAAAAGAAAATAGGCAAAATCCTGGAAGTATAATCACCTAAATTGAGTTTGGCCAGAGAAGTAGAATTCATAATGAAATGTTAACTGGTATGAACATCTCTCTGTCTCTCTCTGTCTCTCTGTCTCTCTCTCTCTCTCTCTCTCTCTCTCTCTGTGTGTGTGTGTGTGTGTGTGACTGTGTGTGTGTGGGTGTGTGTGTGGGTGTGCGTGAGAGAGAGAGAGAGAGAGAGCGAGAGAGATTTGATGGGTAGGGACAGAGTAAGAAGTTAAATCAGATTTCTCTCTCTCTCCTTCCTTTCCCTCCCCATCTCTCCCTCCTTCAAACTCTCATTAAGTAAAGAGGGTTGGCACAGTGTTTTCCCTGTGCTTATTCTACTACCCTAAGGGTAAACCTTGCTGGAAACACGGGCATGAGTCCAGCTAGGGCTCCTTGGCTGGTTTAACATTGCCTAGACTTATCTGTCCAGCTTGCAGATGTAAGAAGATCAGGAAGCAGGATAAGAGAATTGGTTTATCGACTAGGACTTCAGAGGACACAGATCTGATTCCCTTGTCACTGACTGCTGAAGGGACAGTCAAGTGAGGGCACAGAGCCCCCTAATGGTGCACGAGGAAGCTGAATCCAATAGTCCTGTTTTAGGTTAGGTTTGGTCAAATTTCCAACTTGGTCCCCGTTAAAACATGCATAAAATTGATACAGCACAATTAAATATTCCTTAAGAACACTTTAGGCAGAGCTTTAAATATAGTATGACATTAAGTGGGAACAACAGCAGTCCACATTTATTACATAATTAATATTTGTAGTTTTATTGGACTTCACGGAGGTCATGGTAGTTTTCCAACTTGCTGTTTTATTCCTTGTAATTCTAGTTTAACAATCACTTTGCATTCGGGGTTCTCAAAACTGAACTTATTCCTGATACTTCAACTATTTCTTTCTTAAAAAAATATATGTGAAGAAGCTCTCAGCTGCTCTTGAAAAGGTGCAAGTTTTGATTACTTTATTTCTCTTTTTCTTCTCCTTCTCCTTCTCCTCCTCTCTCTCTCTCTCTCTGTCTCTCTCTCTCTCTCTCTCTCTCTCCCTCTCTCCCCCCCCATCTGTGCTAGGGACTAAACACAGGACCTCCTTACTCATGTATCATAGACAGGTTCTCTGCCGTTGACTTTGTAACCCTGATGGTTTAGCTCTAATATTTACACACAATATAGCCACGATCTTGCCTCATTGTTGAATATTTTACATGTGCCTCCCTCAAAGTACAGAAATCTCAGAAGAGTTTTTTTTCTTGTTTGACTTCTCCAACCATATAAGAAAAGTTTGGATCCATTAGTGAAATACTTATCATAAGCTAAGATTCTGTTAAGAATGATGCATCAATGTAAATATTTATTAACAATAGGAGGAAATAGAAATAAGAAACTCTTAAGAAAATTATTCTAATGGTCCCTGCATGAGGATGTTCGCACCCAAGTCCAACATCACATGAAGGTGCATTTCATTTCTGCACACAAGGAAGTGTCAGTGAGAGCACACACTGAATGGAACTGACATATTTCTTTTTTTTTTAGATTGACCATTCAAATTTATTTATTTATTTTTAAATTTATTTATTTATTAAAGATTTCTGTCTCTTCCCCGCCACCGCCTCCCATTTCCCTCCCCCTCCCCCAATTAAGTCCCCCCCCAACCCGAAAAGCAATCAGGGTTCCCTGTCCTGTGAAAAGTCCAAGGAACCCCCACCTCCATCCAGGTCTAGTAACTTGAGCATCCAAACTGCCTAGGCTCCCACAAAGCCAGTGCGTGCAGTAGGATCAGAAACCCATTGCCATTGTTCTTGAGTTGTCAGTAGTCCTCATTGTCCGCTATGTTCAGAGAGTCCGGATTTATCCCAGGCTTTTCCAGACCGAGGCCAGCTGGCCTTGGTGAGCTCCCAGTAGAACATCCCCATTGTCTCAGTGTGTGGGTGCACCCCTCGCGGTCCTGAGTTCCTTGCTCGTGCTCTCTCTCCTTCTGCTCCTGATTTGGACCTTGAGATTTCAGTCCTGTGCTCCATATGCTCTACGATGTTCATAGCAGCATTGTTTGTGATAGCCAGAACCTGGAAACAACCTAGATGCCCTTCAATGGAAGAATGAATGAAGAAAGTATGGAATTTATACATATTAGAGTACTACTCAGCAATAAAAAACAAGGACTTCTTGAATTTTGCATGCAAATGGATGGAAATAGAAAACACTATCCTGAGTGAGGTAAGCCAGACCCAAAAAGAGGAACATGGGATGTACTCACTCATATTTGGTTTCTAGCCATAAACCAAGGACATTGAGCCTATAATTAGTGATCCTAGAGAAACTAAATAAGGAGAACCCAAAGAAAAACATATAGGCATCCTCCTGAATATTAACCTTCAGCAAACGATGAAAGGAGACAGAGACAGAGACCCACATTGGAGCACAGGAACTGACATATTTCAAAGAGTTATTCATGCATCTATTTACTTACTATCAATTTTTCAAATGACCACTAAATATAACTTTTGGGGATATAGTAGAGTTTGGGTGAGCATTATTTCAAATTCAAGTTGCAGTGGGGATAATCACTCTGGACTCTCTCCTCGATGTGCAGTGTGGATGTGGGTGGTACAGGGACAGCAGCTGCCTTTAGACAACCCCAAGTCCACAGTAATAAAGGCGGAAACAGCTGAGGAGCTTTACAATGTTTTTTATCTTAATGACAGCGAAATCTGGAAAATTGAAATTACAAAATGATCAGCAGAATTTGGAATATGAATTATATAAAATAAATGATATGATCCTTTCAGTTATTAATGTATGTGTGTGTGTGCATGCGTGCACATACATGTGGGTGATTGCTGAGGCTGGGAGGGTGCAGCAGACAGTTGTGAGCAGTCCTGATGTGGGTGCTGGAAACTGAACCTCAGTTCTCGCAGGAACAGACAGTGCTCTCAACCACGGAGGCCTCTCTCCAGCCTCTGCACCATTCTTTCCATTCAGAGTGGAAGCACAGCTAATGCAGGAAGAACTGAAACTTCACATTGACATTTGGAATTCCGAGTTTTCCCCGGGATCCTAGACTGATGGTGTGTTCCTACCAGCCATCAAGAGATTTAAGTTTTGATGCATTTGAAGAATTTCTTAAAACTCGTTTGTTTCCTTACAAGTCTGCTCTGGGGAGATGTGTTTTAACTGTTTCTTCTTTTTTATGTAGATATACATGTGTATATCTATGTACCACATGAGTGCCCCATGCCCCTGGAGGTCAGGAGAAGGTGTCAGATCCCCTGGGAATGGGGTTAAGGATGATTGTGGACCACCATGTGGGTGCTGGGAATTGAACCTGGGTCCCCTGGAAGGCCAGCCAGTGCTCTTAACTGCTGGTCTCCTGCTGCAGCCCTTGCTCTAACACTTTACGTTTCCAAGAAATAGTCCCAGCAACTGCTATCATGGTTGTAAGCCAACGCTGTACTAACGCTATAGAGAAGAACTTTAATTCCTTTGTCAGTTCTGAGCATCACGATATTCTGTGGCTGTAGGCTGTAATCTAAACAAGTGTAGATTTGACTATTTACCTCTGTGGTAGCTTGAATCTCTGAACCATTTTCATGCAGGGCTCTGAAGGGACTGAATCTGAAAACGGCACATGGAGAGAGTGCTTCCCTGTAAGTCTATGTGAAAATGGGGTGGTTTTGTTTGAGACTGCACATCACTGTATTTTGACACGCTGTCTTCCGTATCCATGTCACTCAGAGCACAGAGTTCTCTGTACATTTCCTTCTACACCCAGATTAACTGTCCCATTGTCTGCCCTGATAACTCTTTTCGTCACTGTTAGGAGTTTGCTGAGAACTCAAGAACAATGGCAATGGGTTTTTGATCCTACTGCACGTACTGACTTTGGGGGAGCCTAGGCAGTTTGGATGCTCACCTTACTAGACCTGGAAGGGGGTGGGTGGTCCTTGGACTTCCCAAAGGTCAGGGAACCCTGATTGCTCTTTGAGCTGATGAGGGAGGGGGGACTTGATCGGGGGAGCGGGAGGGAAATGGGAGGCGGTTGCGGGGAGGAGGCAGAAATCCTTAATAAATAAATAAATTTTTTAAAAAAGGAGTTTGCTACTTTAAGCATGTTTCCTGTCTCCTATGCATGCTGTCATGCAAGACCTGCTGCCTGCTGGATGGCCCTGTGTCAGGGTGCCAGCTAATCTCAGCACGTGTATAGGAGGCATGGGACTATAATTACCACATGCAGAAGACATAGACAGACAAGGAGGCTCAGAAGCAGGGTCCAAGGAACCTGAAACATAAAGTAGAGTCATCAGCACCCCCAATCTCGAACTCTGCTTCCTGTCCACAGCTGACCATCTCCCCAAGACAAACGTGAAAGTTGGCCGCCAAACACAGAAGCCGTTAGCAGCCCGCTCCTTGTAGTGGCTTCTTGTTAGATGTACGTCATGGTATAGTCACTCACTGGTGCACTGTGCTTCTAACGTGAAGGCTTCCTTGGCTCTTATTAAGATCAACAGAACAAACATGAATTCCCTGGCTGCTATTTGTTCATTGGAAATTCGAGTATTCTGTGCTCTTAGCTCTCTACACCTTGATTTTAGTGCCTGTGGAAAAGTTGATAAAAAGACAATGTGGGGCATACTGAAACTCCATGCGTTGTTTCACTGTCTCAAAGACTGACTTCCATAGACACCGAGATCAAGAGCGAGCATGTGTCCAGTCTCAACAGAACACTCAACCTCCACGCTTGACTTACCATCACCAAAACGCTAACCTCATCCTCTAGGCTTCCTTTGATAAAATATTCGCCCATGCTTCAGAGGCAGCCCCCAGCCTGAGACCTCCGTGAACTCTGTGTGTCAGTGCCCTGTGGGGAGATTCCTGGAGTCTGGATACTCATGCTTCGCATTCTTCTATCCATTTGGAAAGCCATAGAAAGAATTAGAATTAAATGAAAATCTTTGATACAGCTCAAGAGGGAAGCCACATGGGTCAGCATTTACTTTAGAGCAGTGGTTGGGGTTGCGTTTGTTTGAATATTTTGGGTTTGTGCCTTGTTCCTCATTTGGGTTAGGTCTGCTGTGTCTTTGTTACTCAGCTTATCGTCTTCCTTCCAGGAATGTTTCTGTTTCATCTAATTTTTCACCTGAAATATTTCATAAAGTCATCTATTAGTATCTATCTTTTTATAGAATCGGGATAGACTTGCTGCTAATGATACTGTTGTGAGACTGTTTTTACTTTCCTATTGTGGCTAAATATTAATTATTTTATAGAAGACCCTCACTTGAAATTTGCTCTGTAGTTGGGGCCCAGGTTTAAGCTTTCCTTCCTCCTGCATTGGCCTCGGGAAGTGCCGAGTGACAGGTGATCGCTACCTCCCCTAGCTCTGCTGCTCTTTGTTCTCCTTTAAACACGTGATCTACTGTGTTTATATGTATGTGCGTGTGTGTGTGTGTGTGTGTGTGTGTGTTTCTGTGTGTGTGTTCATGTTGAAACCAAAGGTTGACATTGCATATCTTTATTTACCCAGTCTCCTAATTGTTTGTCTGTTTGCTAGCCTGTTTGAGAACCTGGAACTTACCAATTGGCTGTCCAGGAAGCATCAACAGATCCCTTTGCTTTTGTTTCCCGAGGGCCGGGATTGAAGGGGCCTGGTTCTCTGTCTAGCTTTTGCAAGGGAGCAGGGGTCCAAACTCGTGACTTCATGCTTACACAGCAAGCGTTTTTTCAGAATGAGCCATCTCTCCAGTCCCATATGTGAACTACTTTTATGATTTCCTTTTACTCTCCCATCCTCTTTACCGTGTAGAATGTTGTCCCGTGCTGTGGATTTGACCCTTTCTTCAGCCTCCACCAGGCTTTTCCGAGCTAGCATTCCCTCTGCGCTCTTCGTTAGCTGCACCCAGTAGTTTTGGCCCCATGCGCCCCAATGTTCATTCATTCAAGCACATTTGATGACTTCCCTTCAGATTTCTGGGTAACTCCCCTGATCTCTGATAGACTGCTGTTAGGTTTGCAGATTTGTGTGCTTTCTGCAGTGTTAGCCGTGCAGTCAGCTTGACGAGATTTGGAATTGTGGGCTTCTGAGATTGCCTTTGGGAAATGAGCTTGAGTAAATTGGAACTGTGAAAACCTGCCCACAGTGGGTGGCACCATTCTCCTGGCTTGGATCCTAGATGGCATAAAAAGGAGAAGCCGAGGGAAGTGTAGGCGTTTCTGCCTCTTTTTCTTGACTGTAGAAACAGTGTAACCAGTTACCTCAAGACCCTGTTGTTTTGACTTTCTAGTCATGATGGACTGACTGCTGAACGGTGAGCCAAGAAACGAAATGAAACAAAAAAGCTTCCTTAAGTTACTCAGTCAGGGTATTTTTATCACAACAGCAGAAGCTAACTGAAACAGTTTTCTAATTTCTTCTCATTGTAGTTGGGAATATAATTTTTCTATCTTTTCAATATTTTTAGATTATTATATGTATATTTTAAAGTTTGTTTATTTATTATGTATATAGTGTTCTGTCTGTATGTATGCCTGCAGGCCAGAAGAAGGGACTGAATCTCATTACAGATGGTTATGAGTCACCTGTGGTTGCTGGAAATTGAACTCAGGACCTCTGGAAGAGCAGCCAGTGCTCTTAACTTTCAAGTTATCTCTCCAGCTCCAAGATTATTATATTTTTAAATTATTTAGTAAAATATATACCTAAATTGCATTTGATCAACCAAGCCTCTCATTCTTTTCACTCTGTTCCTTACGGCCCTAATCTATCTTCCTTACCAGTTCTCTTTTCCAACTTAATGTGCTTCTCCTCCTCCTCCTTTTCTCTTTCTTCTTCTTTCTTTCTTTCCCTCCCTTCCCCTTTTCTCTTCTCTCTTCTTTTTTCCTCTTCTCTCTTTTCTCCTCTTCTTTCTTCTTCTTCCTCTTTTTCTTCCTCTCCTCCTCTTCTTCTTGACTATTGAATTTATTTACCGGTACTTATATGTGGACTATATATGAGAGCATGCAAGTCCCTGAAGAAAACTTATTCTCTTTTCCAGAAACTATCAATTGCCAGTAGCTCCTCAGCTAGAGATGGGACATCATGAGCCCCACCCCCATTCATGCTGGGATTTTGCCTGGCTTGATCTTGTACAGGTCTTGTGGAAACAGCACCAGCCACTGTGAGTCATGTACAACTGTGCTCTCATGTTGCACACAGGCTTCTTTTACTTTGACTCTCCCTTCTTTTCGCCGTTTCTTGGGTGATGACCCCTTAGCCTTGGTGTCTATAGCCTGAATATGCTATAGACAACCAGTTTAGGGCTTAGGTCTTTACACTTTCCTATTACATCATCCTATTACATTGACCAGCTATGGGTCTCTGCTGTAAAATGCAGCTTCTCGAATGAGGGTTGAGAGATGTACTAATCCATGGGTTATAAAGATCAGAACTTAGAGGGAAGCATTAAGTTACCCTAGGGTGTATTATCAGCCAGCTACAGGGTTTTGGCATGGTCAACAGTACCAGGTCTGGGTCCCAACTTGATGAGATACTGCAATATGCTTTCCAAATTCGAACACAGATTATATTCAATTTTATAATAAAATATTAAAGGGAAACCCTACTGCCTCTCCAACAATGTTCCCTGTTTAACTGTTGAGCATTTCCCTAAAAACTTGTAGTTATTTCTCTTTCTGAGCCCCAACACATCTTGTAAGCACCCAGGCTCCAATTGCTTTGAGATTCATCAAGTTCCTCCTCGAGGACGTCGGTGAACACACATTTTCTGATTTGTACACACCTCCCAATCCTTCCCAAACAGTTCTACCAACTGCCGACCAAGCATTCCAATATGTGAACCTATGGGTGCCATTCTCATTCAGACCTCCACAGTACGGTAGGCATCTAACTATCTGATCACCCTAAACTAACTTGACGCTTGGCTTTCTGTGTGGTTAGGACTGAGTCTGGAAAAGCCTGGCATGTTTGCTGAGCTGCTTTATTTTGTGTCTGTCAAAGTCTAAATCCTGTTGCTCACCATCCCCATGCCATCCTGCCTCCCCTTGGAACCTGGATTCCCTAGAAGAGCAGTTCAGAAGTCAGGGCTTTATCACACTGATCAGACGTTCTCCTAATTTCTACCACTCCGTCACTGGAAACCTTCTTATCTTAAACTTCATGCCAATGTGACCATAACTTTTTGAGTCCTGGGCTGTTGCATGACTTTAACCAGAGAGTCTTCTAAGCAGAAGAGCAACCCATATGTGGAATTCACTCTGTAGGGAAAGAATCATCCTCTCAAAAGGACAGCATCCACAGCTGTCTCTAGTGATATCAAATAATAGATTTTAAAGGTACATTTTAAGGGAGTTGGAGAGGTCATCCAGGAGTTGAGAGGGTGTGTTACTCTGACAGGATACTCAGGTTTGATTCCCACCAATCATAACTCTAGTTTTGTGGATCTAATGCTTTCCTTTGACCTCTTCAGGCACCAGTAACACACATACATGTAGACAAAATGCTCATATACATAAAATAAATATGATTAATTTTAAAAAGAATTTTCTTTCTATGTATCCATATATATATATATATTACACTTTAATAAATTATAATTAAATAATTTCCCCCTTCTCTTTCATTCTTCCTTGTCTCTCAACATAACAAGGGCTTTGCATGAGCTTTTTTAAATTTTAGGTATGTTATAACCACATCCTGTGTTCCATGTCTATGTTGCCCACAGCCATCTCCCAGTTTATTAACATGGTTTGTTTTCCAATGTGAAGAACAAGAGGCCCTTGGCAGCCAAAGCCTCTGCTTTTGCAGCCTCGCTTCCTGGGTGGTTCCAGTGGCAGACGAACCCAGGTCTCAGCGTGCAGTACCTCCATTGCTAAGAGCTTTCCTGGCATTTCCATCTGGCACAAGACCTGCAGATTACCTAGGAATTCTCATTCTGGATAAACATCATTTACTAGTGACGGTTCACTAGACAAAAAGCCAGTCTCTGTAACAAGGTGTATGTGTGTGTGTGTGTGTGTGTGTGTGTGTGTGTGTGTGTGTGTGTGCATATAGCAAGCTTCTGTTGTCATAGTACCAACAGGAAAGATGGCAGAGAAGGGGACACCGTATCTATCTTGGGAGCACAAACTTGTGAGTATATGAAGGTACAACAGTGCCCCTTTCTTGATGTCTTCCCCACCTTCCAAAAAGGAGCTGCCTGTGGTTTCTAGGAATGGTACAGTTTCTTGTTACATGCAGTGAGAGTAAAGACAGGGGGATGCTGTGAGGAACACTTTGGCATTCTGACCCTGTCTTAACCTGCATGGCCACCAGGGTTGGTGAGTGTCGAATTTCAGTTGCCATCTCATAGGCTTTCCTGGTAGAAGCTCTAACATTTTGAAGCTGATTGTCAAGGATGTCTTTCAAGTTGGTAATGTCCCATGTCAGCTGTGATGGGAGGAAAGTTCATGGTGCAATTACATATATAGCCAGAAAGATATCTCTGGAAAGAAGCAGGTCAGGGTAAGCCAATATGATTTCATCTTCTCTTAGGGCAGCCGTTTAAATCAACGTGATTTCTTTTTATGTCCATCTATCTATTTATCATCTTTTTTCACCCTTCCTTCCTTCCCTCCCTCCCTCTCTCCCTCCTTTCCTCTCTCCCTTTCTCCTTCCTTCCTCTCATTCTCTCCTCACCTTATCTCTCCTCTCCCTTTTCTTTTTACTCCTTATCACATCTTTTCTTTTTCCCATTTCACAGGAACAGGGAACATTTTTAACATGTCATTTGAAGACCACGCTCAACCATAAATAACTTTGGAAAATTGTTTTTGGGAATCTACATAACTAACCCTCAAAATAGAATTTTACTGTTAAAAGCCAAATGGAAATCTACCTACTTAGTTGTAGAAAAGCTTTCCTTTGGGACTCTGATGACGTGGTTTTTATTTCTTCCTTTCCTAACAAGGAGAAGTACGTAAAGAAATGTAACCATATCAATTAAGTGAAAGTTCGGAAAAACTGCCAAGTGTCCATGTGGGGGCATTTCCCACCCCATGTGCGCAGAGGACTCTGTATGGACATAGCCATTTTTGCTTGATGGAAAGAAAAACTTGACCCATAAAGAAGAAAGAATGTCACGAATAAGAATCTCTCGTCTAAGACCATAATTCCATAGTGTTTTCCAAGTCATCTCGTGAAGTGTCAAACACTGAATAGATTAGCACATGATAATATGTGAACGTTGGAGCCAACGTGGGGATCATCTCAACGCTGGAAGAAGCGAACAGAGAAGAGAGATCCAGGCTGGGGATGTCTCGCTGACTCCAAGCAGAAGCAGCACAAACACTGGCATTTGTAGTAAATTCTGTCCTTAGACTGAGATAGTTCTTTCCATATAATTTTAAGAGCTTTAAAATTGTTACTGTGCTGTATTTATTTATGAATACCAGTGTGTCAATTTGATGTTGTATGTGGTATGTAATTTTCAAATCAGGTTAACATTTCTATCTCTTTAGACATTTGCAAAAATTATGTATTTTGTTTGATAGTCATTTACGTGTATCATGTTTTGAGCAAATCCTCTCTGGATTACTGCGACAAGTTTTCCTTCATTCTTCTCAACTTTCTCTGTCTAAATTCTCTCTCTCCTCTTTCTCTCTCTCTCTTTGTCTTTCTGTCTCTGTCTGTCTCTCTCCTCTGCCTGTCTTCTCTGTCATTCTGTCTCTGTCTCTGTGTCGGTCTCTCTGTCTCTGCCTCTCTCTGTCTCTGTCTCTGTGTCTCTCTGTTTTCTCTCCTCCCTGTCTCTCTGTCCCTATCTCCACTGAGGCCTCCTAGGGCTGTCTCCTTGTCCATGGGTCTGAGACCACTCCCTGGTCAAGGACGATACTTCGGGGTTTGTATCCTGAAGAAAATTCACCCTTCCTCTCCCTGTACCCATCAGTTGCTGGTCACTTCTCAGCTAATACGGGACTTCACAAACCCATTTTCCATCCATGCTGTGATTTGTGTTAGCTTGATCTGGGCAAGTCTTGTATAGTACATGTACGTGTGAAGTGCAGTGTGATATTTGGAAGCATGTACATGATATGAACTATTACATGATTGTATCATACTAATATTGCTGATTGTACTAGCTCCACCAGGATAACTGCTGCAGTTACTCACTCTGATATCCTTTCCAATGACAGTATCAAGTACAAATGAGTTGTCAAAAAATAAATAAAATGAAATTTCACATACTTCTCCAATAAAAACAGAAAGAAAAACTATATTTCTTCTTCTAAAGTATTCAGGACAATGAAATGGTCATAGAAGCTTTCAAAAGGCAATCAAAATCCCACAACTGAAGGTCTGACAGATAGCATAGAAAAAAGGCATGCCCTGTCCTTAATATTTACACACTGGGTCCTGGGAGTCACAGTGTCATGAGCATTGTAGGCTCTGCCTCTAGCCAGTTAGTAATTGATTTTGCTGTCAGAACACAAGCTAAGAAAAGAATTTTAATACTTTATATTATTAGATATACTATACATATATAACATTTACAATATAAATCTCCCTAGATTATTAATCAAAAGCAATCAATGAGTGTGCAAAGCTCAGGTGCTCCTGAGACCTGACAAGAGATGGCTCAGGATGGAAAGGATCTGGGAGAGCATGGCCCAACAGTCACGGAAGTGCTGTAATCACCCACCTGAAGGCTGTGGCTTCAGAATTCAGACTGTGCAGGACCTGGAAAGAAGTGACGTGAGCATAGTGGGCAGATGGCAGAGAGAGCTGTCATAGCTAGTGGGGCCTGGACAGATGTCAGGGGACAGAACCTCTTCATGGAACACTGAGTGGCTGAGCATCTAGAGATGAGAGGGGAGCAGGGGAACAGAGGTCGGAGTGCAAGGAGTGGTCTGTGGAGCAGAGGGGCGGTTTTGTTTATAAGCAAATGTTGGTTAAAAGCATAAGTATTAACTGATGGAAGTACTTTATTTAAGAGAGCACCAGATTCTAGTCTACTGAACTATGGCTAATGAGAGCAGATGTCCACGTACAATGAAGTATAAATTTCAACATCGTGGCTACACATCTTCCCAAAATGAAACTTTCTGCATAGTATGTGTCTTCAGTTGTGCGGGCAGCTGCCAGCTGCAGGAACCTGGACAGAGGTAAGCAGGACCTGACGTCATACATGCAAGTCAGTTGCCGCTGCATTTCTTTTGCGCTTGGATGCTTGATGAACCTGTTTCCTAGCCTTCCTTCACTTTGTGTGTTGTGTGACAAATGAGGAGGACTCCATTTTCTTGCTGGCCCTGCATGGATTTACCATTTCTCTGGTGCCTGAGAAGTCTAGACGTCAATGTCTATGGTGGCTTGAAGGTAAAATGCCCCCTAATGGGCTCTAGTGTTTAATGCTTTGTTCTCAACTGGTGGCACTGTATGGAGGAAGTGTGTCACTGGAGGTGGGGTTTGAGAGGAAAGGCCTCTGCTGACTTCCCGTTTGCTATCTCTGTTTCGTGCTCATGGTTCACGATGTGAGCTTTCAGATTTCTGGTTCTACCTCTATGCTGCCTGCGTCCATGCTCCAGACCGTAAAGGACTCTTGTCCCTGGGCAGCCACGAGCCCACAGAAACTCTTCTCTTGGTCGTGATGGTTTATCAAGACGAAATAAAAGTAACCAATATAGGAACCCCAGGGACATTTGGAGATCCCATGCTAGAAGACAGCAGGGCTGCCCCAACAGGGGAGCCTCTAAATGTGTTTCTACAGACTCAGAAATAGGCTGCTAAGGAGAGGCCCCTGTTCAGCAGAGGGTGTGGGTGTGGTGTATAGCTTTAATCAGATCCCCAGACTGGGAGACCCTGGCTGCAGCCAAAGCCACGTTCTTAGCCCAGCGGCTAAGGTGATATTCTTGACAGAGGGAACCCACTTCCTGAGGGCGTTCCCTAGACACTGAGTGGACACAATGGGGCTTCCAGGTGTGGCCCACCATCTACAACACTGTCACACCTGCTATGGTCAATCTCACATCATAAAGGACACATTATTGGCAATCAGGATTACTTTTATAAAAAAGAAAAATTGGATATACATTTGCTGCCATTATAGCCACCGAAACTATGAACCTAAATTTGACAACTTGGAATTGCTGTGAGAGACGTGATCCTTGTTTGAATTGACAAAATCACTGATGAAGATGCAATGCACTGTTTGTCTCTGAGTCTGGGGCTTCAGTGTGAGGCACCCTGAAATGTCAGGAAAGCATCCTGACATTTGTCCATGTCTGGAAACACCATTGTGAAACAATAATAATAAGGGGGAAGCCCAAATTTTGTCTACCATCCTAGCACTTAGACGGTATAGCAGAAGTGTGGGGGTTGAAAGCCAGTCTTAGTGTACCCTGTCTTTAAACAAAACAAAAAGTAAATTAATACAGTTTCCACAATAGTCTGGTGATGGAAGGAGAAACTCAGAACTTTGTGTTTCTGGTCATTGGCTTCAGAGGCTGTGCCCTGGAGGCAAATGATGGGCTGGGGGTGGGGTTTTCTGTAGGTCCATTGGCAACTCCATCTGCCATCTTTACTCAGTTAAAGAAGACAAGCAAGCAAGGAAGCTGTTCAGAAGAGAGAAAGCTGTCTATGGAGGACACAGATGCCTTTGCTGCCACAGGACCTGAAAGAAAACAGGTCATGGTTATTAGTTTTTGAGAAAACAGACTACTGGGAAAGTTGAAATCTAGGATCGATGTCACAGAATTGAGGCTGTGTTTGGACACCTCCACTGGTACTGCTCTGCTGGGTGCTATGACATGTATTCACACCCCAAGTTCCATGAAGATGAGGACATGGGAAGAGTGAATGAGGAAAAGCAGAGAACTTAGAGCCGACGGAGGTTCCTGCTGAGAAAGCCTGTTCTACATCCCAGAAGTCACTTTGTACCTGATGGGTTCTGTGTGCTGTAGGCAGAACTTTCTGTCCTGTCAGCCAGCTCCCAAATAACCACACAGAGTCTTATCGTTCATTATAAATGCTCGGCTGATCGCTTCAAGCTGTTACTGACTAGCTCTTATGTCTTAAACTAACCCATCTTCTTATTTATGCTCTACCATGTGGCTCAGTTTTCTTTTTCCTCAGTACGGCATGCCCATTTTGCTTCAACTTGTGACTCATCCCTGCTTCATCCCAGCATTTTCTCCAACCTGAAAATGATGTCTGGCTTTGGGCTGGAACGCCTTTTATTGAATCAATCTGAGTAATACATCTTCACAGTGTACAAAAAGATTACTCCCCAGCACGTGCTCATGGCCCTACTTGTGTCCCCTCACCCCTCTGCTAAACGGTGCTTCTTGGTCACCTTCAGGTTATTAGATCATTCGGCCTTATATATGCTTCTGGAGGTGGTGGGGGATGGGAACAGTAGATGTAGATTTCCCCTCTTCATCTCTTTCTGAGTGAATAAGCACACTCCTATGTACCTTGGAGCATTTTAATGCAGTTTTTATTGTAGCCATTACCTTTTACTAAGAAACTATCATAATTTTGATGAAGATACTAAAAGAATATGATTTCCAGCTGAGTGCACTGCACACCTGTAATCCTAGCACTTAGAGAGTGTAGCCAGGAGAGTTAGGAGGTTAAAAGCCAATCTTAGCTATGTATTACATTTGAGGATCCTGTCTCAAAACAAAACAAAAAATAAAATCATCTGATTTCCACCAGGGTGTGATGATTGGAGCAGAAACTCGAGGCTGACCTTGAAAACTCTGGAGTGAGCCCAGCCCTCAGGAGACGTCTTTGAAGTGTCCCCGTGATGGCGGCTTCGAACATCTTAGAGGTCTGTCTTCACGTCCTTGTGATCAACGGGGCAGTAAACTGTATGTGAGCCGCAGCAGCCCATGTTCGTCACAACGCAGGCATAGAGCCCAGCAGGCTGATCTGAAAATAAAATTAGAGCCTTCTATCATTGACACTCGTTCCGGAAACGTCCACCCATTTCACACGGGCGGTCCTCATCAGCCCTTAATCTTATTTTAAACTTTTCCTATTTCACATCGCGTAGGGGATCCTAAAATCATACTGAGTGCTTTAATCGTGGTTCTTTGGCGCTTTTGATTTAGAGAACAAATCAGCCTGCTGGCACTTAAGCAAATGAACGACTGAAAGGGAAGAGGATGCCTGCGGAACCCCAAACACCTTAACGCTCCGTGGCGCATGTCCGTTCCCTGAAGAAAGGACCCGTCTTCCTACTATTTAAATATGCTGACTCACACAGCACTACCTTATGTAATTTTTAACTATTTTATATATTTCCACTTTCTCTCTGCTTTTATTAGTTATGCATTTTTAGTAGGCTTCATTATGACTTTTTCACGTGTTTAGAGAATATAGCTTGATCATGTTCGCCCACTGTGTACCCTTCCTTGCCTCCCAACTCCGAGTTTGATTCTGCTGCAGTGGCAAAATATTCTGATCAAAAGGCAACTCAGGGAAGGAAGGAGCTTATTTGGCTTATACTTCCGAGTCCCAGTCCTTCATGAGAGAGATCAGGTTAAAAATTCAAGCAAGAATTTGAAGCTGACGTCACAGAGGAAAATTACTTGCTGGCACCTTCCCAAACTCATGCTCAGCTAGATTTCTTCAACAGCTCAGGACCACCTGCCCAGGGAGTGGTGTTGCCCAAGGTAGGTTGCCCTCACGGCTGGGACGTCAATTCAAGGGAAACATGCCCATAGGCTAATCTGATCTAGGCAGCCCTTCAATTTCTATTATTAATAATCCCTGTCTCATCTACCCAACCAGCTTCTCTTTTACTTTGTCAGTGTGTGTGTGTGTGTGTGTCCAGTGAGTATTATCAGGGCTCCTTGTGGGATGATGAATAAGGGTTTATTTACTGGAACACATGGATCTATGCTACTGAAGACAGTACTTCTCCCCACCCACTAACTACTATCAGCATATAAACCCTTAAGGGCCTCTAAGCTCCTCCCTTTTCTATGACAAGTGCCAAGTGACCCAGACTTGAGATCTTCTGCTATGAGTTTCAGAGTGCAACCCACAAGTCATACCGGAAGTCCGTGTTCCACACCACGCCTCTCTCTTCCTGGCTCCTCCAGTCCCTTTTCTCCACATTTTTTCAGGCCCTGAAGGGTGATGTCGGTTTCCCGTCTGTGGATATGTAAGCAACAGTTATTTTCTGTATTTCAGTTATGAGTCTCTGTCTCTTCAGTTGCAGCTGCTCACTGCAGAGATCCTAGGCAAAGCTGATAGCGCTGATCTGTGGCCATAAACGTAATTGTTGGAAAGGATTTCAGTGGCTACACTGGGTCCCGTTAGTAAAGCAACAGGAACGGTTTCCTCGCTGGGGCCTGTGTGCCAGTGTTTGTGGTATCCCTGGTTCCATGAGAGAAAACCTTCTTGTCTAGCAGTATCTTCTCATATTTGTCTTAGTGAATTCTGTCCAAGAGGGATTAATTTGTAAAGAATAGAATCTTACTCCTCGTTGTCCTGTAAGCTAAAACATTACCTTCATGATGCTGGCTTCTTGGAGAAAGGAGAAAAACTCCTTCTTTCAAACACTTTTAAGGGTGTCGCTAATCCACTAGTGATGGTGTTCTTATGACCCAAATGCATCTCAAACACCCTTCAATGCTGTTTTCTGGCTGGCCTGACTTCTCAGACAATGTGTCTGGTTTATTTTTCTTGATAACATTCTAGTTTGTTTGTGTGCACCCCTGTGCAGACACACAGGTTAAGAATCCAGAAATTCCAGCAGGCACTGGAAGGCTAACACATGTGTTGTGTTCCTTCTGCCTGCTCTCCTTAAACGCTTTTTTTTTTATAGATTCTTCATTTCCACTTAAATGTGCGCCCTAAGAACAAGTTTCGGAGCTCTCATATGAAATGGTCCTCTCTCATTTCAATTATGAATTTAGAATTTTCCTACATCTCCTTTCTGGGAAAAATTAAGCAAATGCAATCATTTCTTCTGTGGAAGTATTTTTATAAGTGTAACAGGAATTGCTGAAGGGCTTTAAGCCAGGAATAAACGTACCTGTAGACACCAGACAATAAGGAGCCCGGGGGAAATGAGGGAGCCAATTAGGAAACAATGCGTGATTCATACGAGAAAGTGTGAAGGATTAAACCAAGGTGTTGGCATTGGGAGGGGAGGAGAGAGACAGATCTCACCATATCGCAGGAGGAAACAATAAAACAGCAGATGTCTTAGGGGTTAGACCAAGGTCAGGGAGGTAGAAACTGGGGAAAGGATCTAATGCTGTGGCTGATGGTTTGGGAAACAGGGTAGATGTCGAGCTAATAAGAGTCACCGTAGATTTCTTACTGAAGGCTAATAATAGAAATTTCTCATCTGTAGCATCACAGATGAGATGCATTCCAGCCTCCAACTCCCAGACAGACAGCATGCTTTTAATTTTCCTCTTCCCTTTCGATTTTGTGGCAGATAGAGTTGGCTACTAGGTTTGTAACTTACGGTGACTTTTGTTAATAGGGTTTTATTAGAATATAGCTATGTCTACTTATTCATGTTTGGTTTGTAAGTTTTTGGGAACCAAGCTGAGTAATTATGATGATGACCCACAGAATCTGGGGTGTTTGTCCTGCCCTCTTGGAGAAGAGCTTGCCAGGTAGATGGTTCTGTTTTATGTGATGTAGAAATAAGATGTTGTACACTGCAATATCCCATTAAGAAAAGACTGGAATCAAATTACATCCTTTTTGTTCAGAGTTAAAAGCTTGGGGAATTTCTTCCCCAAAATCGTATGTAAGCTTTTACAGAGGGGAGTGTGTACACACTCATATGCATTCACATGAAGCTGCTTTGGTTGAAATTTGAAGTGTCCCCATGCTCATGTGTTGAATACGTGGTCCTCTATTTTTGGCTGTGAAATTTTCAGGAGGCGAGGCTGGGCAGGTGGAAGCAGGTTACCGCAGGCAGGCTGGCCCTGCTTCTGGCCTGCTGTCTGCTGTCAGAGTTCCTGATGCCACAGAGGAAGACATTCCAGTTGGTCTTCTTGGCTGTAATGAACCACAATCCCCTGAAGCCGGAGGCTAATACACACCCTGCTATAAGGTGTTTCTACCGGGCAGTTTGGTCACAGGGATGCAGACATAACTAACACAGAAAACTGATGTGGGGAAAGAGAGATCATTTCTGTGATGGAGCCTGACTATGATGTTCACAGGCCTTGACACCAGTGTACAGGAGGGATGAGGGGGAGTTTGGGATTCAAGTTCTAGAATCCATAGATCTAGCAAAGCTTTTTAGGGTCATCCTGTTGGGAGCTCAGAAGACTGCCAGACTGATAGGAACATGAAATGTGCTGGTCAGGCCTCGGGTGGAAACGGGAATCTACCGGCCCCTGGATCACAGCCCATCCCTGCAACAGAACCTGACTAGTTTCCCTTGTATCCTGAAATATGACTGGGACAGAAACTGTTTAATGGATCAGTTTATTTGGCAGAGGGAATAGTAAGACAGCACAGCATTCGGGCACATTTATGGCTAGCTGGTTTTAGCCAGATTTGCAGTATAAACTGGGAGACAAAAGTCGAGTGCAGAAAGATGTGTAAGCTGTGCATTTTGGTGATGAAAGAATTATGATGCTGTCACACATTCAGATGAAACAAATGCAGACAGAGTGGTTGCAATTGGAGAAGAGATCACCAGAGGGAAGAGGAGTTTTCATATGGGAACAAGAGGGAAGGTATCTTGAGGGTAGATTATCACCCACTGAGATCTCCAGGCTGTCTCAACCTTGGTCATCCAAGGTTTGATTGCAGTGAGCCGTGACTAAGGCAGAGGTGCTGAAAGTAAGTGATGGATGGGATGTCTGTACCAAGTCCCACCCCAGAGTTCAGAGGACATCACGAAAGAGAGGAGGAAAGGATGTAAAAGACAGATGGGGAGTGCTGTGAGGTTCTATCTGTTGGACACGGCAGAGTCATCGCAGCCATGAATCTGTAGTAAGAACTGCTGGCCTCTTCCCACAGTCCGGCTCCCGGTCTCCTGGCTAGCTTATGCCCCGAAATAACAACACATAAACTGTATTCTTTTAAACACTGCCTGGCCCATTTCTATTAATGTGTGTAGCACCAAGGTGCGCTTACCAGGAAGATTCTAGCCTACATCCATCCTGGGTTGGAGCTTCATTGCATCTGCCCCAGAGAGCAGAGCTAAGGCGTATGAGCTCATTTCCATTTTTACCAGAATTCTGTTCTGTTTACTCCACCCACCTCAAAGCTGGCCTATCAAATGGGCCAAGGCAGTTTCTTTATTAGCCAATGACCTTCCTCCATCACGAATCCATGGCATCTATGGCTACTTACACAAGATCAAGTCAGTTTAAATTTTCCAGCAGGAAGGGTAGGGAAGGGCTTCTTGGGCTCCAGCTGTAGCTGAGGAGCTGTTGGCAATTGATGGCTACTTGATGAAGAAAATACACGTCTATTTGGGAGGATGGCCACTGGTAGGTCGCCTGTGTCTCAGGGGATGACCCCACACCTAGACACATGTAGATAGCACTAATTGGACTAAGTGTGCTCCCTGAGTGACAGAGATAACAATCTAGACCTTCAACTCACGCATGCACACATGTCCCCCCACACACCAGATGTTTTTAAAAGACCAAGAAAGAAAGAGCTAGAGTAAATATGGCCAGAAGGTTATGAAATGACTAACAGGATGGTCTACTACTATTTACTATTTCTGGTTTTTGTTTATGTTCTGCACGTTTCTTTATTTCAGTTACACTCTTCAAACCTTCTATGGCATAAGAATAACTAAATCAATGTCTATTTTTTTAAGTTTATCTTAACAGCATGAGTATATTCTTAGTAAGAATTGGTGCTGGACACTCTCAGTAGGGCTTCTGGACTCAATGAGGGCTTGAAAGTCCCTACTCTCCCTAGGTCCCAATGTGTAAACTGTGACATAGCACAAGGGAACCGAGACACACTTGCCTCATCTCCATGTGCAGTGAGCATCTTCCACATAGGGAATTCCTCAAAAGCACAGGCATGGTGTGGGCGTCATTCTTTGCTCTAGCCATAGACCGTACCTGCCCCTTCTAGCAACCGAATCACCCTTAGAAGCCAAAACCCATCCATCCGCATCAGCTGCCAGACCCACCCAGAAGAGCGAACTTTCAGAAATGAGTTTTAACTGTGGACCTCTGGTAGTCACTTTGCACAAATCTGGGGCCTCTTGGACAAAAATCATAAAGCAAATATTAAACAAACTGTACTTTACCCTATAATTATTAGTTTCAAATTATATAGTTTAATAACAACAATGGTATAAGAGCACTAGAAAGCTTTCAATGAAAAGATGTGGATTTAAATATCATTTTAATGCTTTATTAGATGTGCTATATTGGGCAAATGACTTCACAAGTCTAAAATCTCCTTTAGATGTTTTTACCAATAAAATTCTACTAACCTGCTAAAAATCTGGCTTAAAACTGGGTTAATCACATGGTGTATAAAAATGCCATCCAGGATGCAAAACATTTTTATTCTGCAGAAATATAAATCAATTTTGAAAGGCCTTATTTATTTTTATTTATGAGTGTTTAACCTGAACATATGTATGTGCACTGCAAGTGTGCAATGCCTGCAGAGGCCAAAAGAGGGCACCAGGGTCCTAGAACTGGAGTGTGACATGGTTGTGAGCCATCACTGTTGTGGTTGTAGGTGCTGGGAACTGATCCTGAGTATTCTAAAATAACTTCCAGTGCTCTTAGCCACTGGGTGGTCTTTCCAGCTCCCAGAAACAAACTTTATTATGAAAATGACTTATGCCTGTGTTAACTGCAGCAGTCACAAAACAGCCAGCCCTAGCAGCCATAGTGCACAAAGGGCCCTGTATTCTTAATATAGGCCATTTCCATTTGCAGAGTACAGTATCAAGAAATTTCTCTTCCAAGGCCATTTTTTTTTGTTTGTCAGAAAGGCTATTTGTATAATGTTGGCATTCCTTGGTCCTTGTTTTATACAATGTGTTTATGGCTCTCATAGTTCTTAACACAGGGAAGGTCTTACACACTGCAGATATTCCATTTTCCAGAGGACTTTGGAATGAAATCTCAGTTGTAAGAGGCATAACACATGCTTAGCATAGCCAAGACTCTGTCCACTGTTCTGAATTAAAGCCAACAAAGTGTCTTCCTCTCTCTTCTATTGTTGTGAAGAGATACCATGACCAAGGCAACTCTTACAAAAGAAAATAAACATTGAAGGCTTGATCACAGATTTAGAGGTTTGGCCCATTGTAGTGTGGAGCCGCAGGCTGCTTCCCACTGCCCGGCTCCTGCAGGGCTAGCTTTTGCCCCCAAATAATTACATGGAAACTGTATTCTTTTAAAACACTGCTTGGCCTATTAGTTCCAGCCTCTTATTGGCTAACTCTCACATCTCGATTAACTCATTTCTAATAATCTGTGTAGCACCACGAGGTGGTAGCTTACCAGGAAAGAGTTTAACCTGCGTCTGTCTCAGAGAGGAGAATCATGGCGACTGTCTGACTTGGCTTCTTTCTCCCAACATTCTGTTCTGTTTACTCCACCTACCTAATTTTTTGTCCTATTAAAGGGCCAAGGCAGTTTCCTTATTAACCAATGAAAGTAACACATAGACAGATGACTGTTCTCCATCAGCCCATGATTGTCATGGCTGAATGCAGACTGACATGGCACTGGAGCTGAACTTGAGAGCTTTACATCATGATATGCAGGCAGCAGGCAAAAAGAGAGAGAGAGAGAGAGAGAGAGAGAGAGAGAGAGAGAGAGAGAGAGAGAGTTTTTGAAACCTTTAAACCCATCCCCACTGAGGCAACTCCCCTAACACCACCATACCTTCAAATCCTTCCCAAACAGTTCCACTGACTGGGGACCAGGCATTCAACCATATGAGCCCTTGGGAGCCATTCTACTTCAAATGACTACACCAGCCAAAACAAATTCAGTAGCAGTGTGCTTATTTTGTACTTTATCAGGAACCCCTTTTGAGCCAAAAAGCTCAAGGTATATATCTGTCACATATACACCCACAAATCCTTCCCTCCTGGACATTTACAGCAAAAGGGGGATTAGCACAAAGACCAGGGTGGCCTCTCATTATCCTTTAAATGACACAGGCAGTGTGGACACCGAGTGGGGCATTTTCTTTCATGGATCTCTTGAGTATAGTAATTAAAACTTAAGACATAATTTTGGCTCTTACACTACAAACACAGTGGTGAACATAGATTTTTTTTCCTAAATACTAAAATTTGCATGAAGGTTTGAATTTTATCATAGACCATTCATACTGTCACAGGTAGCCACTGAAACCTTAGGATTCTTTTTCTCATCCTTGAGAAATGTATTCCAAATGTCTCAGTCTGAAAATGGAGTCTTTCAGTTTTTCTGAATAGACATGGATTTCCACAAAGCCACAGGCCACAGAATCATAGAAGTTCCCTTCTCTCTTTCTCCTTCCCTTTATCTTGTTTATTTATTTTTGTTTTATGTGCAAATATATTTGCATGCCTGCATGTATGTTTGTAAATCACATACATGTCATTCTTGTGGAGGCTAGACAATCCTTTGCAGCTGGAGTTACAGACAGTTGTGAGCTGCCATTTGGGGCTTGGGAACAAACACAGGCCCTCTGTAAGAGCAATAAGTGCTCTTAGCTGATGAACCAATTCTCCATCCCCTGAAAGTCTTATCTTTAAAACACCCCAACCCAGTGCTGGGGTAGCAAGCAGCAGTGGGATTAATAACTCTCCTTTTATCTATGTATCACTAGCGCCCAAAGAGACCTAAACCCGAGGTCTGACACAGAACCATGCATAACAAAGTTCTATAAGGATCTGCCTGAGTCCAGGCTTCCCTGGATGAGGGCAGAGCGATTGTGAAGTCTGTATACACTTTCCTGGTGCACATTTGGAGGTGCCAGCAGGCTGTCCCACCATTATGTTTATATTCAGCATCGAGCTCAACAAGATTTTAGAAAAGCTATTGAGGTCTTGGTATTGTGAAAAGCTCTAGCCTCACAGTCTTGATGAGTAATCTAGAGTAATCTAAAACAATGCTTCCTGACTGGTTTGATGCCTTTCAGGTTACTTTGATGATTTTTATCTGTATTTTAATTGTGTACCATTTTTCGAAGAGCAGTTCTATAAAATGTAAAATAATTGTTTTGCCCCAGTGGATGTAGGAGGCACAGAGATGCACTGGCTGCCCCTCCGATGATCCCATCAAGGCCATACAGGTCACTCTTGGTAGGGAAAAGCGGTCTTCAAGAGATTCTGTTAGACAGCACCATTGCGGTTTGTCTCCTAGAACACATCCTTGCTCATGGGCACACGCATAGCACTGATAAGAAAAAATGCTCACTGTCCTTTACCTTTAGCCTTTCTCTGTTTAGATTTTTAGTTTATAACACAGCTCCCTAGAAGACAGAACAATTTAATTAAATGTGCTCTCCAGAAGGTATTGATATGATGAAATAATCCAACTCCTGAGATGTTCTAGTCTTCCAATGTTGGCAGAATACACAAGGTTATCACTAAGTATCTTTCAGCCCCAAAGTCTTAAAAAGGTCTCTCTCTCTCCTTATTGTCATCACAAAGGATTTCAAAGAAGGTTCTTCACTACATGGAAAGTCATAATTGGCTGAAGGTACCGATTCTGCAAGCCTCTACTTACACCCATCTTCCATGGAATCCCTCCCTAGTACAGGTCCCAACAGGCTTCCTTCCGGTGTCCCCTAGGTGGATGCTTCTGCATCTGAAAGTTCAGCTGATTCAGAGTAAGCTTAGATCTCAGTCACATGACTCTATAGATGTGGTCACTTTCACGGTCTTGCAGATTTTACATGCTTGCGCACACATGGTGACTTTGCCCATATGAGGCACGTGGCACATGCGAGGTTCTACCTGTCAGTTGGGGACAGCATCAGGGGAAATCTTATAAGGAATGTGACTGCTGAGGTGGGAACAAGAGCAGGGACATGCATGCATCATGAACTAATGAGATCAGTTTCTAGAGACCAGAGGCTCACTTGCTGTTCATTCATGGCACGGGAAGCTGGGTGCAGATGCCTCCAGAGAAACTGCCCTTCAGAGGTTCAGTCCACAGAGGGAGAAGGGGGGATAGTTTAAGGCTTCAAAGCTCTACCATTCATGATGAAAAGATTAACATAAAGTAGGAGGGGGCCATGTTTAGACTATCATAAAAATGAAACTGCAGAGAGATGATAATGTTTAGACAAGAACAAAGCGCTAACTTTTATAAAATCATAGCTTTTGGATTCATTTATCTTCCTTTTAAATATTTTTTCCTTCTACTGAGCTCTGAAATTGGGCATTTGATAGCAATGTCTGGGACAAAAGTTTATAATCCACAACAAATAGCTGACAAATAGAACTTAACATGGAGATTTGGAATTGGTTGTTGATTTTTAAAACCTCCTCTATATTCCATGAGCACGTCTTGGTATGTTTAGAAAGTATGTCACATGGAAATCCTACGTGGGTTACCAAGCGCTGTTCACAGTAATTTCTATTTCTTCACTGGGGTCCTGAAAATCTCTTCCATGCACTCTGCATCCCTCCACCATCCACGGTGGGTGCTGTTTCCCTTGAAAGTCACTCGTAACTCTGAATAAAGGAGAAGGCTGGTGTTAGACATGCAGGCCAGTGAAGCAGGCTCCTGGAAATTCCAGAGACCCAGACATCATACTATACTGACATCGCATGTCCATATTTGTGGTTCATTGATGGACCCTGAAGGCCGAGCCATTGATCTCACCTTGTGGCAGGAAGGAGGGACAGACAGGAAGGGAGAACAGTCACTTCCTCCGTGAATCAGTCTACTGGTTACAAAATCATTTGGAATTTACAGTGAGGCTTATTTCTGTGGACATCTAATGGAGCACTTGGATCTCTGTGGAAGGTTAGGGCAGTCTTTCCTGTGTGGTTTGCTATCTATAGAGAGAGGAAGAATAGCCCTTTGTCAATGCCCTCTGCGCAGTTGTGTCAAAGGATAAACGCTTGTAGCTGAGCCCCCTTTCTTTCACTACATTGTACTTTACTCTTAGATTGGTGCATGCTTTCATAGAAATAATGCTTAGCTGTGTCCACTAAGTACCAGGATTTGGATTCTTCCATTCCAGATGAGCTGCAGAATCATGTCCAGTGCACTGCCCAGGCATTGAGTGATCACACATGCCCTCAAGGTTATAGCCCTTTTCTTCCACAGGAAGGATTCTTCAGTCCCCATGAGACACAGCACATGGAAAGGGTTTTGAGAACGCCGACGAAGAAATATATATTACTGTGTACAGCACTTGGTAGGATTTCAATGTAGCATACTTTCTAAATGTTCAATGATAAGTATGTGGAACATATAGGAATTAAAAAAATCAACAACCAATTCTAAATTCCCATGTTAAATCTATTTGTTATGTATTAAAATTTTTACTCTGAAAACTCTCAACAGAGGAATCTAAAATGGCTGAAAGAGACTTAAGGAAATGCTCAACATCCTTAGTCATCAGAAAATGCAAATCAAAACAACTCTGAGATATCATATTACACTTATAAGAATGATCAAGATCAAAACCACTGATGACAACTTATGATGGAGAGGTTGTGGGGTAAAGGGAACACTCCTGTGTTGGTGGTGGGAATGCAAGCTGGTATGCAGCCTCTTTGGATGCCAGTGTGGCGATTTCTCAGAAAATTAGGAAACAACCTTCCTCAAGACCCAGTTATACCACTTTGGGGTATATATTCAAAGGATGCTCAAGCGTGCCACAAGGACATGTGCTCAACTATGTTCATAGCAGCATTGTTTGTCATAGCCAGAACCTGGAAACAACCTAAATGCCCCTCTGTAGGGATAAGTCCAGCCCCTTAGGGGGCGTGTTCACCTCGGGCTAATGCTTACCTATAAATCTGGCAAGCATGCTTGCAGCTGCTCCTGGTCTCCGCAGGAACGGTGGTTCTGTAAGTCTATTTCCCCATTAAAGCTGTATATATTTTTAATATCTGTCTGCATTCATTTACGCCATTACACCCCTCAACCAAAGAATGGATAAGGAAAATGAGGTACATTGACACAATGGAATACTACACAGCAAAAAAAAGACATTTAAAAAAAAATTAAGCCGGGCGGTGGTGGTGCTCACCTTTAATCCCAGCACTCGGGAGGCAGAGGCAGGCGGATCTCTGTGAGTTCGAGACCAGCCTGGTCTACAAGAGTTAGTACCAGGATAGGCTCCAAAGCTGCAGAGAAACCCTGTCTCGAAAAACCAAAAAAAACCCAAAAAAACAAAAAAAGAAAGAAGAAAGAAGAAAAGAAAAAAAGGAAAAAGAAAAGAAAGAAAGAAATTTGCAGGCAAATGGATGGAGCTAGAAAACACTATTTTGAGTGAGGTAACCCAGACCCAGAAAGAAAATTATCACAAGTACTCACTCATTAGTGATTTTAAAACATAAAGCAAAGAAACCAGCCTACAAATCACAGAGAACCTAGACAACAGAGAGGACTCTAAGAAAGACATACATCTATCTAATCTACATGGGGAGTATAAAGATCTGAGTAAATTGGGAGCATGGAGACCTTGGGAGAGGCTTGAAGGGGAGGGGAGAGTCAGGGAAGGGAACAGAGAAAAATGTAGAGCTCAATAAAAATCAATAAAAAATATATATAAATTGTTGTTTCAAACGTAACTCTTTCTTGAGAAAAATAAGTCTAAAACTAAAGTATCTGGTTTCCCATACGATAAAATTAATCACATGCAGAGGAACACAATCAAAGGCTGGACAACTGGCCTCACCTGTTACTGATACCTGACAGCTCAGGTGGGGTGCTTATATATTGTGCAAAGTCAGTTTGTATGCTTTTGAGAAAAAAGTGAATTCAGACTCTAACGGTGAATTATTGCAATGATAAAGTAACTTTGGAATGTAATCAAACAAAATGTTCATATAGATATGTATCTGTGTGTTCAATAGAGGAGCACATACACACTCACACACATATAGGTATAATAGTTTGAATGACAATGTCTTCCAGAAGCTCAGATGTTTGAACACTCAGTCCCCAGTTGGAAACCTTGTTTAGGGAGGACTAGGAGGCATGTCCCTGCTGGGAGAAATTTGTTTATGGGGCCAGGTCTTTGACTCCTCATCACTTCCTATTCATTCTCCCTGGTTTGTGTGCTGTGGAATATTAGTCAAAGATGTGTTACATTCTTGTATGGAGTGGAGTATTTGTTTAATAATGCAAAGATGTGTTACATTCTTTCATGTTGTATTTGTTTAACTTTGTGAACATTTGTTACTTTGCTTGCCTAAAGTGCCTGATTGGCCTAATAAAGAGATGGATGCCCAATAGCTAAGCAAGAGAGAAATAGGGCTGGCAGGCAGAGAGAATAAATGGGAGAAATCTGGGAAGAGGAGATTGAGGGGTGAGAAAAGGAGAAGAAAAAGGACACCAGGAGCCAGTCATCCAGCCACACGACAAGCCATGAGTAAGAAGTCACAACAGGTATATAGAACAGAGAAAGATAAAAGTCCAGTGGCAAAAGGTAGACAGAATGATTTAAGTTAGAAAACGTTTGCTAGAAACAAGTCATCCTAAGGCCAGGTATTCATAAATAAAAATAAGTCTCCATGCATTTATTTGGGAACTACTAAGTGATGGGCCCCTCGAAAAGCAAAAGAATAAAAAAAAAACAACTACATTTGTGTCTACAGTTCAATATGTGAGAGCTCTCAGCTTCCTGTTTCTGCCTTCATAGCTACTGCTTGCTGCCATGTCTCCGGGCCAAAATGGATCCTAACCATGCTGATCCAAAAGCCAAAACAAACCTGTTCCTTTTCTGTAAGTTGCCTTGGTCATAGTGTTTTATCATAGAGACAGAAAAGTAACTAATATAATGTGTGTTACGGTAACTCAATTAACTGTTAACCAGATGATTAAATTAAAGGTAAAAGCCAGGTTCACAGGTGGCTCCAGAGCTATGAGTCAGACAACCTGGGGGAGAGTTGAAGAGATGAGGGTGATAAGGGCTATGGGACATTTCCCACCATTCCCGGAGAGACTACAAAGACGAAAGGAAATGAAATATCTAAAGGCATCTCTAGGGATAATGAAATACAGGATGTCAGACAGACCCAAACATGAGCAGTGCGCTACACGCGAACTGTGCCTAGACCAAGTGAAGTGAGATCCCAGATCTCAAGTTAAAACGAAGTTTAGAGACAAGCTCTGTAACACGGGAATCTCCAGTCTAATAAGAAAAGGTAGATGCGATCTGTCTCCCCAATAAGGAAACAAAATCATGGCTGTCCCCCAATTATCTATGTAGATATTACAAATGAATGGACATTTTGAGATAAATTAAAATAATGCAGTCTTGTGCCATCCTTTGCTTCAGTAGAAGCAGGTGCACAGAGAGCCAGAGTTGGGTAAGAAAAATGATACAGTATAACGTCAGGAGGCTTTTTGTTATCTATGCTGGAGGGCAAGGCAGAAACTTTAGAAATGACTGATGACCTGTGTTAAGATCTTTTAAAGTATCAAAGTGTATGCCTGTGTCTTGTTCTGTAGCAGAAAAGGAAATATAAAGATGGAATTGTTAAAATTAAAAATAGAACGGGGGTGTGGGGATGGCTCAGTAGATAAAAATGCTTCCCAGGGAAGCACTAAAGAACAGATTTCAGATCCCCAAAGCCCAGAAGAGCCAGGAAAGCATGGCGGGAGCCTGTCATCGCCAGGTTGGGAAGGTGGAGACTGAGTCCCTCGGACAAGCTGGCTAGCTAGACTTGCTGAGCCCATGGCTTTCTGGGTCCAGTGAGAGACCCTGAGTCACTAAATACACTCGAAGTCTAGTAAAGACGACAATGGGCACCTTACTATGACCACCACACATTCTTACTAACATGTGAACATGCACCGGCACACACATGGGAGCATGCATACACAAATACACACATGTACCACACTCTAACTAATGGATAGGGCATCCATCAAAAACCTAAAGAGAGAAGTACTGGAGCTAACAGCCATTGTAAACCAAATGGACATAGCAGATATCTCCTGACCATTTTACTTAGGTAAACAAGGAAGAATAAACCCTCTTCTCAGCAGCTCACAAGTCTTCCTCTGAAACTGGCCACATACCCAGTCACAAAGCAAAAGGAAAGAATCTATCCATTTAAGGTCAAATGAGAGGATAAAAACTGACAGAGGAGGACAAACAGTTGAAAATGCCAGTATCTAAGATGAACGTCTGAGATAGGAATAAGAATGGAATTTTAGCTGCAGAGGGCAGGTCACTCAGACAATGAGAACAGACATGCAAGAGCAAAGGGCTCAGAAACGGGCCTGTCTGCTGCTGAACAGTGAGCAGCACCATCTCAAATAACCAGGGCACAGATTCTTTGAAGAAGGGGGACTAGAAAGGACACAGGAAAATTGTTTGATAATTAAGAACTCACACATCTGAGACCCCTAGCATTCTCCAGGCACAATAAAAGAGAAGAAAACTATGATCAGGCATGTGGCAACGTCCTTATATTGAAGAATAAAACATCTTAAAAGTAACCAAAGGTCCAAGGTCAGTTATGTGTAGAAAAACAAGTTCGAGATAAGGAAAATATGTTTAATTTGAGATAATAGAAGCCAGAGCTCTTTGGAGATGCTTCCTTAAGGAACTACAAGGAACCACGCCAGCCATTTGCCAGCCTAAGTGTCTTTGTTTTAGCGAAGAGAGCATCTTTCAAAGTCCTAGGAACAAATAAAGATATCTTCTACATTTTTATGCAAAAGAAAAGTTTTATGATAAGAAATGTTCAACAAAAGGAGGGAATCAGCAATGTCAGATAAATGAGTTTCGCCACCTTATCTAAACATGCAGAAGAACAAGTCGGGGCCCGTGGAACTCTGCAGAGAATGAAAGGAGGAGCCACAGGAGGGAAAATAATCACACACGATGTATCAGAGAAAGCCTTTTACCCACATGAGACTAAAGAGCTCAAAAACTTAACTAGATACCATAACTATTTTTAAAAATAGTCGAACTATTACTTAAATGTGTCCTCAGCCCAAGGAAGTAGATGCGGCCAATAGGTACACGGAATGTTGTTTGACATCATGGACCTTTTAGAAGGGAGAATTGTCTGTCACAGAGACTGTTTATTAGAATGCAAGAATGGAGAGGAATAATTTAAGATACTAGCCATAACATGTGTGGGCTAGGAAATGAATACAGAACTCCCAAACTCTGGCTCATGAATTTTTAAAAGAACAAATGTAGGATGTTATTTTGCATTTTCTTGTATCTTTAAACTTCCACTTGTCTGCTCTTCAAAAGCTATCAAAGAGAATTTAACATATATGGCCATGCTCGTCCAACCCTTGAATGTTCAAAGCAGCTTTACTTTTCATGACGAAAAACCAGAAATAACAGAAATGGACCTGAAGTGATGAGTTACTGAACATATTCTTATAGGTCCATTCAATGAACTCAAAGTGAATTTAGTAACTGCATCAAACAATAGGATTGATTCTCAATTAACTAGGCAGAAAGAAAAGAGCCCCAACTCTGTATGAAACACAGCCCTCATGATGTGGCTAGAACATTCTGCATATGCAAATTAATCAATAGTCTTACAATGTTCTCATTGGCTGAGGCTGGAGCGGTGGGAGGGAGGGGAGATAATGAATTGTTCAAATCTTGACTTAGTTAATGGCTTCATGTTTTCACAGATGAGTCAAAACTTGTCAGATGATACATTTGAAATATGTTGGGTGTATTGTATAGCAATCATGCCATGATAAAGCTGTTAAAAAAAACTTTAGAGAAACATATTGTGAAACACTCACAGGGACTATCTGAACGAGGAAGAATTTTAGCAATATATCACAAAAAAAAATATGCAACCCTTACAACAAAACACCCCTTAGGAAAAATGCTATCCTTCCAAAAGGCAGACACGGGGCTGGAAAGATGGCTCAGGAGCCAGGTCCGCACATGCTACACAGACATACATGCAGACAAAACACTTATACACATAAAAAAACACTTTAAAGCCATGAAAAGTGCAGACATAAACAACAGCCCGAAAGGAGGTTCAAATGTAATCAGATCGGCCGAGCTCGGGATGGGCGGTAGCACCGGTACGGTGACTACTGAGGAACGACATCAATAGTTTACAGAGTAGCGTCTGAGTATCAAGCACATGGCCTCCCCCAGTCAGAAGCATGCCACTTCTACAGCCTATCTTGCCCTCCTGCAGACACTGGGCAGAAGTAATCAGAGGTCTGAGAACCCCAGAGCTCATAGAAGGAACTTGCTCTGAGAAATTCAGAGGAATTGTGTTAACAGAGCATGGTGTAGAGCTGAAGTTTCCCTGAAAGCTCACTCCAAGGGTGCACTTTGGTAGATATAAACTTTGCACACTTATGAGTAGGATGTGCCCAAATGTGTTCCCTGTGGGAGCTGGCCCAGAGGTAAGTATTGGGCCCCAGTGAACAGGAGAATGGAAATCCAAATGGTAGTTGTCAACACAAGGTCTGATAGACAGCAGAAGAGAGTGTGGCCCGGCTGCAGCGAAGAGCAGCATTGGCACCGACAATATTTAGTGAAGCAGTCAGGTCTGGACGACCAGCAAAACAGCTCTCTGTAAATGTCAGAAAGACTTAAAATTGTGTCATGTCCGTACTTCTTATGACATAACGTTTTGTTGTGTTCAGTGTATGTGTGATTTGCCTACTGATATGTGTGTGCCCCCACGTGCGTATCTGGTGCCAGGAGAGGCCAGAAGATGGCGTCAGTTCCTTTGGAATTGAAGTTAAGATGGTTGGGAGCTACCGTGTGTGTTCTGGGAACCAAATCCGGGTCCTCTGTAAACTGGCCTGTGTTCTTAAACACTGAGCCATAGCACCAGCTTTTTGTTTCTCATTTTAAATTATGTGTATTTTTGTGTATATGTGTGTGCGTGCATGGATATATTTAAATGTTTGCATGTGTGTTTAAGTCATGTATGTGATGTGGAATTCCCTTCTGTAGATTGTGATGATGTTAATAAAATATGTTTTACTACCATTGGTTAATAAAGAAGCTTCTTTGGGCCTATAACAGGGCACAATATAGCCGGCTAGGAAATCTGATATATATATATATATATATATATATATATATATATATATATATATATGTGTGTGTGTGTGTGTGTGTGTGTGTGTGTGTGTGTGTGTGTGTGTGTGTGTATATATATATATATATATATATAGAGAGAGAGAGAGAGAGAGTAGACAGAGTCAGAGAGACGCCATGTAGCCATTGAAGGAGACAGCTGATACCTTGCTGGCAAACCACAAGCCTTGCAATAATACATAAAATAATAGAAATGGGTTAATTTAAGATTTAATAGCAAGCTAGAAATATGCTTAAGCTATTGGCCTAACAGTATTAGAATTCATATAGTTTCTGTGTGATTATTTTGGGTCTGGGCAGCCTGGAAGGAATTAGCCTGGCCTAGAGAATGGTGCCTCATGAACATTGGGGACTGATGCCTGCCACCCACTTCGGGTTTAGGTGCTTGTGTGCCCACTCAGGGTTGGGAAAAATGTAGCTGAGACCATGCCCATGGCTCAGTGCACCCCACCTGGGCAGGCAGTGGGGTTGGGTATGCTAGGAGGGTACAGGTAGGAGAGCATGGTAGATTCCACAGAAAAATGACTGCTAAGCTTGCCTAAAGATGAGACAGTCCTTTGGGATTCCTGTTTCACGAAATAGACTATCAGATGTTTTGCAGGATACAGAAGAAAGTGACTAACAAACTGCCAATATAGGTGGAACTGTCTCTGAAATTTCCTGCTTCGTGGAAAAGTCTGCCAGATACTATGGGCCTGTAGGCTGAAGATGGGTGCTCCGCTGTTACAGAACTTTGGGTGACTGACCAGGCAGGAAGATATCTCTGTCAATTCTAAAGTTTTGGAAGTTGCTTCCACACACTTCTTGTTAACTTAGGTAATATTATTTCCTTCTGGAGTCTTTGATGAAGATGAAGAATAGATAGGTATAATTACATTTTTCCTTAGTTATGATAAAAGATAAAATAGATATAAATATTGTAACTATAATTCTTGCTTGATAGCTGTTTTGTTATGTGCAATTTTACTATGTTAAAGTTAAAACCTTCCTTTTTATTTAGACAGAAAAAAGAAGGTGATGTGGAATTCCTCTCTGTATGCTGTGAATATGTTTTATTACCATTGGCTAATAAAGAAACTGCTTTGGGCCTGCAGCAAGACACAATATAGCCAGGTGGGAAATCAGAGAGAGAGAGAGAGAGAGAGAGAGAGAGAGAGAGAGAGAGAGAGAGAGAGAGAGGGAGGGAGAGAAAGTGGAGTCAGAGAGACGCTGTGTAGCTGCTGAAAGAGAAAGAAACCCTGGAACCTTGCCAGTAAACCATGAGCCTCATGGTAATACATAAAACAACAGAAATAGGTTAATTTAAGATGTAAGAGCAAGTTAGAAATTTGCTTAAGCTATTGGCCAAACAGCATTATAGTTAATGTAGTTTCTGTGTGATTATTTTGGGTCTGGTCAGCCAGGAATGAAAGAGTAGCCTCTGCCTACATATGTGTGTGTGAACACTCACATGTGTGTGTATCATACATATATGTGTATGCATGTGAGTGGTCAGAGGTATTGGTTACCCTGGAACTAGACTTACAGATGGTTGTGAGCTTATAACAGGGTATAGGGAATCAAACTTGAGTCCTCTGCATAAGTAATGTTGTGCTCTTAACCACCCAACCATCTCCTTTTGAAGCATTCTGAAAACAAATGAAAAATATAGGATTTAGACAACTGTTTCACCAGGGATGGAGGATCGAATGTATGAAAACTGGTTGCCCAGATTAGTACCCATCTTAGGGTCTCTCCTGTTGCCATGAGAACAACATGACTGTAAACACCCTGGGGATGAAATGACTTATTTCAGCTTGTAACTTGCAAATCACTGCTAAAGAAAGTCAAAGCAAGAACTCAAACAAGGCAGGAACCCAGAGGTCAGAATAGATGCAGAGGCCACGGAAGGATGCTACTTACTGACTTGCTTCTCATGGCTTGCTCAGCCTGCTTTCTTACAGCACCCAGGACCACAAGATGAGAGGCAGTACCACCCACAATGGCCTGGCCCTCTCCAACATTTCTCATCCATCAAGAAGGTGCCCCATAGATTTGCCCACAGGCCAGGGGAGAGTTTTTCAATCAAGGTTCCCATTCCTAAAGGACCCTAGCTTGTGTCAAGCTGACATATCTGGCAAGCACAGTGAAGTGGTATGGGTACACCCAATGTCACAGGGAGGATTTCTACTTCCTGGCTTCACACACATCAAATGGACTCTGCTAAGGCTTGGGTGGGAGTGACTGACAAGCCAGCCTCCATGGAAAAAGGGTTGTTGTAGCTCTGGTTCTTGTTTAGACAGGCTAAAAAAATTACACTGATTTGGAGGACTGGTATCCATGCTCCATTTTTATAGCTGTTTTCTCTGCCATTGTAGTCACAGACGTCCCTTCTGACAATGCTGTCACAGACAACATTAGCTGCAAAGTATGCCCCATCCTGAGTCACTGTAGACATCCTTGGTAATGGAGCCTCTGGATCCCAGACTGCTGGATTCCACAGAACAATGACTAAGTACATGGCAGAGCTTACTGTAGTTTAAGGACACACAATACCACAGACCAAGGGGAAGATGCAGAGACAGAATAAGAAGGAGGAAGACTCTGCCAGGGTTCTCTCAGGGGGGTCCTAGGATGTCCTAGGAAGTCCTGGAAATGATGGGGGAACACTCACTACCAAAGACACCCCTTAACATCTCAGCACCAGGCTTCTATTGGGTGCTGGTCCCATGGGTGTTCACTAGAGCACAGCCACAACCCAAAGGAAAGCAGGTAGGTGCTCAGCACAGACACGTGGATATAGTCCAGACCCTCAACCCACACTTGTTGGTCAGAGATCTTCTAAGCATGATTCTACTGGCCATCCAAGTGTCAAGATGCCAGACAAGTCCTAAGCTGACCTGGTGCATGTGGTGTGCTGGACAACCAGGCTCCAAACAAAAATGAAGGGACCAGCCTTGGGCTTTGGTTCTAGAGTAACCACCCCGCCAAATTGCCTCTGGAAACTTTCAAAGAGGGAAGAAACATGGGACTTTCTTGGCTTAGAAGTTTCCAGAGCAAGAAGTTAGACTTTTCTCCCCAGGAGCCCACAGTAGGCTTTGATAGTGCACCCAAATGAAAGTTATCCAATGACATGAATCACCTGCTAACTCTGGGGGACACATGAGACGAAGGAGATGTTAACTGTTTTCTAAGTGATCTCAGTCTTTGGGGAGGTCCCCACACACCACTTCCTGCCCCCTGAGAGAGAATCTAGTGCTGCGTAGCATCAATTCCAAGACCTTCCACACGGCAAATTCAATACCACACAGTGTGCTTAGGTGCTCAGTGTTGACCAAGGTTAAAAATACTGGAAGAACAGGGAGAGTGGATGCTTGTTTAAATACAGATAAGAAAGAGAAATATTGGTCTTCTGGGGTAACCTAGACTCCATGATGAATCACATAAATGTTAGGCATTTAGATCTGCTATCCGGTGACAGCTGTCACTCACAAGGACAGGAGCTGTTCCGTTACACTTTTAAAATAAGCAGCTAGAACAAAGAAGCCCAAATAATTCATGTAAGGAAAACTGAAAAAAAAACCTAAGAATGTTTATTCATTATGAAATAGAAAACATAACAAGATATGAAGAGGACATAAAAACCCATTAACCCACTGTCCAACGAAAGGCAATGTGTGTGTGCTTACTTTGCCATGGCACACATGCAGAGATCAGAGCACAGCCTTGAAGGAGACTTTTTTTCTTTCCACCTTGTAGGTCCTAGGGATGAAATTCAGTTTGTCAGTCTTGGCAGCAGTCCCTTTTACCCTTCTAAACCATCTTGTTGGCCTGGTGTTCTGTTACGCCCCAATCATCCGATGTGTTTTGGTTCATGTGTTACTGGCATGCTCATTTTTTCTGCTGCTCTGTACATACACATATATGATACAGCTTCTGCATGTGCATGATGTGCTCATACACAGGAAGGGCTTGTTCCCTTAGCTAAGTAAGACAGTTGCTGTACCAGCCATTGGAGAAGCCCCCAGTGAATGAGTGTGTAGCAAGATGCCCAGGTCTCAGCATGTGGCCCTCCCCTGCTGATGTCTGTAATCAGCAATTAAGGCGGGTTGCTGCTTTCACCCAACACCAGGGTCCTTCTTAATGACCAACACTCATTCAGCTTGACCAGCGATTTGATCAGTTTGCTTGGCCTGAAAGCCCTGTGTGGAATCTTTTATAGTTCAAATGTCTTTTCTTTTTCTATGCTAGAATGACCTCAGTGCTTCAAGATTAAAAATACTTATGAAGTTAGAAATGGGGAATACTAAAATTTCCTTTTATCCTTTCCCACAATCCAGCTCTCTGAGCAGAAAGGAATGACTGCTACATACAGTCCCTGGCTTCTGAGCACCGGGGCTAGGCAGTGAGTCTGGTTTGTTCCTGTTTTCATACTTTTGCCCAAGTTCAGCTAACACCAAACACATCCGACTGGAATCACAACTAGCTCTGATCTGAAACTGACGAGGCCATCTCCTCTTAGCGTGGGTTGCTGCCGTGTGTGGCAAGCCAGGCTGCTTTCAGTGTTTCAGAGACTGTGATAGCAGAATCAGTTTTCATCAGCACTCTACAGTTTCCGCTCATCTGAGGGAGGCTTGCTATTATGTAAAAGAAAAATACATTACACAGACAGCTGCCTGTTAAAGAGAGAGAGCTGTGGCACCCATCAAGTGTCTCAAAGGACTTGAGGCATGTCCGCCTTGTCCTGACACAATAGAGGATGTTCTCTCTCTGGAGGAAAATCAGCAAAGGCCCAAGATGAGGGGACCAGGAGCAAAAAAAGCTGTTCATCTCACTGTCCCTTCTGAGGAAGAGCTCTGAATTCCCAATCCCCAGACCTGTTAGCCACATACATAAGGACCTGGATCCCTATTCCCAGGACCCGTCAAAAGTCAGAGGTGGTACCCGATATGCAGAATCCCAGGGTTGTTATGGCCTGATAGGAAGGACACAGAGGGAGGAGAATACCCAAATCTTAAAGGCCAGCTAACACAGCAAGTAAAGAACAAAGACTCTGCCTCAAACACATGGGAGTTCAAGGCTGGCACCCTAGGCTGTCCTTGTCACTGCCACACACTCAGGGTGTCATGTTAGGGTCCATAAGTCATCCTGCAAAAGATCCCCATTCACGTATGCAATTAGCAAGAGAGTGTATTTCTCGAGAGCAGAAATTCCAGCACGCAGGCTTCCACCACTCAGTAAAATGGTGACCTTCCGAGAAGCATCACAAGGGGGAATTCCAGGGAGGGGAGGTTAGTCTGCAGCTGATTGGTGGGTTTGAACAAGAAGTTTATCATACATGCGTGTGCGCACACAAGTACACACACACACTCCCACGCACAGTGTTTGCCACCGTCCCTTCTAGGCTGTCCTCCAATGACTGTACACTGATTCTCAAAAAGAAGCCAGGCTCGATGATGTTTGGTTTAGGTAAGAAATAAGACCAAGGAGGCACTGAGGGAAGAGCAAGCGTGTCCCTTGAGATAGAAATTTTGGGTTCCCCTACAAGCCCAGGAGCTTAGGACCTCAAATAACCCCCATCCCTGAAGGAAAGGACATCAGCCATGACCTTGACATGACCCTTTCCATCTTCCGCTGCTGGCCATCTTCAGCTCTGTCCTCTGGTCCACTCTGCCCCATCTATTCATCACAGAACAGCCACTCCCTCTATGCTAGTGGTGACCTATTTATCCTTCCATGCGTAGACTGACGCCCCCTTAGCTTTGAAGGTCCTCTGAACTTTCCCAGAAACATAAGTGAATTCTTCTGCCATCTGTCCCCGTGAGTGTGTCTGCTCTCAACCTCTGAACCTCACAGAAAGCCCTCTGAATGCTCACTATGATTGTAGCAATGGCCCTAAGTTTGCTGAGGTTTCCTCACTGGTTTGGACACCATCAGCTGGCACACAGACACTATAAAGAGTGAATTCTTGGCTCATGTCAGATTTACAGCCAGAGTTCCTTGTCCCTCCTAACTCTTGATGCTAGTGGAAAAGGTCAATGTTTTATCTGTGAAGTCTAAACGTGGTGTCCAGCTTGGGCCTGTTGCTACATTTCAACCTAAAATGAATCTCCTCTTCCTTCACTTCTGACTTGTTTTTCCTTCAGAACTGGTAGGTTTGTCTTTAGATTTAATCTCAATATTTACTGCATCCTGTAATGGCTTATAAATGGCAGGGGGTTAGAGAATGACTAGAATAGGGTGCAGCCACCCCCCAAGAAGCTTCTAGTCTGGAAGGAAGGCCCATTTATAAGAATCTCAGCCTTGTGAGACAGACAAGGAAGAACAGGAGACAATGGTGATTGATGATCTGAGGGGTCAACTTTTCAGAAGGGCAGGCACCTGAGCAGAGAGAAGAAGAATGGGCTGTTAACCCATTGTTTTCCTTGGATAGAAATGTACTTGAATATTATTAAAATATCAAAAAAATGTGAGTCCCTCTCACTTAAATTTTGTATTGTAAAACAACATTGGAATCATTTTATTTACATATGAAAGATGTACATGGAGTTTTATTGGCTTATTAAAGATATCCATAAGTTAGTTTTGTCCTCCAAACTCATACATTAAAATTGAGGATGTTGGACCCAAGGATGGGGGACAGAGGAACATAATCACCCCAGTCTGAGGTTTTCATGACACCAAGTTTTCTTCTCCTCATGGCCATTTGCCCCATCAGCATGTTCCCAAACACCGCAAAGAGCAGAGGAGACTGGAGTCCTCATTCCTATCCCAGCCAATCAACAATACGGTTAGAGACAGAGAACCCAACCATTTCAAAGATGGGACACATAGAAAAATTTTGGGCCAATAGAAAAAAGGAGAGAAGGGGAATCAGCCGGTAGGACACACTAAATCCAGATTAAATTATAACCCTTCCCCCTAGAGTCACTGGGCTCCTGATTTCTGGGACTATTTTCTCAGTAAATTTCATTCTTATCTTGCCCCAAACTGTTTTCCTGTCTTTTAATTCTTTAACTGATGGAGAAGAAAGAATCCACTGACCAACTGGTATCAAACTCTTACCCCACCCCAGATGATATCAGGAAGTGATGCCCTCTCAGGGGTGGGCAAATTACAAGGGGTACAGATCCCAGAGAGAGATTTCTTGCCCAGTCTGCGACATGAAAATTGAAGAGCATGTGATTTTCAGTGAAGCTGAAAACCCCAACCCTGCTGGCATTTCTGCCTCAGGCTTCTCAGACAGACTCCAGGGTGTGTGATGCTTCATTTGCTCCATCTATGGCCTGTTACTACAGACAGCAAGTGATGAAGGCAGTGAGAATGATTAGACAGTATTTCACTTACATATGTCTGATGCTTTCTTATTGGATGGACGATAACATGTGCAAACTGGTAGCCCTCAGAATTAAGAAAATACACACACATTCTGTGTGTGTGTGTGTGTGTGTGTGTGTGTGTTTGTGTGTGTGTGAGAGTGTGCTTGGGTGTGTGTTCTACGAGCATGTGCAGATGAGCATGTGGGTTTGTGTTCACACACATGGTTCTTCCTCGATCCCTATCCACCTGACATTTCGAGACAGAATCACTCGCTGAACCCGGAGCTGATCAATTCGGCTAGCCTAGGTAGCTAATGAGCCCCAGAGACCACCTGTCTCCTCTTGCCTGCTCTAGTCTGTAATTATTGATTACATATCCACATATATCTATGGCAAAATAGTATCTCAGGCTGTCTTGAAACCAGTTTGAAAGCCTGGGGAAGATTTGGCAGCAGGCGGCATGGATGGAGGGGTTTGTATCAGTAATCATATCGTATTTTAACAAACCAATGCTTCATTTTGGCAGGACTCTTGAGACTTTTATTTGGAACATTTGGTTTTTAAAATAATGTAAAGTTTATCATTAACCCCCGAGGCCTTTTTATAATTAGATTCCATGTCAATGATCACATTTGCTTCTGGAACACAGTCTGGGAAGGAGAGAAGCCAGAGATCCTTTCAGTGTTCATGATGTTGCTTGAGTGAGTCCGGGGAGCTTCCTGTGCTGTGGAATATGTGTGCTTCCTCTCCTTCTCCCCTACCCAATCTGTGTGGTCACACACAGCTTTCTCCCTGCCCCATCCCCCTTCTTGTTACTGGCTGACCATGGTCATTTCAGCATCTATGGAGGTCAATGGGAGTCACGTGGGCCGTTTGGAAACAAGGCATCCCTTCTTGCTCTCTGTGCAGTCATAATCCTTAAAAATGTCAAAGGCATGGGGTCCAGGTCACTTCCTCCAGCGGCCACAGGAAGCAATCTGCAGTTAGAACAGCAGCACTTTGTGGCTTCGCCAGCCCATGTCGAGAACCCTGTTTGTTCCTGGAGCACAGCATAAAATCCAGAGGACTGGTTTTCCGCATGCAGGACTTTTGTATGTCGGTGCTTAAGTACAGCTCTAAGTTCCCACAATTCATAACGACTTAAAGATTCTTTTTCATTGTGTTTAAAAATGTTAAAAGTAGCATTCTGTCCATGTCTTTGTGGCACTGATTACTGCAATCAAAACCCTGGATGAAAGGGTATGTTTTCTAATGCTTTCTAAGGTGCAGAGAGATTGGGTAGAAAATTAGTTAGATTTGCAGCTTAGTGTTTTCTAAAACAACAACAGTTATCAACAAGCAAATTGATGTAATTGGTGTGATTGATGGCATCTGGTTCTGACACACTAGCCACAGACAAAGCCCCCGAGGTTGGTGATTGAGACGCCACTGCTCTACTACAGGTGTGTGCCAAGCAGGCTTGGAGAGTTACAAAAATCTCCACTTGTTTCCCCTGAACACAAGGCTCTAGGCTCTTACTTCTATAGAAATAAAACGACACATTTCTTTAAACAAAAATACCAGATCCTGAGACTTTATACCATGCAGATCGATAATTTGAAGATCAGATAAAATTTTCTACCAGAGAAAAGTAAAGGGCATCTCTGAGTTAGTGGTTCCTTAAAACTGTCAGACTAATAGAATCAAAGATTGTGTAGACACACTTGAAAACAAAGACTGCTTTACGTGTAATCTAGAGGTTTATTCTGTGTTGACTTCCGGCTTACCGTATTATGCCCACTGTATTTGTAAAACTCAGTCCTCTTGAGCTGGAGAGATGGCTTGGGGGCTAAGAACACTTGCTATGTAAGCCCGAGGACCCGAGTTCAAAGCCTCAGCACCCAGCTCAAAGCTAGGCATGGCCATGTGTGAGCTTGCAACCCCAGGCTACAATAAATAAAGAGAAGGCTCCGTGGGGATTGCTGGTGGTCAGCTTTTTTTCAGGTTCAGTAGCAAGGCCATCTCAAGGAAATAAGGAGGGGGTTGCAGAGCTGGACACCCAATGCTGTTATCTTCTGGCCTTGGCATACATACATACAAATTCATCACACACTCAGATAGACTCACACACAAACATGAATCAAAATGATAGCTTTAAGAACTCAGTAGTATCAAAATAAATAACCCATCTTTCTTTAACCGGACGTGTAGTTTTTTCTGGCCACTGAGGACTCAGTTGGAACCCAGGCTAATGCTGCCCACAGAACCACAGGCCGTGCCCCTGGGTCTGCACCATAGGCTTTGATCTTCGCAAATCGTCACCTCGAACATGTTCCCCGTGTAACTTGGCAGAGATCAGTTGTTCAGCATGCAAGGTCACAATTCAATTTCCTCCCTGTCAATCCTGCACCTTCCACGGTCCAGCCCGCAGGCTTCCTCCAGCAGGAAGCACTCAGGGTTACCCAAGTGAAGGAACCTTCCTCAGTATACTCTGGGGGCTGCTGTGGTCGGGTGTTCCACGTTTCTTGTCATGGGGTGTTGTGGAACGTGCTTGTTAGGGCTCATGTCGTTTGTTGTCACCGGAACGCCACAGTTTCCCCTCCCTCCTCTCCTCCTATTCTCCTCTCTCCACCTCCCCTCTTCCCCTATCCACGCCTCCACAAAAGAACCAGAAGGAATATTGTTGAACTCTTTCTATGAGACCACAGTCACTCTGATACCCAAACCACACAAAGACTCCACAAAGAAAGAGAATTAGAGGCCAATTTTACTCGTGAACATTGATGCAAAAATACTCAGTGACATACAGGCAAACTGAATCCAAGAACCCATCAAAAAGATCCCTTTGCAGCTGAGTTCTGTGCATAGTAAGCGATGAGAATTTAGGTAGCACATTTCTGCACACTGAAACCCGATTTTCCCAGAACCACTCTTGAAGATACTGTCTTTTGTCTGGTGTACATTTTTAACGGCTTTGTCAAAAAAATCGGGTAACTAAAGGGAAAAGCCATATGGAAGCTGACTACATCACAACTTCATTAAAAATGTAAGTTGAGGGATAGTAGAACACATATGAAAACAGAAAAGAAGGGGGATATTGAGGGCCAACTCATTAAGTAGGAATAGGATTGGGAGTGGGGTAGAGTGAGGAGGAGATATTAGGTGGTTAACAGAAGCCAAGTGTGTATGAACAAGCCTCATGGAAACTCAGTAGTTATCAAGCTCATTTCAAAACACAGCTTAAGAAAAAAAAAGATTTCAAGTGGAATTAGCTTGTCTGGATGCACAATGTTGAAAATTTCAGTGCAAGTTATGACACACCTCCCTGCACTTCCTCAGTCAGAGAGGTCCAGAGGTTTTTAATACAATGCAAGCTACTGTCATTGCCCTAGGCAACCAGCCATCACCACATGATGAGTTCCTATTGCTGAAGACACTACACACATTGGTGGCAGAACATAGAGGAATCAATCTCAAACCAACCTGGGAATGTCTTCCCTGCTACATAGCTTCATAGTGCTCCATACACGGGCTCTGGGAGAGAATAAATATCAGTGGTCTTACCTAGCACAGGAACATGTATAATTGTAATGGGGATAGTGGGGGCCCTTTGTTTGTCCTGGCCGCACAGCTAATACACCCGAATAATCATACAGAAACTGTATTCATTAAAACACTGCTTGGCCATTAGCTCTAGCCTCCTATTGGCTAACTCTGACATTTTTATTTAACCCATTTCTTTTAATCTGTGTTCACCTCGAGGTCATGGCTTACCGGGAAAGATTTAGCGTGTCTGACCTGGCATCTCCATGGTGGCTCTCTCTGACCGTGCTTTCTTCCTCCCAGAATTCAGTTCTGCCTTCTCCGCCTACCTAAGTTCTGCCTTATCAACTAAGCCAAAGCAGTTTTTTTTATTAATTAACCAATGAAAGCAACACACAAACACAAGAACCTCCTACATCATATAATGTCCTGTCAAGCAGGTTGTGCTTACCAGCGACTTAGTGACATGACCATGCTGTGCTCTGATCAGATATGAGGCCTGGTTCATAGGAGGGAATTTTGGTCAAAATCCCATTCTGGGGAAGACACAAGTTCTAAGGTAAAACTTGCTATTGTTAGTTTGCTGAATGGATATTTTGTCATAGTTCCTTCTAAACAATCCTGTTCATGTTCATAAATCAGGGTTGCTCTTGGCCTGGGTGAGGGGAGCTTCTTTCTGGAGTGGGCAGTTGTCATCTGAGAAATGCATGACTGGCTAAAGTGATGGGAACAAGATGGGGCACCTATATTAATCCCACTACTATTAAGACCCAAAGAGCATCATGGAAGGCAAGCAGAAAGCATGAAAGAGCTAAAGAATGGGGAGGGTGTTGTGGAAATATTATCTTCTGATCATGGAATGACTGTTGAAGTCATGATCTCACAGCATCTGTAGCTACCTACAAAAAACCTATAAAGATCAAATTATTCATAGTTCCAGTATCGATGAGGTAGATGTTCTCCAGACCCAAGGCCTAACTGGGGAGCTATTGGCAGCTATCATTTCTGCAGAAGGAGAATCATTCTTTGTTAGGATGTGACCACTAGAAGGAGTCCCATGCATTCTTGAATGGCTCCACAGTCATGCAAGTACAGCCAGCACTAATGGGATTCAATGAGTATTCAAAAATGGAGAAAGACATGAAATTGGGAAAAGCATTTGGGAGCAATATTTGGTAAAGTTATAAGGGAAACAGAGGTTGATATGAATACATTTCATTGTACACAAGTATGAAATTCTTAAATATAAAAAGATAAACAAATTAATTATGAATAATAGTATTAATTGCAGCCAACAAAAGCAACTACTTAAGTATTTTGTCACTGGCGTCCAGGACAATTCCCTATCACCCCTAAGCATGTTGTCTTTCCCTGGGACTCTTTCGTATATCACAGATGTGTCTAATCTAAGGAAACAGAAGGACAAGGTTAGCTGCCAAGCCCGAATCACCTCTGGTCCTCGGTTTCCCCTTAGCTCTCTCTCTCTCCTGGATGGCCAGGAGATTTATAGCAGGATTGTCCTGAATTTCTCAGGAAGGTCTGCAAGTTCATCAGTGAGGACATCAGAAGAGCACAGGACAGAAGACAGAAATCCAGCTTTTTGTTTGGCTTAAATACATGAGAAACTACATGAGAAACCCAGAGGCGAGCATGATGAATCTCTTCTTTTCCCTTTGAGTTCTTTTGAAAGGTGTACTGGGGTAGGGCACCTCCCCTGTGTGCTCAGTTTCTTTTGATACTTCTGGATCAGGGGTATGATGAGTTGAATAATCTAGAAAGGCATTCAGAGGAAGTCCCAGACTTGGGGTAGATAGGTAAGAATTGTTCAGATGCAAAGTACGTCACATTGGATCAAGGTATGCTGGGAAAGAGGAAGGCTGTGCTTCAAGATAGAAACACAGGCTACATGCTGCAAAGTACAGGTTGTGACTCCTCTAGAGGAGCTGTGTGTGTTGACTTAACTTCTAGTTCCTTAGTCTGAAACAGAATTAAAAACACCATGAGATGAGGCTAAGGGTGGCTCTCATTAGGAGCAAGAACAGCATGTACAAGGGTTTAATTAAAGCTACTTGAGACAGTAGAGAGCTAATAGAGCCCCTGTCTGACTTTTTAACATCTATCCTGTGCTGTTCTAATGTATTATTAAATTACATAATCTGTACACGTTCTTGGGAAAGGAGCATGCCCAAAGTTACTTGACCCCTCCTCTACGTGTGTGTGTATGTGTGTGTGTGTGCGCGCGCGCGAGCACATGCACATATCATGACGTCAAGACAGGGCTTCGTTCTGCTCTGAGCATGCTCCAGTTCTAAGCACTGAGTTTTGTTCTTCTCTCATTATGCACCTCTTCTTTCAGCTACTGTTATTTTCAGTTCCCTGCCATGGGCAGGGCTTTGTTTGTCACTGGGGACTGACCCATAAATACAACATAGCCTTCTTCTCGTGGAGTAAGGAACAGAAGAAGTGCAGACCGATATCCAAAATATCACGGCTTTCTAAGAAACCACTGAGATGTTCTGGGGATCGCCCTCCTGGAGTGAGGGTGTGTTAGTAAGGGCTCTCTAGAGGAACAAAACCAATAGTGTGTGTGCGTGTGTGTGTGTGTGTGTGTGTGTGAATAACTTCTTGAGCAGGAGATTTGGCTCAGTGGTTAGAAGCACTGGATGTTCTTCCAGAGTACCCACGTGCAGCTGCAGGTACCCATAGGAAGCTCACAAATGCCTGTACCTATAGCTCTAGGAGACCCACTGCCTCACCCATACACACATACGCACATAGTTTAAAATAAAATAAACATTTTATCAAAAAATAAAAGAATTTATTAAATCACCTGACCTTGAAACAGCAAGGAGAGTTGTTTCACACTACAGAGGCTAAGAATCTGGGTGTCACTCAGTTCCTGAGCTTGGGTGGCTCATCAGTTGGATTAATCCTGCATATTAATCTCACTTGAAAGCCTGAGAACTCATAACTTCTCGCTCCACAAGCCTGCGGTCTTCTGTAGTCCACAAGGCTGGGAGCCTCTGCAGTCCACAAGGCTGGGAACCTCTGTAGTCCACAAGGCTGGGAGCCTCTGCAGTCCACAAGGCTGGGAACCTCAGAAGTCCGCAAGGCTGGGAGCCTCTGTAGTCCACAAGGCTGGGAACCTCAGAAGTCCACAAGGCTGGGAGCCTCTGCAGTCCACAAGGCTGGGAACCTCAGAAGTCCGCAAGGCTGGGAGCCTCTGCAGTCCACAAGGCTGGGAGCCTCTGCAGTCCACAAGGCTGGGAACCTCAGAAGTCCGCAAGGCTGGGAGCCTCTGTAGTCCACAAGGCTGGGAGCCTCTGCAGTCCACAAGGCTGGGAACCTCAGAAGTCCGCAAGGCTGGGAGCCTCTGCAATCCACAAGGCTGGGAGCCTCTGCAGTTCACAAGGCTGGGAGCCTCTGCAGTTCACAAGGCTGGGAACCTCTGCAGTCCGCAAGTCTGTGAGCCTCAGAAGTCCGCAAGGCTGGGAGCCTCTGCAGTCCACAAGGCTGGGAGCCTCTGCAGTCCCCAAGGCTGGGAGCCTCTGCAGTCCCCAAGGCTGGGAGCCTCAGAAGTCCGCAAGGCTGGGAGCCTCTACAGTCCCCAAGGCTGGGAGCCTCAGCAGTCTCAACATGGTATCAAAAATCCGGAGCAGGTGGTAAAGAGTCAGCAGTGAAAGCCTGGAAAAGCTGGTTCCGATATCAGAGGGAGAGTCAACAGTAGCAGCAGCAACAGGGTAAGTCGAATTTGGCTTCAGAAAAGACACCAGTTTGCTCTTGACTAAAGCAGGCAGGAATCATAAGAAGCTTCAGGATAACGTCCTATTCTCTCTCTTCCCTTCAGTCCCCACACCTCGCGATCTCACGGGGCCTGCAATCTCAACATTTTATTTTGGCATGGTAGATGCGCCAGTTCTTATGAGTGGCATGAAATGTGTTGTCTTGCTGTACATACAGCTATTAACATGAGGGGTAGTCATTAAGGCAAGGATCCATTGCCAAGATGTAAAAGGCTCATAAGCCACAGCTGATTCTTGTCACAGGCCTCATAGTCTCTGTAGCTTGAGGCACAAAGGAGGAGTTAGCTCCTCTCTGTGCTCACATACACACATATTTTTGCTGGGGTCATAAACTTGACTTCTGGGTGTGAAATAATTTATCAACTCATTCCTCTTAATGCCCTTAGCATTTGGGGCTTGAAGATGGAGTCTGAATAAGAAAGAGAGAAGACAAAAAGTCAGTGACATGAGTCTTTTGTTCAGAAACTTGGGTAATCTCTGTGCTAGTCACCTTAATTAAGAACTGTCTAGGTCAGTTCAGCCTGTGGGCATGTCTGTGGGACACCATCACTAATGTAGAAGGACCAAGTCCATGTGGGTGGCACCATTCCCTAGGCTGGAGGTCCTGAACAGCATGAGAGGAAGAAGTGAGCTGAGAGAAGTGAACCAAGGTCAGACATTCACTCCCTTTATTCTCTTGATTGTGACTGCGATGCATTTGCTTCTTGCCTTGATGCCCTGCACTACGGGACTATAACCTAGAATATTCATCAAAGGACACATCTTCCTCCAAGTTGCCTTTCACCAGGATATTTTATCACAGCCACAGAATCCAAACTGGAACATTCTGACCTCAGAACACATTCTTCCTCAAGATTTAATTTTCCTCAATGTTCTTACTTAATTTAGGACAGCATTGGGACTAAGCTGGTGTATGTTCTGAGAGCACAGTCAGCTGCGAATCTCTACTTCTCTGCAGGCTTCCTGGCACTGAAGAGTGAAGAGAATCAGTGTTCAGGAAAGCAACGTAAGTCCTTTGCTGATTCTCACAGAAGTCTTTATCAGATAGGGAAGATTTGGAATCCAGTCCTTATACAAACAACGTGGAGGTGGCAGTCTGGCTCTAATACTAAATCTGACCATCAGAAGGAAAGAATTAAGTCTCCCAGTCTTTGGACAGTGTAGAGCCTGAAGCAATAATGTATCAATTTCCAAAGGAAACTAGGTTTTCTGGTTAGCTAGAAATTAAGTGATATTTCTATCATTGAAGTTTCTTCTCTATCAGCAGAGTTACTTTTTACCAATGATGTGATCATGGCTCCCCTCCTGTACATTTGTGAGTGGAAGAATCATTCTGCTATGGGCTTAACAAACTCATCTTGCTGAAAATCTAGTAACAGCATAAATATCATACAATATACAATATATAAGATGTTAAATTAGAAGTAAGTGGGAATATAGAAAAGTCGTTCTTCTTGATTCCATCATATAATATATATACATATGGAATATAAATATATTCACAGATATACAAATAACACGCAAATACAAATATATACATATAATTACAACATATGTTTACTGTGTGAGTGTGTGTGTCTACATGGCAGAATTTTTTATTTTGAGACAGGGTATCACACTGTTGCCCATGCTGGCCTGGAACTCAATAGGTAGTCCAAATCTTCTTGCACCATCCCCATGATTTTTGGGATTATAACATAAGCTATTATGTCTAGTCTGTATTACAACCTTAAATAAAGAAATGAATGGGACAAAATATCAGAATTAAACAGTTTTCTTTAAAACATTTGTAAGATTTATGATTTGAATTATTGATTAAATATGATTGAATTAGTCCACAAATTGGTGGAGGCTTTGTAAAGAGCTAGTAAATTTCTTTCCTGAAGTGAGCCAAAGCCCTTTTGTGGTATAGCACAATGGTGATGGTGGACGAGGACCACAGGATGGGATGGTCTTCTGCCTCCATCAGAGAAGTCCCCCAACTCCAGCGGTGCTCAGCAGGAAACAGCTGTGCCTAGGGGATGCTTGGCAATATCTAGAGACAGCTTTGACCACTTCATCTAGAGGCTGGGAGGCATGGGTGACATTATTGTCTGTTGGGTAACACTAAGATATTGCTCAATGCCAGTACATTAAGAATAACCACAGAGAGCACCAAGGTCAAGATGTCAGTGGGCATGGTGCATTGAGAGGCAAATCACCACACTGAGTTCATACTTGAGACATGTTTGCTTTCACATTGAAAGCTAAAGTAGAGGCACACGATAATAGGGATAGAAATATGTTTTAGCATAATAGGGCCAGAGTAAATAAAATCTCCCATCTGGCTTCCATGTTGGGGCCAGCGGAAAATTTAAGACTATATTTCTACAGCTTGGGCAAGTTCTTGTGGTGAGGCGCTCCAACTGAATATTGAATTTGGCATAAGTACTCGTTTTTGTTGGATGTTTGCATATAATTTTATTAATTCAACTTTCACCACATTCCAATATTTTTGGTGAACATGGGACTCTCAAATCAGCAGGCCATCTGCTGGAGATGTGGCAGGAACTCTCCTGCCAAAGATCTGGAAAGATGCAAAGATGCAGAGCACGGGCAGCCCATACTGTCTTTGTGAAATACACGAAATAATTAAAATGCTGTACTTGCAGTTGCCTGGATGAATTGTCAAACTCGCACTTTCAATTTTTGCTGACAAGCCTTATGAGGATTCAAATCAACAAGAAGGGTGCTCGGAAAAAGATCTTTCTATAGAGAGATGCCTATATGGGTGAGTGAAAAGATATTGATTAGTGCACATAAGGAATGCTTTGTAGTTAGTGCGGATTTTAATAGTGCATGCATAAGAATGCTCCTATAATGAGCACATCTGTTTGGTAAGATCCACCTACACTGGGACCAGTGGTGTGTTCTGGCATGTGAACACATAGAATTTACATAGCATTATCTGAGATTCAAAGCTTCCGTGGGTCTTCATTTCAGAACCCTTGCATAGAGCTTTCATGTTGAGGATTTGGGGAGCATTGTGTGTGCACACGCTCATGCATAAGAGGTGCATGCATATGTTTACCTCTGTGCAGAAGTAAGTGGCTAACCTCAGGTTGCTTTGCTCTGGGACTGTCGTTCTTATTCTTTGAAGACAAGGTCCTCACTAGAATCTGAGGCTCAGCAACTGGACCAGGCTGACTGGCCAGGGAGTCTTGGATCCTCCTGGCACCATGTCCCTATCAGTGAAATTACAAGAAGGTACCATCACTCCTGGCTTTTTGTGTAGATCTTGGCATCTAACTCAGGTCTTCACACTTAATGTGACAAGCCCTTTACCAACTAAGCCATCATCACAGCACTGCCCATGTTGTTTAAAGGGAGACACCAATCCTCTTTAACAGGATATTTGCCATTGGAGTTAGGGTAATCCACGGTTTCCAACAGTGTTTACACGTGTGTGTGTAACAATCTTTAGCACTAGTGTCCATTGAAGTTTTAAGACGCCATGCCTCCACAGAGCAGACAATAAATCAATGGATAGGGTACTTTTCTTTCTGTCATGGGGATGTTCCAGGGAGACTCAAAACCTGTTTAGGATGACTTTTCAATGCCTTCAAAAGTTAGAATTTAGAGTTCAGATCTAGAATTAAATTAAAGAGAGTCAGGACCTTACATTTCCCACTCAAGCTGACTCCCCACTCCTCTGCTGTCCCAGAAGGCAGAGCAGGGTCTCTGCATCTGCCATTCCTGGAAAAACCCTCTCTCAGTGATGCCTATGATTCATGTTCTCAGTTAAGCTTCTACCCAAGTGTTAATACTTCTCAAGAGATGTCCCTACATACTCTTGGCTTGTCTGGGCTCTTTAGGGGTCTTGGATTTATTATATCTATTGGCTTATGTCTGCTTCTTTTCCTTTTCACTCTCTTGTTCTTTTATTGATATAGCACTAATGTTCCATGTGAATGGTACAATGTACATTTTGTATACAAAATCCAATTCCATCACTAAAAAGTCTCCTATATTTAAGAGTTTAAACGCTATGCATGTTTAAACTCTCTTGGAGTGTGTGTCATGTTCTACCTAGTGGCATGTGTCCACCATTAATTAAAGTTTGCATAAAACAGATTGAATGAGTTAAATATGCCATGTATTTCCTATAATGTCAAGGTTTTTGTATTTATTTAATTCATATGTCTGCGTGTATCTGAGTTTATGTTGGTGTACCGTATGCATGCAGCACCCACAGAGAACAGAAGAGGCTGTCTAACTGCCACTAGAAACGCAGGCATGTGTGAGATGCCATGTGGGTGCTGGGAACTGAACCCAGATCTTCTGGAAGACAGCAGGTACTCTTAACTACTGAGCTATTTCCTCAGCCCTGACTTCCCCCATTTTTTATAGACACAGCCAATAGAAATAAACATTTAAATATGCTAAGTGTTTTCCAGGTTTACTCTGTTATCATATTAATAAAGCCTGCCATAACCCACCCAGTTAGACCATGTTGGTATCCCTAACTTGTAGGTAAGAAAACTCAGCAAAACAAAGTGACATTATCTACTGACCCCAAACCCTGGGACTTGGATCTCAGACCTAAGATTTTTGCCACTTACACTTTCCTGAGTGAGGTTGGCCATCAAGTCAGAGTGTCACTGTATTTATCACAACATCGGAGGTGAGAATCATTTATTTGCTTCACAAAAGCTACTCAATATGCTTCACAGGACAGAGAAAATTGTGATTTTATGAATCTTACCTCCCTTCAAGAAAACAATTTAGCTTGCACTATCAAGGAAACACTAATGATATAAACAGCGTAAACCCTTGGAGTGCATACCTTCAAATATTTGACCTTGGAAGGAATTACAATGCTTTGGGCTTCTTGCAATTTGAATTCTACCCAGCCTCCTGAATCAGTCACTGCCAGTGGGATGCTGAAATACAGCACAAAAGGAAAATGATTGTAGTGGTAATGAGTTTTATTCCCCGAGGTTCAACAAACAAGCAGTTGTTTTATTATTCTGGAATAAAATGCTTTGCACTGTGCATCCCAAACCATTTTAGGTAAGTGATCAATCTCTCAGATCTGAAGAGTTCCCTCAGAGCAATGGCATTGGTTAGACCTGATCTCAGAAAGGCAGGCAGTGCCAGGGAGACCCAACTCTGTTTGTTTATTCTGTGTTAAATGACAATAGTGCTGATGAACTTTTGTAAGCACAAACAATGGTTTCTAAGAAGTCAGAGTAATTTACAAATGCCCAAAGAGAGCACTGTTTCTCTGAACAGAACCAAACAGCCAAACTCATTGTGATGTTTCATGCAGAGGTGTAGGGTTAAAGAGATGGCCATTCAAAACATGTTGGGATAGCTTGAGTACTGTGGTGGTTTGAATGAGAAGGGCCTCTATAAGCTCATATATTTGAATGTCCAGTCCCCTGTTAGTGGAACTGTTTGGGAAGGATGAGGGGTGTGGACTTATTGGAGGAGATGTGTGACTGTGGCTGGGCTTTGGGATTTCAAAAGTCCTTGGCAGACCCAGGCTTATTCTTTCTCTCTGCCTGAAACTTGTGAATCAGATGTGAGTTCTCAGCTGCTTCTTCAGCACCATGCCTGTCTGCTTCCTGCCAACATGCTCCCTGCCATGATGATCATGGACCAATCCTCGGAAACTGTAACAAACCCCCAGTTTATAAGTTGCCTTCATCATGAGTTTCATCACAGGAATAGAATGGTAAGTAAGACAGATGCTGTGTACAAAGACTCATTTAATCCCTTATTAAACAGTCTTTTAAATAGTTACTAATTGGGATAGACATTCATAAACACTGTCAGCTCAACTACCTGAGTGGCTAACTTTTATCTGGTGAGACATGATTGGCTTTGTTGTCCTATGTCAGCTAAGTTGCCACAAACATTACCAAAGCCTCAGATCTATCAGCTCCAAGATGACAGCTCTTCTATCCCCTCCTTTTGTCAAATGTTCTGCAGAGCAATTTGGTTTATCCTGATCATAAATTCAGATGTTTTTGATTAGGGTCAGAAACATAGTTGCAGAAACTCCTTCCGAAAATAGCCTTTAAGATACTGGCCCACTTTGGGCGTGGTCTCATGTGCTATAAGTGCAGATAAATAGCATGCACAGCCCCCCTTTCTGCTGGATTCAGTTCCAGTTCCCAGCACACACAGAAGACTGCGGATCTCCTCCCTTACTGTGAGTTTATCCCCAAATAAATAAACCTTTGTTATCTACCATTTCAGGCTATTGTGGAACCTTGTGGTACAACTACAGAACATGAGCCAGATCAGAACAAAGTTTGACTTGCTGTGGTATGATGGTCGGTTTGACAGGCACTCAGTCATGGGTCTGTCCATGTAATACAATAATAAGTGAAATTCTGGGCAGTTTTGGCCTTCAACCTGGGTTCTGGATATCAGGAGAATTGGCCTCTCATGGTAGCTTCACACACTGAGTGTTTGGAGACACAGTTGCTGGTCTTCATGAAATTTCCCATTTTCAAGATGGTGGCCTCATTCATATGGAAATAAGAGTGTATTTTTTTCCCAAAAAATTTAAACTGATGAATGGCTTCTCTTGCATGTAAGTTTCAAAGTTCTTTGGTATTCTGTTTTAATCATTGTTCATATTTAGTCATCAGTTGTTCCCAACTGTGTGAGGGGAGTTAAACACAAAGTAGTGCTCCATTTGGCCAAGTAAGCAAGGCCCATCTTTCTCCCTTTTCTCCTCCTCCTCTTCCTCTTCCTCCTCCTCCTCGTCCTCCTCCTCCTCTTCCTCTTCCTCTTCCTCCTTCTTTTTCTCCTCCTCCTCCTTCTTCTCTTCCTCGTCCTTCTCCCTCTCCTCCTTTTTCTTCACCAGAAGCCTCCACATAAGAACAAAGCTAAATATAAAAAGTTGTGAGATCCTGTCATTATTATCTCCTTTTCATTGGTTACTTTTCTTATTGATATGATAAAATAATTGATAAATTGAGCTTAAAGAGGGGAAATTTATTTTGGCTCACAGTAAGAGGATGTGGTCCATCCTGGAATGAGGTGTGTCAGCAGGAGCCCGGGGCTGATGACTTTCTGGAAGCACGAGCAGTGGTTTTCCAGAAGTCAGAGTACTTTACAAATGTCCAAAGATAGTGCTATTTCTCTGAGCAGAGTCCGCCAGCTTCATTGTGATGTTTTAAACAGTAGTGTAGGGTTAAAGAGATGGCCATTCAAAACATGTTGGGATATCTTAAGTACTATGAGCTGCATATATTTGAATGCTTGGTCCCCAGTTAGTGGAACTGTTTTGGCAGGATGGGGAGGTGTTACAGTCAGGAGGTAGGGAGAGGATATTAATGCTTAGTTCTCCTTCTTCTCATTCTGTTTGAGACTCCACCTCATCAGTGGTGCTGTTCCCGTTCAAAGTGGCTCTTTCTTCATCAGTTAAAACTTTATTGAAACACCCTCCAATGTATGCACAAAAGTGTGTCTGGTTGGTGGTTCTAAATCCAGGCATCTTAACAGTCATTATTAACCATCACACCACAAAGCCTCTAAATAAGTCATAATCATTTCCAACCAGAGAGCCAGTTAATATAAGATGAAACAAGAGGGGGAGTTTTCAAAATCACCCATGTTTCTCTCTTCATTAAGGGGCAGACGATGAAGCTTTTGAGAATAATCTAGATTTCCTTGGTGGCACTTAAGGTCAAGGTTTCAGGCTGTCATAGGTCTGAGTTTGGAGTGGATCCAATGAGGAGTAGGTGTTTTCAGGACCCCTGTGAATTAAGAGCCATTTTCTTCACAACACTAACGTTTGATTTGATAGTTTCACTGTTTGGCTCCAGGGGCGCAAGAGCAGAGATGGGCAAGATGCCAGACTCCTCACACCTCTTTCCCTCCTTAGCAGTGCCTGTCCTAGGGTAATGACTTCAGAGCTTGCCTTGTGACCCATTTAGTTTAACCAGACCCACCCCTAGACTGGGACCAGCCGCTGGAGCCTGATGAGATCAATAGGGGATGCACAACTCAAGACGTAGCTCAGTCTTTCCCTGACTGTCTCCACAGGGAGTAAAAGAGTCTGCACATTTTGGTTGCACATTATAGAGAAACCAAACTGGAAGTGATCTGAAAGCTTTTTCTCTGCCTGATAGACTCCATAGTGCTGGAAGGAGCTGTGTGGGCTGCTAGGGGAAGAAAAGCCTTCAATGAAGTCATGCAAATATGAGTCAATGAACTACAGCAGTACCCTGACAGGAGAGGTGTGCCCTCTCCCAATAGTGGCCTGACAGACGAGGTGTGCCCTCTTCCAATAGTGTGCCTAACAGGCGAGGTGTGCCCTCTCCCAGTAGTGGCCTGACAGGCGAGGTGTGCCCTCTCCCAGTAGTGGCCTGACAGGCGAGGTGTGCCCTCTCCCAATAGTGGCATGACAGGCGAGGTGTGCCCTCTCCCAATAGTGGCCTGACAGGCATGGTGTGCCCTCTCCCAATAGTGGCCTGACAGGAGAGGTGTGCCCTCTCCCAATAGTGGCCTGACAGGAGAGGTGTGCCCTCTCCCAATAGTGGCCTGACAGGCATGGTGTGCCCTCTCCCAATAGTGGCGTGACAGGCAAGGTGAGCCCTCTCCCAATAGTGGCCTGACAGGCATGGTGTGCCCTCTCCCAGTAGTGGCCTGACAGGAGAGGTGTGCCCTCTCCCAATAGTGGCCTGACAGGCATGGTGTGCCCTCTCCCAATAGTGGCCTGACAGGCGAGGTGTGCCCTCTCCCAGTAGTGGCCTGACAGGCAAGGTGTGCCCTCTCCCAGTAGTGGCCTGACAGGAGAGGTGTGCCCTCTCCCAATAGTGGCCTGACAGGCATGGTGTGCCCTCTCCCAATAGTGGCCCGACAGGCGAGGTGAGCCCTCTCCCAGTAGTGGCCTGACAGGCATGGTGTGCCCTCTCCCAATAGTGGCATGACAGGCAAGGTGTGCCCTCTTCCAATAGTGTGCCTAACAGGAGAGGTGAGCCCTCTCCCAATAGTGTGCCTAACAGGAGAGGTGAGCCCTCTCCCAATAGTGGCGTGACAGGCAAGGTGTGCCTTCTCCCAATAGTGGCATGACAGGCAAGGTGTGCCCTTTCCCAATAGTGGCATGACTATTTGGAGGTAAAGAGATCCCGGACTCATTAGGGGCAGGCTTGATTCTGTTTATCTGATTGACATTGCTTGAAATCAGCTTCTATATTTGTCTGGTTTTAGCTCTAGGCAATTGTTACCCTCAGCCTTAAGCAAAGAAGCCTTTCTTTACAGTGCCTCCCCTGGACATTTGAGTGCCCAGTCCCAGACAAGGTGTGTATGGCGTTCCTGACAAGGTTCAGGGAACATGAAGATGAGGGAGGAGAATGTAAGAGCTGGAAGGAGAGCTGGGGAACGATGTCTCCTGAGGGATGCACAGCCATTGCAAGCATTAACTCTCAACACCTGAAGATAACTGCGGTTAGTTTGCAAGAATGGGCCCGTCAACACTCAGAGAAGATGAAAAAGGAACTCTCGAGGGAGGGCCCTGTCTCTCATTACTGAGCTATTTCCTAAAGAAAATGTTCTGTTCCTCCCAAAGTTAGCAAGTGATGTGTTACAAGCACTGTTCCGGATCACAGGAGCGTCTTAATATGTGTGGAACTCTCATTTTCCTCTTATGTGGGTATCTTTAAATTTTAATAGGGGCGAGGAAGGTGATAGCTTTAACTTTGAGAACTTTGCCAAGCAGACACAACAATGCAAAGTGAGAAGACTAGCTTGAAAGGGATGGTGTATGATTGACTTCAAGAAAATACACTTGACCTTTAAATAACAAGCACAATAGTAATCAAATTACTAAGCAATTGCTATAGACTTCAGCATTAACAAAAATAAGGGCAATAATGATAGCTAGATTTTAGTTAATAAGATATTGAAGTGCCATACATTATTTTTTAAAAAATCACACTTGTCTGCAAGTTTAATTTACTCATAGGCTGTTTGACCACCATGAGGAACCTTTCACGAGCAAAGGTCTGATTAATCATGCCAAGAGGTACCTAAAATGCAGGGAGAGAAAGGTGAATTCTTGCCGAAGGAATTACTAGAGAGAATAAGAACAACCGATTGCTTATAGAACTAGTGGAAGAGATGAGTGAGGGCTGGCACACGGCGGGATGGTACCACATTGGGAGAACAAGAGGCTTTGGAACCATCCAGGAGGCTTTGGATCTGAGACTTCAGACAAGGGCCTCATGAGCTTCCCACAGGCAGCTGGTGTGGGCGAAGGCATCCTGCTTCCACAGCCTCCAGACAGTGTAAGGGACACTGTGGGTTCCAGGCAGCGCATCGGAACAAAGGCACCTAGCAGATAGACTGAGCGTGCGTGCTGCCGTGCACACACATGGGATGTGCTTTCTTTGAGTGGCTGTAGTTAACAACTCCTCTGATTTAATATGAGCTGTTAAAAAGAATCACTGCACTTCCACCAAATTACCATACCACTAAAAATGTTCCCCAACCTGTCAGCGCTGCGCCTACAGCTCCAACCTTCCGAGGGTTTATCTTTCATGGGGTGTTTGATCTTTTCATCGCCAAAACACGAAGACAAATAACTCAAATGCACACAAACCCACTCCTTCCTTGTGCTTCAGGGAGCTACTCTCGGAGTTCAGAGCCCCCATGTCCCTCCACCCGGTATGAACAGCTCAGCAAGAGAGCATTGGCTGAGAACACCAAGCATGATGCACTGGCAGATGGAGTGTGTGGCCATTTTTGAAGAAGAACACATTTATGAATTTAATTAGGAGGAGATGCGACAGCGCCTTTCCTTGCTTGCATAATTTTGGAGACAATCGTGACGAGGTGCACGGCTTCTCCTCACCCAGATTCCCTCCTGACGCGGTCTCTCATTCTCTTCTCTTTCTATTTACTTCGTCTTTCTAAAGGCCTCTCCCCCAGCTTAGGAGTTGACTCACAAACAGTATTTACACAACTTTTCTTTTCACGTATTTGTGGTAAAGATCAGCTGTTGCTGTGGTTATTTTAACAGGACACCCACTTGGCACAAGCACAGTTAATTTCTGGCCACAGAGCGCTCACAGCAGCCTGCCTCTGAGGAAGATCATAGACTGGGAGTCAGGCCATTGTCATGCTCGTCCTAGATTAGAGAAAAGCCACAATTTTTGGTCTACATGAGGTCCATTGCTTTCACACAGAATATTTTGTTGATAGAATCTGTGGCCTCACGGTAAATTAAAGGAAAATCGAAGGGCAAAGATACCTCTTAAATCATGTTCTTGATCTTAAATAGGAAACGTTTCAAGTGGGTCAGTGTGAATGAGGACCTGAGCTGCCTTTACTAATGGTGTAGGGTCTCTGAGGAGATGCGCAATATCCACAGAAGAAAGAAACTCCAGAAATAAAGGAGCACATGCAATAGTCTTCGACTCAGCCCTCTCTGAGTTTTGTGCAGTGGAGATGACAACCCCCACTCATATACATAGGATGAGGCCATTGAAGTGCAGCAACAGACGGAGGAAAACTGAAGTCCAGTAATCTAGAGGACCCCTACTCCTGCTCTAACCCCAGCCCTTCTAAGCCTTTTCCCCAAGCGGACCTCATTCTATTTAGCTCAAAGTGTTATTGAGGGAGAGTAGGGCTGCCTCCAGGGCCTCAGCCTAACTCAGAAATAAAGATGAATTGTGTACTGGGACATTTGCATAGCCACCTGATGTGGGATTTTTCTCTGTATGCTGTAAATACCATTAATGAATAAAAAACAAACAGATTTGGACCTATAGCAGGGCAGAAGTTAGGTGGGCAGGGAAAACTAAACTGAATGCTGGGAGAAAAAAGGGTGGAGCAAGAGAAAAACCATGGAGTTGCTGGAGATAGATGCTGGGAACTTTACCTGATAAGTCACAGCCATGTGGCAATATACACATTAATAAAATACATTAAATTAGTATAAGAGTTAGCCAATAAAAAGCTAGAGCTAATGGGCCAAGAAGTGATTTAATTAATAAAGTTTCTATGTAATTATTTCAGAGCTAAGCAACTGGGAACCAACAAGTGGCCCTTCTCCAACAGTCACGACTGGAGGTTCCTTGAACAACTTCATCAGAGTCCCCATTCATGAGGACACAGCACCTGAGCTCCCCTCAAAGGCTGTGTGGTCTCTGTGATCTGCTGTGGGATAATCCTTTCATATGCCATAGATATGGATTTCTCTCACTGGTTGATAATAGAGCTGATTTGGGCTATAGTGAGGCAGAATAAGGTTAGGCGGGAAAGCCAAACTGAAAACAGAGGAAGAAGGGCAGAGTCAAGAGATGTGAGCCATCTGGTAAAATATGCATTAGTAGAAATGGGTTACTTTAAGTTGTAAGAGCTAATTAGTAAGAGTCCTGTGCTATAGGCCTAACATTTTGCAATGAATATAAGCTGTTGTGTGATTATTTGGACAGATAAGCTCCACCTCCACTTACAGTGGTCTATTGTACTTCTTCCTCCTCCTGCAGGGAGCTGGTTGATTGCACTACCAGAGACAATGCAGATGGCAGAATAGGAGTTTCATGGTCCTTGGAACTGAGTTTTCCTCTTCTATATAAAGAGAAGTGAGCAGAGACAAGGCAAAATGGATCTCACCCTGAGTGAAGACAGAGCTTGAAGAATCAGTTGACAGTTCTTGTTCACTGAATGAGTCTAGATCAGTGACTGTTCCATGTGTAATGGCTAGCAGAACACATGGCATCCTCATTCTTCTGAGACAGTGTGACCACGGCCATCTAAGGTGTGAGAGTCATGATAGGCAACAAAATGAGTGTATGATATGAAGTCACCAGAGAAAACACAAAGAGGAAGGCGGAATCGAGGCGTTTCTCTGTTCTCCAAACTCTCCAGGAAGAATTTGAGGAGAGGAGTATGGGAGAGAAAACAGATAATGAAACAGTACTGTGAAAAACCATGGAATCCAGAAATAGTGGTTTCTAGAAGGCGGCACCCCTGAAAATCACGGAACGGACGAATGGAGGTGGCAGAGAGATGCTCACCTATGTCGAACAGGGCTGAGAGAACAGAAGGCAACTGAGGCAGAGGACTCTGAAGCCTCTTTCACGGGACTCTGGGATGTGTAGTCCCCATTGGCTTTCAACAAACCCTCTCAGGGATGAAGAGGGGCCAGCAGCACCAGAGATACAAGGATTGAGGAAGGGTTGATTAGGAAGCCCCTCCTGAGAACAAAGTAAAGACTAGACTCAGAATTGAAAAGGTGGGTCACGTGTGAGAAACATCAGCCCTAACCTGCTGCTGTTGGGAGGTTGGAGAAAGATCGGAGGATGCACATCTGAGCAGATGGAGACAAACCAGCTATGGGAGTAAGGCCAAAGAAAGAATTCATGGCATTTGGGAATGTTACTAGCTCTTGTGGGAAAGTTCAACTTAGATCAGAGGAAGGTTGGAAAAATCCTGGTCAGATATGCAGAGAGGAAGGCCCATCAAAGGAGGAGACTTCCAGAATTCTCACCAGCTCCTTATTTGTTTCCCTATCCTGCGTGTCCTTCTCTTTAGGGATATACCATGAGTAATACTTATTTAATTAGCTCACTTGCCCACTTGTTTAAGACCAACAAATCAGCAATAAATTCAAATAGTCTCCTGCTGTATTGATAACCACTCTTTCTCAGCTGTCTTCAGAGTGCCTACTAGCTCAGAAGCTCAGAAGGGAGAGGAGTCAAGACATGTGGGGGATGGTGGTAGGGGGCACAGAACACTGACAGTCTCTTCTTTTTGACTATATGACTCAGAAAACTCCCCACAGTGCTGGGTCTCCTGTTCATTGTTGGGCTTTGCTGTCTTCATATGATGCTATGATATCTAGATGCAAGATGGAGCGTATCTATGTCAGAACCCAGATCAGAATCCAGACCAACATTCGGAAAGAGCATATTTGTGGGAACATGACGTATTTACAGTCGATGAGGCAGTGCTTGATGTGTTTCCATTGGTTCTCCCCCTCACAAGCCCTCATTAGAGTCCTTCATCCACCTTACAGAAGCGAGCAGCTCCTAGCTGATGCTTGGTAATAGGACGTTCAGGGCTTCCTTATTCCTGTGTGATTAATGTCACTAGTGGTGGATAGTGAGTCCCTGGGAGTCCAGGTGGGTTTAGAAAATAAGAGGAACTCAAGAGCAACTCAGTTCAAAGCCACTCCAAGGATGACACCTGTATTTTCTGGTAACTGAGGTTTTGAATTTTTTTAATTAATTTATTTTTTTATTGTAAGTTACAAATTCTAGTTTTCAAAGACTGGGAAAGCACTTAGGAACACTGTGAGAGGGGAAGGGGGAGGTCCCCTTAAATTAAAATCTCTGGTTTCTACTCATGTACCTCTTAGTATTCCTTGTAGCAAGAGCCAAGCGTGTGGGGTGGGGGAAGAGAAGAGACATATTAAAATAAAAAATTGTAAAACTTTTCCTTCTTTTTTGCCAACTTAAAATACTTACTATATTTATGATTTAATCAACTCATTACTCCTGATCCCAAAAGAACACATCCCAGAATTAAAAAATCAGGGATTAAACTCTACAAAAAGCCGTTCTGCTTGAGCTTGTGAGCAAGGATTGGGACTATGTTTCAGAGGAGACAAATCCACCACCAGGATAGAGCAGAATAGACTGGAACAGACTGCATGCTGCTCCAGACTTCTTGAGTGCTGCCCTTGCTCTTTAGGCATGGGGAGAACCTTAAATGGGTCCCCAAGAACCTGCAGCACCCACAGTGACATGGTGTATAGCCAAAGCCACACGAATACCAAAGTAGGCAAAAACTTTGTATAATTTTATCATCTCCAGCATCTAGCTTTAAGATATATATAGGAATAAGCAAACAAAATCTTGTTGGTGGCACCTGTGAGTATATTTTGAAATGCTATTAGCTGACAGCACATCTTGTTCGGAACTATCTTTAGTAGGTGCTCAGATGAGGGGGAGCTGGGTTGTCACAAAATTAACGGGAAATGACTACATTGGAACAACTCGTGAAGATGCTGGGACACGGGAGGAAAAAGGGGCTCTGCTCTGAACTATAACTGTTTGCTTCAGAGCTCGGTGCTTCCTAATTCACCAAGTAAAATACTGCAGAAATACTTCCTCTCCAGCTCTGAAGGAATTGGCATTTGTCTACCTTTGAAAGTCAGGAAATATTAATGAAAGAATACAAACAGAGAAAAGGATTAAGTGTTAGTGTGACAGTAAGAAGTGGGGCTACTCCAGATGATGACACCAGTGTCACCTTGAGGTGCTCATGGAATTGTGACTCAGTACGAGGAATATGCTAACTGCCTTTGGAAACTGCTCGCTCTCTCTCTTTTACATGTAATGCATGATGGGATGATATCTGCCTTTGAGACATATGGATGGATATTATTAGTCTAAGGTACATCTTCAAGCCAAACCAGAGGCATCAATCTTTAGATATTTACTTGATTCCTTTCTATTGCTATATTGCTATCACGAAATATGTGTACTGGTCACTCTATTGAGAAAGAAATATTCATTTGAGTTATGATCCTAGTGGCCAAAGCATTAAAACAGGAATGGTCCTGTGTCTGACAAGACAGTTCTGGCTTTGACATAGCATAGAAGGGAGTGGGAAAACAGACTTTCCATGTGCAGAAAGGACCAAGAACATGAGCTGGCTTTGCTTTATAGAAACCTCCCTTAGGGGTAGGCAGGACAGCTCAACATGTAAAGGTGATTGCATCTTCCTGAGTGTGATCCCAGGAAGTCTAGTAGAGCTGGAAGGAGAGAACTAACTCCAAAAAGCTGTCTTCTGACCTTCATATGTGTGGCTTGTGGCATACACACACATGCACACGCGTGTGCACACACACACATACACACACACAACACACACACACACCAGCACAGAAATACAAATATTAATTAATTAAAACTGAAAAAAAAGCTCCACACTCAAGAAAACTAACTCGGTCCTGTGACAACTGCATTAATCCCTTCCAAGGGTAGCACAGCCACAGTCTAAGCACCTTCCACTCTAGAGGATCAACATCTCAATGTCGCTGTGTTAAAGAACAAGCTGCCTTCAGATCAACCTTCCAGGGTCAAGCTCTTTCAAATTGTGGCAATACACAATCTGTGGATTTGTTAAAATCTGGTTTTACCTTATCACCATACTAAATATTGCTGAATTAAGAATATTTCTACAGGAAAAGTGTTATTTTCCAGATTTTTTTTTTTAAAACAAACTCCGACAAATGATCATGGAAGACAATTGTCCTTGCTACCAAGCTGCCTTCTGGGCAGCAGTGACAATGGCAGGACCCTAAAGCTGCGCAGCTTCTCAGCAGAACCTTACAATTTATGATCATTTATACCTTAAGTCATGTGCAGGAATATTTTTTCCACCATTCTTTGGGAAAACACCACAGAATTGTATCCTCATCTCCAGCTGCATGGCGGGTATGGGTTTAGAAGGCTTATCTCACACAAACTTTGTCTGAAAGTGAGAGAGAGACAACTTTGTGCTAACATTGTGTACTATCATTTGTACTAACATTCTTGGATGAGCAAACACTGTATGGACATCATTAGGCAAGCTTGTTGGTGGTAAATTTTCTGTGTGTGACTGTTTGACCTATGTGTATGTATGTGAACCACAAATATGCAGTGTTCTGGCAGCCATAAAAATGGTCAAATTCTCTGGAATTAGAGTTACAGACAGTTAAGAGCCATCATGTGGGTTCTGGGAACTGAATGCAGATCCCCTGGAAGAGCAGTCACCTTCCAAAAGCACTTCCCCAGACCATAAAACACAAGCTAACCACACTGGGTGTGGGGGAAAGCCACTTTCTGGAAGAGTGGGAGCAGACAGGTGCTTTGTGACCCTCTGAGAGCTCCTCAACCTGAGCTTGCTGACGATGTGACCCTCTGAGAGCTCCTCAACCTGAGCTCGCTGACGAGGCTGGTGTTTGCTGCTGTTTTGTCAAGTTCAAGGTGAAGAAGAATTTGGTGTCTTCTGAATCCTGTCGAGGGGTTCTCTGCATTATTAGGGAAGTGCTGTTGGAAGGTGCTTGAACTTCAGGCAAGGAGGCAGCCATTGATGGCAGGACAGTCTTCAGAGACACCACGGACACTGGAGAATTGTTGGGGAGCCAAGGGAATAGGGGACTGAGTAGTATGTGAGCTTGCTAGGTGTGTGGATCCCAAGAGTCATTGTGCTCTCTTATTGTCAATTCCTTGTGTGCCCAAAGAGGTCCAGAATGTAACTATGGTCTCTTCTGTCCCCACACAAAGGAACAATGTTGCTGTATTGGGGATGGAGCGCAGGAGACTCAGTGGCTCCTCCTTGAGGTTGTTTTCTATGCTGTACACATTCTAGCCACCAGAGAACCTAAACCAAAACCTATTAGAAAGTACATGTCCTTCAATATGTTCATCCTACAGTGAAATAAATGAAAGGGAAAATGTAAGAATTTATAGAAAACGTAGTGACATATATGTGTCATGTCTGAAGTCCTCTCAGCTGCTCTGGAAATGGTATGTCAAGATACAGTACTGACTAGAAAACATAGCAGAAACTTCCCTTCTCTCTCTACACACACACACACATACACACAGGGAAATAGAATATGTATATATACATGTGTATGTTATGTATTATAGTATATGTAATGTGATATATGTGTCTGTGTATAATATATAATATATGTTACTAGTAACACACATACCAAAGCTCAAGCAAACTTTCTCAGACACTTCACAGTGGGCCCTACACAGAGGGAAACCCGAGGTACTGTCACATACCAGTATAGAGTCCTGATAAATGTTTTCATGCTGGCATGGGAAATGGAGTCACGAGAAGAGAGAGTGAAAACATCGAGGTTTCAAAATCATGTTGAGATTTCATCTTACAATAAAAGGTAATAATTACCGTGTTCTAACATGATTGCTGCTGGTATTTGAGGAGCATTGTGTCATGATTTCTCATTTTGATATATTAATCTATTTAGTTTTACTAAGGTAATTTCTAAATTGGCAGGTTGTTGTGCAAAACATCTTCTTGAAAAGAGCCAAGTCTAACATGACGCACATGAATTGGGAGAGCACATGTGAATTTTTCACAGAGCTGTGTGTGTGTGTGTGTGTGTGTGTATGAAGGGAACAGGGTTTCTAGTGCTCTGTCCATTTCTCTAACTTATAAAGGTCCTATCACAGGGTTTGCAGCTACCATTAAGCAATACCCTGCCCGATTTTCTCATAAGACCGTCTCAGACAACAACCTTGCATCTGCATAACTGTCCTGCTTTTGAATTCCATGCTAATTTTCATTCTTCAGCCAGGGTTTCCTTCCCCTTATACTGCTCAGAGATCTCAGCCTTCTCTATCTGACAGTCACGTGCTCCTGATCGCTGTGGCGGTGAGGCTAATCACGGAACTCGGGAGGTGTGTTTCATTTAAAGCACTCAGCTCTCTTGAGTGGTACCTGAGGGAATTAATGCTTTGCCAGCTTGCTTTCAAGAGGGTCCTCTCATCTGCTGCTGGAAATGGTGTGTGAAGATGTAGCATTGGCTAGAGATCATTGCAGACTCCTGCCTTCTCTCTTTACATACAATCACACATGTGGGAAAAGAGATATATGTATATGTGTGTTATTATATATATCGTAATATGTATTATACAATCTATGTGTATTTGTGTGTCCAATAGATGTAGCATTTGAGTCATTAAAAAAGATAAAACCTACTCATTTAGACAGTATCCTCTGACTTAAGGCAGGCTTTCTCCTATATTGGGTGATTTGAGCAACTGATTGCTAAAGAAAGCTTGACTCTGGAATTCAGTAAGGGTGCCTCATTTATATACACACCCCTCCACACACATACATGCAAGGACACAAATGTACTCCCCCACACACCTACAGTCACAGCATCCTAACATACACACACATAGATATAGACACACAGACACAAACACACACACACACACACACACAATCTTCCTCCTAAGACAGAGGATTACCTTCCCCACAAGACCAGGTTTTCTAGCTCTAGGCAGGGGAAAGAAACATCTTGCCTATGAGAACAGGTCCACATACATACAAGGTCCAGGACATCCTGAGAAGTGGATAGATCTGGAGACAGAGTCACAAAGACAAAGATGCCTGTCTCCCTCCGCAGGCTTCACTCCAGAAGGCTTGTTTCTCTCCACACCCCCCCCCCCTTTCTCTGCTTTCCTCCGTGGTTCTTCTCACCACATGGTAAGTTACCCAGTAATTACATGTAAGCCGTAGCTTCATACAAACACTGGTGGTGTGACTACCCTAGGTGTGTAGGCACCACATACACATTTATGCATGTGTGTGCGCGCATGTGTAATGTGTGTGTGCCTATAGATATGTATGTACATATATGTACACATGAGTATCTGTGTTTCATGCATGTCCTGAATGTAGTTCTATGAAATGTCATGATTTAATTTAGTGTTCTGACCAGTAACATTTCACGGCAGGTTTATCAAATAGAAATGTCGTTCTGTGAAGACTTTTGAACAACCAAAGCTATTGTCACTGTATTCCATATCTCTCAAAAGAGTGTGTCCATGTTCCTCTCGCTTCCCTTAGAGGTCATATTACAAGTATATAATCTCACAAAACTCTCAAATGAGAACACTATGCAAAAAAGGATTTGGTCCAATAATAGAAGGTTTGCCACAAATAAGCAACCCATGGTATAAGGCCACTGGGCAAGAGCACGTAGCCAGAGATCACACAGCTTCCTGTTTCTGAACAGGAACAAGCTCTCTCCTTCCTCCTCATCCCAAGGAGTCTTTGAAAAGGTTGGCATTCCCACCTCCAAGTTCTTCATCATACTGTGCACATCAGCACATCCAGGACTGGTCACACTTGGCAATCATGAGCTTTCCTTTACCCAGAAAACCTTCAGCGTTAAGGATGGGGTTCCCACAATGTGCCATCTCCAAAGTGTGCCAGAGTGGAGCTGACTGTCCTGGGGCCATGGTTAAATGGCCCACTCACTTAGAAACTGGTAGAAACAGTTTCTTCTCTTTATATCCCTGGTAGGAGGTCTGTGAAGAAGCTGGCTGACATGAGAGCATGCTGTGTTTGAGAATTCTTGGGGATAGATTGCCTCGTGAGCAGGAGTATTTTCACCTTGTCCCAACAGCAATGTTCTTAGCATCCTACAAATGGCTTTCTCTCGGGGATTCCAAGGGTTGGTCTGATGTGAGGCTCAGTCTCACTGTGCCCATATTCCCTGTCCCTCCTCCTTGTAGTATTTTGCCTTCCCACCTTCATCTTCTTCCAATGAAGCTGCCCCGAACAACTGGGATGCAGTCTCCTGGGCAGGGAGGCGATGACTCTGTTGTAGGACTGCACAGTGGCTTTTGACAAACGTCTCTAAAGTCAGCCTGACTGGCTCTTAATTGGTCACTCTGGCTCACTCTCCTCTCGTGCTCTGCTCCAAAATTAGAAGCCTTTCACACAGACAAGCCTCTCTCTTGCTCCGTGATGTCCATTCCCGTCGCTCTGAGACACACAGGGCTCACAAGCAGCCCCCCCCCCACACCCGCCAGCAGTTACTCAAAGGTCAGAAAACTGTGTGAGAAGAGAGAAAAGAAAATGTCAGCCTGGGAATTGCTGAGTGTGTGCATGTGCAGAAGGCCAGATCTTTTAAAAGATAAATATCATAGACAGAGAGTGTGCTAAGGGACCTCCATCTCTCACAGTTTACTGTGGAACTGATAACCTCCAAACTGCTTAGCATGGCTTTCCACGTAGCACTCAGATATCTGTCCTCTGTCCCACTCAGTATCAGCCCACCTGCAGTCAGTCTTTGCAGTTCTGATTATTGGTCTTTAATTGGTCCAGATTAGTTTAAATGTTCACAATTAGAACTTTAGACCTGGGTCAGGAAATGGGGGTCATTTCCTGAAAAGAGAATGGAAGAGTCGAGGGATGGCAAGAACACCATAAAATGTCACTTCCTGGACAAGGCATGGCGGCAGTGTCACTCTGATTCCTTCCACAGAAACTGCCCAACGTCCCACTATGGAGATGGGAGGGGTTTGTGAGGCCTTTTCCTGAGGGGCCATTGGTCATTAATGGCTGATAAGGGACAGGAGTTATTTTTGACACTGATGGAATCACTAGTCATCCATATCTTCATATTTCAATAAGCGGTGCTTATTAAAATGATCATATGAGACTCAGAGAGTCTCGTGTATACACTCAAACCAATGTAAAAGCAAGAAGGGAAACTGCTGGGAAGAAAGGGGCTCATGATTCTAGATGGGAAGGTGAGAAGAGAAGGGAGCGGGAGAGCCTGTGACCACCAATGCTATAGAGGTGCATGGAGTATACAAAGAATCCCTTAATCAAAAAGGTAAGAAAATGTGCAGTGTTGCCCAAAATGTTTACCTAATGACAGATACTAAAACACATTCATTTTAGTTAGGTAGGAAACAAACAAATAAACCAAGTAGATTAGAGAGCCTAAAAAAAAGAAAATTATGCTACTTACTTCTATCAGGTGACTCAAGTTTGAAAACAGTGTCAGCATAAAACCACAAATACAGAAGCTGGAGGGACGGCCCAACAATTAAGGGTGCTTGTTGCACGCATCCCTTCAGATGCCACAGTCTGAGTGTTGTTGACCTCATCTTCCAGAGAGTAGTACCTACCATACTACTCTTAAGACATAGCTTTGTCTGGCAAGTGTTGTTAGTTATGGGGACACCTGCTCACTAACCCTGGAGCAATTCTGTTGCCACCCTGACACGCATCCACCTTGGCAGCACTTTCTGGAATATTCTGCAGTGAACTGCCCCTGCTGTGCTGGTTGCTCTGGACCCATATGACTACTCCAAATAGATTTTTAATGATTCATGGACCATGTAGTTTGGGATTTTTGCTTCATATATTTCTTCAGCAGAATTGATCTCTAATTTCTCTTATATGAAGACAAAGGTGTCTTCTCAATAAGCGAATCACTTAATTTCCCACAGCTGAGGAAAGAGGAAAGATACCCAGTTACCTATGGGAAATTTAACTCCAGTGTGAAGGTATGGGAAGGAGTGGATTGCCTATATTTAAGGAATATAATTTTCATCTTTTTCCTGACACAGTAAGAAATGAATTCACAAACCTATTTCTAGTCATCTTTCCCCAGGTCCAGTCACACCCTTCACAAATACCCATGGGGCACTTATCCAAGTACTCAGAGCTGGAGGAGTTTGATAATTCTTTGTTTCTCTTCAAATAACATTATTTTCATTTATTTTACATACCAACCAGTTTCCCCTCCCCCTTCTCCTCCCATCCCCTCCACTTTCCCATCTAGCTTCCTCGCATTCACTTTTCCTCCATCTCCATTCAGAAAGGGACAGGCTTCCCATGGGCTTGCACAAAGCATGGCACCTCAAGTCCAGGCAGGACTGAGCTCCTCCTCTTACATCGAGGTGGGCCAGGTAATCCAGCATTGGGAACAGCCTACCCAAAGCCAGCTAACCACCAGGGAGAGGTCCTTACTAAGAGACCAAACTACACGATTGTCACACACATGTAAAGGCACTAGGTGAAACCCATGCAGGCTCCCTGATTGTTGGTCCAGGGTCCATGAGCTCCTGTGAGCTCAGGTCAGCTGTCTCTGTGGGTTCCATCGTCGTGACACCCTTGGCTTGTAAGACTCCTTCCTCCCTTTCTTCTGCAAGACTCTCGGTGTTCAGCACAGTGTTTGTCTGAAAAGTGATGTCTTGATGGGGGATGGAGTGTTTCAGGATTAGGGAGAAACCTGGTGCCAGGGAAACCCCCAGAAACCCACAAAGATGACCCCAACTAAGACTTTTAGCAATAGTGGATAGCGTGCCTGAACTGGCCAGCTACTGTACGCAGATTGGTGTCCTCCCTATTTGCCCGCAGAGATACTCTATCCAGTAACTGATTGAATATTTATTTATTTATTTTTTTATTAAAAAAAATTTCCGCCTTCTCCCAGCCTCCCATTTCCCTCCCCCTCCTCCCACTCCTCCCTCTCTCCCCCCACTCCTCTCCTCCTCCCTCTCCAGTCCTAAGAGCAGTCAGGGTTCCCTGCCCTGTGGAAAATCCAAGGTCCTCCCCCCTCCATCTAGGTCTAAGAAGGTGAGCATCCAAACTGGCTAGGCTCCCATAAAGCCAGAACATGAAGTAGGATCAAAACCCCGTGCCATTGTCCTTGGCTTCTCATCAGCCCTCATTGTCCGCCATGTTCAGAGAGTTCAGTTTTATCCCATGCTTTTTCAGTCCCAGTCCAGCTGGCCTTGGTGAGCTCTCAATAGATCAGCCCCAATGTCTCAGTGGGTGGGTGCACCCCTCAAGGTCCTGACTTCCTTGCTCATGTTCTCCCTCCTTCTGCTCCTCATTGGGACCTTGGGAGCTCAGTCCGGTGTTCCAGTGTGCATCTCTGTCTCTATCTCCATCCATCACCAGATCAAGGTTCTATGGTGATATGCAAGATATTCATTAGTATGGCTATAGGATAGGGTCATTTCAGGTTCCCTATCCTCAGCTGCCCAAGGAACTAACTGGGGACATCGCCCTGGGCACCTGGGAGCCCCTCTAGGTTCAGGTCTCTTGCCAACCCTAAGATGGCTCCCTTAATTAAGATATATGCCTCCCTGCTCCCATATCCACCCTTCCTTTATCAGGCAATACCACCCCGAATGCGCCTGATCTCACAGATTTTCTGTACCCTTGTTAGAATCCACATTGGGGTGTCAATTTATGATTAGATGTGAAACTCTCAGCAAAGCCGGTTAGAGTCAAGAAGACATATAGCTGGACTTGGTAACTACATGTTGAGGCTTAGTTTGAAATCTTTTCTGAGGGGCTGGGGAGCGCTTCTATGGATGAGGCATTAATTTTACTGTCCACCGAGTTCCCCAGGAGCACCTGACATACAGGCAGTGTGTACAGAGAGGCGATGTGTACAGAGAGGCAGTGTACACAGAGAGGAGGTATGCACAGAGAGGCGGTGTGTACAGAGAGGCGGTGTGTACAGAGAAGTGGTGTGTACAGAGAGGCGGTGTCCAGAGAGGAGGTGTGCACAGAGAGGAGGTGTGCACAGAGAAAGGTATGCACAGAGAGGCGGTGTGCAGAGAGAGGAGGTGTGTACAGAGAGGCGGTGTGCACAGAGAGGAGGAGTGCACAGAGAAGAGGTGTGCACAGAGAGTAGGTGTGCACAGGGAGGCAGTGTGCACAGAGAGAAGGTGTGCACAGAGAGGAGGTGTGCAAGAGAGGCGGTGTACACAAAGAGGAGGTGTGCAAAGAGAGGTGGTGTGCACAGAGAGGGGGTGTGTATAGAGAGGTTTTGTGCACAGAGAGGCGGTGTGTACAGAGAGGCGGTGTGAACAGAGAGGCAGTGTGCACAGAGAGGCGGTGTGCACAGACAGGCGGGGTGCATATTGAGGAGGTGTGCACAGAGAGTCGATGTGTACGAGGAGGCGGTGTGCACAGAGAGGCGGTGTGTAAAGAGAAGAGGTGTGCACAGAGAGGCGGTATGCAGAGAGGAGGTGTGAACAGAGAGGAGGTTTGCAGAGAGGAGGTGTGCAGAGAGAGGAGGTATGTACAGAGAAACGGTGTGCACAGAGAGGAGGTGTGCACAGAAGGAGGTGTGCACAGAGAGGCGGTGTGCACAGATTGGAGGTGTGCACAAGAGGAGATGTGCAGAAAGGAGGTGAGCAGAGATGAGGAGTGCGAAGAGGAGGTGTGCACAGAGAGGAGGTGTGCACAGAGAGGAGGTTTGCAGAGAGGAGGTATGCACAGAGAGGTGGTGTGCACAGAGAGACGGTGTGCAGAGAGGAGGTGTGCACAGAGAGGTGGTGTGCACAGAGAGGAGGTTTGCAGAGAGGAGGTATGCACAGAGAGGTGGTGTGCACAGAGAGACGGTGTGCAGAGAGGAGGTGTGCACAGAGAGGTGGTGTGCACAGAGAGAAGGTGTGCAGAGAGGAGGTATGCACAGAGAGGTGGTGTGCACAGAGAGACGGTGTGCACAGAGAGGATGTGTGCACAGAGAGGAGGTGTGCACAGAGAGGAGGTGTGCACAGATAGGTGGTGTGCACAGAGAGGAGGTGTGCACAGAGAGGTGGTGTGCACAGAGAGGTGATGTGTACAGAGAGGCAGTGTGCACAGAGAGGGGGTATGTATAGAGGGGAGGTTTGCAAGAGAGGCGGTGTGCACAAAGAGGAGGTGTGCACAGAGAGGAGGTGTGCACAGAGAGGAGGTGTGCACAGAGAGGTGGTGTGCACAGAGAGGGGGTGTGTATAGACAGGTTTTGTGCACAGAGAGGCGGTGTGTACAGAGAGGCGGTGTGCACAGAGAAGGCAGTGTGCACAGAGAGGTGGTGTGCACAGAGAGGCGGGGTGCATATAGAGGATGTGTGCACAGAGAGTCGATGTGTACGGAGAGGCGGTGTGCACAGAGAGGAGGTGTGTACAGGGAGGCGGTGTGCACAGAGAGGAGATTTGCACAGAGAGGAGGTGTGCACAGAGAGGAGGATTGCACAGAGAGGAGGTGAGCAGAGAGGAGGTGTGCACAGAGAGGAGGTGTGTACAGGGAGGCGGTGTGCACAGAGAGGAGCTTTGCACAGAGAGGAGGTGTGCACAGAGAGGAGGTTTGCACAGAGAGGAGGTGTGCAGAGAGAGGCAGTGTGCACAGAGAGGCGGTGTGTAAAGAGAGGAGGTGTGCACAGAGAGGCGGTGTGCACAGAGAGGAGGTGTGCAGAGAGGAGGTGTACACAGAGAGGAGGTTTGCAGAGAGGAGGTGTGCAGAGAGAGGAGGTGTGTACAGAGAGGCGGTGTGCACAGAGAGGAGGTGTGCACAGAAGGAAGTGTGCACAGAGAGGCGGTGTGCACAGATAGGAGGTGTGCACAAGAGGAGGTGTGCAGAAAGGAGGTGAGCAGAGAGGAGGAGTGCGAAGAGGAGGTGTGCACAGAGAGGAGGTGTGCACAGAGAGGAGGTTTGCAGAGAGGAGGTGTGCAGAGAGGTGGTGTGCACAGAGAGACGGTGTGCAGAGAGGAGGTGTGCACAGATAAGTGGTGTGCACAGAGAGGAGGTGTGCACAGAGAGGTGGTGTGCACAGAGAGGAGGTGTGCACAGAGAGGAGGTGTGCACAGAGAGGAGGTGTGCACAGAGAGGAGGTGTGCACAGAGAGGAGGTGTGCACAGAGAGGGGGTGTGCACAGTGAAGTGGTGTGCACAGAGAGGCAGTGTGCACAGAGAGGCGATGTTTACAGAGAGGTGGTGTGCACAGAGAAAGGGTATGTATAGAGAGGAGATGTGCACAGAGAAGAGGTGTGCACAGAGAGTATGTGTGCACAGAGAGGAGGTGTGCACATAGAGGTGGTATGCTTAGAGAGGAGGTGTGCACATAGAGGAGATGTGCAGAGAGGAGGTGTGCACAGAGAGGAGGTGTGCAAGAGAGGAGGTGTGCACAGAGAGGAGGTGTGCACAGAGAGGAGGTGTGCACAGAGAGGAGGTGTGCAAGAGAGGAGGTGTGCACAGAGAGGAGTTGTGCAAGAGAGGAGGTGTGCACAGAGAGGAGGTGTGCACAGAGAGGAGGTGTGCACAGAGAAGAGGTTTGCAAGAGAGGAGGTGTGCACAGAGAGGTGGTGTGCACAGAGAGGTGGTGTGCACAGAGAGGAGGTGTGCACAGAGAGAAGGTGTGTACAGAGAGGAGGTGTGCACAGAGAGGAGGTGTGCACAGGGAGGAGGTGTGCACAGAGCGGCAGTGTGCACAGAGATGCGGTGTGCACAGAGAGGTAGTGTGCACATAGAGGATGTGTGCACAGAGAGTCGATGTTTACAGAGAGGCGGTGTGCACAGAGAGGAGTTGTGTACAGGGAGGCGGTGTGCACATAGAGGAGCTTTGCACAGAGAGGAGGTGTGCACATAGAGAAGGTTTGTACAGAGAGGAGGTGTGCAGAGAGAGGCGGTGTGCACAGAGAGGCGGTGTGTAAAGAGAGGAGGTGTGCACAGAGAGGCGGTGTGCACAGAGAGGAGGTTTGCAGAGAGGAGTTGTGCAGAGAGAGGAGGTGTGTACAGAGAGGCGGTGTGCACAGAGAGGAGGTGTGCACAGAAGGAGGTGTGCACAGAGAGGCGGTGTGCACAGAGAGGAGGTGTGCACAGAAGGAGGTGTGCACAGAGAGGCGGTGTGCACAGATAGGAGGTGTGCACAAGAGGAGGTGTGCAGAAAGGACGTGAGCAGAGAGGAGGAGTGCGAAGAGGAGGTGTGCACAGAGAGGTGCTGTGCAGAGAGGAGGTGTCCACAGAGAGGAGGTGTGCACAGAGAGGAGGTTTGCAGAGAGGAGGTGGGCACAGAGAGGTGGTGTGTACAGAGAGGAGTTGTGCACAGAGAGGTGGTGTGCTTAGAGAGCGGGTGTGTATAGAGAGGTTTTGTGCACAGAGAGTCGGTGTGTACAGAGAGGCGGTGTGCACATAGAGGATGTGTGCACAGAGAGTCGGTGTGTACAGAGAGGCAGTGTGCATAGAGAGGCGATGTGTACAGAGAGGCAGTGTGCACAGAGAGTCGGTGTTCATAGAGAGGCGGTGTGCACAGAGAGGTGATGTGTACAGAGAGGCAGTGTGCACAGAGAGGAGGTGTACACAGGGAGGCGGTGTGTACAGAGAGGTGGTGTGAGGAGAGGAGGTTTGCACAGAGAGGAGGTGTGCACAGAGGAGAGGTGTAAAAAGAAGAGGTGTGCACCGAGAGGAGGTGTGCACACAGAGGTGGTGTTTACAGAGAGGCGGTGTGCACAGAGAGGGGGTTTTTACAGAGAGGAGGTGTGCATAGAGGTGGTGTGCACAGAGAGGCGGTGTGAACAGAGAGGAGTTGTGCAGAGAGAGGAGGTGAGCAGAGAGGAGGTCTGAGGAGAGGAGGTGTGCAAAGAGAGGAGGTGTGCACAGAGAGAGGTGTGCACGGAGAGGAGGTGCGCACAGAGAGGAGGTGTGCACAGAGAGTTGGTGTGCACAGAGAGTAGGTGTGCACAGAGAGGAGGTGTGCACTGAGCGGATGTGTGCACAGAGAGGTGGTTTGCACAGAAAGGCTATGTGTACAGAGAGGTGGTGTGCACAGAGAAAGGGTATGTATAGAGAGGATGTATGCACAGAGAGGAGGTATGCACAGAGAGGTGGTGTGCATAGAGAGGAGGTGTGCACAGAGAGGAGGTGGGCACAGAGAGGTGGTGTGCACAGAGAGGAGGTGTGCACAGAGAGGAGGTGTGCACAGAGAGAAGGTGTGCACAGAGAGGCGGTGTGCAGAGAGAGGCGGTGTGCACAGAGAGGAGGTGTGCAGAGAGGAGGTGTGCACAGAGAGGTGGTGTGCACAGAGAGGTGGTGTGCACAGAGAGTATGTGTGCACCGAGTGGCGGTGTGTAAAGAGAGGCGGTGTGCAGAGAGGAGTTGTGCACAGAGAGGAGGTTTGCACAGAGACGAGGTGTGCAGAGAGGAGGTGTGCACAGCGAGGAGGTGTGTACAGAGAGGAGGTGTGCACAGAGAGTTGCTGTGCACAGAGAGGTTGTGTGCACAGAGAAGAGGTGTGCGCAGAGAGGAGGTGTGCACAGAGAAGAGGTGTGCGCAGAGAAGAGGTGTGCACAGAGAGGCGGTGTGCACAGGGGCGGTGTGCACAGAGAAGTGAAGTGTACCGAGAGACGGTGTGCACAGAGAGGTGGTGTGTACAGAGAGGAGGTGTGCACAGAGAGGCGGTGTGTACAGAGAGCTGGTGTGCAGAGAGGGGGTGTGTACAGAGAAGCCGTGTTCACAGAGATGATGTGTGCAGAGAGGAGGTGTGCACAGAAAGGAGGTGTTTACAGAGAGGCGGTGTGCACAGAGGAGGTGTGCACAGAGAGGAGGTGTGCACAGAGAGGCGGTGTGCACAGAGATGAGGTGTGCAGAGAGAGGCGGTGTGCACAGAGAAGAGGTGTGCACAGAAGGAGGTGTGCACAGATCGGCACTGTGCAAAGAGAGGCGGTGTGCACAGAGAGGCGGTGTGCACAGATAGGAGGTGTGCACAAGAGGAGGTGTTCAGAAAGGAGGTGAGCAGAGAGGAGGATTGCGAAGAGGAGGTGTACAGAGAGGCGCTGTGCAGAGAGGAAGTATGCACAGAGAGGGGGTGTGTACAGAGAGGAGGTGTGCAGAGAGGAGGTGGGCACAGAGAGGTGGTGTGCACAGAGAGGAGGTGTGCAGAGAGGAGGTGGGCACAGAGAGGTGGTGTGCACAGAGAGGAGGTGTGCACTGAGTGGAGGTGTGCACTGAGAGGCGGTGTGCACAGAGAGGAGGTGTGCAGAGAGGAGGTGTGCACTGAGAGGAGGTGTGCACAGAGAGGCGGTGTGCACAGAAAGGAGGTGTGCACAGAATGAAGTGTGCACAGAAGGAGGTGTGCACAGATCGGCGGTGTGCAGAGAGAGGCGGTGTGCACAGAGAAGAGGTGTGCACAGAAGGAGGTGTGCACAGATCGGCACTGTGCAAAGAGAGGCGGTGTGCACAGAGAGGCGGTGTGCACAGATAGGAGGTGTGCACAAGAGGAGGTGTTCAGAAAGGAGGTGAGCAGAGAGGAGGATTGCGAAGAGGAGGTGTACAGAGAGGCGCTGTGCAGAGAGGAAGTATGCACAGAGAGGGGGTGTGTACAGAGAGGAGGTGTGCAGAGAGGAGGTGGGCACAGAGAGGTGGTGTGCACAGAGAGGAGGTGTGCAGAGAGGAGGTGGGCACAGAGAGGTGGTGTGCACAGAGAGGAGGTGTGCACTGAGTGGAGGTGTGCACTGAGAGGCGGTGTGCACAGAGAGGAGGTGTGCAGAGAGGAGGTGTGCACTGAGAGGAGGTGTGCACAGAGAGGCGGTGTGCACAGAAAGGAGGTGTGCACAGAATGAAGTGTGCACAGAAGGAGGTGTGCACAGATCGGCGGTGTGCAAAGAGAGGCGGTGTGCACAGAGAGGCGGCGTGCACAGATAGGAGGTGTGCACAAAGGAGGTGTTCAGAAAGGAGGTGAGCAGAGAGGAGGATTGCGAAGAGGAGGTGTGCACAGAGAGGCACTGTGCAGAGAGGAAGTGTGCACAGAGAGGAGGTGTGTACAGAGAGGAGGTGTGCAGAGAGGAGGTGGGCACAGAGAGGTGGTGTGCACAGAGAGGAGGTGTGCAGAGAGGAGGTGGGCACAGAGTGGTGGTGTGCACAGAGAGGCGGTGTGCACAGAAAGGAGGTGTGCACAGAGAGGAGGTGTGCACAGAGAGGAGGTGTGCACTGAGTGGAGGTGTGCACTGAGAGGCGGTGTGCACAGAGAGGAGGTGTGCAGAGAGGAGGTGTGCACTGAGTGGAGGTGTGCACAGAGAGGCGGTGTGCACAGAAAGGAGGTGTGCACAGCGAGGAGGTGTGCACAGCGAGGAGGTGTGCACAGAGAGGAGTTGTGCACAGAGTGGCGGAGTGCACAGAAAGGAGGTGTGCACAGAGAGGAGGTGTGCACAGAGAGGTTGTGTGCACAGAGAGGCGGTGTGCACAGAAAGGAGGTGTGCACAGAGAGGAGGTGTGCACAGAGAGGAGGTGTGCACAGAGAGGCGATGTGTACAGAGAGGCGGTGTGCACAGAGAGGGGGTATGTATAGAGAGGAGGTGTGCACAGGGAGGAGGTGTGCACAGAGTGGGGGTATGTATAGACAGGAGGTGTGCACAGAGAGGATGTGTGCACAGAGAGGAGGTGTGCACAGAGAGGCGATGTGTACAGAGAGGCGGTGTGCACAGAGACGGGGTATGTATAGAGAGGAGGTGTGCACAGAGAGGAGGTGTGCACAGAGAGGGGGTATGTATAGAGAGGAGGTGTGCACAGAGTGGGGGTATGTATAGAGAGGAGGTGTGCACAGAGAGGATGTGTGCACGGAGAGGAGGTGCGCACAGAGAGGAGGTGTGCACAGAGAGTTGGTGTGCACAGAGAGTAGGTGTGCACAGAGAGGAGGTGTGCACTGAGCGGATGTGTGCACAGAGAGGTGGTTTGCACAGAAAGGCTATGTGTACAGAGAGGTGGTGTGCACAGAGAAAGGGTATGTATAGAGAGGATGTATGCACAGAGAGGAGGTATGCACAGAGAGGTGGTGTGCATAGAGAGGAGGTGTGCACAGAGAGGAGGTGGGCACAGAGAGGTGGTGTGCACAGAGAGGAGGTGTGCACAGAGAGGAGGTGTGCACAGAGAGAAGGTGTGCACAGAGAGGCGGTGTGCAGAGAGAGGCGGTGTGCACAGAGAGGAGGTGTGCAGAGAGGAGGTGTGCACAGAGAGGTGGTGTGCACAGAGAGGTGGTGTGCACAGAGAGTATGTGTGCACCGAGTGGCGGTGTGTAAAGAGAGGCGGTGTGCAGAGAGGAGTTGTGCACAGAGAGGAGGTTTGCACAGAGACGAGGTGTGCAGAGAGGAGGTGTGCACAGCGAGGAGGTGTGTACAGAGAGGAGGTGTGCACAGAGAGTTGCTGTGCACAGAGAGGTTGTGTGCACAGAGAAGAGGTGTGCGCAGAGAGGAGGTGTGCACAGAGAAGAGGTGTGCGCAGAGAAGAGGTGTGCACAGAGAGGCGGTGTGCACAGGGGCGGTGTGCACAGAGAAGTGAAGTGTACCGAGAGACGGTGTGCACAGAGAGGTGGTGTGTACAGAGAGGAGGTGTGCACAGAGAGGCGGTGTGTACAGAGAGCTGGTGTGCAGAGAGGGGGTGTGTACAGAGAAGCCGTGTTCACAGAGATGATGTGTGCAGAGAGGAGGTGTGCACAGAAAGGAGGTGTTTACAGAGAGGCGGTGTGCACAGAGGAGGTGTGCACAGAGAGGAGGTGTGCACAGAGAGGCGGTGTGCACAGAGAGGAGGTGTGCAGAGAGAGGCGGTGTGCACAGAGAAGAGGTGTGCACAGAAGGAGGTGTGCACAGATCGGCACTGTGCAAAGAGAGGCGGTGTGCACAGAGAGGCGGTGTGCACAGATAGGAGGTGTGCACAAGAGGAGGTGTTCAGAAAGGAGGTGAGCAGAGAGGAGGATTGCGAAGAGGAGGTGTACAGAGAGGCGCTGTGCAGAGAGGAAGTATGCACAGAGAGGGGGTGTGTACAGAGAGGAGGTGTGCAGAGAGGAGGTGGGCACAGAGAGGTGGTGTGCACAGAGAGGAGGTGTGCAGAGAGGAGGTGGGCACAGAGAGGTGGTGTGCACAGAGAGGAGGTGTGCACTGAGTGGAGGTGTGCACTGAGAGGCGGTGTGCACAGAGAGGAGGTGTGCAGAGAGGAGGTGTGCACTGAGAGGAGGTGTGCACAGAGAGGCGGTGTGCACAGAAAGGAGGTGTGCACAGAATGAAGTGTGCACAGAAGGAGGTGTGCACAGATCGGCGGTGTGCAGAGAGAGGCGGTGTGCACAGAGAAGAGGTGTGCACAGAAGGAGGTGTGCACAGATCGGCACTGTGCAAAGAGAGGCGGTGTGCACAGAGAGGCGGTGTGCACAGATAGGAGGTGTGCACAAGAGGAGGTGTTCAGAAAGGAGGTGAGCAGAGAGGAGGATTGCGAAGAGGAGGTGTACAGAGAGGCGCTGTGCAGAGAGGAAGTATGCACAGAGAGGGGGTGTGTACAGAGAGGAGGTGTGCAGAGAGGAGGTGGGCACAGAGAGGTGGTGTGCACAGAGAGGAGGTGTGCAGAGAGGAGGTGGGCACAGAGAGGTGGTGTGCACAGAGAGGAGGTGTGCACTGAGTGGAGGTGTGCACTGAGAGGCGGTGTGCACAGAGAGGAGGTGTGCAGAGAGGAGGTGTGCACTGAGAGGAGGTGTGCACAGAGAGGCGGTGTGCACAGAAAGGAGGTGTGCACAGAATGAAGTGTGCACAGAAGGAGGTGTGCACAGATCGGCGGTGTGCAAAGAGAGGCGGTGTGCACAGAGAGGCGGCGTGCACAGATAGGAGGTGTGCACAAAGGAGGTGTTCAGAAAGGAGGTGAGCAGAGAGGAGGATTGCGAAGAGGAGGTGTGCACAGAGAGGCACTGTGCAGAGAGGAAGTGTGCACAGAGAGGAGGTGTGTACAGAGAGGAGGTGTGCAGAGAGGAGGTGGGCACAGAGAGGTGGTGTGCACAGAGAGGAGGTGTGCAGAGAGGAGGTGGGCACAGAGTGGTGGTGTGCACAGAGAGGCGGTGTGCACAGAAAGGAGGTGTGCACAGAGAGGAGGTGTGCACAGAGAGGAGGTGTGCACTGAGTGGAGGTGTGCACTGAGAGGCGGTGTGCACAGAGAGGAGGTGTGCAGAGAGGAGGTGTGCACTGAGTGGAGGTGTGCACAGAGAGGCGGTGTGCACAGAAAGGAGGTGTGCACAGCGAGGAGGTGTGCACAGCGAGGAGGTGTGCACAGAGAGGAGTTGTGCACAGAGTGGCGGAGTGCACAGAAAGGAGGTGTGCACAGAGAGGAGGTGTGCACAGAGAGGTTGTGTGCACAGAGAGGCGGTGTGCACAGAAAGGAGGTGTGCACAGAGAGGAGGTGTGCACAGAGAGGAGGTGTGCACAGAGAGGCGATGTGTACAGAGAGGCGGTGTGCACAGAGAGGGGGTATGTATAGAGAGGAGGTGTGCACAGGGAGGAGGTGTGCACAGAGTGGGGGTATGTATAGACAGGAGGTGTGCACAGAGAGGATGTGTGCACAGAGAGGAGGTGTGCACAGAGAGGCGATGTGTACAGAGAGGCGGTGTGCACAGAGACGGGGTATGTATAGAGAGGAGGTGTGCACAGAGAGGAGGTGTGCACAGAGAGGGGGTATGTATAGAGAGGAGGTGTGCACAGAGTGGGGGTATGTATAGAGAGGAGGTGTGCACAGAGAGGATGTGTGCACAGAGAGGAGGTGTGCACAGGGAGGAGGTGTGCACAGAGAGGAGGTGTGCACAGAGAGGCGGTGTGTACAGAGAACGGTGTGCACAGAAAGGTGGTATGCACAGAGAGGCGGTGTTTACAGAGAGGAGGTGTGCACAGAAAGGAGGTGTGCACAGAGAGGTGGTGTGCACAGAGAGGTGGTGTGCACAGAGAGGCGGTGTGCACAGAGAGGTGATGTGCACCGAGAGTTGCTGTGCACAGAGAGGTGGTGTGCACAGAGAAGAGGTGTGCACAGAGAGGTGGTGTGCACAGAGAGGCGATGTGTACAGATAGGCCGTGTGCACATAGAGGGGGTATGTATAGAGAGGAGGTGTGCACAGAGAGGAGGTGTGCACAGAGAGGTGGTGTGCACAGAGAGGTGATGTGTACAGAGAGGAGGTGTGCACAGAGAGTCGGTGTGTACAGAGGCGCGGTGTGCAGAGAGGAGGTGTGCACAGCGAGGAGGTGTGCAGAGAGGAGGTGTGCACAGAGAGGAGGTTTGCACAGAGAGGGGTTGTGCACAGAGAGGTGGTGTGCACAGAGAGGAGTTGTGCACAGAGTGGCGGAGTGCACAGAGAGGCGGTGTGTACAGAGATGCGGTGTGCAGAGAGGAAGTGTGCACAGAGAGGAGGTGTGCACAGAGAGGAGTTGCGCACATAGAGGCATAATGAGGTAGAAGATGGGGGCTATATCACATGGCTGCAAGCAGGTAATAAGTCCTATTGGCTCTGATGACAATGGTTTCTTTGGGAATGTCTGATTCTTGGTTAAGCTGAGAGGGATGAATTCTCAGTCAAAGGTAGGCTAATGGGGATTCACTTAGCAGAGATGGGGTGGGGTTGTTTTGTGTGAAACATCCCGAGCCTCATTGAGCTTGACTGTTTCAATTGTCCAGTTATGTAATCCTATTAAATGGGGGGGGGGACTGTTTTGAAGATATTATCCTTTGGATTCAGTATGATTCAATCCTTGTCATTCAGGCTGACCCACGATACACAGCAAGATGGTGGGGGTATTGTTACAATTTAATGTAGATGTAACAGTGGGCTGTCTCCTTAAGTTTAGAAGTTAATCATCTTTCCCAAGAACTGAGTATTGGCCAACATTCATTCTTGGAAGGGGAAGGGAAAGGGAATGAAGTGTGGACCAAAGATATCCAGGCTTTGACTCTGGTGACTCCGAACAAGTCTCCTTGTTTACAAGTTATGCATTATTTGGCAGTCATAGGCTTGACTGTCACACTAAAGGGGGATGTAATCACAACAGAAGGACTATGAACATGACCCAAGCAGGTCACATGGAAATGTTGCTCTGCTACACAAGAAAACAATGCCTGCTTTACATATTGTGACTCCGTCTGGAATAAAGTTCTCCTAAGTGAAAGCAAAAGCATGAAGGTCACACATTCATAGCGTACATGGTTATCATTACTGCAGCTTAGGCGAAGGGCAGAAACTAGAGTTCAAACATGAGAACTGCTCAGTGGTACCTAGTAGGAAGGAGCCCAATGCAGGTGTGACTGTCCTTCACAATGGGGGGTGCGATGCAGACAGCAAAAACTGTCCTTCTCCATGAGGAGGGTATTGGAGGGATGGAGAGAGAGAAGGACGAGGGGGAGAAAAAGGGGAATCAAATACAAACTCAGATACTGGATTGAAGTCTACCAAGAGCCTCAACTTATTCTCTCTCTTTCTCTCCCTCCCTCCCCTCCCCCCAATCCATTCTCCTGTGCTTTGTTTCTTTCCCTGTCCTCTATGTACCCTTTGTGTCTTCCGTTACCTCCAGTTCTTTAGAACCAGAGATCTTCCAGCTGCAGCACCTGATGTGCCCCGTGGTTTGCGGGAGATTTAAAAATAGTGTTTTCTCTGTGAATGTAGGATTATCTCTACATGAAAACCTCGTCAGATAAAGAGTTGACTGCTGAGAAAGGATAAAGGATACAGGATAAGCTACCATCAGTGCCTGAGGGCGTTTACCTTTCTCCAGGCATGAGTTCATTTTGCCCTTGCAGGGACCTCAAATGGTTGAGCTTCTCTTCTAGTGTCCTGGTTCCCTTGTATCTTGTGTGTGTGTGTGTGTGTGTGTGTGTGTGTGTGTGTGTGTGTGTGCAGTTGACTGTAGGTATTGTTGAACCAATTTGCTTTGCAGGACACTCAGGAGCCAAGTGACGGATTTGCCTACACTCCCTTTAAACAAGAATGGCTCTTGGAATTGATGACTCTGATGTCCTTAGATTAAGAGGAAAGCTTCACCTGCCCCCATGTACCAGCAATTTTCATAGGGACTTCCCATAACTAAGCAGTATGAGTCTATCATGCGGATGATGGCAGATGACAGTGATGCCGATGCTGGGCCACATTTACGAGTTCTTAGAGAACCCAGGGGACTCTGCATGAAGTGTGTCCCTGAACATCTACATCACCTACAAGATAAAGTCACTGCCAGCTGCCTGTCAGAGAAGAGGCCTTTCCACAGTCAAGTTCTAAGTAGTTTGAGGAAACAGCAATGAAATCCCAAAGTGTGATTTAGCGGAAGTTGTTGGGGAGGGGTGCTGGTGTACTCACAGCCCAAGAAGTCCCAATGTCTGCTGCCCTTCTAGATCCAGGTGGCTTCTCCACTAAAGAACTGACTGTCTGATTCCATTGTTTTGCAGCCATGTGCCTCTCTTAGACCACAGAGCTCTTGACTGGGAAGGTGTGTGTGCTATTACTGTGGCCAGAGCAGGAACTGTGGGGCAAAACTCTGTGATAGCAGTTAGTCAGTATGTTTATCTCAGTTTAGTGTTCCCACAGTTCCTCAAGTGTGCGTAGCGTGTGTGCTTATGTTACATCATTCCCTGAAAAAAAGGAGGAGAGCAAGTGTGTGTGTGTGTGTGTGAGAGAGAGAGAGAGAGAGACAGAGACAGAGAGAGAGAGAGAGAGAGAGAGAGAGACAGAGAGAGAGAGACAGAGAGAGAGCAAAGTAAAAGAGAAAGAGAAATTCTGTTCCAAACAAGGAAAGGTTTTGGCTTTATGTATTACTAATCAATAGCAAAAGATTTAATTTTCTAGTCAGTTTTTTCAAAATTATTTTAAAAGTATTGTCTTAATCTTACAATACCATAAACTGATTTCCAGGTGAATCCCCAAGTCCTGTGGATTTGATACTGCCAGCCTCCTCTTATAATCGTACTCACGCTTCCTGTTTCCCTTTCCTCATTAAGCAGACACTTTCCACGTTGGGTCTTAACATCAAGGTTAAGCAGAACCCGAGGAGCGCTTCGCCCCCAACATCTCGAGGTTAAATGTAGCAGGTGCTCCTTTTTCAGGCCCTAATTACACTGCCAACCATGTGATGTCAGCCGGAAGTACGGTGACTCCCAAATGCACTATGAGAGGCGGAAACTGAAGTTTTAACACATTCTAAATGAATCTTAATCCTACCAGATAGAATCTGATTCATACACAAACTCTTGGGAGTCAAACCCATCGTAGTGAAATGAACTGTAATTGTTCAGAGACATGTTCCAGACTTCAGAAAGACACCATTGGCAGTAAGATACACCACCTCCCCCTTCTTACTTCCTCAGATACTGTATTGTAATTACAGTATTGATTACCTCCAAGAGATTGGTTCCTGACATCAGTGTTGTTTGGTTAAGTCAGCCAACACTACCATGACAGATTAATTTTGTACCGATTAGAGAACAGCCCATCATAGGTCTTGGGCTTATCGCTGAATGTTTCAGATTCATGGCAGCTTCTTCACGCTAGTGTGAACTTGAATTTCCCAGACATGTTTCAGTCGAGGTGATTTTTATAATTGGGGCTGTTACTTGTCTACCAAGAAGCCCACAGATAAAGGAGCTTTGACACCCACTTAGGTGTCTTCAGGAATCGAGGACAATTCTCTCAGCAGCTAAGCTCTTCAAGTCTCCTCAGGAAGAGCTGTCAGAAGCAGACCTTCAGCAAGAATGTGTGAAGTCAGGTTAGAGCTTCTCTTTGGAGAGCTGGTCCCAGGGGCCAGTCTTTGCAGTTCAGCCCAGACTTTCCATGCTTCTCTAACAGAACTCCACCCATCTGTAGCTATTTATGGTTTTTGTGAAGTTTCATTTCTTATTTTACTGGATTAGAGAACGCTTCTTAATTATTTGGCTGCTATAACAATTAGCACTTCTGGCGAACTGCCTCTTCTCAGATCAAGCACCTACACCTCCTATTTCATCTGGAATTGATCTTGTGGGTAGAAAGTGCTTTTCTATCAGCCGTGATCATCTGCAGGGGAGTGAGGCTGCAAAGACAGACACTCTTGTTCTTTTAATGGTTAAATCAAAGCCTTGATTTCATATTTTTGAAATTGTTCCTTTTTTTTCGGTTTTTCAAGACAGGGATTTCTCTGTAGCTTTGGAGACTGTCCTGGAACTAGCTCTTGTAGACCAGGCTGGCTTCAAACTCATAAAGATCTGTCTGCCTCTGCCTCCCGGGTGCTTGGATTAAAAGCATGTGCTAATACCACTGCCCAGTCGAAATTGTTCTTTTAATAGTTAAATCAAAGTTTTTTCTTCATATTTTTGAAGTTTGTTTTTTAATAGTTACAACAAAGCCCTTTCTTCATATTCTTGAAGTTTCTTTTGGAGGAGGATTCTGATATGTTTTCTAAATGCACACATTTTTAATCTATTCTTTAAATATACCTTTAAGTTAAGCATTCTTAAAAATCAATGAATCTCATGAAACATAGAGTATATGATCCATCTTGTTTTATAGTCAAGAGTGTAATGGTGTGATTTCTTTGTATAAGAACATGCTAGAACTTTAGGTCCTGTCTCAGGACTGCAGTAAAACAACCACAAACAAACAAACAAAAATAATGCAGGAAAAATGATAGACAAGCCTTTCCAGTGTTCAAGGCATTATTCTTGATCCTCTCCAGCTACAACATCCATTTTCATTTGCAAAAGGTCTTCCCAACATACTCTACAGATTTATATTTTTTGTATAATGGAAGCCTGGTCATCCTGTGTGGATGAAATGTGTTGATCTAGGTACCTGCTCCTCTGCCAGGCCATGCCATGGACATTACTGCACTGGAACAGTGATCTAAAACAAACCCCATCTTCCCTAAATTGCTTTAGTTATGATAATTTATTACAGCAACAGAAACATAAGTAATGCAGTTGTCCTGAAAGGCGGCCAGTCATACATATGTATACACACACACACACACACACAACATGCATGCTCACGTGGAGACATATTGTATCAATTCCTACTGATATGCAGAAACAAGGATTTTTGGACTTGGTCATAGTTGTAGGGATTTGTTTTTCTACCACCAGGGATTGGACCGAGAGACAGAGAATAGGAACAGGAAGTTCCTATACACTCTCAAAGCCTATTCTTCCCCCGACCCAGGGATATACTTTCCCCAGTGAAGCTGTACTTCCTAAAGTGTCCATAACTTTCCTTCCCAAACAGTTCCACCAACTTTGGATCAAGCATTCAACTGCATTAACCTCTGGGTGATAGTTCTCATTCAAGCCATATGGGTTTGTATAAGTTTATCCAACTCTGTCAGAAGAAAAATGTCAACCCATAGCCAGAATGATTTATAATTTACTTTCTAGAATGTTCACTGTCAAGAAAAATTTTACAGCTAATGATTTCAAGGAAATAAAACACATTGATTTGTGTTTTTTCAGTAATAAATATAACAAAAAGATGTGGGGCTGCCAGGCTCGTGCCGCTTTGCCGACACCGCTGTTCCCTCTCACGGCTTGCTGCAGCCATGGTCAACCCCACCGTGTTCTTCGACATCACCGCCGATGGCGAGCCCTTGGGCTGCATCTCCTTCAAGCTGTTTGCAGACAAAGTTCCAAAGACAGCAGAAAACTTTCGTGCTCTGAGCACTGGAGAGAAAGGATTTGGATATAAGGGTTCTTCCTTTCACAGGATTATTCCAGGATTCATGTGCCAGGGTGGTGACTTCACACGCCATAATGGCACTGGCAGTAGATCCATCTACGGAGAAACATTTGAGGATGAGAACTTCATCTTGAAGCATACAGGTCCTGGCCTCTTGCCCATGGCAAATGCTGGACCAAACACAAATGGTTCCCAGTTTTTTATCTGCACCACCAAGACTGAGTGGCTGGATGGCAAACGTGTGGCCTTTGGGAAGGTGAAAGAAGGCATGAATATTGTGGAAGCCATGGAGCATTTTGGGTCCAGGAATGGCAAGACCAGCAAGAAGATCACCATTTTTGACTGTGGACAACTCTAATTCTTTTGACTTGCGGGCTTCTTACCCACCAGACCATTCCTTCTGTAGCTCAGGAGAGCACCCCAGCCCCATCTGCTTGCAGTACCCTGTAATCTCGGCTCTCACTGAAGTTCTTTGGGTTCTATATTTTCCTCATTCCCCTTCAAGTCTAGCTGGATTGCAGAGTTAAGTTTATGATTATGAATAAAAACTAAGTAGGAAAAAAATCTCATAAGCTGCATGTTCCTTGTGCTTCAATGGGGTTATGTGATTATTTTTCTCTATTTAGGGAGAGTATTGGGCTGCCACATCATAGCAACAAGAGGCACCCCAGAAATAGACACTAGTGACTGGATGGGTCTCTCTAGCAGCTAGTACCTATCACCAAGATCAATGTACCTCTGCTTGTGTCTGATGGTGGTGGTGAGAATACACAGGTTAGATGAAGAGGCTTACATGGAAATTTGACAGGGACCATCAGCTGGCAGAGTGCTTGTCTAATGCAGACAATTGGCCGAGTTTTATCCCAAGCACCATCGAAACTGGGAATGGTGGCAGCATACCCAACATTCAAGCACAGAATGGAAGCACAGAAGGATCAGAAATCGAAAGTTGTCTTCAGATACATAGGAAATTCAAAATCAACCTGGGCTAAATAAAACCTGTCTAGGGGTCAGTTTTATAGGCATGCCATTTCTAATGAACAAAACAGTAGTAGTACCCTTACCACTGGGGACCGATTTCCCAAAACATAGCTTTTTGTCCTGGTTTAAAAGACTAACTACAGGTTTTCTTCTGTGGATCAGGCCTTGCATCTATTAAAATATCATTTGTTTACACTTGTAATGTTCAGATCACTGTCAACCCATGAAACACCTTGCCTGATGTGCTGATATAACATGCAGGGTCCATAGCAACCATTACTCTTGGCAAGGGTTCTCCTTCACCAGCTTGAGTAGCATCTTCTAGACCTACAGATGCTAGACCATAGGGTTTAAACTTTTGGTTTTTTTTCAGCTTGAATCATCTTGCCCTACAACAACAGTACATTATCTCTTTAGTGGGGAGAAGAATGCTATAACTCTAGTGAATAGCTAACATTAGTGACAACAGCCTGAGCTGTAGGGAAGGTGGAGCCTCCAGGTGCTCCCTTCCGACAACTCGTAGGAAAGAAAACCTGGTAGTAGCATGGGGTCTCCATTCACTAACCTCTCTCTCACACACACTTCTGCCTTTTAACCCTTCAACGTATTTTATTTTACTAAGACAGAGTTTAGCATTATAAAATCTATGCAGTCAAAACATTTTCCAGAGGGTAATAAAGCAAGCAGTCCTGGGATACTATCACAGGACAAGTCATGGGACCAAGAAGACAATATTTGGGCACACTCTGGAGGTCCTGTGTGTACTAGTCCTAGCAAGGACAAATTGGTCTTGGGACCCATCATCTAAAAGAGTTCAGAAATCCTGGCACAGTGTATCACAAAGTTGCTGCTCTACCTGTGGCGCTTATTCTGCCAAAGAGGAATGCTGGGTCCAGGAGCATGGATACGAAGAACTGCCCATTACCCTCCGCGGTCACTCTGTGGGTTTCCTGACTCCCTCACTGGACACACCTGGTGGTCTGAAAGACTGGACAAACGATTTCTGTCTGTCAGCTCTCATTTCAGATACCCATGTATGATTGCTTCCATGTTTGAACTTTTAGGTAAAACGCCTCAAAGGAGGCGTGCAGGGTATGTCCCAGGGGCACAGTCACCTCCTGTGTACTTTCTTACAGGGGAATGTATACAAGTATACATTAATAAATGGGAGGGATAATTGCCCTCAACTAGGACAGCTTCATCTTCTTAATATTTTTATCATGCTGTGTCCATGCATACCTACTCTTGCCTGTCACTTAATTTTTTACGCATGCCTTTCTGCTGTTCCCCAATTCACTACTTTTCCAGGCTTCAATGGACCACAGAGTCTCGTAAGTCCAATATTTGCCATTTTATATTATGTTTCCTGAATGACTCAGGTTCAACATGAATCTTCACACATTTGCTTTAATGTGACCTTGTCAAGACTTTTTCCATCTTAGTAACTTTCCTCACTGTGGTGGAGACTAACATGGAAGATGCTGTCTGTGTGTCGATTTCACAATGGAGTTCTTCCTGCACCGCTAAGCTCCCTCTGGAAAAACAGTATAGCTTCAGTCCTACCCCACTTACAGTGCTGTTTTGAGGATTTGCAATATTCTCTCATTTTCCAGCCAATTTTGTGGGGTCCCCATACCCACTTGGTGTACCACACATAGCTAGAACACTGGTATTCCATGGCAAATGAGAAAAGATGGCCATCCTAGGATGTCTCATTGAGGTGCATCTACTCTCTTCCCAGGAACCAACTGTTGCATAATATTTCCAGGGCATATATAAAGAAGTGTTTGTTCACATCGTGCAGAGAAGGCACTGATGGACTCAAGATGGACCTGTCCAAGTTCAGCCTGATCAACCAGAGGATTTATTGATGGTAATCATGGGAGCACAGAAGGTCAATGTCACCTTTTTCTCTGGGAAGGCTCCTGCAGCCCACTCAGGCAGCTCTATCTTGGAGAGTCTTGCCCCAGCCAATTGTCTCCCTCGCCTGTCTGTACGTAACTGAAGCCCATATGCCCAGCATTCTGTTTCCAAGAACTCCCTCAGGAACTCTGTCTTGACACAAACTTTGCCACACTTTCTTTCCATTGACTCTAGCATGGGCTCCTATTTACTTTGCCTCATAACTTGGGCAGGGAACAGCTGCAGGGTGGTACATTAAGGATTTATGTGCCATTAAGGATCCTAGAAAAATAAGGAACTCTGGTTCAGTGGTTGTGGAGAAGATAGAAGAAAATGAATAAAATTTAACTTTGGGTTCCTTCTGAGGAGAGATTCCTTTTGAATTTCAGGAAGTTTGCTATATTAGTTTCATAGAGGCAGTGTTGGGTTCCTACAGATACTCCAGGACAAAACTGCTTCCTTCTGCTGGCTGAAAGAGTGGATGGAAGTGTCATACAGCCAATAGATCAATGTTCGCTTGTGAGTGTGAAGTAATTTTCATAAAAAGTGAGGATTTTGTTCTCTAGTGAGGTAGCAACAGACTTTGCTGTGTGCTCAAGTACTGTCGCCTGGAGACTCAGAGGAAGGATGGGTCTCAACTTGTCCCCACCAGGGACCAGATCAAGCCTTGGATGATTTCCATCAGCTGTCAGAGCTACTTCTACAGGACTGGCTAGGAAATTAGGCTATTAAATTACAGTCCTGTGCTGGGAGCCCCGCCATTCTCCTCCCTCTTCCTCCAGCCATTCTATCAAAGCCAGGCATTGTGACCATTTATCTTGCCCAACTTAAAATACCTTCTGCAGAACTAATTTCTCCCTTAGTACTTGGCGGTCTTTGTGCTCTCTGCCTTGCTTCCCTGATCTCGTGTGGATCTCGGATTAATTTGCACTCGCTGGGAGTTCAACAACAAAATCAATTTCCATCGGGTCAGCTGGGGTCACCCCGGGAGCAGCAGTGTGAGGGAAGAAAGAGATGATTATTATTCTGAAAGCTTGGGAGGGGGGGACTCAGGTTCAGGGTGAGGGAAGAGGAGAGGTGCAGTCCCATGAAGGCCATAAATAATTCCTTCCAAGCCGTCAGGAACAAATAGGAAATGCTTTGTTTTTTCTACTGGTTTCCCAGATGAAAGATAAGCAGGTGAGCTGTGCCCTTGAAGGGAGGCAGATGGAACTCACAGAGGCGCTTGGGGATACTCTTGGCAGAATTGTGGTGAGTCCGCTTTATGGGCATGGGCTTTCAGGAGAAGAATATTCTATAATATTCCATAGAAAGAGCTGACATAGGATCTCAGAAAGCAGGGCAGTATTATACTTCCCTCCTTTGGCTGCTGGACTGTACACTGAGTGAAAACGGCACAAGCCCACCAGTTAGATGAAGACATGTTTATCATCAAATTGGGCTCGTTTTATCCGATCGTTGAGATTAAATATTCCATAACATTTTCCCCATTCTTTAAAACATTCTTTAAAATGTGGGATGGCCCAGCTCACTGTGGGTGGTGATTTCCCTGGTCTGGTGGTCCTATGTTCTATAAAAACCTTCCTATGTGACATGTGAGTACGTATGCACTCACACACAGATATGCATGCACACAGACTCTCTCTGGTGTGTACCTTGCATAGCCTTTAATGGTACTCAATCCTATTGGTATAAAAATAAAGCATCCTATGCTCATTGCCTTCCACTCCTCTCAGTTTCTAAGTTCTACTGGCCATGTAGAAAAATATCCTCGATACTGGTGAAAAGAAGAACCAAGAAGAGGGAAGAGCTGAGAAATTTGCTCTGTGCAACGCAAACGTATCCTATACTGAGAGAACAGCTGTGCATTTGCCATGCACAAAGGACAGTGGGTGTGGCTGTGGTTTGCTTGTAACTGCCACGAGCATGCTGGGGGATAGGTGTGGCACTGTGGCTTTAATAGCAGAGGTAAAAGTCCATCCTGGTGGGGCTGGGGAGATGTCTCTGTGGTTAAGACCAACTAGTACACAGATACACATGCCGACAAAACGTTCATACATGTCCAATCGAAGAGTTTTTCGTTAAAACCCATCCTGGACAAGGTAGATAAAAAGGGATTTGCTATCGTTGTGTATCAGAAGTGCTCAAGAAAAACATCTCCAGATAGAAAGCTCAGCACCATCCTTCATGATGACACAGAGTGCACAGCCCTGTCAGGACCCTGCTGGTCTTGCTCTAAGTCAAGGTATTATCCTGGAGATGCTAAAACACATCTGGCCTCTCCAAAGCACACTGATGGAGCAGGCACCTCACATCCCACCTGCACCTCCTGGAGACCCGGATGCCAGGGAATTATGATGGAGTGAAATCTCTGTGCAAGGAGATGCTGAGCTCTTTTTTAAACCAAGCCAGAAAGTGCAGCATCAGCTTTCCAGCCTCTTCTCCCCTAAGAAGGGACTGTATCAAATAAGCGCTCCATCTGCTGCCATGGTTACCATCTCTATTCTCATGGGGCAGATGCAATCTAGAGAAGACTCACATATAGCAAGTGCACTGTATAGCATGTAGATTATAGGACTGTGAATTGAGTGCTGCCCCCAAGCCAGGACCCACTGCTGCATTCTGCTGGTCGCTCAGCCCGTGGCAGCTCCCTGGCAGCTTGCAGTCCTGGAGATGGATGCAGAGCACGACTGTACCAGAACAGAGGGAGGCATCACTCCTGGCCGGAAGATGGAAAGTCTTATTATGAATCACAAGATTTGTCAGGTGCTGGTGGTGCACACCTTTAATCCCAGCACTCAGAGGAGGCAGAGGCAGGTGGATTTTGAATTCAAGGCCAGCCTGGTCTACATAGTGAGTCCCAGGACAGCCAAGGCTATACAGGGAAACCCTGTTTTGAAAAACAAAACAAATAAACAAAGAAAAAACAAGCCAAAAAGTTGTTTTTCAGGGCACTGTCAATGCAAACCTCTTGTGTGACATTTAAGTAGGACATCAACAAGGGAAAGGGCATCTATGCTCAGTCTGTTTTCTGTCAACTTGGAACAGCTAAAGTCATTCTTTGAGGAGAGAACCTCAGTTATGAAAATGTCTCCTTAAGATCCAGTTGTAGGCAAGTTTGTAGGGTGTTTTTGTAATTAATGATGAATGCAGGAACGCCCATCTCACTGTGGGTGGTGCTTTCTCTGGTCTGGTGGTCCTATGTTCTTTAAAAAAGCAAGCTGAACAAGCTATGAGGATCAAGCCTCTCCTCCATGACTTTTGCATCAGCTCCTGCCTCCAGGTTCCTGCCCTGCTTGAGTTCCTGTCCTGGCTTCCTTCAGTGATGGACTGCAATGTAGAAGTGTGAACCAAATAAACCCTTTCTTCCCCAAGTTGTTTATGGTCACAGTACTTCATCATAACAATAGTGACCCTCACTAAGACTGCGGCTTCAAAGGAAAAATAATTGAGTGAAGACACTTAGGCAAATAATCATGATGGTGTCGAAATACATCCAAGAAAAGGTAGACAAGGAGGGTAAGCAGGAAGTGGGGAGAAGGGTGTGGTTCTACTCTGTTGGACTGGGCAGTCTCAACTTCTGAGCCTTAGACTCCCACTGTGCTCAGCTCTGTTCTTCAGAAAAATGAATCCCTTTTTACACATTGGTAATTCAAAAAGTAGTTCCATTAATCATTCACTCACAACACAGATGGGCTACTGAGCCAGTTAACGTGACCTGGTGTTTTTATTCACAGAGCCAAGGATTGAACCCAGGCCTTGCCATGTGAGGTGGGCCCTGTACTACAGAGCTATAGCCCCAGTTCCTGGGTTTGTTTGTATTTGACCTTAAAGTTTGGAATATGTGACAGAAAGAAACAGTGGGACCCAAATCGATCTTGATCTCATTGGAAATGAGCAGTGGTCTGCTTCACATACCATAGTTACATTCTATAGACACCGAAGTGTACATAGAGAGCAGAGAACCATTCGAAACTTCTGCTTCACATACCATAGTTACATTCTATAGACACCGAAGTGTACATAGAGAGCAGAGAACCATTCGAAACTTCTTCACATACCATAGTTACATTCTATAGACACCGAAGTGTACATAGAGAGCAGAGAACCATTCGAAACTTCTTCACATACCATAGTTACATTCTATAGACACCGAAGTGTACATAGAGAGCAGAGAACCATTCGAAACTTCTGCTTCACATACCATAGTTACATTCTATAGACACCGAAGTGTACATAGAGAGCAGAGAACCATTCGAAACTTCTGCTTCACATACCATAGTTACATTCTATAGACACCGAAGTGTACATAGAGAGCAGAGAACCATTCGAAACTTCTTCACATACCATAGTTACATTCTATAGACACCGAAGTGTACATAGAGAGCAGAGAACCATTTGAAACTTCTGCTTCACATACCATAGTTACATTCTATAGACACCGAAGTGTACATAGAGAGCAGAGAACCATTCGAAACTTCTTCACATACCATAGTTACATTCTATAGACACCGAAGTGTACATAGAGAGCAGAGAACCATTCGAAACTTCTGCTTCACATACCATAGTTACATTCTATAGACACCGAAGTGTACATAGAGAGCAGAGAACCATTTGAAACTTCTGCTTCACATACCATAGTTACATTCTATAGACACCGAAGTGTACATAGAGAGCAGAGAACCATTCGAAACTTCTTCACATACCATAGTTACATTCTATAGACACCGAAGTGTACATAGAGAGCAGAGAACAATTCGAAATTGGAAAAAGCAAAAGTGAATCAATTAAAAGTAGGACATAAATACACATAAATATGCTGGCAAATTCCTTCATAAAAATAACTAAAGGATTTTAATTAGCCCTGTGTTTGGGGAGTCAAAAGTACTCTGCCATACGGTCCTTCTGAATGTGCTCACACTAGGCTAAAGTGGCAGAATAGTGTTCAAGTATGAGGCTAAGAAGGAGGGGGAATTTGTGGGGGGAGTGAGGTCCATTCCCTAAGAAGTTAGCCTCAGAGGCAAGGTTCCAAGAACCAAATTGCTGTTCTCAGGAACAGAAAATATGCCCAAGCAACCCTTACAGTAATGCCATCTCTAGAGGAAAAAGACACAACGCTAGTTTGGATATTCATGTTATGCTCAAAGGGCTTGTGATAAATGTGTTAGGTACTATCTGAGTTAGGCTTTCTAGTGCTTCTTTCAAACACCATGACCAACAGCAACTTGTGGAGGAACTGGTTTATTTAGTTGATAGTTTCAGGTCATAGTCTATCCCTGGGTAAATTCCAGGCAGGAATCTGGAGGCAAGAACTGATTCAGAGACCATGAAAAGATGCTTCATGCTGACTTGCTCATTTCTGGCTTCCTTGGCTTGCTTTCTTATAGATCTCAGAACCACCAGCCATGGATTGGCCCCAACCAGAGTGGAGTGGGCCTTCCCCATCAATCTCTACTAAAGATAATGACCCACAGACCAATTTTATGGAGGCATTTTCTCTAGTGAGAGCCCCTTTCTCAATCAGGCTAGTATCAAATTGACAAAACAACAACAAAAAGCAACAAAACCCCAAAACTTATGAGCACCAGAACAGAATTGATGATAAAGCTTGGAATACTTAACACATACTTAACAAATGCTCCAAACCAACCATGTGCTAATTATTCTAGGTAATGGTGGATTAAAACCTGGTGCATAAAGTATATAGAAGGGTCGGAAATCGGTTGGCAGAAAACACTACAGGCAGGTCCTCAGGACCTACTTTGGAGATGCACCTCTGAGCCCCACCAAAAGATGACAATTTAAATCAGAGAAGGATTCCATGGTCACTCACAGACATGGTGACAGTTGGCCTCACAGAGTGACTCACCTGAGTAACTTCATGACGATCTGCGGTCTTTGCAGTCATAATCACACATTAGTGACAAGATAGCATCACTGTCTCTAGTAGCCTCGCTGCTCTCTAAGGAGCCTTTCAAGTCTGAGCCTTGCTTACTATGATGGATGACGATAGGGGAAATCAGGGGGCTGGAATAGTTCCCTATCGTGGGAAGACCAGGCTTCTGGGGAGCAGACCAGAGGCACCAGTGGTCTCAGGAGGAACTTGTATAAATAAGAGATATAAAGGGAAGAGTTTCCAGGGCCAGAGAGATGGCTTGGTGTGTAAGGTGTTTGTAGTACAAGACTGACGATATGAGGTCAGTGCCTGGATGTTACTGTGGGAAGAGAAATCTGATTCTCGAAAGATTGTCCTCTGACCTCCAAGTTCTGCTGCACATATATACCTCTGTGTGTGTGTGTCACACACATAAAATGATAATTAAAATATCAAAGAAGAGTTTACTATGACAAATTCTTATTTTCTTCCTTGCTTTAATGGACTATTGATTGATGCCCTAGTCCCTTTTCTTCTGGTTCTAAGGAAAACAAGCACAGGATATCCATTGTGGGTCTTTACTCATCTCTGGTCTGGGTCGTCACTCTTCTCTGATCTGAGTCTCCCTTTACCCTTATTGCTTTCTGTTATTGCAAACAAAGAACCAAGACCATAGTTTTAGTTCCTAAATTGCTTGCAAGTCTTCATTTTATATATTTTTTAAAAATGGTATTTTGTAAAACATAAGACTTACAAGCAAAGATTTAATTATTTTTATACATTTATGGTCATTCATCAATAGAAGCAAGTAATAAAGTATACATTTTTATGTATGTTATTCTATCATTCTATCATCAACACAAAAATAATTGTTGAAAAGTAGTAAAAAGAAAGTGTTCCTGAGTAGGCAAGTGTTTGAGCATATCAGTATTTGTGTTTGCACCCAGGATTTTCACATAGACCATAGGACAAGCTATCATTACTTTGATCAATAATGACAATTAAAATATGCATGTGAATTACTAAATTGTAAGTTATAATTTTCCTTTCTCTGTCATTTAGGACTTATACACAGTTTTTATAAGAGACGGTTGGACACTCTAAACCAAATGACACTCAGCAAGATCTGACACTGTGATCTTGGGATCTCCAGTATTCTAATGTGCACAAGGACATGCAGGGCAGCTCATTCAGTCCAGTGGGATGGCCATGTCTTCCCAGGTGGATGTGAGCACTCGACACTCAGCCAGGGGTAACTGCCATGGCTCTTGATCAATGAAAACACACTGCAAGGTTCACTGACATTGTCTGTATAGAACCAAATTAAACCAGGTTTTTATGCAATAGCTGCACTATGGCTTCCTAAAAAAATGCGTTTTGCTATTGCAGGAACTCCTGGACAATTAGTAGATATGCTTGGTTTAAATTTTTAATATGCTTGTTCAGCTAAAATATTGTTTTGAATTGCCTTGTGTATTTTCCATGGACAGTTTCTTTTTGGGGCATCTATTGTTTGGAAAGGCTGATTGGCACATCTACAGTGAAAACTGTGCAAATGGGAACAAAATTATTTCTTGGATTTGCTTGAATTTGAAGAGGTGACCCCTAAAGCAGATAAGGAGAAATAACTTTGATTTTTCAAAGGACAGTGCAAAAAACAGAAGAAGCCTTTAACAGTCATGCTGAGCTGCAGGGAAATGGTGCAGCAGAAAAGGGCTGGAGGAGAAGAGGCTGACAATGCCCTCAGCCTGCTAACTCCCCAAAGTTATCATTCAGAAACCAAATGGAAAGACTTAGAGTTTGCGATGAACAGACACAATCTGTTTTGTGGATAAGATGCCAAGATGTGAAATACTAAAATGTGTGCATTACATCACCTAATGGTGTCATTTAAATCACGCCGGGGTAGCATCTTTGAATGCACATGAAGAAAACAAAGCAAATTGGAGAGAAAGAGTCCAAAAAAATCTCTTGTGTTCATCTCTAATCCTTACGATGCACATTAGGACCAGCATAGGGGGAAGGAGGGAGTCCCTGTGGGAGTGTGTGATAACATTAACATATGTGTTATGGTATGAAAAAGCAATTGTCCTTAAAAGGGGAAGGGTTTTTTTCTGTCCAGATCTGGTATCAGAAGTTACAGGGGTAAATATGTCATCAGCATTTAGGTTGGTGACAAGGTTATACAACATGGGTGTTGGGCAATGAGGTCAGAACATTGGTGGAAGGGATCTGGACAAAGCCAGGTAGGTGGCATTCTGCTCTCAAGACATCACTTGAGCACTGGGTAAGATGGTGGCATCTGGAGCTGGCTTCTTCCTTGGGTCCAAGTAGCTTAGATGAAGGGGAATATAGAAATCTGGTAAGTAAGCATTAAGGATTACTTTGGCTGGTAAAGCAAGTTATCCAAATATGAAGTCAACCTGATGTGTTGCTATGATGATGTTAGAGGGTTGCTATGGTGATGGGGTTACTATGAAGATGATGATGGGGTTTGCTATGACAATGGTTTGGGGTTGCTATGATGATGGTGTTGGTATGCTGTGATGATGATGATGATGAATGGAGTTGCTATGATGATGGCTGGGTTTTGCTATGATGGTGATGGTGGTAGATTGCTATAATGATGGTTGGGTGATGTTGTTGCTGGGTTGTTGTGATAATGATGGTGGGTTTCTGTAATGATGATGGAGTTGCTATGATGATGGTTGGGGTTTTCTATGATGGTGATGGCAGGTTACCTTAATGGTGGTAGTGGGTTGCTCTGATGATGGTGTTGGGTTGCTTTGATGATGGTTGGGAGTTGCTATGACAATGGTAGTGTGTTACTATGATGATGGTAGTGGATTGCTATGATGGTGGTTTGGTGATGATGTTGGTGGGTTGTTATGATAATGATGGTGGGTTCCTGTAATGATGATGGGGTTGCTATGATGATGGTTGGGATTTGCTATGATGATGGTAGTGGGTTGCTAAGATGATGGTAGGTTGCTTTGATGACAGTTGTGTCTTGCTATGATGATGGTATTGGGGTGCTGTGGTGATTATGGAATTACTATGATGATAGTATTAGGCTACTATGATGATGGTGGGGTCTTACTATGATGATGTCTGAGAGTGTGTTTGGTTTTATGGTAGAAGCTGAACTCAGATTAAAGGACTGTCTGAGTCCACTCAGGTTTCTATAGCAAAACTATATCATATATATGTGTGTGTGTGTGTGTGTGTGTGTGTGTACATATATATAATTTATATCTTAAACACAGTAATGTATGAACAATTAATTTGTTGTTCAGAATCCTGGGCTCTGAGATGTCCAAGATTGTGGCCTCCTCTCTAGATTGGTATCACCACCTCAGAGATGATATCTCTTCATCAAAATGAGCGTGGAGGGCTTTTCATATTCATAACCATGCTTGTGAGAATATTTTTTGTCCATGTATGTAAAATCAGTAACTTATATCTATTTGCTTTCCATCCTCAGGCAGCATCTCCAGGACCTTGTTAAATAATAAATATGCTAATGGATTATTAATGAGAAACATACACATTACCTTGCTAATAGTGCACTCACCTGTTTTATAATATTATCATTATCTAATCAGGCATGAATCAGGCTGCTGAAACTTATAAAATAGTAGTTTAATATTTTTGGTATCAATGGAAACATATTACATGTTTGGAGTTATTTATTGATGACTTAAATAATTAGCACCTAAAACGGGGGACCTTCAAGGTAAATTGCCATTTCACGGACATTTGAAGACATTAGGAATTGAGAAATGACATAAATACAACGGATGTTTAGCATTACTTTACCTAGGCAGATAAATTGGCCTAGAATTGTAGAGTTGATGTAAGTCCAGAGGAAGCAGCAGCAAGATCAAAGCATCGGAGACTGCCGTTAGTCCTTTCTGTGTTTGTCACATTTTGGCGAGATGAGATGGGCTCAAGGAAACGATGACTTGGAAAACAATGATGGGAAGAACTGCCTGGCTGGACTCAGCCTCCCAAGCACTGGCAAAGGCAATTTTTTCTCAAGCCCAGGCAGTAGGAAATCAAACAATTACCCGATGATCCGCAGGTTCTCATTAGATTTCCCAGTCAAGTGCCAGACAAACAGCATCTCCCTGAGCTTCTGCACAACACTCCTTAAAATGCAGGGCAAAAACCAGCCCAGTATTATTCATGCAAATGAGAAAATCTTATAGTTAAGGCAAACACTTTGATGGTCCATGCCTGAAAGCAAGCTAAAGACCTGGGTCAGAGATCTCCCACACTGAAAGAGAGGAACTGTGGAGACTAAATGAATGAATAATGAGACTACAACTCATGTCTAGACTCACAAGTTCCACCCAGCAGGAAGCAGGCCACAAAAATAAGGTGTCCTTCCTGGAGCAAGCATTATACTCTCTGCAAATGGGAGACCTCTCCCAGGGTAGCCTCCCAGGGCACAAAGTCCACGACCCCACCCATATTTGATCAAAAGCACACATCTTGAGTTAAACCCAGGAGTGGCCAAGGAAAACTCACTGGTAGTCAGCCCTGGCCTTTGGCAGCTCTTGTGCTGAAGGTTTTCTCATTACTTTAGACTGAGGTCCTTTTTCCTGAAACTCCTCTGCTCTCTGAGCACGACTCCCCTGGGCATGCTTGTTCCTGCCCCATTAAATTCCTTGATTAGAACTGTCAGCTCAGTGATCAGAAAAGTACTAGGCGAGGAAGCTTTGCTCTTTGCTTGCAGAGAAAGCACTAGAGAGCCTAGCCGTGGATCTGGTACAGGGACAGGGGGACACATCAGGCATCCTGCCATGAGGGGAGGTGTGTGTGGACTATGGAAGAACTTGCAGGGCCATTAGACATTGCTGCTGCCTTCTTTCTGTAGATGTCACAAAAGGGAGCTCTCTTTCATTGTAAGTGGCTGTGCCTGTGAACAGGGCTTTGCCATAGGCCTAAGAGAGTAGCTGTGGATTAGGAATAGGCATTTTTCTTACTGGAAACCTTTTCCAGTCTTCAAATCTTGAGCGTGTGATCAGGTGTGATGACATCTTCAAGCCCACATTGTAAGATGACATCAAAGGGAGGGAAGGTGAGGACGAAATCCAGCTTCCAAATGACTCCCTGTAGGAAGCTGTGTTGCTCCGTTCTTAATCAAATCTACAGTAAAGGAGAAACTATTGATTTATCAATGGCTTAGGGTTCTGAAGGCTCCTTGTGGCATCTTAATCCTCCTACCACACACCATTCTCCACTGATGGGCTATACCCCACTGGGCAGGCTTATGAAATTTTATACATTAAAGACATCATATTAATACTGATTTATCGTCTGTGATTTTTCTCAGTAAGTTTTATGATGTGTATGTGTATGCATATGTGTTTGTGTGTATATGTTTATGTCTGTCTGTACACACACACACACACATATATATGTATGTATGTATGTGCATGTGTATCCTTGTCTCTGTATATGTATTTATATCTAGGTTGTAAGTATGTCGTGTTAGAGTGAATGTGGATATGTGAGTGTATTGAGTGGTTGTGTATTTATGTGTGTAAGTGTATGTGTATGTATGTTTATTTCTGTCTGTGTCTAGATATTTGTATGTCTGTTTATATCTGTGTTTATACACAGATATGAGAGTTTATGTGTGTATGTATGTAGATGTTAAAATATAAGTTAAATGTCTTTCTTTTTGCATCATTCTTAAAGGCTTTTGGCTTCTATGCAAGCTTCTTTTTCTCTATTCTGTGATCTTTAGAGTATTAATGTTTTCATGAAATGAGAAATCCATTTTAAAACAATTTTTTATGATCACTTTTTAATAAACACTGTGCTGAGCCTCACTTTCTGATGTGAACGTAATGTGAGAAAGAGATGCATTTGGGTCTCGAAACCTCATGCAGATATATGCACGTGCATAATTGTAAATGGTATTTCCACCTCTCTAGCTGCTCTTTCTCTACAGCGTAATTCATGTGCACAGTGTTTTCTTTCTTTAGGAGCCTGCGAGACTGCTGGCGGAGGGCACCAAAACACTAAGATTACCTTTTTTATCCTCCAGGGAATAATGTAATCAATTATTTAAAAGCATCTATTCCAGAGAATGTTAGAGTTACAAATTCCAAGAATCAGAGGCGCAGATGGCCTGAGGAATCGTGTCTAAACAGATTGCAGGCCACAGCAAAGCCGCTCGCTCAGGTGTAACAGAGACTTGATCTGGGTTTGGGAGTTCTAGAAAGAGCCATGAAGTATTCCAGCAAATAACACCAGCTGAGATAAGCAACTCATTACCTCTCAATAGCACTACCACCAATCGGGGACCAAATCTTCAGCTTGCTGCTTTTGGGTGGTGCTTGGTACACAGCCCTTGATTAAATAATTGGCTAGACCCACACTGGAGCAGAGCGCTTTGAGAATGTATTTTCTAATTTCTGTGATGCTGTTGCCAGGGGCTTGCCCATCATGCATAAAGCCTTGGGTTTGATTCCTAGCCATGCATAAACAGGGTGGGGTACACACCTGTAATCCCAGCATTAGAGACAGAGGTAGGAGGGTGTCTTAGTTAGAGTTTCTACCGCTGTGAAGAGACACCATGACCGTGGCAACTCTTATAAAGGAACAACGTTTAATTGGGTGGCTTACAGTTTCAGAGATATAGTCCATTGTCATCTTGGTGTGACATGGTGGTATGCAGGCAGACATGGTGTTGGAGAAGGAGCTAGGAGTCCTATATCTTGACCCGCCAGCAACAAAAAGTGGTCTGAGCTAGGCATAGCTTGAGTATAGGCAACATCAAAGCCTGAGCCGCAGTGACACACTTCTTCCCCTACTTAAGTAAAGGAGGAAAGTCCACCCCTACTTAAGTAAAGGAGGAAAGAGTTTATTTGGTTAACACTTCCAGTATTGAAGAAAGTCAGGGAAGGAACTCCAGCAGAACAGGAACCAGGAGACAGGAGCTGATGCCCAGGCCATGGAGGGGTGCTGCTTACTGGTTTGCTTCCCATAGCTTGCTCAGCCTGATTTCTTATAGAGCCCAGGATCACCATCCCAGAAATGGCACCACCCACAATGGGCTGGTCCCTCCTCCACCAATCACTAATTAAGAAAATGGCCTGGAGTTGGATTTTTTTCTCAACTGAGGCTCTGTCCTCTTAGATGACTTTAGCTTGTGTCAAGTTGACATAAAACTAGCCGGGGCAGTGAGTTTATGGCTAACCTAAGCTACATGCTTTGCCTCAAAAAAGCAAGCATCTATAGAAAGAAATGTCTATCACTGGGATGACTAACAAGGCTTTAAAATGGATCTCTGGCTTCTTTGTGTCTGAACTAATATCACATCAGCAGCTCTTCCCTATCAACCCTATAGGGACTAACCTCGGTGTGACTTTCAGCAGCAAGATGGCTTTATGGAGAGCGCCCTGTGACGTCACACAGCCCCACACTCGCGAACACTTGGTGCTACCTATGAATCCTTAACAATTCTACCTTTGGGTTTGTGTAATCCAAAACCATTTGATCACACAGGCATGTGCCCAGAGAAGGTAGACTGTGTGTGTAGGGTGCCCTTTGTGTCTTGTTCTAGGCTTGCTTTGTCTGAGATGTCGCCATAATCATGGGGCTCAGAGTAACCTGTCTTTGTCCTGGCATCTGGGGAAGGAGCATGGTCTGCACAGCCGCAGGGGGTGTTGAGACGGTAGAGGTTTCCCGAAAGCCAAAGGAGGTCAGTCCCACAGTCCGAAGGAAAAAAAAACATCGTCCAGTAACCTGTCACACATTTTGTCACTCTCATAGTAAGCCACTGATGGGTTAAAGAAAGCAGAGTTGGGGTTGGGAAACCTCAGCCCTTCTCTGACCTGTGTGTGTGTGTGTGTGTGTGTGTGTGTGTGTGTGTGTGTGTGTGTGTGTGTGATGAAGCCCAAGGTGCATTGCTATTCCAATATAAATCAATCAAGATATGAATCAAAGCCGCTGTGTTTGGTAGGAAACTGAACACCGAGTATAGAATCTTGGCGATCCTACATTCAAGCCAAGTGCTCTGTTGTCCTTGGAAGCTAGCATGGCATAATAAAAGTATGAATGGGAAAACAGAGTGATTAATATTTTAAAGTTTTCCTACTGGAGAAGAACTCAATCGCAAATACAAAACATCATCAGCCAGAAAGGAGACACCAAGCCAAGGAGAAGGTCTTGTGCCTCAGTGAGGGTGTGGTGATAGTCCCTGTTTATTTAATGCTCAGGTCGTCTAGCTGTGCTGGTTATGAGCCAGCTCTGCTCACAGTGACATGACTTTGGTGTCGTTAAACAAGGAGCATGGTGACAAGTGATCTGATTCCAAGGGAAAGGCCTCCAACAGACTGCGATTACTTTTAGTGTTTTTGTGGAGATAAAATAAAATGTACTCAATTCCCCTTGAGCTTTGAGCACATCAAATATTAATAATAAGGAAAAATTACTATGGAAAAATCTACTTGTGCTGTGGCAAATACTTTATAAGGAATAGTTTGAAAACCAGATTCATGTCCTTCTAAAATCTATACCGATCCATCAGCCTCTCTCACATGTGTGAAGAGTCACCCTTTGGGGGCTTCACAAGCGCAGTAGCTTCAGCCTCTCTCACATGTGTGAAGAGTCACCCTTTGGGGGCTGCACAAGCGCAGTAGCTTCAGCCTCTCTCACATGTGTGAAGAGTCACCCTTTGGGGGCTTCACAAGTGCAGTAGCTTCAGCCTCTCTCACATGTGTGAAGAGTCACCCTTTGGGGGCTTCACAAGTGCAGTAGCTTCAGCCTCTCTCACATGTGTGAAGAGTCACCCTTTGGGGGCTTCACAAGTGCAGTAGCTTCAGCCTCTCTCACATGTGTGAAGAGTCACCCTTTGGGGGCTTCACAAGTGCAGTAGCTTCAGGTCCAGACCTCTTCTCCGCTCACTCTGGCCAGTTTTGTGGACTTTTGGCCCAGCTCTTTTTGACTGCCCTTAGTGTATTCCTTTTTCACTGCTGGCTCTTCACCTTAAACATCCGTCTAAGCAAAACCTCCAGGGAAAGTATCTGGGGTGGCGGTTATGGCTGCTGCTTCCAGATGTGTTAGAATGGATGCCTGACTTCAAAATGAAAAGTATCTGCAAAGCTCAGGCGGATTGCCTGCCCCCAGTCACTTTCTTGCCTGAGTCTGTGCGATATGTACTCACGATGAGCTGAAATAAAATTTCATTCACCGACTTCCTACTTGTTTTTGCTGAAACCAAACATATGAAAGTAGATTGACATATTCTTTGGCCACTCATTCCTCAATTAATTTTTACCAGAATGCCACAGAAATGTTTTATGTTGACAGTTTGCTCACAGAACCTAAGTGTCGTTCACTCTGACAATCAACCCTGTGAGTAAGAGAAGTGTCCTCCCCATCTTACAAGGCAAAAAGATGGAGACTCTGGGGAGTAAGACACGCCTATCCTCATAGAGCTGAAGATCAGAGGTTCGAGTCTCTGTCCTTCCCAGACCCCAGCCAAGCGTCGTCTCCAGAGAATGTGTTAAGAGGAATGTCCTCAGCTCTGCACAAGGGGGGCTCTGTTCTCTCCAGATGAGTGAGCTCCCATAGGAGGAGCTCATAGGAGCACTACCAGGGGGTGCTTTGTCATCTTTTCCTCCTCCTCTTTTAGCCTTTTCCTCTTCCTCCCCATGCTTCTTCTTTTTTCCTCTTCTGTTCCACTCCTCTTCCCTCCCGCCCCATTCTTCCTGCTCCCTCCCCCTCTTCATTCTCCCATCAGATATTAACCATTCACCTGCTGACATGAACTCTGAGTGGCAAATGGCAGATTCGCCAGGTTTTGAGAACCCCGGCAAGGCTTCAGCTCTGTTTCACTACGTGTGACCCGAGAAAGTCCATCCCGTCATCTGCTCTCTCCCTGTTGGATTCCACCTCTTCCTACCCCAGTGGCCAGGATCTAAGCGGAGAACCCCACATTCCAATTACAGCCACCCCATTCCTCCTGGAAGAAGGCAGAGTCCTGAGTGACGTCTTTATCCCTTGAAGCTCACTCATGGCTCTTTACTGCAGTCTTGGCATGGGCACATGCATGCGCAGCAGGGAGAATCCAGGCCTTTCTCTGTCTTCCCAGCTGTGGAATGGACCCTGGCAGAACTGTATCTCTGGCTGGGTGGCGGGTCTGCAGCTCCACCACCCTGTGCTGTCCTCTCTGCCCTCTCATACACTATCAGCTTGGCTCCTCTCCTTCTTTGCAGGGGACTCCGTACTCGCTGCCAGATAGGCTTAAGGGGATTTATTGGTTCTGAGCAGGTGTGAATTACAGTTTGTAGATTGACTGTGACCTACAGAGCTGATGATACCTCCTGCCCACAGGAAACAAATGTCTTAGGAAACCCATGGGGACAGCGTTAACCAACACGGAGAGAACTGTGACCTCACAAAAGCAAATGCACATATTTTTTTGCCCCTATAGCAGCAAGCTGAAGCTTTGCGAGCTATAGGAACGGTGGCCTGACGTCTCCAGCAGGCCCTCGAGGATTGTGCCAAGCACACATTCCTGTGGTCGTGTTTTCTTGCCTCAAAAGGCAGTCGGGTTGTTCCCTTTTCAGTGACCTCACTAGGAGCTTCCAGCGTTTCCCAGATGTGTAACTGGAAGGTTAATTCTTCTGCTCCTCACTAATTGGCAGCTCAGCCACTCTCCTGTGTCTTCATCCTGACATGAAGACACCTTTAGCTGCCATAGGATTCACAGCTTTCATAAACGGGAGCATGTCTGTGCTTCTAATCCTTTGAGAAAAACGGTCCCCGAGCTCAGGGTTCAACCCGAGGCCAAACTCCAAATATACATGAAGAAGGGAGAGGAGCAGCAGCAGCGGGGGTTGGAGGAAAGCTTGCAGTTCCATTGGAGGCCAGCAGAAATAGCAGTGAATGCTATAATCTTCAAATTAGTACTAGCAGCAAAGAGACGTGCTCCGAATGCCAAGGCGGGAGGCAGAGGTGCTGGACAGGGAACTGTGAGGATAGCATCCATGCCCAGACTCTGTCCAGATTGGGCACGATCAAGGAGCCATTGGGATTTTCTGTCCTCATCCAACCCTGCCAGTTCACCCGGTCAGTTCTGTCCAGGGGAAAAGGAGAGGCCCAAGGGTGTTTGTCACAGGTAGAGGCAAGTCTCTTTCCCAGCACCAAGCGGCTTCTTCCTGTCATGGAAAAGGACTCAGGCTTTCTGCTGTGGGTGGCAACAAGGGAACATCTGTCTTTTTTGTTCCATTTCAGTAATTTGAGATTCTCAGCTCGGCCCCATCCTTCGGTAATGACAGCTGATATTTAGAGCTCCTGCCGTCTGCCTCGTAAGCAACATGCTGTCTGAAGGAACAGGCCTCAGACTAAAATCAGCGCTGCCCTGCTTCCCAACGATCCTGTCCTGTCTTCATTTGGGAGCCCCAGATCCTCTCTAGCCTTCCACAAGCATATGGAGATGGAGTGGTGAGAACACACAGGGTGGACCCACGGTGCAGGCTAAGGGCCAAGGAGGGGACAGGATGGGATTTCAAGTCAACAGAATACAAAGATTAGGAGGTGGGAAGGGAGACATGGCATGGATGTCTTCATGGGCAGATGTTTAACTCAAACACTTCTCTCCTTCCTTCTACACACCTAGAGAAGCCATACACCAACTGAGCCAGGCTCTCTGCAGGAATCAGGGCCATCAGGGCTCCGTTCCTGTCTCACATCCAGTACACTGATCAACAAAAAGAGTTTTCCAAAATATCACAGAGCCACAGACCACCACACTGTTGACCTCTTGAGCTTGGGTCTCATATGCAAGTGTAGTTGTCCTGAGAGAAAAATGAGGAGACTGTGTAATCAAAACATGTGCTTTTCAACGAGAGCACATGTAGTCTTGTATAGTCACTGTGTAGTCCAATGTGTGCTTTTTCAATGAAATCACATGTACTCTTGTGTGGTCACTGAGCAGTCAAACACATGCCTTTCACTGTGTTTAGTGGGCTACTCAGATCTTGTTTTATTTATTTGGTTTTATTTTGGGTGGGTGCTCAGACTAAATTGGAATCCTCTGGATTTGCAGTGATTCTTCTGCCTCAGCCTCCTGGGAGCAGATTGTAAACCTGAACATTACTTTATTATAGAGTGCAAGGTGGACACTCGAGGAGGAGAAATGTCCACATAGACATCACTGTAGACACTCGAGGAGGTGAGATGTCTACATAGAGATCACTGTAGACACTCGAGGAGGAGCAATGTCCACATAGACATCACTGTAGACACTCGAGGAGGAGCAATGTCCACATAGACATCACTGTAGACACTCGAGGAGGAGCAATGTCCACATAGACATCACTGTAGACACTCGAGGAGGTGAGATGTCTACATAGAGATCACTGTAGACACTCGAGGAGGAGCAATGTCCACATAGAGATCACTGTAGACACTCGAGGAGGAGCAATGTCCACATAGAGATCACTGTAGACACTCGAGGAGGAGCAATGTCCACATAGAGATCACTGTAGACACTCGAGGAGGAGCAATGTCCACATAGAGATCACTGTAGACACTCGAGGAGGAGCAATGTCCACATAGACATCACTGTAGACACTCGAGGAGGAGCAATGTCCACATAGAGATCACTGTAGACACTCGAGGAGGAGCAATGTCCACATAGACATCACTGTAGACACTCGAGGAGGTGAGATGTCTACATAGAGATCACTGTAGACACTCGAGGAGGAGCAATGTCCACATAGACATCACTGTAGACACTCGAGGAGGTGAGATGTCTACATAGAGATCACTGTAGACACTCGAGGAGGAGCAATGTCCACATAGACATCACTGTAGACACTCGAGGAGGTGAGATGTCTACATAGAGATCACTGTAGACACTCGAGGAGGAGCAATGTCCACATAGACATCACTGTAGACACTCGAGGAGGAGCAATGTCCACATAGACATCACTGTAGACACTCGAGGAGGAGCAATGTCCACATAGAGATCACTGTAGACACTCGAGGAGGAGCAATGTCCACATAGAGATCACTGTGGATACTCAAGGAGGCGAGATGTCTACATAGAGATTGCTGTAGACATGCAAGGAGAAGAAATGTCTACATAAAGATCACTGTAAATACTCAGGGAGGAGAGATATCTACACAGAGAAAACTGTAGACACTTGAGGAGGTGAGATGTCTACATAGAGATCACTGTAGACACTCAGGGAGGAGAGATTCTACATAGAGATCACTGTAGACACTCAAGGAGGAGCAATGTCTGCATAGAGATCGCTGTAGACACTCAAGGAGGTGAGATGTCTACATAGAGATCACTGTAGACACTCAGGGAGGAGAGATTCTACATAGAGATCACTGTAGACACTCAAGGAGGAGCAATGTCTGCATAGAGATCGCTGTAGACACTCAAGGAGGAGCAATGTCTACATAGAGATCACTGTAGACACTCAAGGAGGAAAGATATCTACACAGAAAAAACTGTAGACACTTGAGAAGGTTAGATGTCTACATAGAGATCACTGTAGACACTAAGGAGGTGAGATGTCTACATAGAGATCACTGTAGATACTCAGGAAGGCGAGTTGTCTACATAGAGACCACTGCAGATTCCTGGACTAAATATGGAGCTCTTTGTACTACACAGTAAGCTCCATAGTATCAGGCTCTAAACCCAAGCCTTGAGGGCTGATGAAATGGCTCAGCACGAGACTGATAAACCAAGTGTGAGCACCTAGAGCTGGTGGACGTTAATAACCAAGTGCTAGTAAAGGTTGTCCTCTGACATGCACAAGCAAAGGGTGGTATATGCTCACAAATAATAAATAAAATAAAACAAAAGAAGCCAGAACCATCAAGGGGGCAGGATCACGCACAGTATTGGGTTGGGAGTTGCTCAACCAAACAGCTCGTCATGACATGTAACCCTGGGGGTCTCCCTGTTCACATCCCCAGGTCTAAGGAGACACTGAGGTAAAAAGTCATCATCTTACTTAGTCTTCTTCTTTCTCTGTGGTAAGCAGTAGGCCTGACCCTCACTTCATCTCTGGGGCTTAAGGTGGGTTCTATCTGCCTGGAAATGGGATGCAGGTAAGTGGGGTCATGAGTCCAGGATACACGTCAGCACTCACTGTGAAGTCAGAGGCTGAGGGTGTGGGGCAGGGTTCACATTTGATCAGAACCTTGGGATGAAGGGAGGTGCAAAGGCACATCTGACATCGGGGGGCACCTGAGCAGGTGGAATCGATGGGAACAGCCGGGTGATGTGGCAAAGAGAAGTAAGGAAGAGGACGGCAGGCAGGAAGCTTAGGAATATCTGTGGTCCTGCAGCCAACAGTAGCCAGCAGCAGCCAGCAGCAGCCAGCAGCAGCCAGCAGCAGCCAGCAGCAGCCAGCAGCAGCCAGCAGCAGCCAGCAGCAGCCAGCAGCAGCCAGCAGCAGCCAGCAGCAGCCAGCAGCAGCCAGCAGCAGCCAGCAGCAGCCAGCAGCAGCCAGCAGCTTGCTTTGCTTGACTCCACTGTCACATCCAGGCAGGGAAGCGGAGATGGAAGGAACCACATGGGAAATCCAAAATGGGACATCGTAGTCGTGGTGTGGAGCCTTGGCTACTACTCACCTGTTGCTCAAGTCTCTTTCAGGATCATTTAGGAAGACTTTTAAAATTTTATTAGTGTGTGGGGGTGTGTGCGCGCTTAGTACCATGCCCATGTTTTGTGTGCGTTCTGGGGATCTGAGCTCAGGTCCTCAAGTCTGCAAAGCACTGACGTTACTGATGGAGCCATCTCCACAGCCTCAGGGATTTCTTTAGGATTCAGCGCAAAGCTTTGTTTCCCACTTAGGCACAGCCTTGCTGAAACATCAGCTCCAGTCCCACAGAAAATGTTCATGGGCTGCCGTTTCTTCACCCTTTATGATGTGTTACCATCTTGGACATTAGTATCAGAATGTTTTTATTTGCTTACTTTGTTTCATTCAAGCCTTCTAAGCAACATTTGTATGGTTCTGTATGTTTCACTTTGGTTTAGCAGTGTTACTTGCATAGTAAAGGTGCCCCTTATTTAAATTTCAAGTGTAAGAGCCCATCAGAAGTTTCAAATTCAACAGTACTGTCATTCAGGAATCTGAATTCTGTGTTTTGGGTTGAGCATAACCCTAGCCATCACTTCAGACTTTTCCTTACATTTAAATCAATTTGTCACCCTCTGACCTCTTCTGCTGTTCTCTATCTGGTCCCCATGGCTGTAGCATGCAAAGAGGTTAGAGGACAAAAAATTAATTTAAGTGAAAGAAATCAACAGACCAATCAATCAATCAATCAATCAATAAGTCATATAGTCAGTCGGTCACTCAATATTTTAAGGAGTAAAAGCCTGGAAAGACGGTTCAGTAGTTAAGAAAACTTCCTGGTTTTTCAGAGGACCAAAGTTGAGTGTCCAGTGCCCATGTGAAATGACTCACGCTGCCTCTAGCTCCAGTTCCAGGAGACTGAGCACCCTTTTCTGGCTTCCAGAGGCACACCCACACACATGCATATACAAACAGGCACACACACTTATATTTTAAAAAAAATTAACAAAGCACAAATGCCTGTCCCCTTCAAGATCTCTTTATCACAATAAAAAGAAAAGGGCAATTTTGTCATAACCTGTGATACTGTCCTTGTCAGGTTGAAGAAAGTCTTGGGGAAGCTGCAGCCGGAAGGAAGCTGTGTAGCCAGCTTCTCTGTGCCCATCTCCACAGTGGCTCATTTTGCTTTTTAATGATTTGATGGGGTGGTTGACAAAGTCTCATGAGCCTTGAACTTCCGATGTAGCTGCCTTAGACTCTTGATCCCCCTGCCTCCACTTCCTGAGTCCTAGGACTGCATATACGTCCCTCCGCACCTGCTTTATTCATTGCTTTGCGTTATCCTGTCTGCATCTGGTATTTGCTGCTGCTTCCAGTTTTCAAACAAGATGTCATTTTGAGCAGACTTCATGGACTGTGTTTCGGTGCCCTGTGTCGCCAACTCACCCTGTGGCATTGGTGCCCAGATGTCTTTGGGTTAGACGGCTGCTGCCAGCCTGTATTATTATCATCTTTACAATAGCGTGCACTATTGAGTTTCTCAGCGTATTATGCCATGTGGAGGCTGAATAGCAGCACTCTGCCGAGGCATGGATGCATGCATGTCTGGCTGGGCTCCAGCACATGGGAACTGAACACACTGATACCTTCTAACAATGCTGTGTTTTTCCTGGCACCTCAAGAATTGCTGAAAGATTTTCTATTGTTATTTTGCTTAAGCACACACACACACACTATAATGAATTACATGCTTGCAGTGTGGTTATAACTAGTGAACTCCTATGGAGGCAACTGTATTCTCCACGGCAGCTGGGTTACAGGTGTGGATGTGCGTGGCCTCGTGGCTTGCTAATGAATGTCGAGAGAGGCACTGGCTCCCAAGGTTCACACACGGAGGGAAGCAGAACATTCCTTGTGTTTTGAGAAAGCCTCATGTCATGTTACCATTCTGTGTGCATGGGGATAGGGACCACTCACGTCTGAAAACTTCACTGGCAGCTTTGAAAGAAACCACATGGCAGCGAATTTGGAATTATCATCAAGTCCTCCTGGGGTGGACATTTGCATTCAGCTGGTAGAAGCTGTCAAATTCCTACTCAAACGCACCCAAACAGAAAGGTGAAGGAGATAAACGCCTGGAAACTCTATCCTTGGCAGACACACAAGGCACACACGCGCATTCTGCACTGACACTCAGGCTCTCCTGTTTCTTCTGTTGGAGTCACCGAGTAAACACAGCCTGTGTCCTAACATCATTTTGTGGTTCACAATTTGAAGATGACTACAGTGCCCCTTCCTTGTCGCCTATCCCTCTTTAAAGCTTAACTTAATACTGAAGGTCATCTAATCAATGCATTTGAGTTCTGTTCCGTCTTATATGTTAGGTGAACACTTATTTGCTGACATGGGGAACAGGCACATTGCCTTCCTTTGTTCTTGAGGGTAAGACTAAGACTTCCCCAGGACACCGGGCAGGAAATTCGTTGTTTCTCTAGTTCTTTAATGCTGAGTGTGTTTTCTGAGGAACTTGTTATTATTTTTTTCTAACATCTGGGTGAAGTAAAGATGTGCAAACCTCTGCCCACCACCCTATGTTAATTGCACACCCTCTGACAAAGGTCTAGGACCTTGGTACTGAAACATCCCTCACACTCTTCTCTTTTCACCGTAGAGCTCCCACGTGCTATCTCTCCTTCAAGGCTCATTTGACCCTCAACATGCCGTTTCACACTATGATTTGGTCAGTGTCTCAGAACCCAAGAATTCCTGGCATCTTACTCGACAGAACACCTTCCTGTTTTGTGAGGAAGTTAAACACATGTATGCATGATGCTAGGTAATTGTCTATGTGTATGTACACAGAACACGGTTATTCCAACAGGATGCTGCCCTTGTCTTGGATTCAGTGATGTCTCTGCCTTAGCTCATTCACTATCCTGACTCAGTGACTTTTCAACACCATGAGAGCCTTACACGACCTGGCTTGCTACTGTCCCTTCATGAAAAAGGAGGAAGGAGCATGAGGCTTGCATGGCATGTAAGCTCATAAGAGTCACGAGAACATCCTGAAGCCCTGTTCCTCTCTAATTTGCCCATAAACACTTGGCTAGGATGGGATTCTTCAGGGGTGCCCTGAGGTTTGTGAATTACTCCTTTGGGCCTGGCACCGCAGTCTCCCACATTCCTTTGCATAACCCCAGTAAACTCATGGTTTTTGCTGAACTGGACTTTAATAGAACAACTTTTGAGAAGAGTGGGTGCCCTATGTTCTTTCCTGACATAAACATTAATGTTTATGTCTCCCCAGGAATGTCACACACATCCGGTGTCTGAAAAGAATCTAACACTTAAACATGAGTTTTAAGTTGGAGCTGAGTGCCTGTGCAGAAAGTTAAGATCCCTGCCACACACTTACCTTCTTCCGTGTGGTTTGTGGCAACAAGCCACTTGCTAGGTGGCAATGTACAGACCCTGTTATAGGTGATCCGACATGCAGCCTAAAGTGAGCTGCCCACTCCAAGGAGCCTACCCTGTGTAATGTCTGATGGTCAAGTGAACCGAGTAGATGTGGGTAAGAGACAGAGTGTCCTGGCAACACAGTCACACCAGCGATGGGCTCTTTCATGCTGCTTCGGTGCTCACTAATATTGTTTGAATCTCCTCAGCATCCGGGGCACACCAGTTTAGGCTGTATGACAATATGCCTTCTGAGAGCCTGATTTTCACTCTCAAAACGGTCATTACCAAATGCTAACATCTAAGTTTCTTGTGTATTTGAAAAAAAATCTTTTAAAAGAAAAGCAAGAAGAGCAGTTATGCTCTAGGATTGTACGATGGACATTCTCCTCCTTATCCTGTTTCCCGGTATCAGCGTTTCAATGTGGAATAGCAATGTTTCTACTTAAGATCCTGACGCAATCTGTGAAGCTGGCTCCCCACTGTGAGAGCTGGGTTTCCCATGATTGTCCCCTCAGATCCCGGGATGCCACTTTGCTCCCACCAGCTCCTGAAAGTCCGTCATCTGAGAATGCACGGAAAAGAACGTATCGACCTTCAAATCTCCTCCCAGGAAGCAGGAGAAGGACAGTGCTCTTAGCATGAAGTCTGATACTTTAGGAATCGGCAATCAATAATTTGGGTTTCCCTTTGCCCTCTGTCTCGTTTTATTTCACCTTTACCCCTTCTCACTCTCTATACCTTTTACTGTTCTACAATTTTGTCTAAATCTTCAAGGAAATGCTTCTAGTTCCTTCTGCAGAGCACAGCACTTCTTTCTTTCCTCAATATTAAAAAAATAGAAATGCATTTCATATTGAAAGAAATAATAAATTTTACATTTATCCTCTCTAACCTACATGGTGACTCTGAAGTGAGAGTTTAATGGCATCATACTATATACCTGGCAAACTAAAGCATATAATATATATTCTTCTAGTACATGTATTGTGCTGCAGATTTTACTTACGAATGCATTTTGAGTTAACCACTCTTTTGTAGTTGGAGAATCCATTATGTCTTACAACGCAGTTATGATTCTGTACTCCTCTGCATCAAAGTTCCTGTCATGATCTCAGTGAAATGGATGAACATTCGAGTTGAGAATTTCCAGATTTAAACTGGTGAGTTCATCTTGGTGACATAATTTTATTTCTTTTTAGATTTTGATGCACTCATAAGTAACTGATAAGGATGTGCCGTATCCTTATCTCTTAGACATATGATAGACTCACATGGCAGGATTTAATGTACTTATAAACCAGGAGCATAGGAACATAGAATGGCCAGAGCTTGGAGAAATGGAGTATAACAAGGAGAATAGGAATCTTCCTTTCTAATTACAGAGCAAAATAGGGAAACTAGATACGTAAAGCAGGATTTATTGAAAGTGAAGCACTGTTTGCATTTTCTGCCTTGCAAGAAAAGTGATGATGTAGGAACTTAATAAACCAGCAGTAAGAGAAGACACACTGGGCCCCTTCTCGTGTTAGATGTGCACACGTGCACACCTGTTCGCAGACAGGAAGACAGACATACAGACACATGCAGAGTCATGCAGCTCTTATGCAGCTTCCACCCTCTCCTCTGGCTCTTTCCATGCTACCGAGCTGAGAGTCAACCAACCACATTTTCCCTCTGTCAGTTGCACCCTCTGGGGCTTTTCCAAGTGGGCCCTGGACAGAACCCACAGTGCTGGGGTGGCATCCCCCACTCTTTGCCCCCAGCCACCTTTCACTTCATGGCATCTCGGTCACCTGAGTCCATCACCTCTGCAGGATCTGATCCCAGAAATGTTCTCCTGGTATCTGCCTGGAAAACTGGGCTCGGTCACTGGGCATTTCCCTTCAGGGAACAGTCCAGGGATCCTTTTCAAACTCCTTGGATCTCAGGCTGGAGGCCTAATGATTCCCTGTCTCCTGGAACTCTGAATCTCAGCTCTAAGACTGTGGGTTGTGACAACAGAGCCCCGGGGACCGGGGATCTCCACACACAGTTTTCTGCTCTTTGCTTCACACTCAGGCATCTTTGTTCAAACCTTACTTTCTTCATGCAAAGTTAACCAAATAAGGCAACGGTAGATTTCCTCTGGCCAGACTAGAAAGTGCCTCAAACACGCAGTGCTCACCAACAGCCTTTCTTCTTGTTTAAGGAGACAACCAAAGCAACGGGAACAGTAACGTGTGCCTGTGTGGGTCCAGACTGGATCCCTGCATATGTGAATAGCATGTGCTTGAGTGTGAGTCCCTGCATGCTGTGTAAACTTCAGCCTGAGTGACACATGCCAGTGTGTGTTCAGGCTGGCTCCTTGCATGCGCAAGGAACAGGTATTCACATGTGGGGCCAGGCTGACTTCTTGCACTTATTGGGGGCTTCAGTGTTGACACAATGGCTGCCCCACAAAAGAACAGTAAGTCACTTAGCCTAGGAGTCTTCTGAATGACTTGCTCAAATGTGGATTGATGGTACTGACATTCAGCACACACAGAGTAGGCACCCAGTAGGATGCTACTAATGATTTTGCCTCAGAATGGAAACCAGAGTTTCAATGTCTTCCTTAGGGAAGAGACACCATGATCATGGCAGCTCTTTTTGTAAGAACACTAACTCCAGGTGTGGGAGACCCTGCTGTTAAACCTCATCACCTAACTTCAGCACCTAACCTCAGCTGACAGGCCAGGATTTTCCCCCTGCATTTGAAAGGATGCAGCCTTCAACCTGTAACAGTAACACCGCAGGGCACAGGTAGACTTCAGCTTCTGCTGAAGGACATCACATGAAGGTTCCCACCGTATCTCAAGCACAAACACATGATTTGAAAGTATAAACACAGAGGGCTGCCCTATAGAAGTTTCCCTGGAAATGAACATGGGGGGTTAGTAATTTTCCTACCCTCGCCTGTCTTGATTTATTCAATTACTGATTCTTAACAGACACATGACATTCAATGGAGAAAGCAGCCTTGTGCAGGGTCAGTGCTCCTCTTGAAGGTTAAATTGATGCAGTCAGCTTCACCTACTGGGGGCTGGAGGGATGAGGAGATGGCTCAGCAGTGAGGATCACTCGCTGCTCTTATCGGGGACCTGAGCTCCAGTTCTTAGCACCAACAGGGCATCTCAAAACCACCTTCAACTCAAGTTTTAGGGGCTTCAACACTTTCTCCTTGCCTCTAAATATGCATATATGTGCCTATGCATGCTAACATGCATATATAGGCATACGCATATGCATAACTAAAGATAAAGATAAATCTTTCTCTTATATTTCAGCTACCAAAGAGCAAGTCTTGGGACTCAGTTGCCTTTGTCTTGCTTTTCCTTATGACTTTTTCTATACATGGAGACCAACCAAATAAATGGAGCAAAGGGCGACATTTAAAAGGTGAGAGTCTGTATTTAGCTACGGAAACATTACAGTAAGACAGAATTTTCCATTTATATTGCGCATAACCCAGGGAAAAAAGCAACGTAAAGACACTAAAGGACCACATCCCCGGGGCCCTGACTCCTCCACGGTATTTATTGATCTGAACAATACAGAAGCTCCACATATAGCATCCCTGCTGAGTGCCCCAAATGGCAGCCTGTGGACCTTTACGAAAATAGCTCTGGCCCTGCCTAGCCCTCTTTCTTCCTCATTTCTCAAATCAAAACCTGGATCCATTAGAGCATTTGCTATCGTGAGTGATGATATTTAAAACATCAATGGGAATTAGTGTAGAAGACATGGAAGAAGTCACGATGAGAAGCTTGTGGCTTCTCTGCTGAACTTTCTAAAATGTTCTTCCAATTGTAGACATTTGCTTTGGGTGAAAGGTTCCTAGCTGTGTCTGGTGGAAAGGTTTAGTTCCCAGCTGCACCCATGGGACTTCTGGTAGTCCTATGGCCTGAGCTAAAGCCTCATTTGGGAACCAATAGGCCATGCCAGAGGTGAGTACTGTTCTGCTGTACACTGAGTTAGCAATGAAGAAAAAAACGCCACGGGGAATGGGCACCTGAGCATGGCACCACTCAGGAAGCTATGTTCAAACACTGGCCAGTGGGTTCTGGCTACACAGGAACTCAGACTGTATTGGGAATGGAGGCCATCTGCTTTCCATTTGCTTCTCAAAATAATCCCGTGGAAGTGTCTGTCAAGGTTCACAGGCTTTGTGTCTGGCATTGGTGGAGAACCAGAACTGATCAGCCAAGCCCCCTCTATTGGGATCGGGCCCCAAGGAATCATGGTCCTCACCCAAGGTTTCCCAATATTGTAGTTTACTTTCATAAAGGAAGTGTGGGGAGATTCTCTGCCAGATTGTGCCATGTGCTAATGAAACTAACAATAAAGAGTTGGACAATCAGTTTTGGGAAAGAATAGTATATGACTCTTTCAATGTAGTTAGTGCTACACAGGGCACTGCCTCACCTTCAAAGATGTGCTGTTCAGTTGTCTCTATTATTGCAAAACTATTCCTAGAGATGGGGTGCTTACCTCTAGTCCCCAAGACAGCTATGAAGTAACGGAAAGAGTCAAGACATACACCCAATTCTCCAGGCACAAATTATTTTCCATGTCCAGGAAATCAATGCCAGTCTGATTCCAGACAGGAAGCACAACCAGGTCTGTGGATTTAAGCAAAATTTTCTCTGCTTCTTGAGACAGAAACTAAAAAATTTCCTATCTTGTCTACCATTAACCTTGTGTTTGTTGAGGTAGTGAAAACAACTAAAAGCTAACAGTCATGAAATCATAATGATTATGAAGACACCTTGCAGCCTAGCAAAGTTCCTGTAGGCTGATTACATTAAAAATAACATCCCTACTTATGCTGGGTGGTGGTGGTGCACACCTCTAATCCCAGCATGCGGGAGGCAGAGGCAGGCGGATCTCTGTGAGTCTGAGGACAGCCTGGTCTATAAGAACTAGTTCCAGGACAGCTAGGACTGTTACACAGAGAAACCCTGTCTCAAAAAACAAAAACCAAAAGGCAAACAAACAAATAGAAACCCTATTTATTTTAGCAGGAAAGGATGGTAGAATGGCTTTCTATGAGAGGTGGAAGATTAAATTCTTAGCTCAGGGTGCATGTTGTTGCAGCTGGGTTTTTATAATTATGGTTTATTAGGAGTCGGTTGTTTGGGATTGTGGCTTTATTCAATTGAAACAATTGCGCATTCTGTGGGCCTCAAAGCAATGATTTCAGGAGCAGTTTGGTATTTCAGCATAATTTGTTGTGACTTTTGTTGATTTTAGATAGCCACTGGGTATTGGTTCCTGAAATTAGATTTTAATTTCCTTTAATAGGACTGTCACCTTGTCCAACCTCCTGTGGAAGGTTCCCCTGATGACGTGGGTTCATAGGTTTCATGCAAAAGCCTTTGTCTCAGGAAGGAGACCTGGAAGTGTGGGTTTGGTATGATCTTGCTCAGTGTGGCAGAACACCTGTGTGTGTATATGTGGAAACCACAGGTCAACATTGAATATTTTCCCCAGTCACTCTCCTTTCCACATTGGTGACCGAGACAAGCTTTCTCACCAAACTTGGAGTTTACCAATCTGTTAGATGGCATGGTGAACAATTCCCGGGGATGATCCCACCTCTTGCTGCCGGGGGCTGGGGTTACATGTACACACGCTGCTGGTCTTTGCCATAGGAGATAGAATCCAAACCCAAGGTTACATGACCAGGGCTTTATGACAGCTACCTCTTCAGGTCCTGCTTACTTTGAAGAAGCAATATCAATGTCCCCTGAGTTCACACTTTGCCTTCGAGGAAGAAGTATTCAGAACTAGTTGGAGGTTCTCAGGAATATGGCCAGGAAGAAAAAAAAACTATTTCAGTAGTTAAAGGTCCCCTAAGTTGCTCTTCAAGGGTCCCCACTGTGGGTGGAAGTCTCCACAGTCTTATCTCCACATGTACTCACTGGGTGGAGTCCTCCCAAGTTGTACTTTAAGTACAACTTCCCCAGTGCACATTCCCCAGTACACACTGGTGATAAAACATATTCCACCATGTATACCATAGTTCTTCTGGTTAGGACAACTCACAGCATCAGTGAGCCTTTCGGAGGTAGTAAGTTCCGGCTGCATCTGTTTCTGAGGCAGACCCCCTCTACTGTCTGTCACCCCCAAGAATGTCAAGGAAGTGATTGTGTCTTTGTATAAATTACTGATTTGTATGCTTGAAAACACAGAGTTGTAAGAATGCAAAATTCATCAACTGGAATCCTTATCAGGCGCAGTACCTGGTAGAAGGCCTTCAGCTTGTTAATCAGACTCACAATCTAGAGCATCAATAAAATGGTGTGTATGGAGGGGCACCTGCACTTAGCTCTTACTGCAGTTCAATTAAGTTTATTCTGCTTGTTCTTGCCTTAAATAATCCCAAAGAAGGTTTTTAAGGTTTATTTTATATTTATTTACCTAATTTGTACTTTGTGTGTATGTGGTGTGGTGATGTGTGTATGTGTGTGTGGTGTAGTGGTAGTGTGTGTGTGTGGTATGCGATAGTGTTTGTGTGTGTGGTGTGGTGGTGCTGTGTTTGTATGTGGTGTGGTGGTGTGTGCTTGTGCATGTGTGTGTATGCATGTATGTGTGAGACTGCATTCTTACCACACCATAAATATTGATGTCAGGGAATTGGAATTCTCCCTCCAGTGCGTGGGTTCCAGGAGCAAACTGAGGTTGTCAGGCTTGGCAGCAGATACCTTTGCCTGCTGTGTCATCTCTTTGGCACCTAGGAGACCAGAATGCGTCTTTCCATCCTGTCAGATAAGCCTTGGATGTCCCCACAACTGTGCTCTGGATGCCATAGTTCTGGTTTATAGCAAGTGTCTATCATGCCATTTCCAAGAGAGGAGAAGGGGGAGATTATTTATTATTCCTCAGTGGTTACGGGAACCTAAAACTCAGCAGTCTGATGTTTAAAGCCGCATGTAAACAATCCTTCAATTAGTCCTGGCCTAATTTCCCAGGACTCCATGTGTGCCCTCCACACACTGTATCCTTGGGCCACTGTCTTTTCTCATTCTATTGAAGTAGAGCACTCTATGTAACCCTGACTGCAAAATTACATTCATGCTCCTCTTTTCCTATTCCACATCATTGTGTTGCTGACTTAGATAGAATCTGAGTAAAAATGTAGTTTATGATTCTGTGCCCAAACTCATCTTCCTCTTGTGTTATATGTTTCAGGGGCTAATACTTTAACCTGATTGTCTAAGTCTGGAATCAGCATAAGGCTTCCTTCCTCTCTTCTCCTCCGGGCACATCTATACACTCTGTTCTTTTCCCAGGTGTTTATTCTCGCCTTTCCTCTTTGGCCTTGTATTTTCGCTCTGCTGTCACCTCTTCCGCTACCACCAGACTTCACCATTGTCTTCTACACGCCCACATTCAAGGACTTCAACTGAGTAGCAAATACGATAGCACAAATATCTTCATAATGGATTGTGAAGACGTGATTTCATGTTGGGCTGCATTGGTAGTTGTCAGCGGGATGAAGCTTAGACACACCTTCAGACATGGAGCAGACATATTCACAGGGCTTGATCTGTCCTAAGACAAGAGATTCTTCTCCAATGGTCTCAAATCTCTGAAAAGACACCTTCCTACATTATTGATCCCCTTGTCTTGAATTCTCCCCATTTGGGGTCTTCAGCAACATTTAAGATATTGACTTAGTGGTACCTTCCTCTAAGATCTTCTCCAAGGTTACAATATGGTGAGATCACTCTGCCCTCACCTCTGACATATTTATGTCATACCCATACCACACTTCCCATTAACCAGTGTATCCCTTGTTCTATGAGCTCCTGGGGATGGAATGTTTATCATGAAGTATAGTACTTGGAACACAGGAGTTATTCCGCAGATGACCCTGAAGCTTGGGTAACTGTACAAAAGTGGATACCAGCAACTCATGGTGTGTCATGCCATGCGAGACTGCCCATACCAATGCCCAATTCCTGCCATCCCAGGATGACAACTGAGAACTGGTGAAAAGCTTGTCGTAATGAAGATGGCAGGTGATCTTGTGAAGGGTCTTTCCTGAGCTGTCATTCATGAGTCAAGTGTACTGGAGTCTATCCAGGGAAACCCCAGAAACTGCATATCAAGAAGTTTCAAAGATGGTCATTATGACTTCCCTTCACATAGGAGTCTTCTGGAAAGGACGTTTACACTGGGCACTCTATCTTTCAATGTCTGTTATTGGGTTTTGAGTTAGGCTCAGTAGTAGCATGCTTATCCAGCATATACCAAGTCTTTACTTCCATCCCCAACAACAAATGAAGTCAGTCAATGAACCACTATTTGTGAAACTGGATTATTACATCTTTATTGTATGACTTCTCTCTTTTATTTCCACATTATGAGCTTATAGTCTTTCTAAGGGCACAGTGTCCTTTCCTTCCCACAGGGTGACAAAGGATGTGTGCTATTTGATGAAGTCAGTGAACCTCTAACTACCCATAATTACCTGGGGTAATCACCTTGAGTGAAGGAGACCTTCACCCAAAAGATGGCTAATATGAGAAACTTAATTATTGATTTTCTACATGTAAAAGTCTCCTTTAGACTTCAACTCTTGAATGAATTTAATTAATAAATGAATTTGATAAAAAATAAATTGAATTAATAAACTTAAATAAATGCTGACATATCTGATCAGTGGGATAAATGTGGTTCTCCTTCCACAGGGATGTTGGCCACCCATCCAAGAAGGGAGAGGGAGCAGGAGGAGGAGTAGGAAACAGGGTTCAGAAGGCTGTGAATATGATGGGATAGCTCCCTCAGAGTTGATGTCAGTGGGGCAACTCAACTTTCTTCTAGAGTATAGGAAATATATGGGATTGGGAAGCCTGGGGACAACCCCTAACTCGCATTAAGTGTCACACCCCTATCATAAGGCCAGGTTAGCGGCAGCATGGCCCTAGAAAGATAGCTAGAGCATGTCACTTAACTACCGTGTAGTCCACTTGGGAAGACCATCTGCAGAGAACTATGTCAAGGGTCATCCTTGAGCTAAGTCAGACATCTGGGCCTAGAGATATCCTTCAAAGAAGGGCAGGCAGAGGGAGTGGGCTCTTCATGTTGCTGAGCTTGGAGAAAGCTGCCAGGCCATGAGAGACTGCAACCTCTGATCAGCAGGGCCTCCCACTGGATAATTATGGGCCAGGGCATAGAGAATAAGTGCATATGAGCACGTCTGAAAACACGGAGCACACTTTTTAAAACACATCACACATTTCTGAATTTCTAAACCCAGGGGTCATATAGCAAATATCTATGTTCTCTTAACACAAGTTTCTCAGGCACCCATAGTTAGGGCTTCCATGTTAAAGCTTCACGTTAAAGCTTTCCCTAACCTCTGCATGTGACTCCCCGTCCCTAACTCTTCTATATTCATCTCTCCATGCCAGCTCCTACCATCCCAGATGACAACTGAGAACTGGTGAAAAGCTTGTCATCATGAAGATGGCAGGTGACCTGGTGATGGATGGGTCTTTCCTGAGTTGTCATTCATGGGACAAGCGTATGGTAGGCTAGCCACAAAAATCCCAGGTTATGCCACTTTGGTCATACTTCAGCCCATACTTCCAGGAACAGAATTATGACTTTGGCAATGTGACCTCTCCACTGGCCACTTACTGAAAAAATAAAGCATTGTTTGGGTAGAGGAGACAGCTTCGGGATGTGCTCCATGCATTCACAGACACACGGTGAGCCCCACGTGCTACTCACAGCACAAGATGCCACAGTCTCACATCTGTCAGTTCCATGGTGACTTACAGAGGCAAAGAAACAATTTAGACTCATTAGTAGAAATCCACCACTGGTAATTTGAGTTTTACTCTATTCTGGTTTCATCCTATGGATATGATAAAACACTCTGACCAAGAGAAACTTGGGAGGAGAGGCTTTGTTTAGCTTCCATCACTGAAAGAAGTCAGGGCAAGAACTCAAGCAGGATCAAAAACCCACTGCGATTATTCCTGAGTTCTCAGTATTCCTCATTGTCCTCTATGTTCAGCTAGTCCGGATTTATCCCATGCTTTTTCAGACCCAGGCCAGCTGGCCTTGGTGAGTTCCCGATAGAACATCCCCATTGTCTCAGTGTGTGGGTGCACCCCTCGCGGTCCTGAGGTCCTTGCTCGTGCTCCGTCTCCTTCTGCTCCTGATTTGGACCTTGAGATTTCTGTCCCGTGCTCCTCTGTCTCTGTCTCCTTTCATCACCTGATGAAGGTTAATATTCATGAGGATGACTATGTGTTTGTCTCTGGGTTCACCTTTTTGATCCTACTGCACGTACTGGCTTTGGGGGAGCCTAGGCAGTTTGGATGCTCACCTTTAGAGACCTGGATAGAGGTGGGCGGTCCTTGGGCTTCCCACAGGTCAGGGAACCCTGATTGCTCTTTGAGCTGATGAGGGAGGGGGACTTGATCGGGGGAGGGGGAGGGAAATGGGAGGCGGATGGGGGGGAGGCAGAAATCCTAAATAAATAAATAAATAAATAAATAAATAAATAAATAAATAAAAAGAACTCAAGCAGGATTCAAAGTAGATACCATGCTGGGATATTGCCAATGGCTGGCACTGCAGGACAGTTTCATGCCAAGTTTACATACACTAGAGTTAACTGAAAGGAGGGAACCTCGCTTGAGAAAACGCCTCCATAAGATCTGGCTATAGGGTGTTTTCTTAAGTAGTGATCGATGGGGGAAGACCCAACCCATTGTGAGTGGTATCACCCCTGGCAGGTGGTCCTGGGTTCCAAAAGAAAAAAGACTGAGCAAGGCATGATGAGCAAGCAAGAAGCACCTATCCTTGGCCTCAGCATCAGCTCCCACCTCTGGGTTTCTGTCCTGTTCGAGTTTTTGTTCTCACTGTTTTTGACAATGAACTGTTAGAAGGAACTGTGAGCGAAATAAACCATTTCCTTCCCAACTTGCTTTGGTCATGGTGTTTCATCCCAACAATAGTAACCTTAACTAAGTCACTTACTCTTTTGGCTTTCTTAGACAACCCAGAGCCTAGGTCTACCTCCTTAGGGGTGGGGACCCACATTGGAGTAAACCCTGCTAACGTCAATTACCAATCAAGACAATCTTTCAAAGACATATTCACAGGCTCACTTGCTGAAAACAATTGCTCAATTGCTTTGTCTTCGGGTGATTTTAGGCTGTGGTTTGGCAAGGCTAGAAAACTAAAGCAGCTCATTACAGGTAATTGATGCAGGGGCTGGTGAGGTCCCTCAGCAGGTAAGGATGCTACCAGGAAGCTGGAACCCTGAATCAGGTCTCTGAGACACACACGGTGGAAGGAGAAAACTGATTCACACAAGTGGTCCTCTAACCACTACACTCATCGTGGGGCATGTGTGCCAACACCCATGGGTGCGTGTACGTGTGCACACACAGACACACACCATAAATCAACTAGTAATTGTGAGAAAGAAGATATTGGTGAACACGGCTCCATTCAATCACAGGGAAGAAACACCTCCCCGTGAGGAAGGCTCTTGTTGTATTCAGCAGAGCTTAAGTGTCTGGAGAGGTGGGGGTGAGCGATGCTCCTCAGAGCGCTCCCCTGGCACAGTGACTTGATGCCTTCGCAGATACAATGGGTATAATTTGAAAGGCTGGATTCTCAAAGCTTCAAGCTTTACGCCTTGGAGATGACACTAAATGAGCCATTTTCCTAGACAGACTGATTATAATTTGGATAATCTCTGCCTGGCAGACACCTGTGCATTCATTTGCATTTACACAATTCCTTTTTAATCTGGTAATTATGTAAATAGAAGATGAGGGTTTTTTTGACATCTCACTTTTCTTGTTCTACTTTAGTAGCTGACTAGACATAGCGTCACAGGCAATTTGCTATTTTAATGCTCACAAAAGAGGGATTCATTTAGGGGGAAAAATTGAGTGAATAACTGCATTTCTCTACTCCAAATTGCCTCTATTGTATGAGCTCAAAGGATTTAGGGACCTGGAGGGGTTCGTTCAACACTCCTCCCGTTCATCCTGGACACACGCCACTTTTACCCGTGCCGTGTTTCCCTCCTCACCCAGAGTTGCTGTGGGGCTGTGGCAGACCCCCTGAGGAAACATTGTCTGAGAAGCTAAGGCCCCCTTTCAATAATTTTAATAGACCTTTTGCTTCACATATAGGTAAGGACACCACATTCATCACTATGCACACAAGGGGTTAAACCTTGAGAGCGTTTTTTGCACGCTTCTCTCAAAATTTTCCTGACATTGTATTTTCATAAGTGCACCCTTCTTCAAGTTTATGGATCTCTCCGATGCTTTACTCAAAAGTAAAGCTAACGCCAGAAGAAATCAGGAAGTGTTAGAGGCAAAATCAGATGGCAGGCGGGAAAGAGGCCCTAGCGTCTGATGGAGGCTAGCTGCACTCCCATCTTTAATTCTCGGTTCTTCTTGTGCTTAAGATGTTTTAACCTGCCTGGTATAGAATAGCACATGCATTTAATCCCAGCTCTAGTGAGGCAGAGGCAATAAGATCTCTGTGAGTTGGAGGCCAGCCTGGTCTACGAGAAAAGTTCTAGGACAGCCAGTATAGTCAGGGAGTTGGTGTCTTAGTCCAAGGTCATCTTGTCCTATGCCAGACCCTGCCATAATAGGTAGCACTTGGCAGTTAGTTATACATGTTCCTGGCCACCAAGTCCCAGTACCACAGAGCGGCATGATGCAGACATAGATGTAGCTTCTTCAATACTGTGAGAGGCTGTGAATGCAGCCCACAAATGATTCAGACACATATATGGTAAGCAGGTCATTGTCCCAAAAGTCTGATTTACAAACAAGCTAAAAATGAATGCTCTTCATCAGCCTTGATTTTCTAATGCAGTGACCCATCCTGACACTGTAATAACAGGTCCCAGAGTGACAATTAAGATAAATCACCTACAGAATACACCATTAGAGCCATTCATGCCTCATCAGTAAGCGAATTGTCTTATATAACATCCCGAGGAAAGAGTCATAGCTGCAGCTCTAACTCTCCAAAGCATATTCTGATTAATATTCCACCCTTGTAGACGGCTCACAAATTGAAACATGGTTCAAAGATGATTTTCTGGGTGACAGTCTAATTTTGTTTTAATGAGGAGCACCAATGGCTAAGTCCGAAACAGAAGCTATTGATCTAAACTAAATTGCCTTGCTCATGAGCTCCGGAGGTGGACAAACCTTGGAACAGCCTCCCTTTTCAAAGCACAACTTTTTCTAACTGGATAAAGGGGCATAGGCCTTCTGAAGAGGTGGGTTGTTCTGCATAGCTTCTTGTCAACTTCATACAAACTAGAGTTATCTAGAAAGCTGGAATATAAGCAGAGAAAGTGCCTCCAGCACACTGGCCTGTAGGCAAGTCTGAACATCACTTTCTTGACTAGCGATGATAGGGGCGCTGATATTCGTGGGATGGTGGTCCTGGGTTGTATAAGAAAGCAAACTAGGCAATCCATGGAGAGCAAGACAGTAAGCAGCATTCCTCCATGGCTTCTGCTTCAGTTTCAGCCTTGGGATTCCTGTCTTGAGTTCCTGGCCTGCCTGCCCTCAGTGATGGATTATGACAGTCACAATTATCACAGAATTCCAAGCTGAAATAAGCCGTTTTCTCTTCAAGTGGTGTTTGGTTGTGGTGTTTTATTCTAACGCTAAAAACCTAACTACTACACAGGAAACTTGAAATCTATACCTCTTTCACTTTGGTGTGCATATGTGTACATGTGAATGCTGGCTTACTTTGGGCACTGTGTGCACTAACATCTGGAAGCAGAGGACAACTTGCAGTGCAGTTTCTCAGATGCTACCCAGCTCTGATTTTTGGAGACCAAGTCTTTCACTGGCCAGAGCTCACTCACCAATTAGGTTATGCTGGCTGGTCCGCAAGCCTCAGGGACTCACCGCAACCCTGGGGTTGTAAATGCATGCACTGTCCCTGGTTTTTTAAAATGTGGGTTCATAGGCTCAAAGCTATGTCCTTGTGCACTTGAGGCCAACACTACACAGTGGAAGTCCTCTCTGTGTGCTGTGATTTCCATTAATGAATAAAGAAACTGCCTTGGCCTGTTGATAGGGCAGAACTTAGGTAGGCAGGAAAACTGGACTGAATGCTGGGAGGAAGAAGGCAGAGTCAGGGAGAAGCCATGGAGCCACCACCAGAGACAGATGCTGAAACTTTAGCAGGTAAGTAAGCCACAGCTATGTGGCAATACACAGATTAATAGAAATGGGTCAGCTTAATACATAAGAGTTAGTCAATAAGAAGCTAAAGCTAATGGGCCAAGCAGTGATTTAATTAATACAGTTCCTGTGTAATTATTTTGGGGGTCTGGGCAGCCAGAAAAACAAACAAGCGGCCAAGCAGCCTGCTCCTACAACTGAACTATCCTCCCCCAGGCCCCACCACATTCACCTGCTCCTACAACTGAACTATCCTCCCCCAGGCCCCACCACATTCACCTGCTTCTACAACTGAACTATCCTCCCCCAGGCCCCACCACATTCACCTGCTCCTACAACTGAACTATCCTCCCCCAGGCCCCACCACATTCACCTGCTCCTACAACTGAACTATCCTCCCCCAGGCCCCACCACATTCACCTGCTCCTACAACTGAACTATCCTCCCCCAGGCCCCACCACATTCACCTGCTCCTACAACTGAACTATCCTCCCCCAGGCCCCACCACATTCACCTGCTCCTACAACTGAACTATCCTCCCCCAGGCCCCACCACATTCACCTGCTCCTACAACTGAACTATCCTCCCCCAGGCCCCACCACATTCACCTGCTCCTACAACTGAACTATCCTCCCCCAGGCCCCACCACATTCACCTGCTCCTACAACTGAACTATCCTCCCCCAGGCCCCACCACATTCACCTGCTCCTACAACTGAACTATCCTCCCCCAGGCCCCACCACATTCACCGCTCAAAAGCAACTACTTGAAGTAATGAAGAAATATGTCAGAAGAATCATAAAAATATCATAAGGGAACCAGTGGGATGGTTTGGTGGAGTAAAAACATTTGATATTTAGCCTGATGGGTTGCGTTAAAATCTCACAGGATGGAAGGAGAGCATGGATTCCTGCCCTCTTCCTCTAATCTCTATAAACATGCTAAGACATCTGTATACACAAAGACATGCACATGCACACACTCATACACACGGGGGGGGGGGAAGCAAGAGCATGCACGCAAGAGAGAGAAAGAATACATTTTTTTAAGCTTATGAAAAAAAAAAGCTGATGCTGGCAGAGCATGACTCCTAAGAAAGAGTCTTCTCTGTCAAATTATGCACCTGATAGCCTCGCAGACTGAGCCGGTTTCAGCCTTCCTGTCATTCCGTTTGTAAACACATCTGTATAATAGACACGCTGATCCCACTCGGAGGTGACTGGCAGCAGCGTCCCTCATCAAGGCCCATCAGAGCAAACAGATATTAACAGATGGGAACTCCTTAGCTGCTTACCTGGTGTGTGCTCTCACCTGTCCCAGCCCACAAATACCAACAATGTGTTACTGGCAGGAGCTCACATAGCCCTGGTGAGGTAAAGACCAGTGGAATTAAGAGCAGGTATAATGAATCCACCAGAATACGGAGGTGTAACTTCCAGAGACACACTAGACCAGAGACATGCAGGATGGGGGCTCACTGAAGATTTCTGCACGGGTTACAGGGTGTTTTATTTTAGGTGCCATCTCTGAATGTCCTGCTGGGGTTGAGGTTGGGGAAAGCTTTGTCAGAGACCCTTAAACCAAGGTGAGCAAATCTCAGTGGAAGACACGTCTTCATTCTCATCCGCACTCGGTGTCTTCAGCAGTTTCAACACTCAGGAAAAGCAGAAAGCTACCATTTCGTGAAACCCTATCTGTCCTCACAACACAGTGAAAACAGCACATTTGGCAAGCACCTCAGGATGACATCAGGCCCTTCTCCCCCCCTGGCAGTGGTGCTGATGGTCCCAGTGAGAGCTTTAGGCTCTAAGTATCACTTCACTTTACTTCCTCACAGGCCAACAGTCTCGTTGTCCACAGCACTGGTTTTCTTTAACACTTAGAGATGCTCCCCCCCCACACACACACTCAGCAGTACCAGAAGGCAAGCACTAGGAAATCCCTGTCTCAGTTGGATGTGGGAATTCCGAGTCTCTCTCTCTCCCTCCCCCTTTCTCTGTTGAGCATTCCTATGCACTTGAGGCTGTTTCTCTCTGTCCAGCTTCCCACTCATTTCCTCTCTGCTTATACCTCTCCCTCCCTCATCTTCTTCCCTCTCCTTCTCTCCCCCTTTTCTCTGTTCAGTATGCCTATGAATTTGCAGTTGAGACTGTTTCTTCCCATCCACCTCACCTTTTCAGGAATAAAGCCAATATGTAAAAAGCAGGGAGCTCTAGGAGAGACGGATGGGGGCTTCCTGGTATCCACAAGCACAATCGGCCATGGAAAGGAGAGCCTCTCTTGGGTCTAGACATTGATTTTAACCAAAACCATTTTTGAGGATTCAGTCTTGTTCACACTGAGAAAATATTTGTATGCTCTGTCTCTGTTGACTGAGCAATGGACCATGAATAGTAAGGCTTCATGGGAAGTCAAAACTAACACGTGATGAAGCATTTGGACCAGCTACAGTGATTCCTCCCCATCCTGTCTAGACACAGAGCCGGCCTGTGTCCAGTGCTGGGATCCCATGGTTAGACATGAGACTTACATTTTAATAAGGTCCCCACTATTCTATCTGCTCCTTCTTTATGCCATTCTGTCACAGTGCCATGGTGCCAGAAATTTCACACTGGTTGAATCCTTATATTGGAGCAGCAACTTAAATGCACCTGTTAAAGGAAGGCAAGCAAATCATGTGATTACTTCTTCCCCCGTAACTCCAATATAGAGTTGAGGTGAATCCAGCAGTTGCTCCATAGTGGTCTGTGAGAGAGTCTGTCAAAACAGCAGGTTAGGTGGGTGAGACCATAGCTGGCCATCCTGTGAGACAGAGATGAAGCAGGGTGGGGTACGATAAGTTACACGAAGTGGCATTAGGTGGCTGAAGGGTAGGAGAGCTCAGCATTGCAGCACAGACCTGAGCTGCAAAGATATCCACACTGGACCGATTCTACATATGCTTCCCTTAAGGCACTGCCACAGCGGCCCTGCACCCTCCTCAAAGCACTGAAGTCTTGGTTCAGGTTGATGCTTCCGTCTCTTCGGTGATTGACAGGCAGTGGGATTTAAAACTCAGATCTGTGTGACAGCTTCAGGACAGCACTCTGGGATAATCTACAAGTCCACTGTTCTGAAATCGGAAGGTCCATTCCCCAGCTGCACTGGAGCTTGCTCCCCTGTCTGCATATTAACAGGAGGTCAGAGCCCCTTCCTAGAGGAGTTTGTGATGTTCAAAGGTACCTGGACAGGGGTGTGGCTGCACAAGTGTGCAAGAGCTGCATAAATACACTTATCCATCCTTTACACATCCAGGAAAGCAAAGCAGATTATGACCACAGAGCCTCATGCCATAGGGTCTTTCCCATCCACAGTAATCTTATTTTGATTACAGTCTCACTGATTAAACAGCGGTAAAGACATTGAGGACTTTGCCATCTCAAGCAGCTTTAGCAAGCAAAGAGACCATTTTTAAAGATAACATCTACTTATAATCAATAGGTTTTTCATCATTTTAAATAGCTTGGGCGTCTCCTTCAAAGCACAACCTTTGGATTGAGGTTTGCCTTCCAATCAGGAGTGCATGAGATCTGTGATCTCTGAGGTTTCTGCTCCATGGCATATACATAGTTGGAAATGGAGCGAATTCCAGTCTTTCTGGTTCTGTCCTCTACTCTGTCTCTCCCTCCCTCCTGTCTCTTGAAGAACATTGGAGAAGTATATTGATTCATGATGCAAGTTCTGAGGAAGAATTGACAACTAAAGTGGAAAGCTAAGAACGCTCCAGATTAATGTCTGTTTCCAGCAGCTTCTACAGCTCACCTCTTTTCAGTCCAATCAGTTTCCCAGTGAATACCCTTCAAGTTTGCAAGCTTTTGAGTTGAACGTGGACTTAGTCCATTGATGAACCATCCAGCTAATTAACAACAACAGCAGAAAAACTTTTTTTTTCCATAGAAGAGTCCAGTCACCATATGGTATTTAAAATCAGTTTTTCATCTGGGAAATCTAGACACATACATGCCTCAGCATTTACCACCCACGTCTGTTGGTTTATCAGGATAAAATGCATACACAGCTGTAGGTGGTGCCTTAGTCAGAGCTTCTATTGCTGTGCCAAGTTGGAGATGAAAAGGTTTATTTGGCTTACACTTACACATTATAGTCCAACACTGAAGGAAATCAGGACAGGAACTCAAACAAGGCAAGATCCTGGAGGCCATGGAGGGTGTTACTTACTGGCTGGTGATGTGGGATTCTCCTCTGTATACTGTGAATACCATTGGTTAATAAATTAACTGCCTTGACCTGTTTATAGGGCAGAAATTAAGTAGGTGGAAAAAGCTAAACTGAATGCTGAGAGAAAAGAGGAGGAGTCAGAGAGAAGCCAGAGACAGACACCAGAACTTTAGCCGGTGACGATAAAACTATCACACAGCCACATGGCGATATACAGATTAATAGAAATGGGTTAATTTAATATGGAAGAGTTAGCCAATAAGAAGCTAGAGCTAATGGGACAGGCAGTGTTTTAAATGATATAGTTTCTGTGTGACTATTTCGGGGCTGAGCAGCCAGGAACCAACAAGCAGCCTCCTTTACAACAGTCTGGCTCCCCATGGCTTGCATAGCTTGCTTTCTTACACAACCCAGGACCACCAGCTTTGGGATGGTCCCACCCACATTGGGCTTAACCCTACCCCATACGAATCACTAATTAAGGATCTGTTAGAGGCATTTTCTCTATTGAGGTTTGTTTTCTCTTTTCAGATGCCTCTAGTCTAGCTTGTGTCAAGTAGATATACAACTAGTCAAGACAGATGGCCAGCTAAAGTTATTATGTGGATATGAGCTGTGTCTCTAAAAGGCCTTGAGGCAGGTAATATGAAAACTGAATGGGTTTTGTGAGTAGGTTAGCATCTTTCATCAGTAGCTTAGGACATTAGTAAATCAGTCCATGCCCACTTGAGGGAACTATATAAGAGGTATGGCCTACTTAATTGTATGTGTCACTAGGGGTGTGCCTTTGACAGCTATGTCAAAGGCACCCCAGACCCTTCTTCCATGGCCTACTATGAGGTAGGCTGTTTGTCTCCACCATCCCCTTCCATGATGATGGTTCTGCCTCACCATAGGCTTACTAGCGATATATCCATCCATTCATGCATTGCTGCCTCTGACAACATGGAGACAACAGATCCTTCCTCCCTTAAATGGTTATCCCTAGTGCATTGCTTATTGTCTAAATGCTGCCTGAGGCTCATCCTATGGAGTCTCCCCAAAGAAGCCCTTAGGAGTAAATAGCCAACTGTGATGTTGTCTAATAACACCACACTGAATGTTCATTCTAGAAGGAAAAGTACATGGGTCTGGAGATGCATTCCTAAACTGCTGTCTACAACATCCTCCATCAGCTAAACATGAAGGCTACCACTGTGGGTATACCATCCTGACAGTAACAGCTTCTCACTTTGGGTACATTATTTTAACGTGTTGTGTAAGCATTGTATAATGATAAATCATTTTGCTCCCAGTTAAAAAAAAATTAGAGTTGCTATTACTATCTTCAATGTAAATGTTTCAGTTAAAACTAGAGGTAGAGAGATAGAGATAGCTTGGTGGTTAAGAGCATTTGCTCCTCTTCCAGAGGACCTGAATTTTGTTTATAGCAACCTCATTGGGTAGCTCACAACCTTGTCTAACTCCATTTCTAGATGACCTGATGCCCTCTTCTGGCACCCACAGTCACTGCACTTATGTGTGCATACACAAATCTTAAAACATAAATTTTCATTTTGGAAGCCAGAGCTCTATCCTGTATTCTATTGACTATTTCTCTCTCAGATTAGTCTTGTGAGAGTCATGTCACTTTTGCAGAGCCTTGTCGTTCTTCCAAGTTAATAATAATGTCTTCTGCCCCACACTGAGAAGTGTGTGGGCATATGACATATAATTTGACAGAGTCCTTAACTCTTCATGGAGGTGAGGAGATGATAAAAGATGGTAACGTGATTTACATTAAATAATTTTACTTCTAGGTGCATCATATATATTTTGCACATTTTGGAACATCTTACTTCTTATTATTATTCTTATTATTATTGTTATTATTTTACTTTCCCGAGATTTCCATTAGTAAAGGCAGGAAGGGTGGATTGCAGAGGTAGTTTCTCCTGAAGAGATATTTGCTGAGACATTCCCTGGAGCATCCTCCTGTTGCCTGTTGTCACTCACAATGCATTTCTGAGCCTGCCCCTGACCTCTGCAGACTTGCTCACACCAGACCCTGAGTGCTTTTTTTGCATTCCAAAACACAGCATCCTGGGCCAAGAAGAATAGAGTGTGAAAGGGTATTAGTTCTTCTTCCCAAACAGCCTTTCACAATGAGTGCTCAGACTTGAGAGATACCTTGTGTACTGCAAAACCCTCTCCTCCACCTTAATGAACCCTGGGCTTTCTTGATTTAACTCTATCTTGGGCTATCTTGATCCAACTTTATCCTGAGCTGCATTGTTCCCAGGCCCTAAATCACTGATGGTTTTTTTTTTCTAGCCATGAGTAGACATTAGGTTAGCTATAGACTGGACATCCAAGTCTCTCTCTCTTCACTCTGGTTCATACCAAAGCTTATAACTAGGCTTTAGACTTCTAGAATCACCTCTTGATGTGGAATATCACTTTCAGATGTGTAACATTTGTGTAGGCTGCAGAATATTTGTTTAATGATGCAAAGATGTGTTACATTCTTTTATGTTGCAATTTTTTTTTTTACTCTGTGAATCTGTGTTACTTTCCCTGTCTAAAATACCTGATTGGTCTAATAAAGAGATGAATGGCCAATAGGAAGGCAGAAGAAAGGACATGCAGGGCTGGCAGGTAGAGAAAATAAATAGGAGGAGAAATCTAAGAAGAGACATCGAGGAATAATAAGAGGAGGTCAGGGGTGAGTCACCCAGCTTCACAGCAAGCTAGGGAGTAAGAAGTCAAGAAAGGTATAGTGAATAGAGAAAGATAAAAGACCAGAGGCAAAAGATAGATAAAAATTAAAGTTAAGAAAAGATTGCTGAAAACAAACCAAGTTAAGGTCAGGCATTCATAAAAAAGAATAAGCCTCTATGTATTTATTTGGGAGCTGGGTGCAGGCCCGCCAAAGAGTCAAGCGTGGGTCTATTTCCTTGTCATAGTCTCAGCTCATGCCCCACCTTGATTTTTGACTTCAGGAAAAAGAATCATATGGTACCAGGACCATAGAACATGGACAAATCTCTGGACTCCCATTCTTCATCCTTACCACAATGTCTAGCACAGAGTCCAGGGTGAAAATATTTACTAGATTTAATGGATATTTGGAAAAACTAAACATAGCCATTCATTAAATCAATACTTTAAATGGATGAACTAAATAGGTGAATCTAGGTGCCAATTTCAGCCAATTAATTAACAATGTTAACAGATATTTCCTATACGAGTGAGTCCAAACATATGTGGTTCAGTGATATTCCAATTGTATTTTAATAAATAAAGACTGTCTGATCTGAGAGCAAAACAGTCCCTCCGGTCAGCCTTACAGACCAGATTTTGGTAACACACACCTCTAATCTCAATAGACAAATGACACACACCTTCAACTTTGGTAGCTCTACCAGTTGCCATAAAAACTGGGTGGTGTATGCCTTTAATGACGGCTGTGCATGCCTTTAATCCCAGCCCTAGAGAGGATTATAAAATGGGAGGAAACAGCTCTCAACAGTCAGTCTCATTCTGAGATTCCAGGAGGCAGGATTGCCTTTTCAGACTGAGGTCGAGGTAAGAGCCAGTGGTTGGCTGTTTTGCTTTGCAGATCTTCAGGTTGAACCCCAATTTCTGATCTGAGTTTTTATTAACCGTGCTTCAATTTTTGAAATCCCTGAGTTTATGCATCTTTAACTATCCAAGACACCTATGTTGTACAAAAATATCTATTATGTCTATTGGAATGGCACTTTGAACAATGCTTCCATATCAATATTTGGCATTAAATACCCAGAGGCTCAGCTCTTTTCAGCATGTAACATGAGATCCTGATGTCACCAGGGCACCTGCCTGCCAGTATAAGACCAAGTCAAATCCAAACTTTCTCTCTGCCAAGATGTCCATTATCCCAGCATCTGTGTGGAAGAAGGCGTGTGAAGGTAGTCACACTTCAGCAGCACCTGGTAACCCATGACCTTGTACTGCTCTCCTCCAAAGTCCTGAAGACCACCTATGTTTATGACAATACACACACACACAGTAAAATATTGTGGCACATATAATATGTATGTTCAAGCTTCTACTTTTCCCATACCATCTTCATTAATGCTCTCCATGCCTGAGCTGACAGGCTCCAGTCTGGTGTGTGGTGGTCTGCTGAGAGCCACGGGGTGCAATGACCTGGGTTCACCCTGGTGAGAGAGCATCATGTCCATCCACATTGAGATAAAGTATTGGTAACATATGATCAAGGTTTTGTACAGAGCTAAGTTCGAGTTTCCTAGCCACTGGAAGACCAAGTCTCATAGAAGAAAGGTTCACCAAGTAGAATGTTGATGAGTTTGGAGTCAGAGTAGCTGGGAAGCAGCTCCTTTCTGAAGCCTGTGGCACTAACTACCTCCTCAAACTTGGTTCTCCAGACAAGTGACGGAACCTGCAACGCTGAGGGTCTATTCACTCCACTGTGCTGCTGTTCCACCACTGTAAACATACCAGGAAGTCCTACCTGAAATAGACAGTTACACACACACACACACACACACACACACACACACACACACACACACACACAAAGTCCAAGATATGACACTTGCTACCTCTGCAACTCTGGGAAAATTCTTCAGTTCTCTGAGCATTGGATTTCTCATTAACAAAGGGGGTGCTGTGAAATTAGCATGTGTTGTGATGAGGATTGTATTTGATAATAGTGTCCTCTGAGTAACTAGTTGCTTTGATGTACTGGTTTCTTTCCTTTTTAAATAATCTTTCTACTTAAGTACTACTTACTTAGTGCCATCGTTCATCCATATAGCCATCCACGAATGTGTCCATTTATCCATTCTTCTATTCTGTCTATGCATTCATACCCAGGCTTACATCTCTCCATGCACCCATCCATCCCATCTTTTTATTACCCATTCTCTAAATCCTTCACTGACAAGTTCTCCATCCTCCCAAGTTGCCTGCCTTTTTTATTTCACTACACCAAATATCTTCCATTATAGAAGCATCTTCTCTCAGTTTAAAAAAAAAAAAGAAAATTTCTGGAAATGTTTGTTGGATATTGGTGTTGGAGATGGGTGTTGTAGATTATAGTGGGGATGGATGTTTGATAAGGAGGATGGATATGGGTGTGGGAGAGAGTTACTGGATATGGGTTGCACATGGGTTTTGAACATGGATGCTGAAAATGGATGGTTCAATTCATGTGCCATTGGATTGAACTCTTATAAATACTATAATGGTGTCTCATTAAATACATTTTATCTCAGTAAAACCTATCCATTTATTACAAGCCCCATTTATTCTTTAACCATTACTTTCTTGTATAGCTTGTGACTTGACCTGTATTTATTTTTATCTTTTCCTGAAATGGTCTTAAATTTTCCCTACTCTGATAATTTTCTTCATGATGATTTTGTTGTTGATATTTCTACTGTTCTTACAAGTCACCTTGCTGGCCTCTGCCTTTGATATCTCTAAAGACAATCATTTCCTCCATAACTCCCCTCCAAGTGGAGTTTGTACCTTTACATGGAATTCAGTCTCTCATCTTCTCAAGACATCTTCCAGCCCTTCCCCATTCATTCCCCTTTGGCCTGTCACATACCTTTTTCTATAGCACACACCATCCCCATCAGCCTGGGACAGTAAATTTTTATTTTTAATGTATTAAAATGTCTGCTCTCACTACTGTTACATTAGTCCACTTTACAGAAGGAGCTTCAGAAATGTTTTCCATTTTGGCTTTTAATGATCTACCTCTTATGGCTTTGTGTTAATCTGATCCTAGAAGAGGTCCCATGGAGGTCACTGATGTCCTTGATCATAGTGACTATTAAGTTAGTTCCTTTCTTAGGCTTCCTGGCCTATCAGCAGTACTTGGCACAGTGTTGAGGAGATAGTGCTCACTTGGTACCTCTCTTCCTATGCCCCATTTCTCCTCTGTGCCAAGGTTCATTTTCACATACCACCCATGAGTCTCTCTGGGATGCACACAGAACAGACACCATGTGTTTACAAATGATCATCTATTGCCTTGTCTTTTCCTAATGCCAGCCCATGCTGGCATCACCTTTCCCCGGGACACCTCTCTTCCTCTCCCAGACAGGCTCTGCCTTCCACCCTTGCTTTGAGTTCAACATACTATGCACAACCATGGTGGCTGAGGTGTGTCAGGCTGTCCTGAACTTGGTGATGATTCTGTCTTCCTGCCTCCTTGACAGCTAAACCCACAATTCTTGTCTAATCTACAAAATTTCACAAGATGGGGATTATTCCACCTCTCCACTTGCGAGTCTGTTCTTTACCAGGGCCACACTCTGCCTCCCTCTCCAAAAGTCTCTGCCTGTGGAGCTTGGTTGCTTTGTCATGTGACCCCGCCATATCGTCAGGGCTCGCTGTCATGTCTCCCTCTGGCTTTAGCTACCAGTCAGAAATTCAGTGAATCCCACTCTGTCATCTCACTAATGTGCAGTTCCCTCCATTAAAAGTCATGTTCTCAACCCTATCATCTTCATCTATTTTTTTTTGAAAAGCGTTGATCCATTCCTAGTGCACTATACAGCTTGTTCCAGCAGTCCATCAATGCTCCTTCAGGAGAGTAGGGACTCTGCATTCCCCAGGAAATATTCTTCAATCTCTACCATCTGTCTAGAGATCTTTCTATGCCCTACCCATTTATCTTCTTTTGATCATCTATCCATCATCTACCTATAATGTATCTGTAATCTATAGTTCTATCATCTATCTATCTATCATCTATCTATCTCTATCTATCTATCTATCTATCTATCTATCATCTATCTATCTATCATCTATCTATCTATTATCTATAGATCATCTATCTATCTATTATCTATCTATCTATCTATCTATCTATCTATCTATCTATCTATCTATCATCTATCTATCTATCTATCATCTATCTATCTATCTATCTATCTATCTATCTATTATCTATCTATCTATCTATCTATCATCTATCTATCATCTATCTATCATCTATCTATCTATCATCTATCTATCTATCTATCATCTATCTATCTATCTATCTATCTATCATCTATCTACCTATCATCTATCTATCTATCTATCTATCTATCTATCTATCTATCTATCATCTATCTATCATCTATCTATCTATCTATCTATCATCTCACCATTTATCCACTTATTTATCTAACGCCTATCATCTTTTTTCTATCATCTATATATTTATCATCTTCCTATTTGTTCATCTATCATCTATCAACTTTATATCATTCATTGTTTCTCTACTGGAGAAAATAAAACAGATGAATGATAGATCAAATCATTTCCAGACATTTCTAGCACTATTTTACTAGAAAAAGCAAGACTCACTTCCTGTTGAACCCTAAATCGGATTTATCCACCGATTTTGATTGATTCTGTTACTGTCCTGGTACTCTTTGGCACCAGTAAGTTTACTCTAGCCTCACTCTCTTGGCAGACCCTTGTCCCCACTATGAAGTACCATACTCCCCTTGCCCGGTGGCCTCTAAAACACACTTCATGCTAACCTCCACTGTCACAGCTGCCTGGTTCCTCACACCAAGCTGCACCTACTTCAAATCCATCTTACATACCTGAGCATTGCTTTGTCCAAGAGAAGCATTTTAGGGCTCTGTGGTCCTTCCAAATAACAGCTCATGCTTGCTCATTTGAAGGGCAGTAAAGATTTTCTTTACTGAAATTCTGTCATAATTAGACGCATTTTCTCCTGCCACTCAAGTAAGAATGCTTGTTGGCAGAAGAGGAGAAGAGAAAATAGAGTGAAATATTTAAAAATAATATTTTCATATTTTCCTTTGAAGTTCATTTGCAGCTTGTTCGTTTGTTTTATAATCTGCTAATGATAACTAAACAAATGGCAGCAGATTACGGATTTTTCAGACGTATTTATAGAAATCAGCTTTTATCAATTAGTATGGCTCACGAGAAAAGCTGGCAGCTCATTTAGCCTCAGGAAGTCCGCGCTGCACCACACCCCTGAAATCACTTGTTCAGGCAGCAGCGCAGACTCCGGGTGACTGTTCCTTCAGGCAGCAGCACAGACTCCCGGGGACTGCTCCTTTGGTTTGGTGCAGGTATCCACTCATATGATACACTAAGAATCCATGAATGACCGCATCTGATGCATGCATGGTAGTGTGAAGTGTTTGCCTTTAGCCTGTTTGCTTGAGTACACATGCATGTGTCATGTATGAATGCTTCAGAGTGAGGAGAGATAGGAAGTTAAGCATTGGGAGCCCTTTCGTTTACAGCTTGGAAAGCTTTCATTTTTATTCACTTGCTAGGGTTCACTTTTTCTAATGATGAGAGTGAATTTAGAATCACTCTTGCCAAGCAGTGACTTTCTTTGCGAGGGAAAGTGAGAGTCGTCACGGGCCTTCTGACCTGTGGCTATCTCTCTACATGCCCAGCTTTCTCCCACCCACCCAACACACCTCTCTTTAAGTGATCCTGGAAAGACTCACAGCTCCTTTCCTCAGCCTGAGTTTCTGTCTCACGCTACCCGTTGATATTTATGTAATAAGAGCCCCTTGGATGTTTTCCTGGCAGGGCCTCTGCGATTCCCTGAATGACCCTTGAACCTGGGCTGGTTTTCTCTCACAATCTACTCAGCTCTCCCATTCTAAGCGATGTCTCTAAACTTTTCTTTTCTTCCGCTCTCATGTTACCATAATATCCTACAAAGAAGAGGTCTGAGCTTTCGTCTCATACAGTTTAAAGTCACAGCAGGTAGGGAAGCACACAGCTAAAGCCTTTCTGTTATCTGCAGCGCTCTGCACAAATCCCTCCAAGGAGAATGAGGAATGAGAAAGTCAGCTTTGGTTAACACATGCTGTCTCTTGAAGAACAGAGACAATTTGAACAGCGGCCACTGAAGAAAGACATCCAGGGATGGACCAGCCTGACGCACCACAGTCGTAAATGTTTCTATTTGTGCATTATTATAAATATCATACATATTCATTTTAGTAAAATATGTCTAGGGAGCAGTATAGATCCACACAAGAATGCCTTGGTCATTCTTCCTATAGGTTTAATTGTCAGGAAAAGAGAAACAGATAGAACATATACTTTTAGTTTTTATTAGAAAATTCTCCACAAAATATTTTTGTCATGTTTTTCCTTCCCTCAATTCCTCCCAGATCCTCCCTACTCTCTGACTGACAACTTTGTGTTCTTTTTATCTCTCTCTCAAATAAAATAAACAAACAAAAAATTACAAGCAACACAACACATACACACACACAAAAATGAAACATAAAAAAGAAAACCAAACTAAACAAACCAAAGATAAGTAAGACAAAAACATGCCAAACAAATCAAAATCAGACAAAATGTCTACAAAAACACGACTGAGTTTATTCTTTACTAGACAACTATTCTTCAAGATGGGGCTTGCTCTGAGGGGTGCTTAATATACCCAGTGAGATTCCATTGAAGGAACCTATTTTTTTCTTTTCAATGAGTATTGATAGCTTCTTGGTTAGGGATGGGACCCTGTGTCCATCTCCCAACTTCAGTGCTGCTACACAGTCTGGTTTGAACCCATGCAGCTCTAGTGAATGCTGCTCCAGTCCTCGTGAGTTCCTATATTCAGCAGTCTGGCTGTGTCTAGAAGACCCTGTTTTCCTGGAATCACCTATCACTTCCTGCTTTTGTAATCTTTCCGCCTCTTCCTCCACATGGGTTCTCAAGCCTTGATAGGAACAACTGGTAGAGACATTCCATTTAGAACCAAGTGGTCCAAAGTGTCTCTCTTCATATTGTTCCATTGTGGGTCTCTGTGATAATTCCCATCCACTTCAAGAAGAAGCTTACCTCATGAGGGCTGAGCTAGGCACTGATCTACTGAATGTCACTAGGGGTCATTTCATCTCAATGTTTCTTTAGCAGAACAATACTATTAGGTTTTCTTCTATGCCCACGACCTATCTAGTCTCAGGTTCTCGGCCACTTTAGCAGAGGCAGGTATGAATTCCATTCGTGACATGCATCTTAAATCCAATTACCAAGTGGTTTGTTACTTGCATAACATTTATGCCACTACTGCATCAGTAGATCTTCCAGGAAGGCCACTGTTGTAGATTGTAGGGTTTATTATTTATAATTAATATTTTATATCAATCAACATTAATATTAAATTAACATTAAATACTATTATTAAATTAATATTAATTATTGTATTAATATTAACATTAATGTTTATAATTAGCTTTATATCCCCATAATATGCAGGGTAACTTCAACTATGATAAATGCTAGTCAGTAGAGGTGAAGCTGCTAGTTGGGCACCAGCTCAACTTCTTCGTGTTCAATGACATGAAAGTTTTGTCATCAACAATAGGGCCTTACCATTAGGTTATGAAGCATAACCAATAGTGTTGCCAGTTGTCTGTGATATTTTAGAGCCTGAACGGGGCTCTTTTGGCCAATGACTTAACAGGATGTAACCCATTACTAGTTCAGAGCTTTTATTTGGCAACATAAGACATCTAGTTGGGGAATTTTCTCCCCTATAATATGGTGTCTCCATTTAGATTCATTTCATATATGTATATGTTTTAGGAAGCTTCTACAGTCGTAGGTTTCTATGTGGTCTTTCAAATGGCCTTTAGGGTTAGTTGTCTCTCCTTCCATCCCTCCTTTACCCTTCTCTGCCATCTCTTTCTCTAATCCTCCTATTCTAGTTTTCCCTTTGTCTCTCCATAATAACATATTCTATTTCTCCTTTCCTGGATGATCTCCCTGTCATCCCTTACTAGGTACCTAACCTTGGCACACACTTTAAAAATGATAAGAGAGAAGAAAACTACTAATTTGTTTTGATTTAATTATTAAATCAAAATTATTATACTAGTGGCTATTGCTATAATAATGAGAAACTTGAAGTAAAAAAGATGGATACTTAATTCATATTTCTGGACACTCATGATTCTTACATTTCCAATAGGCAGCACATATATACAAACACAAACATATGTGTGTGCTTGTGTGTATGTGTGTGTGTGTGTGTGAGAGAGAGAGAGAGAGAGAGAGAGAGAGAGAGAGAGAGAGAGAGAGAGAGAGAAGACATATATCTTTTTACTGAATGCTATAGGTGTGGCTTTAAGCTGTCATTGGGATAATAGTATTATATGTTAAGTTTGTGGGCAGTCAAAAGTTATACATAAATTATTTATTTATTTATTTATTTATTTATTTATTTATTTATTGGTTTTTCGAGATAGGGTTTCTCTGTAGCTTTGGAGCCTGTCCTGAAACTAGATCTTGTAGACCAGGCTGGCCTCGAACTCCCAGAGATCTGCCTGCCTCTGCCTCCCGAGTGCTGGGATTAAAGGCGTGCACCACCACTGCCCAGCTATACATAAATTTTAGACTGCAGAAATCATTGTCACCCCTGTGTTTGAGTAAACATCTGGCAAAAGCTGCTAGAGACATTTTTGACTTTGCATTTGCAGGCATGAGGTGCTCCTGGCTCGTAGTGAGCACTACCAGGAATGCTGATAAATATTCTAATGTCCAAAGGAGGGGCATGCCTGGTGTAATATCCCCATTTCTATACTGTTAGCAGTGTTAGAGAACAGCTCTGGGGGTGTGCTCTGGAAGAAGCCACTGTTCCCTTCAGCTCTGGCAGGGAAACAAACCTCCTGTGTACAGGATAGAAATTAATATGGAGACCTGCAGAATGTTAGAGCACAGAGGACTAACTACGGTTCTCAGCTCTAAAAGAGACATCTATGTCACAGCCCTCCACACGGGGTTCAGGGAACTTTTCTGAAGAGGGGGATGGCTGAAGATTGTAGAAGCCAGAGACCGAGGGGACAAGTGCCCACCAACTTCAAATATTGTCAAGTAATTGTGCAATGAGGAGCTACGTCCATCACAAGATTCAAGCACTGAAACTAGTAAATAAGATTAGGTCAAAACTGGTGTTCTTGCTCAGAATCCCACAGGTTGTCTGATAGAGTTGTCTTCCCCTTCTCAAGGTCTGGCGTTGGTGCATAGCTCTGGCCTGATGGCTGCATGGGCTGCGGCTTCTTTAATGTGGAGTGTCTCCTAGGAAATCTGCAGTGCACACTTTCTTTTATCTCGCCAGTTTTCCCAGTTTACCTTTTAGTGGTATGTCCTAAGTTGTATGAACAGAAATTATAGTTTGTGTATGATCTAGTAGTTTTCTGCAAGGGTTCATTTGTTGAGGACTTGGTTCCCTCATATGGCGGTGTCTTTGCCCCAGTTAGCTCTTGGGAGGTGCTTCTATCACTGGGAGAGCTTCCCATGGATGGCATGATACAGCTGCTATGAGAACCTGGCACTGCTGTGAGGATTGGCTGCAGAAGTGCATGGATCATGAAGTCTCTGAGCTCTTGTGTGGCATGTGGTCTCTTTCTCTCTCCTACAGTCTTGCTACTGTTATGAAGTAGGTAACCCCCAGAGTTGGAAAATGTGAGTGATCATTTTACCTAGGCTGGACAAGAAAGATGACAAGGGTCACAGCATTTTTATGGCTTGATCACAACATTTGAACACCATGCAGCAGCAGTCAGTGGTGCCCAGAAAGTTGGTGGTGCAAAGCAGCACCCCTGCATTGGCCTCACAGAGTGACCTCTTTGTGATACACCATCACATTCAATTACATGGCTCTTGCCTGTGAAGAGCGCCAGACATGGTCTATAGTGTGTGTGTAAGTTTTAATACATGTAAACTCTTAGATAACACATCTGTATGTACTTTATTATGGTACTTAAAAACTGGGTTACAGTTGGGGTACACACTGAAAAGCACAGTCTTCGCTGTCAACCTGACTGCACTTAGCATCGCCTGGGAGACACACTTCTGAGTGTGTCTAGGTCAGTGTTTCCAGAGAGACTTTATCGAGGAGGTATGGCAGCCCCTGAGTGTGAACAGCATCAGCCATGTAGCAAAGCCCTGGGGAGAATGAAAAAGGGTATATCAGAAAGCATGCTGAACATCAACCTTCATGTCTCTATAGTTCCCTATAGTTGGCCAAAGACACACTGAAACTCACACATTTGTAAGAATTCAGAAATATGGGAAGCATTTTATAAAATAGTGTACTCATCTCTGATTAAAGATTACAACAAGGGGGATTATAGTTTTCTTTCAAAAATTCTACAGAGGCCTAGAGCATCATAGTCAGCCTGGGAAAGGCTATGTATCCTCTTATGGTGGCCCTTCCGACTTATATAGTGTGTTGTAGTTCTCCACAGTGAAGACACATGGAAAACCAAGTGCTCTTCATGCTGGAGACACAGAAACAAAGACTGTGTATACTCATGGTGACGTGACTGTCTTAGAGAAATCTCTAGGGACCAAACAACACGTTGATGTAGGCTATGATGTCACTGTTGATGTCCATTATTTATTTTTTTAACATATGGATAATAAAATACAGTGTAAAATTGCAGATTTTAACACGATGAGAAAAGGGGTTTATAATAATACAAAATAAATTAACTTGGTAGAAATGTAACAAAATATGTGCATGAAAAACATGAAGATGAATCAAGTACTTGAATAAATGGGAACATATTCCATGAATTAAAGGGCTCAGGGCTATCAAGAAATCAGCTTTACTGGCTTTGTTTGGGGATTCAATGTCTTTTTCAGCAAAAAAAAAAAAAAATAACAATAAGCTACTGGCAGATGTTTGCTAATTGAGTCTAAGGCTTATATTGAAACTGAAAGACACACATTATCTGACATAGCAATAAAAGAGAGCAAAGCCAGGGGACCTGTGCAACCTGCTTCCAAGGTGCATTGCCACACACCAGCAATCATGGCAGCACAGGGCGGGCTGGAGGAAAGAGAGAGGCCCATAGATCAGCAGAGCAGACAAGAAAGCCTGGGATCAGATCCATCCTAGCATAGCGCTGATCGTGCAGGAGGGAAGGAATGTCATCAGCAGAGAATGTGGTGATGGAGTCAGTGGGTGTCTACTCAAAAATAACAGTCACCCAAATATCACCTTGCTTCCTGGTACAAAGTCATCATGACACAAAAGTACTAAACACTTGAAGAAAAGCAGTAGAAAGAATCTATATAAATATGAGCTGGTAATGACAGTTTAGATATGAATACATATCTATGAGTCACAAGAGAAAATTAGATGAAATTTTTATTAAATTCTTTCAAGTTTAATTTCAGCTCTTAGAAATATACCGTGAAGAAAATCAAAAGACCAGCAGAGATAACGATCTATAAATATCTGTTAATTATATATATTATAATATATATAAGTCCAATTAAAATGTAAGAATAATAAGCTATCTATTTAAAATGTGCTGCTGACATAAACTAAGACATTACCAAAGATGCTGGGCAGATCGGACTGAGAGATGGCTCAGCAGTTCACTGGCTGCTCTTGCAGAGTACCTGAGTTCAATTCCCAGCTTCTGTGTCAAGTGACCCACAGTCTCCTATAATGCCAGCTCCAGGGGATCTGATGACCTCTTCTGGTCTCTGTGGGTATATCCAGTGATATGGAGCACACACACATGCATAGTCACACACACACTCTTGCATGCACACATGCACACACACAAGCATATACACACGTGTACACAAATAGAAAGAAAAAAACTTACAAAGGCGAGAAAGAAGCTCTGTAGTGAGTCAATAAACATTTGGCAAAACACTTGTGGTTCAGAACAGCAAGAGAAGGGAATAAAAGAAAGAGGAAAGAAAAGCAACAATGAGGCTGTATATACACAGGCATTATGACTGTCATGTAGAAACTTCAAGCAATTGAAAGTTGGCTTCCAGAAAGTAAGGAAGCCTAGCACTGCTGGAGGGTACAAGTTAATATTCAAGTTAATTCCCTTTTACATGAATAATAAAAATTCAATGTCAGATTATATAATAAGTAATCAAATTTTTAAAAAATATCAATTTTTTTCTGAGTATCCAAACACTAGCAATACCAGTGAGGTCAGGATGGCGTAACTGGAATGATCCTTTGGAGCACAAACACCAGCAAGACTACTTTAGAAAGCCGTGTAGCTCTTTGCTTCCATGTTGAAGACAGTCCCAGTGCATAGCACAAGACAGCACAGTAATCCTGTTCCCGTTTACACAAGCTGCTAGAATACTTATATCAAAGCAACATCAACACCCGGATATGTGTATGTGTGTAGCAATTTTTGTCATATCACAAAACGCTGGGTGCAAACAAGGTCCCCTTCGAAAGAGGACAGATAAACAGTGATCAGTCCATACACTGCCAGTCCATATGGCTGTCATATATAAAAAAAGAAGGCTATGGGAACTTTTCCTAGAGGGAGAACAAACAAGTGTCTGTTTTTCCATGTAGGGCACCATGGCAACCTGATGAAACTATTCTTGTCATGTCTAGCTTGGTGAATCGAGGAGGCTGACTCAGCTGAGTGATGTAGAGGCATAGACAACTTACGAACAGCCATGTTACTGAAGAAAGGTCTCATTTATATAATCTTCAAAGAGGGATAGGGCCTTGTTGTTGGCTCGTGTACTTTGTTAGTCTTCCAGGTCTTCCCCCTACACACATGCATGCAAGTCCACATGGTCACACCCACCTTTCAGCGTACCTTGCACTGTCTCAGGGCTCAGACCCTTTGGAGGAGGGAAGGTACATCAGACCAGTTGCCCGACCAGCTGATGCCTTAAATTCACACTTCCTATTTGCAGAAGCCCTGGGAAAGTATTTCTGTTCATTGTGATCACCAGTCTGGAATATTGAGTTCCACAAATACAAGTGGGTTAGAACAGCTGTATGTGAAACCCAAAGGAAATATTCACACATGTTTAGGAAGGTATGAAGAAACAACACAATTGTATCATATGTTGCTATTGTCAAAGCCAGAGGAATTTGAACAAGGTCGTAAAGTACTCTCCAGTCCAACTCAATTGTGCAGGCTCTTTTTCTTATTGCTGTGATAAAACAATTGGCAAGGAAGCATTTGTCTTGTTCACTGTGCAAGGGTGCAGTCCATTACGGACAGAAAGTCATTGTGGCAGAAGTACGAGGCAGCTGGTCACAGCCCATCTACAGCCAGGAGTCAGGGAGAGATTGATGCTGACCCGCATATCACAGTCTCCTTTATGCTGGGTCTTGGATTCTAGCCCATGAGATGGTGGATCGTCTATCATCAAACTAAACTAGAAACTCTCTCACAGACACAGCCATATATTGCATCTCCTAGGTGACTCCAGAGTCTGTCAAATCGACAGCCAACATTAGCTATTATACTGTACCAAATACATTATTAGATGAGACAGTAAGAGATGAATGACTCCTATGAAGAGAATCTCTGGAATATTTTTGTGGAGGCTTTGTCTATATACAAGTAGGGTGGAGATATCTTTTCCCTAGGTCTGGGCAGCATGCTGTGGCTTCCTTCCAATGGATGTGACAAACAACCAGTGTGAAAAGACAAACCCAGTCATAACCATGAGGCTAAGGTCAACATCATCAGTTCTGAAGCATGCTGGGAGGATCTTGCTTTGTCAGCATGAGGTCAGAGTGCTACCTTAACCCTGCAGTCTTTCTCCCAGAATTCTGCATTCCTGGTATAATTATGTGAGAAGCATTAGACGCATGTTGAGTGAGAAACCCTCCACAGAACACCTGAACACCTAGCCAGCAACCGAATTACCATCAAGGTATTTAAGATCAAGGCAAGGGGGTGGGGGTTGCCTTAGCCCAGTGACGCCTGGAGACAGCGAGGTCTGAGTGGTGTGTGGTCTCGGATTAACCCTGCAACAGAAAAAGAGAAATCTGCAGTAAAAACTAGAGCAATCTCAGGCTAGTAATGTTTTCGCTTCAGCTAATAAGAATGTGTGAATATTGATTATTCAATTTATGAAAACTTCACCTTATTCATTGATAGTAGTAATAACAAGGAAGTTTGCCAGGAGAATTTACTGGAACTTTGCTGTCTATGCAGTTTTCTTTTTCCTGTATATCACAAAATCTATTCTAAGGTCAAAAGTTTATTCTAAATGACGAGAGAGTGAGATTACGTCAGTTTCTGGGCAGTTAAGTTGATGTTGATTCCAATGAAATCACTGAATGCGCAATATTCAAATTTAGAGCACGGAATTGAGTAGAATATGACATCAGAATGCCTGAAGCCCTCCATGACTTCATTGCTCGTGTGGAAACTGACATAGAGAAGCCAAACAACTTGTCCCCGTTCACTTGGGATGAGAGCCCACCTAGGATGGCCATCAGGGCCAGATGACCTGCCAAGCAGTAGCTAAACAGGGGAATGAGGATTAAGGAAGAAAGAGACAAAAGACAGAAAATACAGTCGGAAGGACTCTCGGTGAATATTGCAGCAGGCCCGAATTTATTTCTCATACTCTTTTTATACCCAAAGCAAAAGGGGAGGGCAAAAGACTTCCTTACCATGGTTTGAGGAACAAACATAATCACCTTTTTAATTCTCAGAACATCTAGTAACCACGTCTTTATCCAAACATCCTGTTATTTGGCCTTGAAGGGCAAGAACAAGCTTGAACTCTCTGACCTGAGGTCAAGATGGAATGGGGTCCCTGGGGGCTTCCCACAAATGGCATCATCATTCCCAGTCCAGCTTTGTACCTACTGGAAAATGTGACATTCCCGGAGTCCAGTCTCCAGACATGCCTTGGCAACGTGACCACGAGGGTGGCTTCCATGCCCTACAAATCTCTGACTGCACATGTTCTTCACTATGTTTTGCCTCTGACGACTACTGGAGTCCTGGCTGGGGCTTGTCAGAGTGCAGCTGATGCAACCTGCTGTGCATTGTCCTCTCTTGCATTATTAAGTAGCCTCAGGACCTTGTCAGTCTGTAATACGAAGGTTTTCCTGCACATGGATGAGAGACATCAGTGTAATGAGTGCTAAGGGGGACTCCTGCTCAAACATCTTGGCAAAGAAAAGGATACTAAGTAGTGACTGCCAGCCAAGGTGGAGGAATGGAGGAAGCTTGAGAGAACTCCCGGGCTTCTAGTAGGAAACTCACATCTCAGAGCAATGTCTCAATGAGCACAGGGAGGTCTAAGATTTGAAAAGAAGGGCACTATAGAGTTTACAAATTGAAAGGCAGGACGCCTCTGAGGAGACCCAAGGCCTAGAGCTTCCGAGAGTATCAGGGGAAGGAGGAAGAAGCAGCTCACATTTCAAGGAGGCAAAACAAGCAGCAGAAAGCTCTGTTCTGGCGATGACACTGACTTAGCAGGCAATGCATAGCTGTGACCCAGCATTTGTAGAGAGCAGCTGGGAGTGTCCCAGAGTTTCCTGTGGGTGGATCTTACTGTCCATCTTCTGTGTCCTCATTTTAGCTAATTCATAGAAACATGAGATAACTGGGAAATCCACATACACCGTGATACCAGCAAATGCATGCATTTCCTTTATCCTCCACAGAGAACAGCTTCGCATATTAATACAGCCTTTCCTCCCTCAGTTAGGGAAAAAAACTGGAGGTAAGAGGAGAGAGGGGAGAGAGGTTGGCAAACCTAAGATAATCATTTTTGTTCCATGTGATTTGAAATGGGATGAAGATGGGAAAATGAAAAGGATATGGAGAAAGATTAAGTATAATAAAGAAAATTCCCGCCAATGGCGTGAGGTGAAAAGGCCCTTCTTGAGTCCATCCTTCTGCTTGCCCCTTAGGACTGTATCAGCCCCAGAAGGCAGGCTGGATTGGTCTTACACCACTCTTAGGAGAATCAGGGGTAATGCTGGGTCTCCCGAGAGGCTTGCTTCTACTGCATCTTCTCCTTTCTTGCTTTCTGAAAGGGAGGACTTAGAAGAATTTTCAGAGGTCTGGTAGATTTCAGAGGTGCGTCATCTGGTTCTCCATGGGGAGACTCATTTTCACTGTCCCATGCCAGTTCTTGTCATCTGTATCACCGGTATCCTTTCTATGACCAAAGCAGAAACAGGTTCTGGGTGGCTCCCTGTGTGTACAGAATCCATGCATTTCAAGGCTTATACCTCACGTGATCATTTATGGGTTACAGCGCTCTGTGGCAGATATTACAGCACTGGAGTAAGGCATGTCCCATGAGTCAGGAAAAAAAGCGTTATAGGATATTACTACTAACATTTGATAATTGCCTCCTGCTGTGTGGTTCTTGCAGAGAAGATGTAAATAGTGTTTGTTCACTCCAAAGAGGGCACCAACGACAGGCCAATGAGTCAATCAAAAACAATTCTACCCGAGTCTAGCTTAGTCAACTAGTAAGTATATCAGGGCCCCTTACCATACAGGAATGTGGTAAGGGGTAACTTACAGGAGCAGGAAAGACCCCAAAGCAGCTGCATGGCTGGAAAGCTCACCCCTATGGCCCCTGCTTAACTTGCAAAACTCTCAGGTTGAGGGGGCACTCTCCACACCACAAGAGGGGTAACTGTAAAATTTTGGGGAGGAGACTGAGGATCACTAAGTTTCAAGAACTTTCTGAGACTTACAAAGTTTTGTTTACTTCCTGGGCCTCAACGAATATTTTGATTCAAAAAAAGGAGCTGTGAGACACCTGTATACGTGGCCCTCTGTGTGTTCATACCTAGAAGAGAAGCCAAGGTGATGGAGAATGAGTGAGTGGATCGCTCGCATGGCTGTATGCAGAGACAAGCAGTCTTTGGGGCTCAGGTTGCTCTGCTGGCCTTTTATGTCTATCTCCTTCCACTGTGCGTTCTCAGCATCTGCCAGAAACCTCCCACAGTTTGCTCACCATCCCCACACTGCGCCGTTCTCCATACCTGCTCCCAGCAGCTAGAACGGAGTCCCAAGACAGACGGCAATCATTCACGTGTGCAGTTTCTCCAAAATACCTGTTCTTCTTTGGTTTTCTGTTTTGTTTCCTTTTCTTGCCATGTCCACTTCTCTGAACTTTAAAACAGCAAACCACCTTCAGCAATCTCATAATTACTGATTTCTTGTTTCCACACTAGGATCCAGCTCAGCACAGCTGAGGCTCCCCGGCCGTTGTTTTAGATGAGCTGTTGACAATATCGGAGGAGCAACTGAGGGAACGGGCAATCTCCTCCTGCTGTAATTCTGCCGAAATCTATTCTCCACAGCTTTCTGATGTTATATTTTCCATAAAATTGATCTCGGCGAAGACTGTTACAGCAAATTTCACAACTAATACAATTACCCCTTGGAAGGAGCCAGGGAAGAGCCTCTCCACATCCCGTGAGAGCGCAGTCTTATCAAGCCAAGCAGGTATTAGGGGTCAAACCAGATTTCAGTTTGATCAGGGAGTTTGAAGACAGCATGTGCTGGAGGTGAGAATTATATTGAGTATTCTTAATTAACAGCTGTGTTTGATCAGGGATTTGGAAGTTAGCACCTGTGTGGAGGTGAGAATTGGATTCAGAAGGGCCGACCTCTATGGGCTGTCTGTGCTGATGGATGGAGCCCGAAGCACACTTACCAAGAGCTATGGAGGAAAAGCTGGATTCAGAGCCCTGAGAAGCGGCAGGTGACGATGGGTTTCTGTTGTGGCAGAAATAAGTCGTGTACCAAATTAGACAGAACTCCTTCTAGTTGCTTCGTAAAACTGACTGCAAACTCCATCTTCCTATCAACGTGGGAAGGAATGCGTGGCCCACTGGGAGAGTGGGCCTTTTGTCGTTGGAGAGAACTCATATTTGGTTGTGTAAACTGAGATAAGACATTTCACCCTTTGAATTTCATTTTCCTTAGCAGTAAATGGGTTTAACCCTGTCCTGGCAAAACCAGTGGAAAGAATGATATAAGAAAACAATGTTTCTGTCATAGCGCCTGCTGCACCGGAGGGCTGTGTTGGGTTAGTGTCTAGTCTCCGCTCCCATCTCTCCTTGAGCTGTTTTCTTTCAGGCTTCTGAGCTTTGGTTGTAATGTTTTACTTAATCAGATTTCTATTTCCTTTGTTTGTTTGATTGTTGTTTTTTTCTGTTTTCAAGCATCTCCCTCTTTGGGACAGACCAGTCAAATAAAAATCTCTTATTAACATCTCATATTAATCTCGAGGGAAAATTTACCTTGCATTTCTTCTCTCCTAAATCTGGCAAGCCAACTTTGAGTTGATCCCAGTGCTCCCTTTACAGTTTGGACAGAATGTTTGTTTGGTCGAAGCTGACACTGGCCTAGGGGGTGAGAGCAGCCCTGTCTCCCACAGGGTAGTCCTGTCTCCCACAGGGTAGCCCTGTCTCCCACTGGGTAGTCCTGTCTCCCACAGGGTAGCCCTGCCTTTCTTCTGTGGCTCTTCTCCTCTTTCGTACACCAACTGATTGGCCACAGGGTCTTCTACACATGTTTCAGTCTTTCCCTGCATGGCTGTTGGGTTTCCAGAATTTCTTTTGAGCTGATTATCATCAGCTAACTTCAAACCATGGGTTATGTCTGTGGCGCATTGCCCCTAGTTGAGGACCAAATCTTCTGCCCACCTTCTGAACAGCCTGAGTCTCTGTAGCTCCCCCTTCCTGTGGCATCATAGATGGCTGCACATCTCCTCTCCCAGGGCCTCAAACTATGATCTGCCCATCTCCAAACTCAGTGACTTTCCACACTGCTAGTCTTTGCGGTTCAAGGTCATTTTCCTAGGAGTTTTTCCTCGTTAGCATTTTTTACTGAGACATAATATATGTACATCTGTATGGGGGTAATAGGGCATTATGATGCATATATAATATATGATAATCAAATGAGAATAAGAAGTACCTCTATCACTTTTTAACATCCAATATCTTTTATATTGAATCAATATACTTCTTTTCATTTGGGGGAAGAGAAATGAGAAGTTGAAACAAATGCATCTATATTTATATCTGAATATATGTGCAACAGAAAATATCACTCCATTTTCCCATGCTGGGAATTTTTCACTCTTTCAGTTATTGGGAAACATGTCAGAGATCGTTGCAACCAATCTAGGACTTATCGAACACCCAAGATCTCATTGATCTTGTATCTCCTTTCACTTGCCCGTCCACGTTTTCTGGGACCACTAGTGCATTCCACTCTGCTGCTAGGTTGTTGGTTTACCCAGAGGAGAGGGGTCTACTAACACCTAGATCACCAAAACGTAGACCCTGAAGAGACATCTTTACTTCTGCACATACATTTCTGATGGTATTGTTTAATTTTAAACAGTAAGATTCAGAGAGTCATTCAAATGTCAAAACACAACATCAAGGACTGCGTAGGCACTCTGTGGCCACAGGAGATGGGCACCATCACAAGGTACAACTCATACAGAGAAGGGCTAGTTAAAAAAAAAAAGAAGAAGGCTGTAGTGGCCGTAGACTGTTGGTATTCTCACCAGACAGGCACCTAATGATCACCTGCATCCAAAAAGCTGTGACACACATGTACACACCAGGTTTAGAAACATGGTATCAAACACCTCTGACTTCAGTTTGATCATGCGTCCCCACTGAGTTCTTTATCTCTTGCCATCATGGTGGCTAGGCAGCGAAGGTGATGGTTCTTGTATTTCACAAGTACCTATGACTTCCCAGAGGACGTCAATTTTTAACACGATATTTTCACACAGTGACAGAATTTTAGTGAGCTCAGAATCTTAAGCTGAAAGAGAAATAAAGCTTTATTTTGGAGACCACACAGACTCAATTAGTGATTTTGGTAACAAACATGTGTTGTTCACAAACATTAATTTAGCTTTCTTTGTCCATTTAGGCATGAAGCTCCACCAAATATAAAAATAAAATGTCAGAAGGAATTTTTTTAAGGAACTGTATATTTTGAATTGCTTAGCTTGCCAATCATTTTCAGAGTGTCTCATCTATCAGGTAAGTGATGGTTCAAGAATGCTCATTGTGGACATCCACTGTATCTAGATTTCATGGTGGGAAAGAAATGCAGGTAACAATCAGAGATCCTGGTCCCAGTCCTCACTAGGGCTACTCAACTGCAGACAAGTTCATCTTCCCCTGTGACTGTGTCTTCCTGCAATCAAGGCCAGGGGACTGCCTTGCTTTATACCTGCAGCATCTACCCAGCAGTGGCCAACCAGTGATGTCACCACAGTGCAGAGTGAGGGGTGTCTGAATTGGGAATTGGGAAAGTGAGCTGCTTGATAAATTCTCGAGGGCTGAGCTATATTTCTGGATCCTGGGGAACATCCGCAGTGACTGAGCCTAGAGCGTTGACTTCCCACCAGAGAAGGTGGAGAGCTTCATGAAGCTGCCTTCTTGACCTTGTGGAAACTACACACTGTGCCGCGTAGGCAGCCTGCCTCTGTTGTGGGCAGTCTCTTGCCCTGGCATGTTTATAATTTGTATTAGATAATCGGTCGTGTGGCTTTAAAGTGTTTGAGAAATTATTTTAGAGAAATATATAAAGAGAATACATGTAAGATAAGTTGTGCAATTTTATAGAAACTATTGTTTAAAATAGAACTCCCCATGTAGCTGGGGATGACCTTGAACTTGTGTACTCGGCCTCTACCTCCCCAGTCTGAGATTACAGACTGCACCACCACATTCAGATCTAGCTCCTTTGGTGCATTATGCTCATCTGATTTTTCACAGCCAGTTCCTGTTTTCCCTGCATGTGCTTTCCCTGCGTGTTTGCTTCTCATCACGTCCTCTTGATGTTCTCAATGACAATGAAGACTGAATCCCATAAGTGAGCAGGGCCTTTGGTCGACTGAAATTTGTTTTGCTTTGAGCCCTTTAAAAGACACACAGTCAGATTTTCCTCCATTGAGAAGTGGGAAACAAGGAACTGGGAGGCCCAGAGTGGGAGGGAACTAAGCTTGCTTCTCTGTCCATCATTTTCCACTGGAGCCTGAGGGAGGACATCCTGGACAGGACGTCGTGTGCACATCTACCACACAGATCTGCCAGCAGCTCCCCCTAGACTGAAGTCATGTGGCTGGAACTGTCCGCAAACAGCAGCCTAGGGCCCCCAAGTGACACACTTTAGGTTGATAGAATTTGAGGAGTGGAGAGAAGGTGCCATTGGTGCCCAGCAGTAAAGACAAGGGCACCGAAAAGCATCCAAATGACAGGGACCACCCCTAAACCCCAGTCCCATCCATCTTGAAAACCAGGGGTACGTAAGTGAAGGTGCTGGGGTTGGCATCTCTAACCATTCCCTCTTTTGTAACCACATAGCTCCCAGTCAGTAAGTGAACAAGGAGGTGGAGATGTAAGAACACCTTCTCTGAAGAATTGTCACTAGCCTGCCAGTGGTACCAGCTTGGTTGGGAGACAGCCGTTGCTCTCACTCACCTGGTCCCTCTGTTCAGGGCCACAGAAAGGTCCAGCATGGGGACAGAGCCATGGGTCCCCTCAAATCTCAGATCCTCACCTGGCCTCTCAGTCCAGGCCCATGGTGTTAAGTCCCTGTCTGAATTGGTTGCACCAACGTGCCCTGTCCTTCCCTGATTGGACTTGTTTTACAGTTGTTAAGCCACTGTTATTGCATCTCAACTCAGAATTCAGAAAGAATAGGGATAACAGAATGGGTGAGCCTAAGGAGGAAGTCTGATTTCTAAAGCCATGGTCCTGACGGAGGCCAGCCTTGCTGCTATGATCTGAAGAGGTGGTTGGCACTTGTATTGCTGTCTGGTCACCTACATTGGTGCTTGCTGTTCCTACATGGTGGGTGGAGGCCTGGATATTTCTGAGCATCCTTCAATGCACAGAACTAACCAGACCTAGTGAGACGGGGGATGGTGACCTGGGGGTTGGGGTGGGGCTGCTTGCCTGTATCACACTCCTGACCCTGGCCGTACCTGGACCCCTTTCTCTTCCCTGACTCTGACTTTCAGAGAACCCACTCATAGGCATTTTTCATTTAAGGCCACCAAAGCTTTTCTGGAACATCTCTTGCTGTCTAGAATCCACACCCCCATGTCTTCTGCTACCCTGCAGAGCCATTGGAGGAAGTGTGGCCTCCTAGGACCAGCTAGGTTCAGCCACGTTGGTACCAGGAGCCAGCAGGGGATCTCGGGAGCCTGCTGAGGGTGAATGACCTCTGTCATGCTGGCTGTCTAGGAAATGTCATGCCCACTCATCCATGACTGTCTCCTTCACCCTTCACAGGACGCGAGGTCAGAACAATAGGAACAATTAAAAGTAAGTAGGTCCTCCGTCTGGCACCATGGCTTGGTGATTGAGCACCAGGGGTGGGAGGAGTCTTCTGTTTGATCTCAGAAAGTCTGGCAGCCATTGTCCTCTAATGGGCAGGCTCAGTCTTGAATGTCAAGGATAGCATCTCCTTCGGTAATGAGGAGGTGGCATTGCCCTTACCTAGAAGACAGCATGGGACCTCCAGGAGTCAGAAATGCTCTGACCAGTGTGAGCTATCTGCACAAAGAAGCCTCACCTCATGTGGCCCATGCAATAGGGCTGAGAGGAGCCCTGGAGCAAAGGGTGCTCTGAGCCAGCTGGATGCCTGTGGGTGTTCAACTGAAGGTCACAGGAGGAAGTTTCACACCAACGAAGAAACTCAGGGACACGCACTGCAGGCGCATGCTTCTCCTTGGTATAGGCTTCTTGAGGCCTCTAGAGTCCAGGAGAAAAGCAGACATAAGTCCAGATTATCAGGGGATTGTTTTGGTACAGACAGCTGTGAACACTGCCTCACAGCACATCCGTGAGAGACAGGAGATGTCAGTGCCAGCGAGCAGCTCAAGCTTGTGGTGAGGACCCTGCTTTCGACTCTTCAGAGCAGGTCTGTGCTGACCCAATGAGGCCAGGCTATTTCACGACTGACCCAAGAGAGGATGCTCTCCCTGCCTCCTGTGAACTGACTGCTTTAATCTTGTACCAGGGTCTATGAAATGATTTCCCTACCAACCTGCTTTAAGACGTTGCCTTTGCAAGGTGTGAAAGCTGAATTTGTGGCAGAGCGGGTGGAGCAAACTGAGAGCAAGATCTGTAAACCCTGAACCCCTGCTTTCTGCTGCCTCCTAAGCCTCCATATTCAGGATCTGCTCTCCATCCCCGGCAGATCTCAACCATCAAGACACTGGTCACTTAACACAGCACTGTTTAAGTTGAAGGAAATTTATAATCCCCAGGTAGAGAATAAGAGCTGAAAACCAATAGCTTCTCCATCAGCAGGAGCATCTGAGACCAGAATTTAGAAATTCGATTTATATAAAGTCTATAAATTGAACTTTCATTTTCTCCACATATTCAAATACTGTAGAAAATTACCTACTAAACCACTGAAGCTTGGGGGCACGGGGCCAAGCAGATGATAAAGAGTGCATGCTGCTCTCCTGAAGGACAGGAGTTTAGTTCCAGGCACCAATGTCAGGATGCTCTCAGCCACCGGCATCTCCAGCTCCAGGGAATCTGATCCTCTCCTCTGGTCTCACCCACAGACACATGCGCATAAAATTGAAAAAGACTTATTTTAATTATGCAGTTTGGATACTCAAAGAAAGAAAGTGAAATAAAAATTAATTCATCTTTGGAAACACGTTATGAGCAGAAGATCAGTCCTGTTATGAGAATGTCACGATCAGCAGCTGAGACTAGAAGGGAGTAGGAGAAATCCAACCAAGTTTTCTCCAGAGTTTATGAAATGAACAAATACACCCTCCATGCTGTCAGCTACTTGGAGGAAGTCTCCCTCCCCATCAGATTTTTTTTCTTTTTCTTTTTCCGTTTTTTTGTGAGAAGGGTTTAAGACAATATCTGTGTATCCTAGGCTAACTTCCAACTTCTAATCCTCCTGCCTCAGCCTCCTTAGTTCTAGGATTACAGGCATGAGTGACTATGCTGTGTAAGATTCTTTGGTTTTCGGTATGCTAATGAAATACTTAGGGGAAATGAAACAGGACCCAGAAGGCCTATGGGCAGCAAGATTTAGTTAAAAGAGAAGGATTTCAAGATTTCTGCAAAGTTGCCAGGTTTGCAAACTACCCCAACCATCTATGGAAACCTGTGAAATGTGTTCTGGGATTTTAGTGTTAAAATAGTGGTTCCTATATCTAAAATCAAAATACAAATTCAGTCGCAGACACAGGGAATCTCGGGTACTCGACACAGTCGTGATGCTCTCATGTGGGAAATTAGTTGCTCTTGTCCATGCTGTGTCGGAGTAGCAGCAGCAAGACATCCAAACCTCCAGGGAGGTACTGAGATGATGAGTTAGTTCCAGAAAGTCTAGCCCTGTTGCATCAGGACTCAATTAAGTCAAAGCATGTGCACACACACACATACACACACTGAAGCAAGGCAGTATACTATAGTAATAAGAAGCCCTTAAACATTAGCATGAGATGAGGGCTGTAAGCTTCAGTCCATCACAGGTATAGAAAATAGAATAAAGCAAGGGTGGGACCCAGGCCACACAAGGCACAAAGCTGCATCTTGAGTCTCTCATCTGCCAATTAGTGGCTAGGCCTAGGTCACTACTGACTTTATCCTGCACTTTCACATTCTTCTGAAAACAATTTTCATGATTTATGCAGCAACCTTTACGTGTAATGATCTACTGATAATCAACGGAGATATCACCAAGCTTCTCATTCAGTCAAAGGGGGCCGAAAGGATGTGAACAGATCTTAAACTAGACAGAAGGCAGATTAGGGAGGACACCGTGGAAAGAGGTACGGAGATAGGGTAGAGTGTGGACACTTGGAGAGAGCTATCTGGAAATGCCCCGTTGCGGAAATGTGGTTGAAAAACCTACACATCTGGAAGCATAGACTTTTCTTCTTTTGAAACAGGTTCTTACTATGACACATAAGTTGGCCTCTAACATGGAATTGTCCAGCCTCTGAGTGCTGGGATTCTAGGCATTTGCCCCTATACCAACTCTAAAGCAGAAATTTTGAACCAAACTTGACCCATAATTGTTATCCAGGTAACAATTATGAATTATGATTCTGAATGTCATCTTGAGTCTGAATTCATTATTGTCAATCCCTGAGTTGTGTATTCACCTCTGTAACATCAGTTCTACCATCGCTTGCCCTTAACACCTTATCCAGTGTTCAGAATCTGTCTCCTCATCCACGAGAGTCACTTCAAAGTTTTAAGGGCAATACCCATGTCAACACTTTTCTACAGCCAGCTCAGTAGATGATAGCATTTGAGTAGAAAGTACCTCCAACCCCAGGAAGGGTAACACGAACCTCCTTTTCCTCCCAAGTAAATGTATATAAATATACCAGCAACTGCACTTGGTGATCACTTCAGTTAGGCCCAGCATATAATCTGAGCGTATGTCTTACTCTAATCCATGATAAAGCCAGAGAGCCATGCTTCAGCTAGTGCTGGGTCTGTTGATGGAGCAATGAAAATGCCTTTGGTTTCTCTTCCCTTTGTGGATGTCGTGCTTACGTCCCTAGCACTCAGTGAATGGGTGTCCTGGATGCTGAGTGTCTTTCTTTCAAAACGCCTTGCCTGATCTGGGGTTGGCTTTTGAGCAATAAAAAGAGAATGATGCACACGGATCCGTAATCCATTATAGATTTGATATTGGAGTAAGTGTGTAAAGTAAACCAAGCCACAATATTATTCTCTGTTCTCAGGTGAGAGAGAAGCCAGTACAGTCTCAGTGCCTTGTGGAGGACTCCACTCCTCCAGCGACACCATTTCTGGCTGGCCTGAGAGTGAGTGGGGGAGGGGGCGGGCAGCAGACTCAGTAAATCCCACATGAAATATGCCGATAATTAAATCCCTCTGCTAATTACATCATGCATTAGCAGGGCTCAGCCTGACACATTACTCATGATCACCGTCTTGGACAAAACAAAATGTGTCCGCCAGGGACCAGCCTCGGGGCAGAAGCTTTTCTAGAAGGAGGCAGTCAAAGTCTGTTTACGTAACATGATCCAGCCACATTGTGAGCCAGGTTCCCTTCAGCCTCCCCAGTGAGCATCGGGTTCACAGAGATAATGATGCCCAACCTTTGCCACCTGCCAGGCTAAATATCCTTGCCAGACTTACAGGGTACAGCCAAGGTCACGGGGTTAATCACTAGCATATTCTAAAGACATTTCTGGTTATGTTGCTCTTCATGAGAGAGGGGAGAACTGTTTTCCACAGAGAAGGGTCTGGAGCTTTTTCTTTAAAAGTGACAATTTAAAGAGTATTTTGAATGAGCCACGGGTAAATAATAATGCTGTTACAAGGATTTTACATTATAAGCTTTCGGACTCCAAAATTGTTGAATGCATGCACACACACACAAACACACATACATACTGAAGTTTGTCCATGCATTTAACCCAAGAAGTTAAAACTTTTCCTTAAAACAGGCAATATGTTTAAGAGAAATCACAATGTTTTCTGGCTTTGCCTTAAACGGTAAATCTGAAAAAAAAAAAAAAAAGCAGAAATCCAGACATTTCAGCTGTCAAGCATACTACACACGTTTGCAGCCTATGTTTGGACTGAAGAAAACGAGAAATCCTTACCCAACATTTATATCATAAGGCAACGAAATCAACAATCTTGAAAAGTCAGGTTTGTCTTGGGGTTACAAACCATTGACTGAGATCTTACCTGTAAAATTATGAATATTATCCTTTTATTCTACTTTGTTCATTTTTCATCTTCATCCTTATGTTTTCTTTTATTTATTTGTTTTGTGTCCATGTGGGTGATGACTGCCCGTGTGTGTGTATGTATGTATGTGTGTATGTATATATGTGTGTATGTATGTATGTATGTATGTGTGTATGGCAGTGGGTGTACAGCTAGAGGGCAAGGGACAGCTTGGGGAGTCAGGTCTCTCCTTCCACCGTGTGAGTCCTGGAAAATTGAGCTCAGGTGACCAGGACATGCGCAAGTGCCTTCGCCAGCTGAGTCATCTCAGCGGTTCCACATCCTAACCCTTACTTGTCCATCAGTCCGTACTCAGGTATCTATGAACTTACATGAGCCTATCAGTTACCCAACACAGGTAGCATCCAACCACGCTCTTTTCTGATTGGATCATACTTAGGTGTCACTGTTTCCCGCATGTTGACTATTACTTCATTGTTATAATAAACATGTACAAATCATTCACCTTCCCCATGGTCTATTGATTTCACCAGGGGTATAAAGTCACATTTTAAAAAGTAATTTCTGAGGAAAACTAAAGTCAAAACTGGAGAAGCTGGTGGAACAGCTTCATCCCCTTGAGTATGGGCATCACTGCGTGGAAATCCATCTGTCTACCTGCAGATTTGGTCACTGGGGAAGTCTAGCTAGGGCTTGCTTCCTGGAGGCAGAGCTGGTTCCCTTCTTGGGGACGCCCGAGGGACATTGAACATCATTTTGAGGTGAGCATGACCTGCTCTAAAGGCCAGGCCTGCCTTTGTCTTCCTGCGTAACTGAGAGTTAACACTCCCCCTCTATGTGAGTGCTGTGTGGAGATCTCAGACAAGCTCTTTGCTGCAAGAAGGACATTCCAGCACTCCTGTAACCTGAGGCTCTGAATGTTTATGGCTATGTTTGTTTGTTTTGTTTGAGTTATTTGTTCTTGTAAACTTTACTGTGGGTGAGAATGCACACAGGATACTTGCCATCCAAAGGGTGACTTACAGCCAGAAACACAGCCAGGGAAAGCCCCAACCTAATGTGAAAAGGGAAACTCAAAAATCCCTCCACTTGCCTGTTGTGGGATATTTGATCACACTGTGAACCCCGAGTTTGCATTTGTGTTTAACTAAACAAAATTAACCCGGGGTCAGGAAGCTGTGTTAGCAACTAGTTGACAGAGAATAATCATAGAGCCTCAAAGGGCACCCAGGAGAGACCCAGAAAGTAGCAGGGAGGGATTTGAAGTGGCCACCTTTTTTTGGCTTTGTGATGTGGAAATACGGGTCTTTGGGAGATGCCAGCAAAGAGAGAAGGTTGGCTAGTTGAGATCCAGCCTCTCTAAGATAACAGGTTTTTACCCCAGCCTTTGAATCTTGAGTCTTATTCATAAATAGAACAAGAGAGAATTAGTTAAAGCTACCTATAGCGGTGACAATGACAGAGCCAGTTCCTGGAGGAGCAGAATTCCTATCAGGCTTCAACCTGAGCAACCAGGCCACTGCTGGAGATGCAAGCCAGTAACTGCGGAGTCACTGTGAACAAGGCACACCAGCTAAGGGGACAGCCAAGCAACCCCTGGACACACCTGGAATAGCCTTGAGAGTCATAGGATAGAAGGTAGAGAGAAGGGAAAGCAAATGGTAAATGAGAAAAAAATGATGAAGGAAAGGATGGAAAGAGAGAACACCCCCGTTTGCCCAGAGCGGTTAAGAGCCCTGGCTGCTCTTGGAGAAAAGCAGAGTTCGGTTCCCAGCACTCCTATCTCTGCTCATGACCATCTATAGCTCCAGTCCTAGAGCATCCAACACCCATTTCTGGACTCTATGGGCATCAGGTATATGCAAAGTATACATACATACATACATACAATAAATATTAAATATTTTAACAAGAAAGAGCGCGAACACAGGCCTCTGCTTTCTTCTCAAACATTTGACCTTCTTTGCTGGCTGTGAGGGAATGCCTTATTCTTTACAGCAAATTCTTGTTTCTTCCTTGACCACAGGGCTGAGGGAGTACCTGGAGACTAACATGGCCAGTGTGTTCTTCCAATGCCTCCTTTTAAAAGTACTGTGCACTTACAAGTCATTTGTGGGTTTGCCAACTCTTGCCACTTCTCCCTGAGTGCACAGTGAGTGCCAGTCTCTGGGATGGGGTGCTGAGACCTGCTCATGAGGTTATCTCGTGCCTTGCAGAACAGTGTGAAAACCTGGCTGGTTCCCAGGTGGAGTGAGGCTCGCCCTGCGATGCGAGTGTGCTCGGCTTGCCTCCGTCTGGCCAGAGTGCTGCCAGTGGATGTCAGCAGTTTTCACTGCGCATGGTCAGCCCGGAAGCCCCTTAACTGTGTGTTCCAAGTCTCCAAGTGCTGTGTTAGCTCCTCTCTGCAGCTGAAGAAGGAAGGAGGAACACTTAGTGCCTGTCCCCAGTTTAGATCCATTCCTTGGCTTGTGAGTTAAGTCTCAGTTCCTTGTAGGATTCGGGGAGCATCTTGAGCCCTTTCCTTAGATAGCATAAGCCCACTGCTCCCTGGTCTGAAAATCTTCAACACCTCAACACAGCTGAGGCCTATGACAGAATCAGGTAGGCTCTGGTCTCAGGTGAGAATTGTCCCTATGTCCACAAGGATGCGTTAGTCATGTTTCCGTTGATTAACACCACAACAGACCCTTTTCTGCCTACAGGAAAGGGCATGGTGTCTTTGGTGTTTCATGGCCTTAAACCTGACCAGAAACCACGTCACTTCCACTCCCAGCTTCTAGCCCTTTCCCTTGTTTCAGAAGAAAGTATGACATTCTGCAGCAGGAATGGCTCTTTACATATTGGAGTCTTTTATGAAACTTTTCTTCCTCACTGGCACCTTGCTTACACCCCTCGAGGGTCAGCTCCTCACCAGGCTCCCTGGAGGCCTCTCACTGGCCTTGGGCCACACTGTCACCCTAGTCTAGATGCATGGTTTTCTCAGTAACCTCAGAGCTGACCTGAGGGCAGTAGTTGCACTCACAGGCCGTGTGTGTGTGTGTGTGTGTGTGTGTGTGTGTGTGTGCGTGTGCGTGTGTGTGTGTGTGTGTGTATGATCAATCCTCAATCCTCTGGCTGTTTGGTTTATTGTTGTACCCTTAGCAGCCAAGCCAGTGTCAATGAGTGGTAAGGGAGCCTTATATGAACACAGGTTGGAACATGGGAACTGACTGGACTCTCCTCAGCCTCTCCTCAATGATCCCTCATGGTTAGCAGGCTCCATTCAACATCATTCTTGGCCCTGAAAGGACTAGAGGGGTGTAGATAAGGCTGGGGGCAAAACCAGGGACACTGTTTTGTAGTGGCAGCCCTTATAAGTTCTGACTAGATGCTAAACAACCAGAACCACAGTCACGTCCATGCCAGCTGTCTCCTGGTCATGGACAACAACAGATGCTGTGTGTGGAACACCTGCCTTGCTCTCACCAGAGACACCCTACTTGTTCTACCCAGGAGGGCCTCCCTTCTCTCCTCAAGAGCACCCCATTAGTTCTTCCCAGGAGCACCCCAATTGCTGTCCCACAGTACATACATGACACACTCTGCATCATGTATTAGTTTGAGGTGATGCTAACTCATGTCCTGTTACAACTTTCCAAGTCCAGACGGAGAAGACAGGGAATCTGTCCTGTTACCACGGCACTTGTTTAGCTGCAGGACTAGGGCACAGGTTCTCAGTCTTCTTAGAGAGTTGGCTGTGCCTGCAATCTGGTGGCTGAGCCCCTGGATGAACTGCCTATCACTGCAGGCAAAGCCCCCAGTGTGGAGGGAACAGAGCCTGTGGATCAGGAGATGCCCAGGGAGCCTCTCGCTGCCCTTAGCCCTGGCATGGGCTGCCACTGAGAAACCCCTACCTCTGAAACAAGTTCTAATCTAGTAGCCTCCCCAGAAGGCTCCCAGCATGCAATCCGGGGATGAAGGCTGCTCCCATCTTCAGGGAGAGGCAGACTGGTGTGAGCATGTTTTGGCCCATCTGCTGTCTAGCACCAGTACCGAGTGAATTAATGGGGGAGACCAATGATTTGCACAAATGACTGCCGGTGTTTTTAATATGACAAGGAGGCATATGGGCAAGGACACATAGAATATTCCTGTGCTCATTTAGATGGGGGAGGGGGGAGCCAATGATAACCTCATTCCAGAAATCACTAGCTGTGTGTGGCAAATGGCATTTCACATCAAGGATAAACTACTGGAATTGTAACTTTCAGAGTTCTGTCGCGTTTGACAAGCGTGGTTTATGGAACTGGAGCCACGCTCTTTCCCTGTAGTTTGGAATATGATGTGGCTACGTCATGCACTCAAACCTAAGCCATAAACTCTTCTGAGAAGGAAGGGCCATCTTTGTCTCCCACATCGGCACATAGTGTTTCATTAGACAGTTCTCAAATGCTTGTATTCTCAGATTGAATGTCAGTTCTCAGGACAAAACATTACTCACCCTCAGACCATATTCTAGAATAGTTCTGCTCCCACCCCATATTTCCCACAACAATAGCCTCTTCCATATGAATTGTCTTCTTGCCTGCCATTGATGGATACTCGGAGCAGTTGCTGCTCTGTGCCTCCCAGATGCCTGAGGTCCAGAATCAGAATGTCTGGAAACCGAATGTCCCAGGTGAGGAGGAATAGGAATAGGCAGGGTGTTCAGGCCATGAGATCTCTGCTCTTAAGAATGAGATTAGTGACCCAAAAAAACTTCCGTTTGTCTCTTCTCCTAATGTGAGCATGCCTAGAAGCTACCATCTGTGGAGACTAAATTTACTATGGCCTTCCTTTTGGACTTTGGAACATTCAGAACTTAGAGAAATACACATCTCTTGTTGGTACTTTAACTGGCTTCAGGTCTCAGCTACTCAAACGACTAAGAGGACCTCAGGTATTTTGGTTTGTTTTTGTTTTTTTTTTCTTTCAGAAGTAGCGAGGTGCCATTGTGAGTAGCCGCTGAGTGTTTCATCAGTAAATCCTAGATTGTGTCTGTTGGGGACTCACCTGCTAGCCATGTGGCTTTCTCTCTTACTGAATTGTAATTACCATATTTAAAAATGTCAAATATCTAAAAAAAAAAGCTACAGTAGTACTATGTATTTCAATACATAGTGTCACTCCATTAAGATATGACCATACTCTGAAAGTCACTTACAATAACAAGGGTCCATTTTGTGTAGGAACATGCTGCTGTGGTAGGGTGTAGTTCAACTCATCCAAAATTGACTATGCTTCCCCACTAAGTCATTGTCAACTAAAGCTCCTTGCCTGGCTGTCCTTAGGGCATATGTTCCTTTTTCCTCTTGAAAAATTTCTTGTTTCTGTCTCCCTGGCAAGGCCCTGGACTTGATTGTGGCTCTGGATATAAAACTCCATTTTCAGAAGTGTCTGCGGTAGTGCTACGGAGGCCACACCCAGTTCACAAGTAGTTAAGAGAATCACAAATACTTGATGTCTGTCATACTTTCTCCTTTGCTGGTATTTGTCACTCTCATTTGTTCCTTCAGTGATGTACCTTTTAGGGCAGGGTCTATGGAATTACCTCGGGGAAGAGCAGGTATCTGTGAAAATCAGTTTGCTCTGTGAAATGGGTCCAAGGTTTGAGAAGTTGTACAGTGTCCCAAGTGTGTTACCTGGACTATGCCCTTCACGGTTAACCACACCTATTTAATGTATACTGTTCTTTTCAAAGTAACTAGGAAACTGAAAGAAAAGACACAGACAAACAATTCTAAGGGTTAAATCCCTGAATAGGAGACAGAGAGATGGTTCAGGGCTTAAGAGCATCTGCTGTTTTCTCAGAGGACCCAGGACTGTTCCTAATACCCACGTAGAAGTGGACCTCCAGATCCAGATAGAATCCAGCCCCCTCTTTTGGCCTCCTTCAAAACTGAATGCATTTGGTACTCAAACACACAAAAAGGCAAAACTTTTATACAAAAAACAAAACAGATAAACCTTTTTTGATATCCCCAAATACACTCAATTGCTGTATAATTCTTTGGCCTGTATTACTGAGTTGCCGAACTTTCAAGAATTTAGAAAATTGGGAAAGCTTGGGACTAGAAACAATGGGGTTTGGTAGGGTTTGGACCTAAGAAAGATTTTGCACAGAAAGCCACCTCACCTTCCTCACATAGAAATGGATCACGAATTCTGTTGGAAGAGCTCTGAGGTCCAACAGAACTCAGGACTTCAATGTCTTTAGCCATCTTTAGTCAACCTGTCCACGGAAGCACAGGTGATATTTAAGTAACTGTCTGTCTGCAGCAGGACCACTGCACTCTTCAACTGTGACCTAATGAAAATAGGTGACAGCCATCTTGATTCACATTCTTCACCTTGTTCAGCCCAGGAACAACTTCAAGTATCAGTAGCTACAGGAACGGGGCAGAATAAAATCATTAAGCTATGGGTTAAGGATTTAGACCCTACAAAACAGTGGAACTGGAAGCCACGTTCCGAAAAGCAGAATGAGGAGGAAGTCTGGTTGGCAACAAGCTCCAGAAGCAGTTATGCTCAGCGCTGCACCAGCATCACTGCGGCTCCAGCCAGCTCAAAGCATGGGAGGGAATGGGAGCCTGAGAAGAGCTGGAAGTGAGGTCTGGTCATGCTACTGATGCTGGACCAATGACCCAACAGAGTGGGCCGTCTCTTGAGCATTCCCAGAGTGTGATTCCACACATCACTGCCATCTCCGGTCTGACAGAACAGGTGTAAGACAGAGACACAGAGAGAACATCTTTCCACAAATCTAGTGCCCAGAACACTTGTTAGATAATGTGGCCATCAGTCCAGCACAAGCCCACTTGTTCTGTTCCTCACTGTTTCTTCAGTTGGAATCTGTCGCTGCTGCTCTCGCTTACTCTATTATGTATTAAATGTAAGGGAAGAGTTTTGTTTATGATGTAACAAATAAAGCTTGCCTGAAGATCAGAGTGCAGAGCTAAGCCACTAGTTAGCCACTAGAGGCCAGGCAATGGTGGCACACACTTTTAATCCCAGCACTCAGGAGACAGAGGCAGGTGAATCTCTGTGAATTCAAGGTCATCCTGAGCTACATGAGACTGAAGCTGTCTAGAAAAAAACAGAGTTCAGAAAACCATGATCCCAGCACTTGAGATCATGCCTTTAATCCCAGCACTACAGATGTGGAGACAGGAGTGATATGGCTGGGCAGAAAGAGGAATATAAGGCAGGAAAAGACAGAAGCTCAAGGCATCCTGAGAATCTGTAGAAATGGATACAGTCTGAGGATTCAGTCTGAGATGCAGTCTGAGGATTCGTAGGGAGAGGATTGCCCCTTTGGTCTGAGTATTGGTAGTGGGTGGCTGATCTGCTTCTCTGATCCTTCACCTTTCATCCCCTGATAGCTGACTCTGAGGTTTTGCTATTAAAGCCAATTATAATTTGTGCTACAGAGGAACAAGGGTCTGTGTTTTGTCTCTCTTGCCCTCTTTGATCATCCTAATAATCAATGCAAATATTGATTATATTATGTTAAGTAGTAAATCCTACACTAGTACTTCTCACCTGAATGAGAAGAAGAGGAAGGAGGACATGAAGAACAAAGGAAAGGGGAAGGAAAAAGAAGTTGGAAGGAGAGGAGGACCCTAAGTGAATGTTTTCTAGATGTTCCCTAGTACTTTTTCTTGACATTTCATGGGCATCTTAGTACTCCCCAATCCCCACAAACTTTGTAGGAAGCCCAGTATTCCCTCCACCCCTACAAGCTTTCTCTTATACTTTTTGGCACTCACCCTAATACAGTAACTTCACCCATCAGCATCCAATCTTTGACAGTGATTACAAGGGAAAACTCTTGATGTTTAAGTCTTTAAGACTTGAAATCATCTCTTGGTACAAAGGCCCTAAGTGTGATTAACTTTTTAATCAGGAAGACTGAGACAGCTCTTAGACAAAAAAGACTGTAATTAGAAACAAAGGGCACATATGTCATAGAAATGAGCAGAGAACCACAAGCCTTGGGTCAGACTCCACTGTCTGTCTTCATTACCCAATGCAGCGCAAGTTGATATCTGAGCTTCCAATTGTTGCATTCCACAATAGCAATAGCTCTGTCTACTCCACATTGTTAGAGGCGTCATGTGAATAACAGCAGAGTGATCAACAGCAATGTCAGTATTTTCAACACATTTGTGTACCTTGAAATCATTGACTGCCTAAGAGCACACATCTGGCTAGCAGCAGAGCCACAACTATAGAAAGTCAATTCCATTCCCAAGTCTTTACCATTAAACATTATGTGATGGAGGAAGGTCATTGGCTAATAAAGGAACTGCCTTGGCCCATTTTATTGGTTAGAACATAGGTAGGTGGAGTAAACAGAACGGAGTGCTGGGAGGAAGAGGAAGTGAGCTCAGACTCGACAGCTCTCCTCTTGGGAGCAGACACCTCAGAGAGACACCATGCTCCCAGCTCCCGGGAAGATGCACGCAATGAAGCAATCCGCCAGGTTAGACATGCTGAATCTTTCCCACTAAGACGGGTGCTCACAGATTATTAGAGATGGGTTGATCGGGATATCAGAATTAGCCAGTAAGGGCTAGAGCTAGAGGGCCAAGCAGTGCTTAAAAGAATACAGTGTTCGTGTAATTATTTCAGGCATAAGATAGCCGAGCAGGCGGCCGGAATGCTGGGAACACAGCCCCGCCGCTCCATATTACTACAATTATGCAAAGTAATCACCCATCAACAAGTGGTCACAAAGGGTGGTGATTGTGAAAATGGCATTGTGTGGCACGGTCTCCTCTGTCCTTGCCCTGTTTCCCAAGCTGGTAAAATTACTAGCACTGCCCGGGATCTCATTTGTCCACTTCATTGGCAACCGTGAGCTGTGTTTGCTATTGCTCTCAGTCTTTCTGTTTCTAGTTGCCCTTCCTTCAAGTTGCTGAACTCCCTCATCTGTGGGTGGGGAAGCAGATAGTCAAAGAGATGCTCAGAGATACTTTTTCCTCATAAAATGAAAAGAGACTATAATTTAAGATTTGAAATAACTCACTGAACCCAAATTATAATGAGGCTTTTCAAGGGAAGGCCCATTTCATGATTTTGGAGAACAAAGGTTCCTATCCAGCTATGAATATAGATATCCTAATCCTAAAGACACTCACTGTGCAATACACTGCCTCCTGAGTAAATTTCTTAAATAGGAAATAAAAATAATAAAGTGAATTTTGTGGGATTCGCATTATCTGATTCAACTGAATAAAAACTGGCTGACTCACCAAAACAAAAGGACAGGCCCCAAACCCCTATGTCCATTTCTCAACTGTTTTCTCCACAGCTGAGTTCAAAAGGACCAACTACTCCTGGCTAATTAAGGTTTAATTATATATTAAACTTATGCCCTATTAGTCATAGGAGATTCACAGAACCATTTACCCTTCAAGTACTCTAAGCTCCAACATAAAGCCAACTGTGACTCAGCAAAACTAAAACCATCATATTGATTCTATCCCGAAAACCAAAGATGTGCGGATGTGGGAAGGTCAGGACTGTCTGTCATTGGTGACAGATGGCAAACTAATATATAAATAAACTAAGAAAATGCTAAAAACATATGATTAAAAAATATGGGTTACTATAAGTATTGTGAAAAATGAGGGAGAAAGAAAATGCACATTTCCTGGCTCCTCAGTTTCTTGTCCACCTTCAGCTGAGAGAATCAGTTGCATGCAGAGAAAAATAGACGATAGTTTACCAGATGGGGTCTATAATTTCCCCCATGTTTGAAGATACTGTTGGCTTGCTTAGTCCCTAATTAAATGAGCCTCCGTTTGCTCACACATTTAGTTACAAAGATAAAACACCACTGGGCAGAGACTTGCTCAGGTGCCGTACATAACTATTGCTAGCTAATAACCAAAGAATCTGTTTGGAGGACACAGCCAGCTCTGGGTATGGACAGAGATGATCACTATTTGAACACAGAACAAAAGCATGACTTTGGCAAAATCTGTGTGATTAAGAAATATAAACGCAGAAATTTTATAGGAGCCATGTCCAGGGCTTTCTAGTCTGTGGAAGGAAGGTTAGCAGAAAATGAAGCAACTCAGCTTAGATTTTCTTCTGTGGCATCTTTCTATGTGAGTCTCCTGAGTTCTGGGAGCCGCAGGCAGGGGGGCCCTGATGGCTACCAGCACCTCCCACTGAGAACAAAGCCAGGTCTGAGAGATTTTCCCAGCCAAGGGCAGGAGCTGCACAGCACTGCACACAAGCAACCCACACAGCAGGACAGGGCCATCTGGAAAGGTTTCAGAGTGTGGAGCGCTTTCCCACGTGTGTGCTTGTTCTTTTGCAAGGTCACGGCAGCTTCTACACGTGTGAGACAGAAGAGAAGTTTAAGGAAGGCTGCAAGCATTCCATCATGCCCAAGAGAGAAAGCTATGCTTTGGACTTCATTTTGAAAAAGAAAAAGTGAAGACTCTGGGTCCGAGCCTGACTGTGAAAGCCGGCTCAGAGTCACACAGGTGGCTGCTGACTTGGCCATGTCACCCTGAGGAAGTACAGCGAGCATTTGGGTTCCAGATCACAAGCCTTGAAGGCACCCAAAACATATGACTGTGTAGTCTGCCTCTGTATACATTGTGAGCAGCCTCCCTTCCCAGCTGAGCCAGCGCGTATAGATGGTGCGCAGAATTAAGCCTAAAAAGATCCACTGTGCTGCAACATGAGAAGAGAGGTGTATCAACTCTCAAAATGTGTGCCCAATTTAGAGCATCAGGAATTAAGGTCGTGTGCATCTTCATCTCTCCTTCCCAATTTCGTTCCAACTCAGCACTCTGCGTGCAACATTTGATCCAGTTTCCTTCATTTGTAGTTCCTACATTGGTAGCTTCCTTCCTCAGGGGTGAGAAAGTCAACCCCAACATTTTATTACCTGTGGAGCTAGCATCCTTCCTTCCAGGCAGGGCATTCCCCTCCTTTGAAATCCTTGTTAAGTCGTCACGGGGCTGTGGCTTCTCCTGTAGTATGCGGGCTCCTGCACCCCGAACATAACGCTGCTGTGTCTACTCTGTCCTTCCCACAGCATCCGAGAGACCCTCTTTCTTTGCATGGTCAGCCTTGACTCCTGCTCTATACCTCACTCCAGGCCACCCTCCAGAATGACTTCTTCCCAAGCTCTTGCCAGCACCCTCTTCCAGCGCCCACCTGGGGGTGCTCTCTAGAGGATTATTTCTACAGAGAAAGGAAGAAAGATGGAAGTAGAGAGATGAAGAGGAGGGCCAGGAGGGAGCAGAGTGGGAGGGAAGGAGAAGGGCGGCCAGAGGGGAAGGCTAAGGGAAAGGGGATCCCTCCTGTGTATTTTTATAGGTACCCTTCACCAGAGTTTTCTCCTATGCCATCGTTATGGAGACTGTCTGCAAAAGACACAGCCCTCACTCCAAAGAAAGAAAAAAAGATTTTTTTTCTCCCCGTAGTCAAATACAAATGGCCATGACTCTGGAGAACATATTTAGGTCTCCTCAAACACCATGTTCCAATGAGCTGGTAGTTTCACCAAGTTTTTATAGTAAAAGAATGTCATAGAACACCACACTTTTCAAATCCATTGGTGGGAGCATCTAGCAGGTGAGCTGCAGCAAAGCTGAGAGAACCCTGCCCTGGGCCTCAGATGCTCTTCAGCTTTTGGTCCCTTGAATTACTGGGAACAAGGGTGTGTGCATGCATTCCATAGGGTTGACTGAATGCTTATGTAAAAATGTTCGGTGTCGTGCAGATGATACATGCATACATGGTTTATAAGGAGACTAAGCGGTCCATGATAACTGGGCTCTAAGATGGTCTTTGATAACTAGGGTGTAGCCCCACTACATCCCAGCCTCACCACATCACTGCAGCTCTAACCAATCAGCTTTGGCAGGTCCCGCTACATCCCAGTCTCTCACGTCACTGGGGCTCTAACCAATCAGCTTTGGCAGATGCAGCTTCTCTCTGGGGATTCTCACTCACACGCGTGACTGCGTTGCACCCATGCAGCAGACTTCCCATGCAGCAGTTGGAGCTCCTCTGCTCTGGGCATCTGCAGAGGTGCTCTTCATTCTCACCCACGCAACGCCTGATTTCTCCTTTTGTGTTATTTGTCCCAAGAGGTTATTTGTTCACATTTCCACATTTCTACCCTTTGAATGGTGGTTGATATATATTTTTTATTTCTTTACACATTTTGCTAGTGGTTCCTGGTGGCCGGTAGCATTGGGATGTTTTTCTGCCTGTGACTTGTAACCCATCAGTTATCTTCACTTTACTTACTGACTTTCAACAGTTAATTTATGCTCTCATTCCAGAGGTGAGGGACGAAGAACTGGGCCACTGACTTGACTGCAGTTAGGAATATTTAGGTATCCCTTGTTGGGCTAGTTATGCTAAGCTGAATTTTCAAGACAGTCTCATTGACATATTTTGTATAGGCCAAAAAGTTATGGTTTTTAATTTCTTTTGAAATACCGTGTGCATTATTTTCAATAGTTGCTATTTGTGGCATCTGGAGCAGAGGGTGGCAGACTGTGTTTTCAATAAACTTCCCATGAACAACTGTGTGCTTAAAACTGAAATAGGTCTCCGATTTCATACTACATAACATAATGTTGATTCTTCATTGATAAAAGTGTAGAATATGGTGGAAAAATAAAGCTTTAAATAAAAGTAGAAAGGGAATGAAATTCCTAAGCATTAAAGAAGGTAGTATGAAAAGAATTCATAAAAATTAGATTTTTAAATTAAAAGAATTTAGCAGGAAAATGAAGAGACAGTTACAGAAATGGGAAAAGTCTTGAAAAACCACAGAGGTAGCAAAATCACATCCAGTCCATAGAAAACTTACTTGTGTGGCTCGGATCCGGCTTTCACAGTCGATTATTTGACTGCTTTATAAGTGTATGACAGACAAGCACTCTCTCGTGGTTATGGAAATCCATAGGGAAGGCAGGAGAAGCCTTCCTGAGGACATTTAAATCTGGATAGGCAACCGCTTTGCTGCTGGAGCACAGATACTGCCGGGGAAATGTAATTTTGCTTCCATGAGCATTGTCCAAAGAAACTCGAGTATATGTGTGCCTGAGAGTAGCAAGGCCTCACGTTAAGACTCCCCCAGCCCAGGTCTTTCCCGTGTGAACCAGGGCAGTGCCAGCAATGTTCTGATGGGTGTTCTTAAAAGGTATTTGAGCTGAGAAAACATTCATTATAGAGTGGAGGTAGAATTGCACCTAATAGTATCCACTTTACACAGCAAGGTTGAGGAACAGTTAATCCACCACACCACAGTGTTCCTGGAGCTGAGCTCTGCAGGAACAAGCGAGGTCCCAGAACCACGGGTCTGCAGAGTGCCCGATCTGCATGTCAGAGTGGGATGTTTTTGTTCTGATTCACCCAAGGAGATCACACAGTTGTGTGTGCCTGGTTGGCTGCTGTTTCAGGCTCACTGTCTCGTGCGCGCGCCCTCATTTCCTTCTCTGCTCCCAGAAGCCCTTTGCTGTGTTTGGAGGATTTCAGGGAAGTTCCTCCATATGGCCATCCCCATTGTAATGGGTGATCCTGTTAATTAATGCCATCTCGAATTATACAGGAGACAAAAGTTATTGTGTGGTTTCCCAGATTGGGTTAGTGAAGTAGGAAGGTCTATACCACTGGGGGTGGTACCAAGGAATAAGGAAGTGAGCTGAGTAGCAGCATCCATTTCTCTCTGCTCCCCGTCAGATGTGATGTGCCGAGCTGCTTCATGCTCCCCCCGCCCCCCACCCCATGCTTTTCTCATCACGATAAATCACCTTCAGAAAAACATGTTGGGTACTATGTCATACTAATAAAAAAAACAAAAAAAAACCCAAAACAAACAAACAAACAAAAAAAAACACCTGCCATGAGCTGAGTGAGCTTGACTTTGCCTCAGGTTGATGAATACCACCCAGCACTTTACCCCAAAATGGAAGGGTAATCTTGAGTAAGGTATTCTTCTTTCAAGGTGGCTTCCCTTGGATCCCACTTCTTTCCTGGCTTTATTTCCTTCAGGGCATCTTCACTGCTTGGTAGGCTATTCACTGTGCTCTCTCATGCTCGATCGTCTGTCTATTCCCACTTGTCTGTCTTCTAGGTGATGTTTGTGAATCGTAAACCGCTCTGTACTTCCTTGCTCTCAGTTTCTTAGCTAGAACTTGGCCTGAGATAAAGACTGAGTGAATGACAATCCAACAGGGAAGGCCGCACTGTAATTTGGGAAAGTGATGACTGTTGGGATTAGGGTATATGCCAATTACATTTTTGTCTTTTAAAAAACTGACTCATTTGGAGTATATAATTCAAAACTATTCACAATATTTTAATCTTGGATGTGTATAGTTGTCTATTAATCTGTTCAATTTCATTTTCAACATTTAATATGTTTTATAGTTTTTAGCAAAGAGAGAACAACAACCTTCATTGCATAGCATGCTAGATGGCCTATTTATAAGATACTGTATAAAATACATGTCACTTCCTTTTAACTTGGTGTTTTTTTTCAATGATATTTGAAAACTTTGTACAGTTTTCAGAGGGAAAACTACTAATATTATGTGCAAAACAAAGCTGGAGATTACAATCTATGTAACCAGAATTCTCAGATCATGTTGTTCCTCTGTGCTCACCTAATGGAACGCGTTACCCATCCAACAATCGGAGCTCTGCCCTAGACGTCCAAAAAGGAGAGGCCTCAAAAACCAATCCATCTACCCCCAGCATTCGTGGTGTACTGAGAGAACGGCTATGCAGAAAGCTTACTGGGATATTTATTTTTTTTCAATCTTTTGGTCCCAGCTGGACAAGAAATGCTTAGAGATAAGGGTGTCCCAGCCTGAAAGGATGATGATGGAGCCAAAGTTTCCGTTGCCTCCGCGGTACGTTCTACCTAGCCTCAGAAGTCTTTGGCCGCATAGATATTTCAACTTTGCAGGTGAAATCTCTCATTGTCTTACCCCCGCCCCACCCCCATACAAGCCATGCTTGATGGCATCATTTTGAGGCCAGACAACTGGAATCGCTGGCCTTAAGCCTCCCGAGTACGGCAAACAGGATGTTGTCCATCTTCCTCTGTCCTCTGTGGATCTTCCAGATGACCCTTATCAAAGCAATCAGGTCAGAGGCCCATGGTAGAGGAGAGGAAGTGAATGCAAACTTGTCACGGCAATAAAGGAACAAGAAAACAAAACAACAACAACAAAAAAAACTTGTAACTGGGAAAAACCAAACAACACAAACACCTTGTTTCCCCATCCTCAGGTATTGAGGAGAGTACGGAATTTATCAGTTTTATTCCAGAAAGTAAAAGTAATATCAACATTTGAAAATTAGAGGGAAGCCTCTCCTGGCACACAAAAGAACTTGTAAGTATCCCAAGATGGACTGGTCAAGCCTCCGTGAGTGCGTTTCTGGGGATGAGGACATCTTAACATTTCCAGCTGTACCTTGGCCTCCTGTGAAGCTGCACTTTCAAGTACATTTTGCCAGACCTCTGTCCATGGTGCACCAACTCTCCTTCATCTAGCTCACCTCTCAAGGCTCCAACTCCTATCTAAGATTCTTTAGTACCCAGAGCTCAACAGGGTGTCTGTGCATCTGTGAGAAACGGCACGCCTCAAATGCAGGTTGTTCAGTGCCACTAACAGGATGTGTCTTTTCTAGAGTTCCCTGGGCAGAGGCCGCTGCTAGCCAGCCAGTGGTGTTGCCCTCTGTCCATCAAAAAGTCCCTTTGGAAGGCTTCCCACTGCCACGGGCAATTTTGTTTTTAATGTTATTCTATCACAAAATAGAGCATGATAAATTGGCTCTGTCTAGTGTGTTTTTCTCAAATATCACCACTTCCTGGTTCATTATCATGATCGTATGGCAGACCCGAAATGAATAGGGAGACCTGAGTTAGTGGAGTGCACAAGCCATGGGGGCAGCTGGAAGAGAAAGGAGAGCCTCGACAGCCTTGCAGAGGGTACCAGCACCCCTTGGTGCCTCTAAGCCGAGACCAAAACTCCTTAGTTTGATGGATCTCACACCTATCCAGACCTATCCACAACCACACAGATTCAGGCATAAAAAAATGAGCCAGGTTAGTGCAAAATGTAATGAAATAAAAGATAAAGGTATTTAATTTTCTCTTTATGACCCCCAACTGCTTTCTATGTGTCTCCTGTAGCCCTTTCTAATAAGAATGGTGTTTATTGTGAAAAATCCAATTAATAGTTTCATAAAATAATTATAAGTGTTTTCAAATGAACTTCCCATATACTAAGTAAATTTTATTTCAGGGTACAGTTGTGAAATTCAGTTATAAGGAACTCATCTCTTAATTATAGAATCTGATGAAACACAATTTTATAAAGGGTATGTAGTGAAATAAAGTATATAACAATTCTAACTTCGTGATTATAATTCACCAAAGATTGGGCAAAAGTAAATAGGCCAAGCTTTGACCACAACAGAATACTGCATTGAGTTGAACGGGCTATCTGACAATGTCAGTGATAGGAAATTTTCTGTGTGCTCTCTGCATTGCTAACAGAATGGCTTGGGCGGTGGTGGCTCAGGTCTTTAATCCCAGCCCTTGGGAGGCAGAGGCAGGCAGATCTCTGTGAGTTCAAGATCAGCCTGGTCTACGGGGGATTCCAGGACAGCCAGGGCTACACAGAGAAACCCTGTCTCAGAAAAAGATAACAAAGCAAACAAACGAATAGCAAGATAGAACCGGGCAAGGGCAGGTTACTTGGAGTTAGAATTGACTTCTCATGTGCTCTCTCCTCTCATGTCCCTGACTGTGGAGAGAGAAGACTGCCTGCAGTGTTTCCCAGACCTGGACCTGGAGTCTCAGGGGATCACTGGACTTCTGCAGTTGCAATGAACCCCCCTGGAATGCTGGCTTTCCCATACTGCTTTCTTTCTTGTGGGATAACAGGGGCTCTCAACTCTCTAGCAGGTGACCTCACTTCTTACCTGCCTCTCATCTCCCTCTAAGGCTACAACACTACAGACAAGTATGGTCCATTTGCCCTGGCCAGCTGACCCCCAGATGCCAGGGCCTTAGACAGGTTGTAGTTACTGCTCAGATTCTCCCTCACCCCGTCGATGAGGACCCTCCTACTGGTCTGACAGAATTCTGCGCAGATTAACAGTCTGTTGTTACCATGCATCCAGATGACTCCACTTCTGAGAAAACCTTACAACACACAGGAGTCAGAGGAGTGGAGACAGAAAGGTAGTAGGTGTGGCCCTGGAAGGGTAGTGAGGAGACCTGAGTATCTGATACTGGATTATACATTTTAAGATATTTCCATTAGAGAAAAGTGGGCAAAGGGTAAAGGAAACCTTACATGGCATTTCTTACTGCCATACGTGAATCTGCAAAATGTCTTGAAGTTAACATTTAATTTAAAACATTTGACTAGAAAAATGAACTACTTTACATATCAGCAAGAGGTAAATTAGCTCCAAATGAAATTGTGCACGTTTCCCAACATCTTAAAATATTTCAAGAAAAACGTGTACATTTATCAGTTATGATGTCGGATGAATTAACTAGTGTTTATCTGTTAGAAATTTTTAGGTCTTTCCAAACTGTTTCACCAGCAGGAAAGTGAACAGGCATTTAGAAAAAAAAAACTTGCTCACCATGGAGTTAGTGGTCAGAAAGGCTAGTCCAACTCCTGATCATGGTGACTGTTGTTACCCTACTCCATTTGAGCTGGTTAAAAGTGACAATGAGCTGCTCTTAAATCACATTTAGAATTTCTTCTTTTAATTAGATAACTACCTGGATTGAACTCTGTCTGGATGCAATCCTGGTGTGTGCCAGTGGAGACTGAAGCTCTACTGCCTGCCCAGTTGCAGGTGTGATATAGACACATTGGTGCTGGGCACTAAAAGGCATGCAGTTTTATGGCTGGGACAAGCCACTTGAAGCTTTGTGTAACCAGTTGTAAAATGAGTGATTAGTTAAAATCCATCTTCGCAACATTTTCGCCTTTATCACGTTGTCAACACACCTGTCGTCTCCATGGAGTATCCCCAAGAGGAAGGGAGGAGGAAGTGGGGACAGGGAGATGACAGCTATAAGAAGCAGGAAATCTGAGACCCCTCCCCAAAGGGGGTGAATCCTGGGTGTTTATGACTAGCACCATGGAAGCTAACCCGTTCAGCTAATGTCTACACCTGTGACCCGTGGCCACCCTCCCAGGCTTCTGTGTCTCCCCAATGTGTCTCTTAGGTGCCCAGACATCTCCTGCCATGTGCTCTCCCTCATGCACAGGCTCACCGAACTACATTTCTGGAATATTTACTCCATCTTAACTGTGCACAGTCTGTCCCCTCTGCATGACACGCCTGCCCTCCCTCACTGTTCAGCTGCCCCCACCTCCTCCTCATCTTGCTACGCAGCTTGCGTTCTCCTTTCCCTCCTGTGACCACCACACATTACACCTTGCTCTATGCTGACACCTCCTCTATGTTCTCACGGTTCTCTCTCTCTCTCTCTCTCTCTCTCTCTCTCTCTCTCTCTCTCTCTCTCTCTCTCTCTGTGTGTGTGTGTGTGTTGGTGATGATCTCTGCAGGATTCCATGATTTCTTCATAAAAAAGTGGCCATTTTTTTAAAAAAAATTCTAGTATCCCCAACAATCAACTGGACAATCAGGTGGCGCTAACAGAATTTCCTTACTTAGCAGAGTAGAAGGCTGGCTTTTGTGTCTCAACACCTATATTCTAATCTCCTCCTGCACACACTTGCTAACCTAAAGCCAGCCTCATTCTGTTCCCTGAGACTTACAGGCCCACCCCGCTATATACTCTGCCAGAAGCTGAAGACTCTGGGAAAGCTCTAGAAGAACAGCACTGACCCAGTTACGGCGTGTAAATCACGAATATTGACTGGTAGTCTGTGTCCTTAGCTTGACTCCTTCACCGGTCAGGATGGCCAGCTGCACGAACCAATTCGCCCCAAGTCTAGCTTGTCTTCAAAGCCAGCTATCTTCCTTTGACAGTATCAATTCAGAGCTTTAAAACTGACCTAGACTGGAAGAATATGTGCTACAGAATAATTTTCTTAATTTCAACGAGGGTTACAAGTATTTGACAGGAGACGGTAAAGCAGACACAAGAGGGATATCAAGATATCTGTGTCTTGTGATTGATGTCATTTTTCCTGGTGGATTTTTTTTTTGCTATTGACACACAAATCAGGAGGGATTTGTGTTCAGAGGATGACAAATAGAAAGGTCAGACATTCTCCGCCATCTCCATCACACTCTCAGGCATTTTCAAAATCCACTGGGGTGGGGAGTGTCCTTTAAAGAGAGTCCTTTGTGTTTATGTGTTTCCCAGCAGGTGCTTCCACTGCGCAGTGTATGTTTCAGAAGGCCTTAAAATATATTAGAACCAGGAAGAGCTGTGGGACATGCCGGGTCTAGGCTTCATCCTTGAACATGTATTCAAAATGATGCTTCAAGGAAAGACAGACACTGGGGTACCACATAAAATCCTTTTCTCGAGAGAACAGAAGAGTTCAGAGTTGTGAACCCAAGTGCACACTTCACTAGTGTACCACTGCACAACTCACTTCACACCTGGATCGTGGACGAGACCCCATCTACCTCTTGAGAGTTGTTCAAAAAGTAAATTGGAAACAAAACAAAAAACATTTAATATTGCAAATGGTATTCTCTGTTAACCAAAGTTGTAATTCTATAGTTCAAATAAATCCCAAAGGACTTTGTGAGATGCACTTCTGAGGGAAAACTTTGAGGTTTAAAATGAAGGCAGAGGAGATTGCTCAGCAGTCAGGAGCATTTACAACTCTCACAGAGGACCAGAGTTGGATTCCCAACACCCATGTTGAAAAGCTCAGAAACGCCTGTGTCTGCAGGTCCTGGGGGTCCGATAACTGTGTCCTCAGTGGACTTCTGCACTCACTTACAAGCATGCATCCCCCCCACACAACTAAAACTGATAAGTATAAATCTTGAAACATAAAACAATAGGAAAAATTCTTATTGAATGAACAGTGAGGTGGGCTATGTTTATGAAGAATTCACATACATACAAAGGAATGAAGATTTTTCTATAATATTTAGTTTTATGGGTTCCATAATTCACTTGAAGCCATAAAATAGACATTTTATAAATTCAGTTTTCCTAATATGGAAAGTAACAACAGATTTTAAGAGTCTCATTTTAAATGTATTTTAACTATGTTAGCTATTTGCAATTTACCTTACAACTATCTACTACAAAACAGGGTAATAAAAGATAAGAATAAAATTAAAAAGACTGTTTTCATTCTTTTTAAATATGAAAATCCCTAAAGATCAGAGTCAAGCAGTCCTCTGAGCCTTGCATCTTTCTATTCCTAGTTTGCATTGGTCAGATCAGAGAAAGTTTGGCACGTGATTTACCCACCAGTCCTGCATCTGGCACTGGGGAACTAATGAGATGCCCATGCCCATCAGAGGAGCAACAGGTCAACACTATGCCCTGGGTAGGCTCGGGACCGCCTCCATCATGCCCACAAATGTGAAGAATGAGCCCTGGCCTGCAATGGCACATTCACCCACTGCACCATTTCCAGTATTCCTCAAACCAGTTGTTTGCTCGATTGCCAGTGGTGCATATTCCTTAAAGGCAAACAATTCCTATCCTCGGAGAATGGATGACCTGCTAAAAAGACAGTTAAGCATTTGAACCAGGGTGTACCCATAGTCACTGTTATAGTTGGACAGGGAGCTGGTGAGGCAGTGTGTCATGGGCAGCTTTGGGGGGATCCTCTACCTGAACTAAGTAGAACAGTGTTAGTCCTGTGTGTCACCAAAGGGTTACCACCCCTGTTCAGTTAAGGACAGCTTCTTTAGCCTATGGAAAGCATACTAAGAAAACAAAGATTGTGTTCATGCATGGTATAGTTTTCTTAAGACAACCTGGCCTTCGTGGTCTTCTCTCCTGCCTTGTTGGCATCTCTCGGTTATTCAGATGAACTCTGTTTGCTCTCCCTCGACTCCAGTCTCTGGAAGGCCCATTCCAACTCACTCAACGGTTGCTTCTCCTCAGAGAGAGTTCTGATATATGGCTAGGCTTTCAATCATCCCTGGTGGAAGGACTTTCTAGACACCTAACTTCATCTTGCCTCAGCTGGAGTGATAGTCATACCACTTACTAAACGGTTGATACTGACAATATGGATGCCCTCTCCCAACAACAGGCACAGCTCTAAAGTGAAGCCAACAGCACTAGACCTCAAAACAAAGCAAATAGAAACACCTTACCAATACACATGTTAAAATGGAGTCCAAGCCCAAAGGCAAATAGAAACAGACATTATAAAAGTCTCTAATTTGTAAACATAAACTCAGACTAAGGTGGTTCCTGTAAATGCTAAAACTTAGGACTTGAGCTCAGCCAGTCAGACAGAACCAAATTTATAATTACATGCTAAGAACTTGCCAGAGACAGACTAAATAAAATTACTGGCTTTTTTGCCAGTCATGCTGGGTCTATCCTAGGTCTCTGGACTATCCAGGCTCTGGTTTCTAGCTTCTAGGCAGTGTCAGGGGGTGGACTCCCTCTTATGACCTGGGTCACAAGCTGGACCTATCGCTGGTTGGCCTCTCCCACAATGTCTGTGCTGCCTTCACCACAGCCTATCTTGTAGTAAGACTAGACTGTCGGTCTCACAGGGGATGGCCGGTTCAGGTTCTGCATCCCCCATTGCTAGGAGTCCTAGCTAGGGTCACCCTTGTAGATTGTCTGACTGTCTTTTTAAAAGAATGGGCCACTGATTCATAATAAAAGGGATGAATAGTTCTCCCGAGTATAGCAAACTAAGGTGTAAGAGCGATCAAGTACATGAGGCAGGCAGCTGTGGTGCTCAGATGTGTAGACCGTTAAGGTACTGAAAATTTAAAATATTATCTGACTTCAATAGTTATTTATGTTCTATAATGTGATATTAGCATTAACATGCATCTTGGGCACAAACGAGAAAAGAAAGGTGATGATTGTTAAATGGGGTCAAGGCCAATTGTGCCGCCTAGGTTTTAAGTCAGCTTGACACTGACTAGAGTTATCTTGGAAGAGGGAACCTCACTTGAGAAAATGACTCCATCAGGTTTGTCTGTAGGCAAGTCTGTATGACATTTCCTTGATTAACCCTTTATGTTCACGGGGAGGGCGCAGCCCACTGTAGATGGTGCCATCCCTAGCAGGAGGCCAGTAATCAGCACCCATCCATGCTGCTCCAGTTCCCATCTCCAAGTTCCTGCTTTGAGTTCCTGCCCTGACTTTTCTTCATGGTGGCCTACAAGCTGTGCAATGGAAGAAATCCTTTCCTCCCTATGTTGCTTTCTCTCAGAGTTCTATCGCAGCAACAGAAATCTCACTAGGACCTGTCAAGTTCATTTCCGGGAAATGACCTCAAATCTCACTCTAGTGTGATTTAACTTAAATTTTTTAAACTTAGTTTAATTTTTAACTTCTTACATTTAAAATAAATTTAAAAATTGTTTTATTATTGCAAACTAAAAGCTTGCCGGTGACGTGGCCACAGAACTTAGCAAACATGAAGGGAAATCCTACTGAAAAGCAGCAGAGTGCTCTCTGCACAGAGCTTCCTCCAAAGGGCGCTGAGCAAAATTAGCCTCCAGCATCCAAACTGGACTTGGAAATAAACTGGGAGGATCTCATGGGTGGGTGGCATTCTCCTTGGAGTCTGTGCCTGCCCCAGGCTTTCAGGAGATGCTGGCTGTGGCTGCCTGCTGTGTTATAGATGGAAAGACTCCGTCTGGCTGCAGGGGCTGTGAACCTAAGGGTGGTAAATACAGGAAAGAGGGAAAGGATTTTATACTTAGCCGGAATCATTGATGTTAGGCAATTGCACAGTCCGAGGTGACTAGCCAGCCATCAGGAACTCTCAGTATTTGCCTAGAGAAGCTCTTTTGGTTGTGTTCATATATCAAAAACATGTGCCTTCATCATACATGTTATAAAGTTTTAAGTTTTTGCTGGTGTTTTGAGACAATCTCATTATATGTAGCCCAGGCTGGTCCAGTGGCTACTCTCTTGCCTCCTTACTGCTGAGATTATAACAGCTTTAAAAAATTTTATTAGAAAATTTAAAAGACACGTACTAAACCAGATGACTGTGATTAGGGGTGTCTTGTAGTTTATCTATAATTACCTGAGGTTAAAAAAAAAAACAACAAGCAACAACAAAAAACACAAAACAAAACAAAACACAGATCTACTGTGACCAGAGGAATGGCTCAGAAATTAAAAGTGCTTACTGCTCTGTAAGGAGACTGGGGTTCCTACCCAGTCACATCAGGATGTCCACGAACACCTGTAATGTAATTCCAGTTTCAAGCCATGTACATACATGAGTATATATATATATATATATATATATATATATATATATACACATTAATAAAATAAAATAAATTTTTGGAGGGTAAACAAGACACCCCGATGCTGAGTTCACAGAAAACACTAACACATATGAAAATAAGACCTGAGGTTGTTGGAGTGAGGTTTTCTATTCACACATGGCAAAGGCAATTCTGAGGCCTTTCTGATGGGAGAAGAGCATAGAACTGCTATAGTCTGCAGTGGCCTGCATTGAATAACTTAATCCTTTGAAAACCTCACTACCTGCTGACCTGGCAGATGTCCAGAGAACACTAATATTGCAGAGCTAATTGAGGTCAAACACAGAAAGAGGAAGGAGAGTCCACTGCCGGAGCTGAGGCCTGGACAAGGACAAAGTGTCCTACCTCCAACGCTGTTTCTGCTATTGACACCACACTACCCCGGGCCTTAGAAAACATGGGGGAAAGTCCAGGAAAGCAGCACAAGCGTGTTGTGGCTTGGGGAGACACGGTGTTGATGTGGGGTGGAGCTGGCAGAGGATACTGCTCAGAGCATCTACAGCTGGAAGCAGAAACAGCCAGGGAATCAGGAGGAATCTCAGCATGCACAATGCCGACCATAGCAAAGGTAGTGATGGCACATTTGACAGTGTCTGCCACCTTCAGCCAGCTATTTCCTATTGGCAGGTGGTCAACAGAGCTCGGGCCTACCTCGGTACTGGGGATAACTCCTTTCAGAAGGGCTGCTCCTTGCTCTGGGAGAGTTCCACCATTACAAACTTTTGAACACTGGCTGGTTTTGTGTCAACACAATCTCGAATCTTCAGAGAGGAAGGAGCCTCCGTTGAGGGAATGTCTCCTTGAGATCCAGCTGGAAGGCATTTTCTCAATTAGTGACCAATGAGGAGAGTCCACCTCATTGTGGATGGCACCATCCCTGGGCTGGTGGTCCTGGGTTCTATAGGAAAGAAGGTTGAGCAAGCCGTGAGGTGCAAGCCAGTAACAACACTGGTCCACCGTCTCTGTTTCAGCTCCTGTCTTCAGGTTCCAGCCCTACCTGAGTTCCTGTTCTGACCCTCCTGCAATGAAGGACTATGATCTGGAAGTGTGAGTCAAATAAAGCTCTTTTCCTCCCCAGCTTGCTTTTTAGTCATGGCATTTTGTCACAGCAATAGAAACAACTGTAAGGGAAAGAAGCCTATCCAAGGGAGGATACCTGGGGTAGGTCGAATTTGGGAGCAGAGGAAATCTGGAGGGGCCCCCAGAGCCTCTAGAGTCTGTCTGACCAGAGTCCCCATCAGAATCCCACCTCTGAAGCCATTTCCGTCCTCTTCCTAGGAACTGTTTTTCTGTTCTAATAAAGTTTGTAGTTTAGAGTTTTTTTCCCTGTCTCTGTAGCTAGTGTTTCTGTTACTTGTTTTTTCCAGCTGCTCTCTGGGATCTGGGACTGTTTATTTTTGTCTGAGATGCTCAAGAATTTGCCACAGTCACTCTGGAAAGCTGAAGGTAACACAGAGATATGCTGTATGTCTCTAGCTGTCACCCTCCCATAGTTGCTCCCCTTATTTGAGTGACTCTTCTTTCCAGGGCATGCAATTCTTTGTCCTTCCCATGGATGAACTCATCAGCACCCCCTGGATGGCTAAAGTGGAAATAACAACAGTTATAGTTTTGGGTTATAGTTTATAGTTATGAAGTATTGCTTCATAGAAATACCAAATAAGCATCTCTCCGACTCTGCCTTCTTTTCTCCTCTATCTCTGCTTGGAATTCCCACTTTGCTCTATTCTGCACTGCCATAGGCCCAAAGCAGCTTCATTATTAACCAATGGTAATAAAGCATATTCACAGCATACAGAGGGGAATCCCACATCAAGGAGACAGTGTCCCTGAAGGCCTCACTTCCCAAGCTTCTTCTGCTCCAGGATTCTGTCTCGAGTTCATGCCTGATGATGGAATGGAGTCTATAAGCCAAATGAGCCCTTTCCTCCACAAGTTGGTTTTTGCCAGTGTTTTATCACAGCAACACAAAGAAAACTAGAAGAGGACCCCGTCACAGGCAGACTGTTGCCTTGCTTGCCTAGCGACTGTGAGTGCCACATGGTATAGGGCCGTTTCCTCTGAATTAAACATTTCTGACTCGTGAGATTTTGATGGTAAATGAAGGTCATATTCTGGAAAAGCTGAAATGCATGAGAGTCTAGAAAAATCTCCCCCAGCTTTATGAAGGTGGAGTGAGCTGAGTAGCGGAGCTGCAGGGAGGAGGGCTCCCGGATCTGCAGAGCTGTCTGCAGATGAGACAGAGACATCCAGGGATGCGGCTCCTGCAAGGCATCACTCATGTTGGGCTTTTGGGTAGTTAGCTGCTTGAGTAATCTTCATCCCTCATCCTGTAAGGCACCCCTCACCTACACTCCTGTAATAACCCTGATTTAAAAAAAAATAAATCTTACAACTTGCCTCACCAAGTTGGACTCTGGTGCAGTTTTTATTTTGGTTTGCTGTTCTCTCTCTCTCTCTCTCTCTCTCTCTCTCTCTCTCTCTCTCTCTCTCTCTGTGTGTGTCTGTCTGTCTGTCTGTCTGTCTCTGTGTTTGTGTTTGTGTTGTGTCTCTTGAGGAAAAACCTATCACACAGTGCTATGTCAGTTGACTCCTTAGGTCACAGTCACTTCTGAACTAGAACTGGTAATTGTGAGGATCAAGTGCTCCTGAAAAGTTCAGTACACACTCAAGTCCTGGTTTTATTGCCTTAATTGCTTTTCTATCAAAATGTCCAATACTAACTCTGGAGCCTGAGAGCAGAGAAATTCCCACAGAGAATGGTAAAACACTCCCAGCAGCAAGCACCCAATTTGTTTGAAAAACAAGTGTCTTAGGATTTCTATTGCCATGGCCAAAATTAACTTGGAGAGAAAAAGGTTTTATTTAATCATACAGGTCTCAGGTTCATGATACTGTGAAGTCAGAGTAGGAACTCAAGGCAGGAACCTGGAGATGGGAGCTGTCTTCTACTGGTTTCCCCTCTTGGCTTTTTCATCCTGATTACTAATAGCACCCCAGACCACCACATCATGAATGGAGTAATCCAAAGTAAGCTGGGCTCTCCCACTTCAATCGTCAATCAAGAAAATACACCGCAGTCTTGCCCATGGGACCACCCGGCAGGAGCATGTTCTCAATTGCGGCTCCCTTTCCCCAAAAGACTCTGACTTGTTTCCATGTTGACACCAAACTAGTCAGCATATCCAGAAAGTTCAACCATCGTGCCTGCTGGTGGCAGAGGTTGCCAGTGGCTCTGACTTCTGCGTGTTCATCTGCTAACACACTCCTTAACCCACTCCTGCTCCTGAAACACCAAGTCTTTCTTTTAACTGGTATAAATGAAGTTGACAAAGTGCAAAGGGAATCTTGCTTTATTTAATAGTACATATGTTTATAAACTCTCCTATTCTTTCCAACATTGGACATGTTTATTGCTCTGTATTGAGCAGTTGACCTTGCCCATTTGGAGTATCTTTCTTAAAGGATTGCTGATGTCCTCCCTGTATCCTCCTTCACCCTGCTCCTCCCACCAAGGCACCTTAGGGGGACCGCAAAGTGCTGATGTTTCAGTGATGCTGGGGCCGTGAGATTTCTGTCCAGGCGGCGTCTTTGTATAGTAGAACAAAAAGCATCTCAGATTTCATCTGTGCTGACATCACAGTTCTCCCTATCACCCCATGGTGGGGGTTCCTACCTTGATTCTCAGAGTAATTACTGCTTAGGGATATCTATCTCAGATAGCCACTCCAGATAATGACTATTAGAAAGAGCACCGGGAAAAGTCAGGTCTGTCTTCAGATTAGATCGTGTCTACCAAAGCACTCTTTCCAAAGTGACTTTGAGTCTGCACTTTCTCGTTTATAAAACGAGGACACTGTACCATACGACCCCTAAATGACCTTATAGTTCCACTATTTGAAAGTTAGTATCTTTTCTTCCTCAAACTCCTGGAGAGCAAGAGTCTCGCCTTGGGTTTCACCTCTCTCTGCATACTGGCATGTCTAGCCTTTTTGATGCGTGAAACAGGATGTCATCGGCTTCAAAGTTCATTCTTCTTCAGAACCCCGCAATCATGTTACGGAAAGTCATCATAAGGAATCCTCCATTTTTACATAATGTTGTAAGTTTGTACTGGGCTCTATTGAGAGCCATCCTTGGCCACGTGCGGTCTGTTGGTTGTGAACTGGACACCTGTCAATCTACAGCTATTGTATGAGGGGTCCTTCCCCTAAACCAGAGCTCTCCCTGTGTTACCCTTCCTCCACTATCCTCAGTTAAAGTCGCTTCCTCTTTCCCCATTACCCGCTTCATGATCTCTTTCTCCTAAACCCCCTCTAGAGAGATCCTTCTTCACCTACTCCCATTTCCTCATGGTCTCTCTCTATTCCCCTGACTTCTTTGAATATTTCAGCTTATAAACTCAGATCTAAATACCTCGAATTAAGATCCACAAACAAGAGAAACACGTGGCATTTGCCTTTCTTAGTCTGGGTTCCTCATTCAGTATGGTGTTTTCCAGGATCATTAATTTACCTGACAATTTATCGCTTTATTTTTATTTAGTGTTAAAAAGAGCTAAGGTCTTAATGTCCCTCTTTTTTTGACTACTTCTTCCCCTGTACGACGAGTCATCACCCTGGACTGCCATCTCTGGCAGTAGCTGCCTAAGGTTGCCAATGCTCTGGAGACAGTGCTGGCATGTCTGCTCAGAGACACAAGGCCTGTGCTCCAGCATTTAACTCTCTGCTGCATGAGACACCTCCCTCAAGTGCCTCCATGCTCGCAGTACAACCTCCCCATGTTCCCACTTTCGTTGGTTTTTAAACTTTATTCTTTGAGAATTTCAGTCAAACATGGCGTAGTTATATACTCCCATCACCCCCCCCCCCAACCTCCTCCCATTCCCTCTGACCCTTTACTTCTTCCCAAATTTCCCTCTTTTAGGCCTTTAGCGGATGTCTGTCTCTCCCAGTGTTGAGAGGTGGTAGGTGCTGTATTGGCTAGTTTCATGTGATTTTTAATCTTTCCTTCTAGCTACTGAATTCTTTAAAAGAATCTGCTTAGTTTCTTGTTAAGATTATGGTCTGTTACATTACATACTTTCCATTAAAGAGAGAGATAATATCAGTTTTCCTGAATGGGTCTTAGCTAAGGCAAACATTTTCAGAGAGGATCTAAGCTAATTTTCCCAACAGCCCACAAAGATATGTATAATCCCTATTTCACAGATGACTATCACAGAGTATAAGTCATTCTTTGCTCAGAAACTCAGAGCTGTATCCTGACAGTCAGACGCAAACTTGCCGGGCAGGTTCCCAGACGGGGCTCTGAGCACCATGGTGGACAGACACCCTCTGATAGGAGCTCCCGGGAGTCCCGACGTCCCCTGGATATGGCAGTTTTCTTGTCTCCCAGACGTTCAGGAATCAGTTCCAAGTGAGCATGGTACTCTGAACTGTCCCATGCTTTGTGGTGCATTCTGAAATTCCAAGATTATTTTAGCACCAGTGATCCTGTTGGTACATGGAGAACGCTTTGCCAAATTTAAGGTTGCATTGACTTACCTGCATGTCTTAGTCTAAGAATTTTTGGCATTTGACTTTTGTGTGTATTTTAAACATTGAATTGACTTCTGTGGTCTGCTTAGACTTTAGTTATGGCACATTTTTCCAAATGCTGTTCTGGAAAAGACTGCCTTTTCTACACTGGGCAGACATTGGAGTTCTCACAGGGGTAATTTGGTCACCGACTTATTGATTTACTTGCTGGTTATATTGTGTAATGGTCTCCTTAGAATTGGTTTGGAATTGTAGTGAGTTTTAAATCAGGGGTTACTTGTTCACCTACTTTTCTCTTTCTCTTAAAGATTGCTTTGACTATTGTGGGTGCCCAGGAGTTAAGATAACCCTGGAATCAACTTGTTGAATCACACACAAGCCACCAAGCCTCCAGTGGAGACGATGCTAAGTCCACAGACGAGCTGGAGAGAATCATGATCACATCACTACCCAGTCCCTTGAGCGAAAATGGTGCAAAGATTTTCCAACTGCATGTGTTGTCTTTAATGTCTTTAAACTTAAGTTGTTTTATAATCCCCAAGGACACAATCCAGAAAGCCATAATTTAGCAATGCAGAAATTCCAAAACAGTAAAACTTTGAGTGAAGAAATTAGAGGATTAATGGGCTTATTTCGGCTGGTGGTTCTGGAAGGGTGAACTGATACAGGGTCTTGGGTGAGTGTGGTTGTATAAAGGTATCTAGACAGAAGGTTCTAGACAGAGAAGAGCCCATCTAAGGGAAGATAGATACCCTGGACTGGTTAATCAGGGAGGAAGGGGAGCCCAAGAGAAAAAAGGATACCCAGGAGCCAGTCAAGAGTCTGACCCAGAGACTTCTGGTGGGTTCCCACCTCTGGGTCCCCTCAAATATACTTGATGGGAGCCAGTTGCCTATTCTAACAAAGCATGACATTTTTACACTTTTTCCTCACAGTAACAGGTTCTTTGAAGTTCCCTGTCAATCAGCCACTTGCTTTCATTGTCAGCTGCTCTCAGATCTGTTACTTTCTGTCTGGGATGCTCACGGCTGCACTGCCTTTGCTATTTTCCTGCCCCTTCCCAGTTTTCTAAGTGTTACACACATTATTATTTTATTTCTACCATCGTTAGAGTATCAGGGTTCCTAGGATTATATTATTCCTTTACAGATCTTTCGGAGGCTCTTGCCAGGACGTTACCTTTCAGATGCACTTGAGAGAACCCTAAGCTTTAACTGTCACCTGCTCTGTTCAAAGAGTCATTCCCGTATGGAGAAATGAGGGCTCTTTGCCTTATTCAAAGCTTTTGCCTCAATGCAGGTAAATTCCCTGTCAAGCTCTGAAGTTACATAGGAGACAATGACTATTATCTGTCCAGCAACACACTGATATAAGATTTAAGGGAGTCTGACCCTTCTGCTAGCCTGTCCTGGCCTGGCATTCTCAAGTGTGTGTGTTTGTGTGTGTGTGTGTGTGTGTGTGTGTGTGTGTGTGTGTGTGTGGCGGTGGCTGTTGGGACTCCAGTCTTCTCTCAAAGATGGAGTGGTCATGTTGGTGAGTAGAAACCAAGATTAGATGGAAGCCCCTACCTCTAACAGAGTTAGCTCTGAGCTCAGTACAGCGAAAACTTGCTGGGATCTGGAGACAACCTGCATATGTCTTCATGGGAGAACACCCTCTATATAGGATCTGGGGAAACCGAAATGGAAGCCACGCCATTATCTCAGTTGCAATGGTCCAGTTCTGTTTTAAGCTAGGAAGGAGAGACATCTTGAATCACAGCCTGCAATTCTTCCCATCTGACCAAATTTTTGTAAATTTTTAAAAATATATTTATTTTATGCTTGTCCTTAACACACAATTCCTAAAGCTTCGGATAGCATGTTACACACACACACACACACACACACACACACACACACACACCGTGTGTGTGCACACGTGATCATGTCAGCTTTACTAGGAGTTGGCAAGAGAACACAGTTTCCTGCTATGTTGGAATCTGACATCTGCAAGCCGCTTCTGGGACAGCCCAAGTCATGTGTGACTCAGAACTGCTTGCTGCCCATCCACCGCCCGTGGGGATGCCACACATGCACAGATGTGTGTGCAAGCGACGGTACCTCCGAGGTATTTACTGTTACTGCACATGACAAGGTGGGAACTACTCTGGGCTTCAGGATGTTTCCCACCATAGGAAGGGGATTTTCCCAGTGACTTGCACCTCAGAACTCCTGACAGTCTGCGGGGAAGGAGGGCGCTCAGCTGCTTTGGTCTGATACTGCTCCACAGATGACCTTCATTTTGGCAAACCATCAGAATGATACAGATGTTTACATCATAAGGGAAAATGGTAAGGTAGCTATTAGCAGGGAAACGTGTGGCAAGCAGCAAAGGAAAAGAATCCCTCGGGTTTCACTGTTCCAAGGACTCAGAAGGGGAACTGATAAGGGTTCAGTCTTATGATCCATTCTTTCCTTGATGCACATGTGTTCTTTGGGAAAGACAAAAGGCCAAACTCCCCTACATAAATATGTGGCATGTGTGTGCATGTTTGTGTGTGGGTGTGTGTGTATGTGTGTGCATGTGTGTGTGTGCTCATACTCTTCCTTTTGAAAACTAGCACGAAAATAATTTTCAAGACGTAATCTAAAACTACAGTGATGATTGAAACACACCCAAAGAGGGCATTTATCTCTTGACTTCAGACCAAGCTTTCCTCTCTTTTAATCCCTCTTAAAAGCCTTAGTTAAAATTAAGCCATATTTTCAAATTTCCCTTTAGAAGGACTACTTTGAACTCTGATTTCATTCTTTAACTAATAACAGAGATGGTGGCAATGGTGCATAACTTACTCCGAGAAGGCCAAACCCCCATTAACTGTCTGAACCAGCGAGGGTTCAATCACATCCTGCTATACATAGCAGCCTTTCTCTGTGCATTATCCAAAATTGAACTTGCACACACTTTGACTTCCCCTGACATAATTTATAGAAACGCAGCCTTTTTATGACTCCGATGCCTTTATTCTTTATTTCTCATTGATTATAAGTCAGCTGGGTTTGCCTTAGGACATCTAGTTAGTGGTGATTCACGCAAAGCCATTGCGACTGTATTTGGCTAATGTAAAGAAAATATAATAGATGACTGTCCCCGGTGACTAGGGAAGCAGCGGGGTTAGCTAATTCTGCTTGTGTACGATACATCATGGCCTGATAATAAAAGCCATTAACTAATGTCCACTTGGCTGTGGTCTCTGCAAAGGAGAAAATATCTGAGAAAAGCTGAAACTGTCCGTGCGAGTCATGTCCTAAGGGTAAAAGCTGCATAAAGCAAAATCCTTCCTGTGGAAACAAAGCAGAGCTGGCGAGCCTGCTGCCAACACCAGCGGTGGTGTCTGTCAGTCACTTGAAGGTCAGGTTCCAGGGTGGGGTGTAAAGTTGTATCCATCCAGTTCAAGATTATCGGAGGAGCTTGAATAACTGAGATTAACTCTGCTTAGGAAATATAGAGTTGAGAAATGAAGCAGAGAAAAGCAAATGGATGTTATCTGTCCTGTTATATAAGAACCGCGAGGAATGGGGCTTGTTTGTTTGTTTTTTTTGTTTGTTTGTTTTTAATGTTGAAGGGTAATCCCTACCTGAGACTGGTCTGAATTTACTATGTAGCCCAGGCTGGTCTTGAAATTCTTACCCTCCTACTTCTATCTCCAAAGCTTTGTGTATGAAGGAGAGAGATTATGAGCATGTGAAGTCTTGAAAGTAATAGCCAACATGATGGAGCAACAACAAGCAAGATTATCAGGAGACTATGGAAATAAACAGTATCTTCCTTCAGTGAGCAGAGTAAGTAAAAATGATCAAGTGTTAGTCAAATACATAAAAGGTGTGCTAAGGTTTAACATATGCACCTACATATACATGAACTTTCCAAGACCAGGGACTGAACTTAGAGAATGATCTGTGAAGCTGTTAGCTAGATTTTTCTATTCACACACTGCCCCCCCATTTGCCAGCCTTATGCACACTGTGAAGTCAAATGGAAATGAGGGAATGTTGACAGATTACATATTAAAACAGATCTGAGGTATCTAGAAGTGATATCACAAAACAAGCCAAGCTAAGAAAGATGGAGAAGTAAATAAATAAAAATGACAGCACCAACACTGTGTGGTCCAGTTAGAAGTATGCTGATACTATGAACTAAGAGCAGCTTTATATCTTGAAATGCAGGCCTCAGGACACAGATTCGATACCACTCAAAATAAACTCGGGTGTCATTGTCCCCACAGGCAATCTCAGCTCTCACGAGGCTGAGCGAGGAGGATAGCAAAGGGTTAGAAGCCATCCTGGGCCACAGAGTGTGAGACTGATTCCCACCGTGTAGCTTGTCTTGCCATCCACCCACAGTGAGGACAGGGTAATGAGCACAAGCTAGCGTTCAGCTCACCCTCTCTGCTCTTCCCCAATCCAGGATCTCTACAAACCATACAGCTATACATTTGTCAATACACACACACGCGCGCGCACACACACACACACACACACACACACACACACACACACACACTTATACCTAAAGCTAATAAAGAATGGTCCAGAATAGAACCAAAATAAACCCACACTCTAAATGGTAGTGCCAAGAAAAGACACCAACACATAGCAGAGGCTGAGCATCCCCTTTGGAAATGTGAGGAACTGGGACTGGAGAGATGGCTCAGTGACTAAGAGCACTTTCTCTTATAGAGGACCACAAACCCAGATGGTGGCTGATAATTGCCTAGAATCTGGTTCCAGGAGATCTGACTCCTTCTGGTCTCTGATGGCTTCGGGAGGGTACATGATGCATACATGCACATGGAGGAAAATCGCTATATACATAAAACAAAAATAAATAAATTCCTACTACAAAAAAGAGCTCTGGGGACCAGAGCATTTCAGATTCCAGAGCCTTCTAGATCTGGGTTCATTTGCATATACATAAGACAACACCCTGGGGTGTTATGCTAAGTAGCATTCTGTTGCTTAAATAAATGGCCACAGCAGCACAGAGAGTATATTGTGAGTCTGGTTTGGAGGCTCCAGGACAACAGATTGTCTCAGTCAGTGCATCCTGTTGAGAGCCCATGGAACAGGGAGACTGCCCACAACACCTCCTTAAAGTAACAGAGAGGAGGAAAGGTCTGAGGCCCCCCTACCCAGACAGCAGTTGCCCCAAGAGTGTAGAGAACTCCAATTAGACCCGATATTTGAAAGGTTTCACTGCCTCCCAAGAAGGTCTCCTGGGAAACACGCCTCCAGCACATAGGCCTTTGAGTGCTTTTAAGGTCCAAACCATACAATGTAAATACAAAATTCATTTGTGATTCTAAGGCTTCTTATACAGATATCCTGAAGATAAATTTATATATACAGTCATTGTAGTGCACCTGAGTTTTGACTGTGACTCATACATGGAACTAAGTGTGGAACTTTTATATGTCACTCAGAAACGTGACTGTGGAGTTTCAGGGGGTCAACTACAATAAAAGAGGAGAAATCTACTCTGTAAGAAGAGAAGCTGGGCCTGAGAAGAGTTAAGTCGCCATCATCACGTCTGTTTGTCTCTGGGTACATGACAGGCTGCGGCTTCTAACTGACCATCCCACCGAGGTCAAAAAGAATTGAAGAGGTTAAAGATAATGGCTAAGTGTGAAAACATATCCCCCCCAAATCTACTAAGAAACGAGTGTGGAAAATCTAGCAGACTGTAGGAGTTAGTGGCAGTGGGGTAGGGTGTGAGGCCACTTGGGATCTCTATGATACAAGCCTGAGGCAGTCAGAACCAAATCTGTGAGGGCTCACTAGCACAGCCTGGCCTCAGCACACTCACAGTAACTTCTGCCTGGAGTGACACAGCCCACCTCTCCATGTGAGAAAAGTTTAAGACCAACCCCTCCTCTCACCTCTAGCCCCCTGTATTCTCAGAGGGAAAATGGACTTCCCTTCCTGACACATAGTCTTATTGATGTCCTGACAGCTTAAAAATGGATGTCAAAACACATAAACCGTATATCTGCAGAAAGATCCTCAGGCATAGTTCCATGACCGAATGTTTAGTCTGGCCAGCAAAGGCTCTACTGCAGGGGGATAACCTCAGTATATTAGCAAGAGTATGCCTTCACCTGTACCGATGACCTAAGACAAAAATCAGGACAGGCAAAAAACATTTCCAGACAAACCACAGAAAAATTGCCTCCAGAATATCTGATTGAGAACAAACATCAAAGTAAAAGAAAAAGCATTCCTGGTGTAGGACCTGAACGAGGAAGAATAAAACTAAACAACCCTGTGCTAGGAAAACAGCAAGATCACATCCTGGGGTTGAAAGCTAGTGTTGGTGAAACACACAAACGCAGGGCTGGGAAGAGGCCGAGGAGCTGAAGTAGCCTTGAGCTCACTTTATCTACTTCTGAAAGGAGGATAAACCTGATCCCAAGTTTTACCTTCTGGCAGGTAAGACGAGCGCTTGTCTGTCTGCCGTTCCCACATGAAGAGGATCTGCCTGCCCTATTCCAAGGAGGAGAAACACCTTTAAGTTGTCAATCTAAAAAAGACAGAGAGATGGGGAAAACACAGCGAGAGATGTAACAGAATGCAGTGGCCGGGGAGAACCAGCTCTTCATGCAAAAATGACAGGTGGAAGGCAGCCATTAAAAGAGAATGATTAAGGGATTTGAGCAGAGACATCTCTCAAAAGCAGACAGTCGGCTGCATAAATTTTACGGTACAGCAGGCTTTAAGTCATCTAACCTAATGTTGCCCGTGAAGCACACTCCCAAGCACTGCCGTGCTGGCTAGGGTCAGTGGAGTGGTGGAGCGGCACCCACCATGCCTGCGTCTAATATACTGTCAATGAGGGCACAGTCTGCACTTGTATTTATGTCTGTATGTCATTTACATTCCTGCCTTCTCTCTCACATCCATCTTATATCAATCATCTATCGTGTATTACCATCTATCTTTCATCTACCTGCCATCATCTATCATCTATCTATCTATCTATCTATCTATCTATCTATCTATCTATCTATCTATCTATCATCTATCTATCTATCTATCTATCTATCATCTATCTATCTATTGTCTATGTATCTATGTATCTATCTATGTATCTATCTATCTATCTATCTATCTATCTATCTATCTATCTGTCTGTCTGTCTATCTATCATCTATCTACCATCTATCTATCATCTATCAATCATCTATCTATTTATCTATCTATCTAACTATATCTATCATCTATCTATCTATCTATCTATCTATCTATCTATCTATCTATCTATCATCTATCTATCTATCTATCTATCATCTATCTATCTATCTATATCATCAATTATAGTCTGACAAAAATGAAATAAATTTAGAGTACAGTTAATCCAATTAAAAAACTAATTAAAAGTCTCTTCTCTCAATGCTGAAGCTTGTTGTAAGGAGGGGGCCACCTGTTCGTCCTTGCTGCCCAGCCCGGAAATAATCACATATAAGCTCTATGACTTAAATCACTGCTTGGACCATTAGCTCTAGCTTCTTATTGGCTAACTCTTACATCCTAATTTAACCCATTTATATTATTCTGTGTATCACCACATGGTTGTGACTTACCGGCTAAAGTTCTGGCGCCCGACTCTGGGAGCTACATGGCTTCTCTCTGACTCCGCCTCCTTTCTCCCAGCATTCAGCTTAGTCTTCCCCACCTAGTTCTGTTCCCCTATCGCTCTGCTATAGGCCCACAGCAGTTTCTTTATTTATCGGTAATAATCACAACACACAGAGGGGACTCCCACATCAGAAGCTGGTCTGTGTTCATAGCACAACACAGACTATGGGAAGAAGAGTCAAGGACTCAGTGGGTCTAGAGGATGAGCTCCGTATTTAAGGGAAAAGTTACAAAAGCATTTCTGTCTAGTTTTATCAAAAATAAAAAAAAAGCAGAATTGAAAAAAAGAAATGTTGAAAACCGAAAGGAAACTCCAGAATACTCAGAGTGATGGGGAGACATGGATCAGGGTGCCCTCAGCCACGAGCGCCTGCTCCATTTTGGACCTCAGCTTTCCCCTGCCTATGCACCAGGCTCTTGCCTGTTGTGTGGTTCCTCCAGCCACACACTGCCGCCTGGTCTCTGGTGTTGGACAAGACCTTGGATTGGGCGGTTACCTTTTCCACCTCTGACCCTCTTCCAACTCCTGGCAGATGGCCTTATCTTACATACTTTTTGATAAAACTTTTCATGCGGGATCTTTGTATGTTCAGACTTATTCCTTGGGCTGAATCTGTGCTATAGTGGGCTTTTTCCTGAGAAAGTGATAGCTTTTGTTGAAAAGGAGAGGGACTCCTGGTCTTCACAGAAGGCAGATTGTCACCTCTCCCAATGTGTGGCTTCTCCCCCTGTGCTGGAAGTTCATCTTACAGAGTTTAGGTTCAGGAACATGGGAAATGATTAATGCACCTTAGGTTATGTTGAGGCTAAAGTTGCTTTCATTGTGGTAACCGGTATTCCTTAGCCTTTGTCTGCGGATACATTCTTTGCCAGCATTTTAATAGCTTAAACAATGGGACTATCATTCCCTTACTCCTAGACAGCAACATCGGTAATGGAAGCAGATTCATCCCCCTGTGCCTCAAGTCCTGGCAGCATCACCCCTGCCAACTTCCTGAGGCTTCAAAGCCACAGAAGATATGGGACAGATCTGGAAACCTGAAGAGCCATCCAAGGCCAGGGAGGACTCTCAAAGCACTTTGCCTCCTGCCCAACACAGACACCACCTTTCATAAGCTGTTAAAGAAAGGACGTGGGGCAGAAGAAAAATAAATAAATAAATGACCACAGATAAAAGGTTGAGCTCTGCGCTTATCTTAAGAGCTAAGGAGAGGGCAGGTTATGTTTTCTCACACTCAGGTGTCCCCATGGTAACCTGAAAATCTCCTTTGCCAGCCACCCTTGAGCTATCAAGACTTCTCAGGAATTGTTTGCCTGTTGCAATCCAAGGTTAAAGAAAAATAGACACACATATACAAGGCTGCGGAATGTTTACTTTTGAGGGCTTTTACTGCCCCAACATCAACTCTGTTATCTTGCTCAGCATAATCTTTCTCTCCCGGAGCTGAGAGATGGGCTGCTTTGGAGTGGTCCCATGCTAGGTGACTCCAATCTGGAAGAGCAGGGCTATCAAGAGGTCAGACAGCTGCAGGGCTGGTGTTTGTCAGCATCGGTACTGAAGCTTTTGGGGCTTGCTCACTGAGCTATTCCCCAGCTTCAGTGCCACACAGAAAATAAGGTTGCAATAATGTGGTCGGGGCCAGGGGAAGAAACAGGTGAAAGGCACGTGTGGGGGAGAACTTACTTTATGCACTGGGAAAACTCAAAAATTCTGGGAGATCAGGCTCATTTAAAAGTCATAAGACCGGGGTAATTGCACAGCGGTATTTGCTATAAATTTATGTAGGAAACGAGGATGGGCAAGAGAAAACAACTTTGCCTGTGTCCCTGGTTCTCAACCTTCCCAGTGCTGAGATCCTTTAGTACAGTTCCTCATGTTGTGGTGACCTCCAACCATAAAATTATTTTATTGCTACTTCATAACTGTAATTTTGCTACTGTTATGGGTTGCAATGTAAATATTTGATATGCAGGATATCTGCACATCCAAAGGGGTCATGACCCGCAGGTTGAGAACTGCTGGCCTCTGCCTGCTCCCATACTTTGCAAAGAAGCAGCTCATGACTATGAGGAGTTGGCTCAAAGATTAAGAGCATCTGTTGCTCTTGCAGAGGACCTGGGTTTGAAACCCAGCACCACGAGGGAGGCTCCCAGTCTGGGCGACCTAACACTCAGGCACATACGTGGTACACATCCAAGCCTGCAGGTAAAACATTTACAGGCCTAAAACACATCTTTAAAAGCAGTACATCTTTAACAATTTAATAAAGAAAAAGGAAGAGGCTTGAGAGTGAGAGGGGAAATAGTTGGGAAGAAGGGACCAGCAGGGTTGAGGCAAGTGAGAGGGTGGGCAGGGGGTGTGATCACAGTACGCTGTAGCCAGTGCAGCGCTGTAAAAGTTAGTTAGATACGAGGGGTTGAAGTTTAGGGCCCCTTCAGCTCTCATCAGCACCGATCCTTACTGGTGTCTACAGGATGAGGTGTGAGTTGAATAACAGCATTAAGACAGTGGCTGGGTGGACAGAGTCACACCCCCACAGCTTGTGTGCCCAAGGACCTGTGCTTCTCTTTAGAACCCAATTCTTATCTCACCTCTTTTGTGAATGAGAATGATGGTTTTGTGTGTTTGTCTTTTGTTTTGCTTTTGGTTTTGTTTGGGTTTTTGTGTGTTTGTTTTGTGGGATGATGTTATTGTTGCTATTGTAATCCTGACTTTCCTGGGAATTACTGTGTAAACCAGGCTGGCCTTGAACTCAGAGGTCCTTCTGCCTCTGCCTTCCAAGTGCTGGGATTCAAGGCGTGGAGAATGAGAGATTTTACATACCAGTTTATTCACATACTGAAGGGACCATATGCTTCCTGTTTATCTCGTTGACGCCCAACTCAGGAAGACACTGGAGCTTAATAATCATAAACACTAGAACAGTTGGACAGTCCTTTCGAAGACATCCCCTTGCAAAGGGGCCCATGGGCTGACGGCTGGGAGGCAGGAACACTGCAGAAATGGTGTGCAGCTGTGCAGCTCTGCAGGTCCCACCGAGGAGTGCTGGGAGGGGAGAACCAGGCCACTTTTCAGAGTAAGGAAGCTGGGGCTCAGAGCAGGTTACACAGGGCTCTGGTCACTCCCTGTGGCGAGAGCCCAGTGAGTGTAAGCAGAGCGCATTCCCTGACTTGAAGGAGGACAGAAAGGGACACAACCAAGCAGCAGAGCAGTGACCTGCAATCATTGCTCTCTCCCTAATGAATCAGAATTTCTACAAGTCCCACACCTTCCATGTTCCCAGAGCTCTCCATTAAAACGGAGAAACAGTGTTCACTTCAAAGGAAGCTTTGTCTATCAGCTACTGCTCACTCAGGATTTCCTAGTCCTGGGTGCATCCCGGGACAGTAATTGAGTGTCTTGCACTTGTACACCCTCCCCACCCTCTGAGAAAAGCTTCTGGTTCATATTCACATACCTGTGTGTTTTGAAATACCTCCCCAAATCCTAATTGTAACTAAATCTTTCCACATTGGTTCTATTGCAAGACATGCAGGCTGCAGGTCACGTGAGAGGTGTTTTCCTCTGTTCCCAATGGCAAGTCATATGCATTGTTAGACGACTGTGTATTTCATATTTCAGAAGCACGTTTTACCTCCAGGATGCTGTTCCACTGAAGATGTACCAGCAGCCAGGCGACTTTAGAGTTAGCTGGTTTGACCAAAATAGCGCGATTTCTAATTGACCTTAATAATAAAAACCCAGAGTCAGATATTAGGCAGGCGAAAGCTGAAAGATCAGAGAAGCAGAGCAGTCAGCCACTAGTTCCTACCTCTACATAATACTCAGAACCAAGGAGTATCCTGTCTCTACAAGTCCTCAGACTAAATGCCATCTCTATGAAAGCTCAGACTGAACTCTAAGCTCCTGTCTCCTTTCACCTTATATTCCTCTCTCCACCCAGCCACATCACTTCCTATCTTCACCTCCCTAGTGCTGAGATTAAAGGTGGGAGCCACCACACCTTGGCTCTGTTTCTCTTTTACACTGATTCAATCTCACAGAGCTCAGGGTGACCTTGAACTCACAGAGTTCAGTCTGTGTCTGTCTCCGAGTGCTGGAATTAAAGGTGTGTGCCACCACTACCTGACCTCTGTGGCTAACTAATGTAGCTAGCTCCACACTCTGACCTTCAGGCAAGCTGTAGTTGTTACAGCACAAACTAAATATCACCACAGACCAGGGCTGGACCTGAACCACATTCATCTGATCCAATACACATGTAGAGATAAAAATCTTACAGTTTGCACATGTGTGCAAAATTTTTCTTCTTCCACAATAAGTCACACAGCAAAAGGCATTCCTGAAACACATGTGTTTGGTGTAGTTACAGAACAAAGTGCCAATGGCGCTGAGAGGGTCAAATTATAGAAAAGGATGGCAGGAAGAGACAGGTAAGTACTTGACTGGTTCTCACAGACACTGGCTTTTTACTAGTCATCCACACTGGAAGTCTAAGGAAACATTCTCAGAATGGCTTGGGATAAATCTGTGGCACCTTCTCTCAAACATATAATTACAATGTGCCAGGAATAGGTATACTACAGTTGAATCTACAAGATTACCTGGGTGGAGGCAAGGTACCCGCTTCTGGCTTTGCTGCTTGCCCTCTGTCCCTTCGCTATAGTGATATTTTATTTATGTTTTAGTAAATAAAGCTTGCCTGAAGATCAGAAGGTAAAACTAAGCCACTAGAGGCCAGGCAGTGGTGGCACACACCTTTAATCCCAGCACTAGGGAGTCTCACATGTCTTCAATCCCAGCACTAAAGGGAAATGTAAAATGGGAAGAGACCGAGACTCCCAGGAGAGGTAAGGCTTGTCTAGTGACTGGTTGTTTTGCTTTTCTGATCTTCAGGTTGAACCCCAAACATCTGTCTCCGGGTTTTTATTATTCATGCTGCACTTCACACCCCTGGTTTCTGTCTCAGCTTCAATTATTAGAGTCCCCTTCAAGAGTTTCTTGACCTCCTTGGAAAAATAATTTTCACCTTTTTGGATTATTTTAGTGCCTCCTGAATATTAATTTCATTGCATTTGTGATCCAGGACGTCCTTTATTTACTCAGAAGCCTGTGTTGAGTGGAGCCGGGCCACTCAATAATATTCAAGTCAGGTGGTGCCCTAAGGCACGTGTTTACCCACTGATACTCAGCCCCAGCAGAGAGCTGAGCTACACGGATAGATCCATTCATTATGTTACCAGATTTTAAAAAGATCTAGCAAACATCCATTGGAGATACACACTGTAAATCTCTGGAGAAAAATGGAAATAAACGAGTGTTTTATTCGATTCACAAATTTGTTATAAAACAAAATGAAGCAAAATGTTCCCTTTATTTTTTTGAGAGAGGATCAACATACAGTATTTTCCTGGGTGTATTCTCACAATGTAGACTGGCTAATTTTTAATATGACTGCTCTTTAGAAAAATGCAAATGTTTCTGTTTGTTTTGAGGAAAAGGCACTTTGCGGGGCTCATCCCCCTTTAGACTGTAGAAAGCAATATTGGGCTTTAGAGAGTTCAGCAGCTACAAGCCTTAAGACAGAACAAAGCTGCTTTAGCCCTCCTGTCTACCATGACCAGCAAGTCCACCTTCAGACTGAGAGCTGTAATGTCCTCCCTTTGTTGGACATGCCCTGGATTGACAGCATTGCTTCTTAGAACAGCTAACCACAATGGAGGAGTTTGTTACTAGTTCTCTGGAACACAGCAGAGAGTTGGCAAGGCCAGTTACAGGAAGAGGACCTCTAAAGCATATGGCCTGGGGACAGTGGGGAGCTTTTGCCTGTAAGACTGTAGTTTCATCCACAAATAGGTTCACACACAATGCTACTGCCTCAGCTGGGGTCCCCGACACAGAGGGAGATGCCCAGCCACCAGCAAGCTTGTTTGTTCTGGTGCGACACAATGAAGAGGGTCAGGTCAATTGAATGTGCAGTCTGGATTATTATTAATTTAAGCAGCACACAGGAGAATGCACAAGGGGATTGGAGATGCTTACTTGGAGGCTGTGGATTGAAGATCCACTGTTCACCAGTGAGAATGTGCCAAGAATTCATTTCCTGTGCAGTGTACAAGCGCAATGGCAGTCAGATCCCACCCGATGACAGCCTAAAAACAAAGGGTCAGTGTGTTCATTGGTGGGCTTGTAACCGCCATTATCAATCCCATACATCACCCTTCGGCTGTGTTTTTCCTTTGTGTCTTTAACATAAATAAATATACAAATGATGCACAGAGAGATGCATGAAAAGACAAATCAAACATAGAAACTGAACTACTTAAAAGTCAAATCAATTGAAGTCTAATCAACAAGTAGCTCAGATAAGTAGATCAAGAAAGGGTAAAGATAAAGGTATGAGTCTTGAAATTGTATGTATTTATCAAAGTGCATACTTGGGAATGTTAAGGTTTAGGTCTTCCTACAAAAAAATAATTCAAAACATTGATTGGTCCATGGAGCCAGAGAGATGGTTTTGTGGTTAAGAGCACTGGCTACTTTTATAGAGGTCCTGGATTTATCTCCAGCACCCACATGGTGGCTCACAAGTTCAGCTGATCCGATGCCCTTTTCTGATCACCCCAGGCACCAGACATGCATGTGGTACACACATGGACAGGAAGCAAACATTCATATACAAAACAAAATAAATCTCAAAATAAGAGTTCATCATCATAACATATAGATTTATTTTTAAACTATATTTATTTATTTTTTAAACTAAATGCACACACAGCATGTAATATTCACCCAAGATTGTTTAAACCTTAGGTTGATATGATGAACTAAAGGAGAGGAAGGATTCTAAACTGCAGGAGGCTTGGAAACATACTGGACTCGTCTTCTTCAGGTACAGGTAGCTCGAACAGGGCTGTCCAGCTTTCTAGCATGCATGCATGAAGCTGTCAGCACAAATGTTTTAGGTTGTGCTCATAGTGACCTGTTGTACGGAGTGTGGGCCCCTTGTTCCATCCCGCCCGACTAGCTTACACCCGAAATAATCACACAGAAATTGTATTAATTAAATTACTGCCTGGCCCATTAGCTCTAGTCTTTTATTGGCTAACTTTCACATCTTGATTAACCCATTTCTATTAAATCTGTGTATCACCACGTGACTGTGTCTTCCTGGCAAGATTCTAACCAGCGTCTGTCTCAGGCCAGAGATTCATGGCATCTGCCACTCTGCCCTTCTTCCCAGCATTCAGTTCTGTCTTCCCCACCTATCTGAGATCTGCTCTGTCAACTAGGTCGAGGCAGTTTCTCTAATAACCAATGAAAGCAACACAAATACAGAAGGACCTCCTACACTAGTGACCCTGTATGCTAAAGGCTCAAGAGCTATAGGCTGGACCTGCTTACAGGCTTTGTCTAACTAGACCTCATGAGGAATCAAGACACATCTTCTGATCACAGTCATTTAGAGATAACTTAAAGAATTTTCTAAATAAAAGCCATTACACAATAAGTGAGTTTATACATTTGGGTTTTTTTTTTTTTTTTACAATTAACAGAAAGAAACTTGTAAAGAGAAAACTAGAGAACCAGGTTGTCAGTGAAATGAAAGCTGAATGGCTCGTCCAAAAAGAAGCGAATACTGAAGTCCTGTGAAGACATATGTATATATTTACATAAACAGTGTAAAATATTGTCATCTGGTTCAACAGTTGAAACTGTATCGAACATATTTCTGCATCTCCTCTTTCCTTTTTTGTAGTATTTAACAGCAGAATCATGGTGTTTAAGTAATTACTTATTCTAATTACTTTAGGCAATGAAAGATATTTATACCTTTTAACAGCAAATCTTTAATTAGCATATTAATCAAAAGATGAATAATTTACAAGTTTAGTAACAGATCTGAATTATTCTAAAAGAGGCCTCGTTCACAAGCTCAGAAAATTTATAAAATTTTTGAGACACTCAGCTTATGGATTACTGAGAGTGTTACTATCCAATCAACAACATGCAGAGCAAATGCGTGCATCTCAATGGTGGCATTTAATATATGTTGAAGACCTTTCTCTGCTGTGTGGGCCTGACCTCTCCTTTAACTCTACCTGGAAAGCCCAGGCAGAATGGAGAAGGAACACTTCTTAACCCAGATGTTGACATTGGTTAAGAAGCCACTGAACATCAGGAATTCTCCAGGTCATTCTCAAGCCCAGATCCCTGATACAACATCTGAGTGATGGAACTGGCAAGTGTCTCTCTGTCTCCCAGGCACTCATGTGAAAAGCCCAGGCTTGTTCTCACGAGGGGGAGGAGGGGGTCAGGGGGAGTTTTCACAGTGCTTCTGGAAACATGCTCATGGGAGCTCAAGGGGCGGGGTGTCTGGCATCTCAGATGGGATGCGAAACCTCTGAGATTGGAAGGCATCTTCATGGCAATTTCCCCTCCAAAATCCTGCATTTCTCTCTTTTGCATAGACAGACACATCCCTGTTTATAAGTCTATGACCAGGATGGATATCTGCCTCCCCCTGCTCTTCAAATTTGACCAATTTACAACATTCATAACAGATACTGGGGAGTGTGGCATTGAATAAGCATAATAGAAATGTTATTTTGAGACTTGATAACCCTGTGTCAAACAGTGTGATAAGATTTGGTATCGTCCCTTGGTGGGGCTTTCAGCAGGACACTCTGCTGACCCTAGAGAGTGACGATGCCTTAAACTAACAGCACTCTGCTCCCAGTCCTGCCGCTGGTCCCCGAGGTGTGGTCTGAGAGCCCTGCCTGGCTCCCGTTCAGTCCTCTTAGTATTTCCCATACAGCATCTATGAAACAAGTTCTCAACTTTAATTAAACATCATTCTAAATGAAAACACTCTTTCGGAAAGGAGGGGCAATGCAGTGGGGGACCTGGGAGGAGAGGAGGAAGGGGAAATTGTGGTTGGGATGTAATATGTGAGAGAAAAGGTTTTTGAAAAATTAAAAATATATATATATGCTCTTTCAGTCCTCTCTGAGAAGGAAGTAAATAAATGCTGACATTGAAGGATGAGGACATTGATGGCACCAGCTTAAACAAACTGCTGAGCTGGGTGTGGCTAAGGGAAGGCTGTTGAGCAGCGAGGAAAACACTGTCCATGTCTGTGAACTGCTCATGCATAGGACCAAAGAAACAGAAAAGACCAGCCCATTGGGTGCTCTCCCAGCGTCACAGACAATAAACACACAACGATTTTCATTAGGGCAATTTTCTCTAGCCTGTAGTTAGGTGTTATCTTTCATCATTGAGTTGAATTGCTGCTGTTTTTTTGTGGGTTTAGTGTGTTCATTCAGTAATGTGTTTTAGACGCCACCAAGTGCACCAGCTCCTCAATGAACAGCAAAGTGGGACAGACATCCAAAACGTTGTCCCATGCACCTGGGCCATCGTTGCCAGGACCAGGCCGAGGAGGCAAAGTCCCCACTGAACACGTCAGAACAGTCACTGGACTCTGCTGTCAGAGGAAGATGTGAGCCACCCCAAATCTGAGTGGCACAACCAACACAGTCAGCCACTATCTTTCTCGTCACCTAAAGCCACGAGCATTTCCACCGTAGTCTAAGCCAGTTAGGGACACGACATAAGCTGCTAGAACCAGTGTCAGCCTAAAACCGTTCATTTTGCAACGGCGTTAGATTCCAGAGAACTAGCGGTCAGTCTCATGCTGTACCCAGCTCTCCTGTATTTACACTTTGGTTTGTTGCCACTGCTGTAGAGACCTGGCCAGTACCAATGAGAGAACAGAGCATAGAAGCCATGTCTGCCGCCAGTTCAAGCCTCTTCATATTCCTGTTACAAAACACCGCAACTCGCAGCTGCTTCTCGTGTTCTTTGATTTTACGTCATGCTCTTTTTCTCCGTCATTTCACGTTGTCGAAAACGGGACATGACACACGTACTGAGAACTAACCCTCTCTACTCGAGTGGGTGTGAACAGCTCTGCAGAGGATCGCTGTTCTCATTTCTGTCGTTTGATTTGCTTTACCCGAGAAAACATCCCTCAAGGATCATTTAGGAATGAGAACCATCACACTGAAAACAAGCGGAAAGTGAGCTGTCTGGCACGGAATGGCCTAAGAGGACACCCATGGGGGCTTTAGCAGGGTTGCTAATGGCGCCTCTATCACCGTCCCCTAGCAGAGTACCTGACAAAGGCAGTTCCAGGAAAAGGGACTCAAGGTTGGCTCGTGCCTTTATGGTGTGGCCCATCCTCGCATGGCAGTTCCAACCCAAGGCAGCTGGCTAGTCACATTGCATCTGCTGACGAGAAGCGGAGGGAGGGGAGCGCTGGTGCTCAGCCCACTGGCTCCTTTCATTCCTCCAGGACCACCCATGTTTATGGCAGGTCTTCACTGATTAACCCGGCCAGAAACCCTCTCACAGACATGCCCGGAAGTTATCTTCTGATGGATTCTAGATCCCATGGTAGTGATATGTAAGTGCATTATTAAACTCTATCTTCTCAGTACATCTTCTTTTACGAGACTTCTAACATGAAGAGAAAATGACTTTTAGCACTGGATGGCATTGCATGAAACATTTGCATGAGCAGCGCTTTTACGATAACACAGAAAATGCTGACAAAAGTTAGATTTGTTTGAAAAGCATGGTAATTAATTTGGCCAAATATCTGATTTCATAAATAAATGGAGAAATGGAAGGCCCTCTAAATTAGGTGGCCGTCATAGTGATTCAGTCAATAATTATATCATGATGTCAAGTGTAATATAACAAAAAAATTGCCACAAGCAGGCCTTGACTGTATATTTTATTGGTCATCCTATTTAAATATACTTCTGTTTTATTATATTCATGTTTATAAAAAATCTCATAATAACTGTAAGATGCTCACTTTTAGATTTATCACATGTCCCCGCATTTTGGCTTCTTCTTTCTTTAGTGTTTTCCTATGTATCCTTAAAATGGGCTCATTTCTACTTCTCTAGCCCCAAGTTTACTCATTCTTTTCTCCATAGTTTAAAATCTACAGTATCTAGTGCATTTTCTATGCCAATTGCTGTAGTTTCTAATTCTAAACTAGCTTTCTTGGATTGTAGTATTTCTATCTTCAACTGATTAGAAACTTTGCATTATACATTCACCTAATTTTTTTAGATGTCATTTCTTTAAAAGCAATGCTAATAGGAGCTTTAGTAGTCCACCTACCACATTTAGAGTCTGGACACAGAAACAGAGTCTATTGGCTGCTTTATCCTCAACAAGGAATGTGCTTGAGCTGTCCTATCAACCCTTTGTTATCACGGTGATGTTTCTTTACTTCCCACCATTGCACAGTTTGTGTTGCTGACCTCACTTGCTTCACCTCTTCCTGAACTCAATGCACCTGTGAGCTCTCATCCATGCAATGTGTGGAGTTTTGTGTTTGTTCACCTCTTTATCATTTGGTTACAAGACTACTGAAAACTGGCAACTAATCCATATATCATAATTCTGAGGTGGGAGGTCATAAGGACAAAGGGACACAATTGACTTTTCAATTCAAATTTATCCTTCCCTGGTAGACAGGAAATGTTAGTGTTCAAGTTTTTCTAGGATTACAACAAAAACATTCAACATACTGGGCCAGTTTACAGCTTATGAAAATTATAATAATTTAGAAATAAATTGAGCCACATAAACAATTTTATCATGTACTTGTCATTACATATCACATGTGATATATATCACATATATATCTTATGTATGCATATATGACATATATGGATACGCAAATGATATAATCTATATCCTAGAATAAGTTTTATTCTACTTAGTTCCTAAACAGAAGTACCTCCTATAATAAGAAGAAAAATAAAAAAGATAATAAAAATCTACATTAAGCACAAACATGATAAAAATTTATTTCCTCCTAAGCTAATTTTAGAGTTTTTAACCTGAAAAACTAGGAATAAAACTGAAAATTTCTCATAAATGCAGAGCTGGTAGTAAAAGTAAGCAAGAAATCTTAATTGGTTCCAAAATGGTGAAGGTGAGAAGTCATATGTATACATAGACATTTTTCAGGAATCCAAAACTAATGAATTTGAAACTTTTTATATTATCTTTCCAATGTTATTTTATTTATGTATTGTGAGTGCTTGTTTGTGTGTGCGTGCGCTCATGTGTGTGTATAGGTCATGGGTTGCTACAGTTTGATGGGAACTGACTACACAGGCTCATATGTTTGGATTCTCCGTGGCACTGTTTGGAAAGGATGTGGGACCTCAGGAGGTAGAGCCTTACAGAAGAAAGTAGATCACTGGAGGAGGACGTAGGAGTTTTATAGCCTCACCCCACTTCCTATTCGGTCTCATCTTCCTAGGTACCATACAATGTGGCCAGCTGCTGCTTCATGTTTACCACAACTCCCTTACCCATCTCTCCTATCTTAACCTTCATGATGGACTCCTCCCCCCGCTCCGGAACTGTAGACCAAAATAAATCCTTTGTCACTTGAGCTGCCTTTGTCAGGGCAGTTGATGACAGCAACAGAGAGTGAGGAGGACAGGTCAACCTCAGCTGCCATTCCTTAGGCACTCTCTCCCTTGATCTCTGAGTCAGGGCTTCTCCTGAAGCTCACTGGTTGGGCTAGACTGTCTGGCCAGGCAGCCAGAGTCCTCCTGCCTACACCTCCCTAGCCTTGGGATTATAAATATTGAATCACTATGCCTAGTTTTTTAGAAAGTGCTGGAGATCAACCTCAAATCCTCCCGCTTTCAAAGCAATACTTTACCAACTTTGCCATCTCCCCAACCCTACTTTCCAGTCTTAAGTTGTCCACAGAGTCTATCAAGCAGTTCAGGACACTGAGTATTCCATCCAGGACGATGTGTTCTGAGACAGAGGACATCCATCACGTAGGGAATCTTTTTTCTATTAAAATGTGTTCTAGGTAAAGTTCATTTATTTAACCTTCTTCCTTTACCAATTGATAATACATACAAGTCATGTGGAATGTCCTTTCAAAACACACCTGGGACCCAGAGTCAGGCTATTTTTCCATCCACCCTGTTCTTGAGAAAAATCTAATTTATTAAAATTACAAGTGGAGAAAAGAAACAGACTCACAAGGTTAGACATCCAGTGACAGAGGTAATGAAAGTAAATAGTTTCAAGAGTAAAACCTAGGACTTTCTGATCCTGGTAATAATTATACAAACTCAAATCCCCTCCTACAGAAGACTTGAAGCATATTATCCCAGCTCTCTGAAGGAATCAGTAATTCTAAACTTTTAGTATTGAAATACTAATCTCTCCCAAGAAAGACAACAGAATATATATTTGCAATAAAAAATAAACTTAATTTCCACAAACATAAAATAGTCAATAATTTTCTTGTTCCCTTTTGTATTTCCATCTTGGGCTATGATGTGAGTATGTCAATTGTGGAGAATTGTGATATATTCATAACATTCTTTGCCACTTTATTTACAAACATAATATCTGAGGGTCAGAGGTCAGTCTTTTACTGGGGTATCTATAGATGGTGGTTGCCTCCAGTGGCAGGGAAGAATGTCAGCAAGCACACTGGTCTAAGACATCTTCCCTTTGAACTTACCAGATAATTTCAACGTTTGAATGGTTATAGTATGTTTAAAACAGCGTATATCTCAGGATAAAACCTAGTAGTAAACACATGTCCAGCATGCACAAGGCCCCGGGCTCAACCCACAGAATAAAATTATGCACCTCTCTCGAAGAAGCAATCAGATATGGTATATGACTCCAATAATCAACTCCCATAATTTTATGAAAGTCTGTGGGTGTTTTTCCTTTTTGAGATACTGTAGAGATGGGATGAGAAGCTGGTAGGGCTCCTTGGAGCCTGTGGGTTGGGAAGGGACAGATGTCAAGAGCAGGCCTGCTTCATAGGACATTGTGGTGGCATATTTTGATGGCACCATGCACTCTGACACTCCTGAGACTGAGAACAAAGTTTACCTTGAATCAGAGGGCAGAGCTAGCTACTAGCTGACCAAATTAGCCAAAGAGGTTTGGGAGGACCCAGGGCATATGAAGAGACACAGGAAGTAGTAGGGAAGGCTTAGAGGGATGCTTGGTCTTTTTGGATTAAGGAAGGAGAGAAAGAGGAGGTTCCTGGTGGCTTCTTGGCTGCTTCTCTGTTCAATCAGGCTCTTACCCTGATATCCAACTCCTGAGTTTTTAATTGATAAAGAATAATTAGACAAATGCTTCAGGGCATGTAGGTTGTACTGCTCAGCTTTAACTGTCAGCCTGACACAACCTCGGGCATCTGAATGAAGGACTGATGAGATCAGGTTCGACTATAGGCATGTAAGTGAAGGAATGTCTAGATGACTCGTTGATGTTGGAAGACCCAGTCCAGTCTGGGCAGCTCTTCTCCAGACTGAATCCTAAGCCATTTAAGAGGAAACTAGACAAGGCTAAGCAGGCCATGAAGGATACATTTACTCTCACTTTGCTCCTGAATGTAGATATGATGTCACTAAATGCTTGCATTCCTGCCTTGGTTTCCTGAAGTAATAGATTATAACTCATTATTTTTAAACCAAATAGACCCCTTTCCTCATGTACTTTTTCATTGCTGTAAGAAAACACCATCATCAAGATATGGGGTATGAAAAAGGGTTTATTTAGGCTTACGGTTCTAGAGTGTTAGTGTTCATAACGGCAGGAAAGGCAGAGTAACGGGGAGGAGGCTGACTGATCAGATCTTTCAGCCACACAAGAAAAAGGAACAGAATTAGAAGTGGGTGAGATTATAATCTCTCAGATCCTATCCCCAGTTAGACATCGTCCAGCAATGTTTCATATCCTAAAATTTATGATGCCCCCATACAGTAACACCATAAGGGACATTTTTCATTTAAACTGCCACACTCCCCTACCTTGAGTTTTATGGGAGTATTTTATTATAACAATAGAATGAAACTAGAGTAGAATTTGCTACCATCTGTGTTGCCTTTATTGGTTAATGAATAAAAGAAGCTGCTTTTTCGGCCTTTGATAGGGCAGAATAGAGCTAGGCTAGAAAGACTGAACTAAATGCTGGGGGGAAAAAGGAGGAGTCAGCAAGAAGCCATGTAGTCACCAGAGGGGAAAGATGTGAGCTGCCAGCTGGAACCTTGCCTGTAGGCTATGAGTCTCGTGGTAAAATATAACTTAAAAACAGAACTGAAGGAAATCTCAGTACCCCTGAACAGGCATGAAGATGTATGAGAATCGACTTGTCCAATTGGCTGTAAAATGAAGAAAAGAGAGCAGGTGACTCTACTTTTGTTCCCTGTAACCTCCCATCTGTGACGAAAAGGAAAATGCTGCTAAGACCACCATGAACAGAGAGACCACTTCAGCCCATCACAGAACATCTGTGGAGGCATTGTGTGTGATAAGGAGTGCTGGACCCTCCATTTAGGAACCAGCAGGAGTAGGGAGCACATTCCCGCTCCTGTTTTACTTTGAATCTGTTGACCTCACCAGGAAGCAAGAGAGAGTAAAAGGAATGAGAGTTAGGCCTATGGAGGACAATTCTCACCATCAATTTCTGCTGAAGATCATGAATCATTGTAGCGGCGTAAACAAATGCAGACAGTTTGTAAAAATATATATAGTTTTAATGTAGAAATAGACTTACAGAACCACCGTTCCCGCGGAGACCAGGAAAGTAGAAGAGACAGCTCGGAGCACGCTCGCCAAATTTATAGGCAGACATTAGCCCGAGGCGAACACACCCCCTAAGGGGCGGGACTTATCCCTACAACTCATGTCCACTTCCTTCTCATATCAGTATCAAAGTTCCCATCCATCTCTGTCCATGTCCTTCAGTTCATACTTAATTTAATTACCGAGAAGGCAAAAACACACCCTTTGTTGGATGGTAGAACGCATGCATAGGAAAAAGATGATCGCACACCCATGTACATATAAACTTACCAAACACACTGCCTTCAAATCTACATACATAGTAGTGTCTCATTTGCCTGTTGTGAGCATAGAAACACAGTTCAGTGAAAGGTTCAAGGCCTTGCTGATCTTTCTTTAGGATCAATATACCACAAACATTATGTTATTAAACCCATGAATTCCCCAGATCTTCCTATGAGTATAAATCACTGCCTTGCAATTGTCTAGCTGCTGTTCATAAAGCATGACACGGTGACATGTGGGAGCTGCTGCTTCTAGAAAGCACGACAAGATGACAGGTAAGGACCCTCAAAATGATGCTGCCAGTGCCAGGGTGAGGGGAGAAATTGAACAGCTTCTATTGGGGCATCATTATAGCCATATACACATTTTTCATCCATGTAATTTCCCTCTACAGTGTAATAGGAAAACCAAGCGTTTCAGTGAACCTGATATTCTTGCTAAATTAACTCTTTTCTTTATCGAATGAGGCTTACTAAGTGATGAAATTATAGGGACTCCGATCTTTAACCAGCATGAAAAACACAAAGTCTGCGAGAACCACTCAGGTGTGAAATTCTTACTGGCTTCTTCAGGATTTCAGAGAAGTTGACTTACCGTCTTGAGAAAAGAATATTCCAGGGGAGGAAAAGTGGCTGAGTGGCTACTCTCTTGTAGAGGACCTGCGTTCAGTTCCCAGCACCCATGTCAGACAGCTCGCAACCATCTGTAACTTCAAGACTGGGGATTCTGATGCCTTCTTTTGGTCTCTGTGAGTACCTGCACACATATGGTGCACAGACACACACTCAGGCATGCACACATAACATCCATATACATCGGTGTGCCCTAAAGGCAACCAAGGATCACACAGCAAGCCATGTAGATGCCCACTGCCTTCCCCCAGGCTTCTTCCTTCAAGAAACTGGGGCTTTGTCTTTTGGGTTCAGGCCGCCATTCCACTGGCTCCATGTTAGAAAGAAGGTCTTGCTCAGATCATCCATCTTGGAAAAATATACACGGGTCCTTCTTTCTTTAAAACATTTTTCTTGTCTGTGTTTCTTATCTACTTTAAACTTTGTATTTCTCACTTTTCTGTTAAAATATCTAAATCAAGTATCATGCCACTTTGGCTGGCTATTGTTTTTTTTTTTTTTGTCAACTTGACACAAGCTAGAATCATTTTGGGAAAAGGAAACTTAACTGAAAAAATGCCTTTATCAAATTAGCCTATATTCAAGCTTCTTGAATTATAATTGATGTATAAAGGCAAAGCTCACTGTGTGCGGTATCACTCTTATGAATGTAAAAAAAAATAAACTGAATAAGCCAGGGAGAGCCAGTCAGTAATTATCATTATTCCAAAACCTCTGCTTCAGTTCTTGCCTTCAGATTCCTGCTTTCAGATTCCTGCCTTGACTTCCATTCATGATGAACTGTAAAGTCTCCTCTCTGGGTTGCTTTTGGTCAGGTCATGTTTATCTCAGCAGCAGAGAGCAAGCCAGGACACCTCCCATAGTGTAAAAGTCTATGAAATAATTGGGTCTACAAACCCAATTTTTTTCCTACTTGGCCCAGGACTTCATTGAAGAATTTGTATCTAATTTTTTGTCCCATGATAAGCATTTGCATTTTGCTCCTGCAACTAAATTATGTTTATTGTTTTAATGTGTTACTTAAACATATATGCATATAGCTATGGAATATACAAGGGTATCTGTGTTCATGTGGATGTGAGAACTCCTGCATACGGGTGAATTCTCACTTGCATGTGTTTGCAGGAGAGTCCAGGCTGAGACCCTACATGGCAGAGGGAGAGAACAGGTCTCCATGGGTCTGTCATCTGGCCTACACATGTGCATCTTGGCATATGTGTCTCTCAGCACAGTAAAGTAAACAAATAACAATTGGGTTTAAACATTTTTAAATTTTTTTTTCTCTTCTTGCATGCTGACTCCGTGTGCTAAGGGGCAGTGACACTGGGAAGCTTGGGACCAGGGCTGAGTCTACTTTCTCCACGTTCTGGCGTGCCTCACAGCCTCCCTCCTTTGCACATTCCCTGACGTCATCACTTGATTAGAAATGTCTTCGGAGAAGAGACCCTGTGTAATTATCGCCACATGCCACAGAAGCTGGTCATAGAATTTTAAAGCTAGAGGTTCATTCAGCTATAATTCAATCAGACAATTTTCACTTTTAGATGAGAACCCTTGTTTGAGATTGTCAATGGGGCCCATCCAGAAAAAGACCCTGGGTACTTTTAAAATTGGGCTAAGTCCACCTTTTGTGGGATGAACCAAGCAGGTAGGTTAATCTTCACAAAGGTTCTGAATTTGAATTAGTAACAATGCGCACAGGATGGCCACTCCTATTCCTCATGGGACCACAGCACCCATTCACTGTCAGTCATTCATAAGGACAACTAAGAAGACAATGCTTTCTTGTGTGACAGCTATCACTTCAGGAAAGCCTTATTTCATGAGTTTTTATAGAAATGAAGAAATGTTCCCAGCATTCCTTTGTCTGAAAGGAAAGAGAGAGAGGAGACTTATGGCCTTCTAGAAGTTCGCCAGGACAAAGACGGTCTTCAAGGTCTCAGTTTGATGGAGAACCTGAGGTATTAGCGGCTGCCAGTTCCTGCCACAGAGCTCTTCAGAGAGAGGAATAACTTAACTATGAGTATGAAACCAGTTCTAGTCGGCTCACAGATGATCTTCCAGACTTTACAGACTTATTTTCAAAAAAAAATGCTCTTATGATTTATTCAAGTCCCCATTGAAGATAAAAAACTGAATCTTTATTTGTTCAGGGAAAAAAAAATCTTCCTTGGTTTAAATTGTTGAGTCAGTGTGGCATATCCTTGTAAGTCGAAGCAGTTTTTCTGAACTGTCCAAACTCTTTGGCAGTCCTACACAAGGAGTTCTTTGCTTTGCCGGTTCAGGAGAGAATAAAGCTTTTGCTTACAAAGTTTAGAAACACTGAGAATGTATCATTATTTAAAATCATCTGTAAGAATGCATCATTACTTAAATCAGCAGTCCTCATCCCAATTGCTACTGATTCAGTTCTTCTAGAAATTCCTTGGAATACGCATAATCATTTTTTACAATCATAATTTATCTTCAAGTATCGTATATTAAAACGAGGTCTTCAGCACCAATTGTGACTAGGCTTAATTTGAAAATATCTTATTAATTTGCAGTAATGAGGTATAATGAATATTTATGAGAGGTTTTATCTGTACCCATTAATTTGACAAGATGTATCACTGATAAACTAGTCTTCTGCACCCAAACTAATAGATACCACAATAAAAAGCCTATAAAAAATTTGTAATAATTCCTCCCTGAGAGTCCTCCATTTGGGATAAAAGATGTTTTCTGCCAGTGAAACTTTAAGATTCATTGAGGACACCAAAGGAAGCAGCAGCTCTCTCTACACCTGTAGGCAGGTTTCCCATGGCTGCCCCTCTCTTTTGTCAATGAAGCGCAGACACAGTGCCCACTTCAGTCCAAGTTGGTTATTGCCACATCTGTCCTTGGGATGATGGAGGAGAGGAGATTGTGAGTCCCAAAGCAATGCTCTTCCAAAGTGTCCCCAGAGGGTTCACGCAGGTCTGATTATAGGGCAGTCACCTGTTTCTACAAGAGCGTCCAGATGCACTTGGGGGGCTGGCCTCCTGTCGCTGCTCCCCTGAGGCTGACTGAGCAGCCCGTCATGTTGTCTCTTGGCTTCCCTAGAAGCTCTGCATTATAATGAATTATTGCTCGTGTTTGGTGCAGAAAACATCCACGCAGGTTGGATATCTGCAAGCTTCCCTGACTGATGAACCTCGGAGCCCATACCCACCTAAGTACTGAAGTCTTAAACCTGGCTGCCTATTAGTTTAGGATAGACTGAGAAGTCGGCTCTAGGGAGCTTAATCGTGGCCTCGAATGTGTTTATGTGCCCCAGCCAGTAATTGAGGCCAAGATCAGAACGTTCACAAAATGTGTTCCAGGAAGCAATAAAACTTCGAACTTCAAGACAGAAAATGGTGTGGTAACTGAAACATTTTTGCATGAGCCATAGAGATTTGACCTACGGAATGCAAATTGTGGACATTTCAAAATCACTCATTATGCCAATGAAAATCCTGGTCAATACACTAATGTATTTTTTTCTGATTAACAAAATGTAGCCAACTGGAAGGAAATTAGTGCTAGTCATGAAATGGAATGGAGTAGAGTTAAAGCTTTCTAAAATAAATTTTATAATGTTAATTTTTAAAAGCTCCTGCCTGTGATTTGCGGTAATATAATATCAATTTAATTTTTATTTTACAAGATAAAGAGAAATCATCAAACTGGTTTAACCACAAAAGAAAAAGAAAGGCATAACCAAGTGAAGAGAACGGAACCAAGGCTTAAAGATTATTGGAAACTGAAATAGGCTGCAAAGTGGAAAGAAGACAGGGCGGGAAGAGATCTCTGGAATGAAGTGGGGAAAGCATATTCCAGAATTTTAACTGCAGCAAAGAGATTAAACCTTGTTATTAAAAGAAAAGCTTGGCATATATATTTAGCCACAGAGGAAAATATAGAGGAAAAAAGGAAAAGAAAGCTAGAAGAGAAAATAAGGATTGTAACAGATGCAGACACAGAGATTCCTAGACACATCCATAGATAGATGCACAAACACAGGCTAATAAATGCATGCACAGATACAGAGACCCAGACAGACACATGGACATACAAACAGACACACATAAGCAGACAGACACATAAACACACACATATGCACCTGAACAGCAAGTTTAAAACAGGTGCAGTGAGCCTTGGAGCAGAAAAGCTAGATGAGGAGAAACAGGAAGTATTTTAAAGAATATATAAAAAATAATACACAAAAATAAAATAAAAGGGAAAAAATAAAAAATAATACGCTTACATGCATTATTAAATATAATCATGTGATCATAGAATAATAATTTGTGAAAAGAAATCACCAGTGTGTAATTATTAAGGCTGAAAAGAAGAAACTGCGAAGCTGCTGTCATAGAAGCGATGTCACCAACGGTTGCAAACCACCCAGGCCTGGGCAGAGAGCAGTTAAAATGAAAGACCAGCTCAACTGCCGTGCTTGAGTGGTTGTGTAATAGAGACGCAGGCCTACCTCCCCCTCGCTGTGTTTTCAGGGGTCATAAGTGCAGTCACCCTTCTTTTGTGAGATATGAAGGTTTCCTTTTGTTTGACAAAAGGATAGCATCCTAATAAAATAAGAAACTCACCCAAGGTGGGAGAAGGGTCTGTCAACTCAAATGAAACATTCCTCTAGATGAGCTATTTCACAGTTCCAGGCCTCTCTGGATATTGTAGCCTATCAGGATCCTGTATAAAAACAACTGTACTCCTGGGAGCAGAAATGCAACAACCTCTGTAAAAATAGCCTTAGTTTGAATGAGAATTTCATCCCACAGGTAACCACGCCACAGACAGCAGAGATGGTTACCATGACCAGGGTATAAAGCATGTAATTGGTTAGTATTTCCACTTTGTATTTTTGCATTTCATTATCCCATTTTAAGTCATTATATCATCTATGACCTTTTGGCTTGCCTAAGAATGAAAAAAAATATTTCAAATCACATGAATGAATGGATTTTTCCTTACTAAATAAAAATATTTCAATGAGAGTGCATGCTGAGAATAATCCCATTTTATCTGTGTACCCCCAGCCTGTTTCAGGACTTGGCCCATGTTCCTATCAGCCAAGTGAGTCTGAGTACACGCAGGAGCCTTGCTGAGAAGGTTCCATGTGAGCTCACAGCAGTGGCTTAGATATGGCTTTGTAAGAGAAGGGGACCAAGAGCCCTGTGCTCCTGGGAACCTGTGGATATGAGAGATGATGGGTATCTCCCTTGAAATATGGTCGACTGGACCACTGCTATCTGCATCCCTCTGTTCAGGTATTTTTAAAAGAGATGAACATTTAAATCCACACATTTTCCAAAAGGCTGATTAATTACAATGAATGGTGGCCTGATTCAATCACTTGAAGCCCAAGAGATGGTCCAAGGCAAAGAGGACTAAAAAAGACTGTGCTGTACACTATACCTTAAGTCTCTAGCCTGATTTTAGATTTACCAGCCTCACTGTTGTGTGAGCCATTACAGTATTTCTTTAAAGATAGAGGGATAAAAAACAGATACTAGATGGAGATGATAGAGAAAGAGATAATATGACAGCTCATAGATGATAGATAGATAGATAGATAGATAGATAGATAGATAGATAGATAGATAGATAGTCTTCCCAGAATACTCCAGACTCCTGCCCAGACCACCAAAGAAGCAGGATGTGACCTACCCCACTGAAAAAGGTACCAAGCCATGTGGCTAACATAGATAAGAATAATGGGTTAATATAAGCTACAAGAGCTAATAAGAAGACTGAACTAATGGGCCAATCAGTTTATAATCTTATGGAGATCTCTGTGTGATTTTCCTCTGGGACTAAAATGGCTGGGGGACTAGGCAGGACAGAACCCAAGCAGGATCTCATGTTACAAGATAGATGATAGATAGATAGATAGATAGATAGATAGATAGATAGATAGATAGATAGATAGATAGATGTAAACATAGACACAACAGACATTCTTTATCTGTATCACATTGTTTTTGAACCATCAACTCTAAAGTATTTAGTTTTAGAAGGAGTAAGACTGGGGCTCCATAGTTATTAGTAGTGTTAAAATAGTATATTTTAATTAATTAATTTATTTAAAGGAAAATAAGAAAATGTGTGCCATTGTTCCCCTATGGAGATAAAAGGACAACTTGCAGGAGTTGGTTGTTGATCTTGGGGATTGAACTCAGGGCACTGGGCTTGGCAGCAAGCACCTTGACCTTCCCTCCAGCCATCTGCATGGTCTAGTTGTTAGTGATTAATGTCTCCACAGAATGCTCTTACTTGCATAGTGTTCCTACACATTACCTCACTACCATCCTCAGAGATGGCACAGTTGCTGGAGATCTCCCTGGCTTTCTGTCCCATGGCTGTCTTTTTCCATGTTCCACGCTGTCCTTCCTGAAGCCCCCCTGTGTCATGCCTCCCTGTGGCAGTCTCAGAAATGAATGTCGGATATAATGACCATCAACAGCAGACAAGAGAAGTGATTCTGCAGGTGAGGGGCAGACCTCAGCCCTTGATGCTACTGAAGAGAGTACCAGGAGGAGACGCTTGCCTTTGCCTTGTGGACGTCGTTATGAGTGGATCCTATGGCAGAAAAGCTGCAGTTCCGTCATGGTGGAGGTCCAGCCCTCAGGGATAAGCCTGGACCTCTGAGGAAGGCTGAGGAGACAGAAACCAACCTGGAAAGACTGCTGTGGGGTCACAAGGTCTCCAAGGTGAGCCTCAAGCTGGGGTGTAAACTATCAACCTAATTTCTTCAGGTTCACGCTGGTTGCCATCCTGGTTGAAGGGTTCCCTCCTCTCACTGTTCCTTCTCAGTGTTCCAGGAGCATAATGGAAGCCCTGGCTGGTTTCACATCTTGTACCAGGCACGGGAAGTAAAATCAGTTTATGAACTGTGTCTTCAGAAAATGCTGTTGGAGTTTTGTTTTTGTTATTTGTTTTTAGTTTTTGTTTCTCTGGCTGTCCTGGAACTTGCTCTGTAGACCAGGCTGGCCTCGAACTCACAGATATTCACCTGCCTCTGCCTCCCTGAGTGCTGGGATTAAAGGTGTGCGCCACCACTGCCCGACTGAACTTTCATTTTATTAGTTTATTTTATAGTGTGCCGCCTCTCTGTGGTGAATGGGATATCAGTGAGAGGCTTTTGTCAGGCCGTGCACTCCCTTCCTCCCCCCACCCACCCCCGAGTTTCTCACGCTGTAGACTCAAGTGTTACAATGACTTCAGACTCGGTCCAATCACCCATCTCATTTAAGATCTGCACCAGCGCTCTGAGACCTGAGCATGCGTGAGAATCATGTGGAGTGTTTGACAAATGAGGTCAGGAGCCCCGCTCTCCTTTCTCACTCCCTTGGTTTTGGAAGGAACCTCGACATCTGCATTTGTACTATTGCTGCTGCCCGGTGTGAGAAGTACTTTTGCAAATCTGTGATTTAAAGAATCAAGTCCTTGTCCTTTGCCCCAGGACACTCACCAGACCCAAGTTTCTGTGCATTTTCACCCATTTACCTTCTGGTGAGAAAGGCGTTGCTCACTCTAGCTAAAAGCTGAATTCTTGCTCAGCCTGAAATACCCCATAGAGCGTTTTTTATTTAGCATGTGAGTCTCACTCCCTGTGTTTACGGACACACGTCTGAGGTTAATTAAGAGACTTCATTTTTCTAACATTACTTTTCCGTCGCCGTGGGACTATGTCACCTGTGTGTTTCAGGTAGCAAGGTTCATGGCTGTTTATCATGTTAAAATGCAGGCGTCTTCGGGATGCGGATCACCTGCCATCTGCGTTCCACCGCTCACCCTCCAACATTTGTGAGTTGTACAGCAGCTACTGCTGACGCAGGCAAACCGCCTCCCGGGGGCACCGCAAGTGCACAGAGCAGAGGGTGGGGTTTCCGTGTTATTTGAGGACTCCAAGAGCTCAGGGTAGTGATAGCAACCCCTCGGTGCGTTCTTTAGGAACTCAGGAGCTTATATTCAGTAAATCTGCACCTCCCAGCAGCTATTGCCAGAGAAGGTATTATTTGTTCTGAGGTGTTTGCCCACCCTATGTTGAGCCCAGTTTCTCAAGGTCCATCTCTACTAGTGAATTAGGACTTACTGCTTCCGAGTGATCAAGGGTCATGAGCCTCCATATGCTAATATCAAAGTTTGACCTTGTGGACATCTCGGGGCTTCAGAATCTTACTGAACAGAAATGAGAAGAGATAATAAGCTATTCTGTATCATTTTCTATTCTCATCAGTTTTTTCTTGTAAAAATCTGACTAATCAAATTATGCAAACTAGTAGAAATAAAATTCATTTGTCTCTTTAAAAAAATAATTTGCTCCCTTAATGCCCACTCGGGTGGGTATCCATTCTTTTGCTGCAACTGTGTCTGTTCCTGATGTCGCTGCCACAATAATGGCACACGAACACCTAGCTTGTGTGCTCCTCAGCTGTCACTCTTGCACACGGCCTTCCCAGAGGGCTTTCTGGTTACACGTGTGCAGTGGCTTCATAGGTACCAACACTGGGGGAAGACATGGCTCATGTGCTTGGCCTAGGATGCTGTGAATGTAGCAGCGTACTTGGATTTCTTCAGATTACTAAGCAAATTAAAAGAGTTAGGGAAAGTCAGTTCAGAATGGAATTAAGGAGGTAGAGAGATGGTTCAGCAGTTAAGAACACTGGCAATTCTTACATAAGACCTGAGTTCATTCTCAGCACCCGTATATAGTGGCTCACAACTATCTATCACTCTAATTCTGGGGACTATGATGCTCTTTTCTGGCCTCTGTACCATATGGTACACAGACATACATGTATACAGAGCATACATACATACACATGAAATGATAATAATAAAAATTTTAAAGTGGAATTAAGTTGGATAATACAGTCTATCAGATTTCAAATCCTCTAAAATTACACTTTCAACTCCAGAATATCAAGCCTTGTGACTTTTTTTTTACTAAACAGTTTCCCATCCTGTGGCTATTTAATTTAGTACTCATTCACACTGATGCTCAAATACTCACAATGATGCTTTCTTTCTTTAGTTTCATATATGACATAATTGTGCTGTCCACAAAAAAAGTCTCAGATTTTCTGTAAAGGAGAGTGATATGGGTGTAATAGGCAGCTACATGTAACACACACACACACACACACACACACACACACACACACGCTATAGAACAACCCAGCATCCAGTCACAAGCACACTGATTGGAAGCTTTCCCAGGCATTCTTTGCCGTGTAGGAAATGCAGCGGTACACTAGGATGGAGTCTGAGATGGACTCAAGGAGAAGAGGTCAGTACAGAAGCCATGTACTAAAGCATGCTTTCAGGAAGGATGCTCCTTGGAGCATGACCTGCTGCAGGCATCCATAGTCTGGGACAGAACTGTGGTGAATGAGACTCTACGTGGTGGAGTGAGGAGGAGCTGGGAGAGCTGGCTCAACTCTAAGAGAGCTTGCTGAACAAACACGAGGACCTGAGCTAACTAACCCAGAGCTCAGGAGGGAAAACTAGCCACTGTGGAGCACACGGGTGATCCCTAGACCTGCTGGTAGACACAGGAGGATCAGCTAGTCTCACCTACTGCTGAGTTCCAGGTCTCGGTGAGAGACGTTTCAAAAAGTAAAATGGAGACCAATTGAGAGAGACTCATGGCATTAATGTACTGTCTTCACATACACACAGATATGCATGTACCACATACACACTTGCACCCACGGGGGAACATATAAGATGCACAAGAAGAGGTCACACTGCTGGTACCCTGTGATCATAACTTTTAAGCAAGGACTATCAAAATGGCCAATAGCATCATACAGCCATACTTGACTTTTTGGTATGAAAAGGATATTCTGCCCTGACAGGGAAATGCGTGAATCACTGGAGTGAGCAGGAGAGTTACAATGCTTAGTTGGCTTTCAAGGAAGTGCCTAAATTACGAGCTCACCCAGACCAAGGAGGGAAGTGCAAAGGTCAGGTGGAGGAATCATGGGAGCAGGGGTGAACTGAAACAATGGAAGGATCAACCTGGCCTTGAGAATAGGATCTGAGAGTCCACATTTCAAAACGGTCTGGCTGTTGGTCACTATAGAGAGGACCATGCTCCCTTAACATGGGATCAGAGAAGGCCACACACGCTCTGGTGTCGGGAGATCCCCCTGCTATGGGGAAGTCATCCACGGACATGGTTTTGTGATCCTAACAGACAGTGATGCTTTTTGTGGTTGCACAAAGACAGCAGAGCTGCCCACCCACCAGGGTCCACCCTTGCCCGGGGTGACCTCCTCCATGGAGAGGGGCATCTGATTGGAAGTGCGTTTTCTTGTTTGCACAGTGGTGACACATGGCTAGGCATGGTGTGTGTGTGTGTGTGTGTGTGTGTGTGTGTGTGTGTGCGTGCGTGCGCGCGCGCGCGCGCGCTTGGCTGGCCACATTTAAGATCTGCTCATTTGCCCTTTGCACTTAATTTCAAAAGAAGTTTTGTTCACAAGCAATGTGTTTCCTAAGTTACTCCAAGACGTACCCTCCAGGCTCAGAACTACACATCTCAGGAAGTAAAATTGAGATTTCAATACTGTTTTCAGACCTTGGGATTTAGATGCAGTCTACTTTTATTGCTATGTTCCTTAGGCTTTAATTGTAGGGACTTTTAGGTTCAGAGTATAATTGAGCAGAGACAGCTGAATGCCTACCTGCTCCCTAGCTCCCCCCCACATTCGCATGGCTGAAACCACTACAAACTTCCTGACTAGATTATTGTATCTCTTGAAAGAGATGAGCTGATGTGAGATTCCACTATCAACTAAAACCCACGAGTTCCATTCGGGCTCACATATGCCCTTTGTTAAAGTGTCCCACAAGTTCTTCTGTGCTGCATCTGTTTGCTCCTTCTCAGCAAGATGTATTTTAGGATAAAACAATAAATAGGAGACAGCTCAGACTCTCTCATAGGCCGAGCCAGTTCCTCTCACCGTGCCCCCTCATGGTTCTGTGGTAAACTCAGAGAGGCATCTTCCAGACTCTGCCAGAGGTCCATGTGTCTCTGATGTATGTCCCTGCAGGGTTTGCCTCAGATGCCATAAACAGCATCTCTCTGGGTTCCTTGGGGAGATGCTGTGCAGCTGCAGAAGGGTGAAGATACCTGAACTCTTCTGGGATAGCCGGGACATGCCATTTCCACTACAGAGACACATTGTGTCTGTTTGCATGGTGGCTGTACCTCATCCTGCTCCCTGCCAGGTGTCACCTCAGTGGCAACCCATAGGTGGCTTGTGGGGGACACAGATGTGACAATTGTCCAGGGTTATCTACTGTTAATATTGTCCATGCTACCTGCAGGAGGAAAGTTGGCTTCTGAAAGCAGCAATCATGGTAGAAACACCTATGGGAACAGGCTCTGCTCCTGACACTGTCTTTGAGGAGGCCCACAGGTCAGGTCAAACACCTATGGGAACAGGCTCTGCTCCTGACACTGTCTTTGAGGAGGCCCACAGGTCAGGTCAAACTTCACAGCAGCATTCCCAACTTGAGTCCTTTGTGTCTTCTGTGGGAATTCACAGGCAAGGACAGAAGCTGAAAAGTGGGGAGGAAAAGAGCCGCTTGGCCCCCAAAATCAATAGGATCATCACTACTTACATCTTTTGTATGTTGGATTCTTTGGTTTGTTTTTCTAAATATCCCATGGGAAGAAAAACAAAAGAAACCTATTCAGATCAGATATGTTGCCAATTCTATGATGAATAAAAGTCTCCCAAGTAAGTTATTTCCTAGGCTAAAAATATAACCCCCAAGGCCTTTGGACATAGCCATTGAGAGCTGCGTGTGTTGGTCAGCAGGAGATAGTCAGCCTACCTTTATCTGCACAGTTACCTCAAGCAGCAGGCTCAGCCATTCCAGTCTTCTGTGCATGACTTACTACTGAGTCTATGCTTAGGCAAGAAGCCAAGGAATGGGAGGTGACAACTGGGCTCTAGGGAGCACCCATAGTGTGTGTTTCCCATACTGTGGGCTCTATGATAAGGTGAGGACACTTCTGTGGATAGGGGTGGTGGGGTCCAAGAAAGAACTGAGGAGATGGAATCTACCTCTCTTGGATTTCTTTTGCATTTCTTTACACACACACACCCAATCGTGTGTGTACCATAGGGCACATATGGAGATCAGAGGACAACTTTCAAGAATCTGCTCTCTCTTTATATCACGGGTCCTTCCAGGAATGGAACTCGGTCCCTCAGAATTGGTGGTAAGTGCTTTTACCCACTAAACCATTTCACCTGCCCAGACTGTCCATAGGAAATCAGCACACTGATTTCAAATCATCTATTGCCTGACTCTTAACTCTGTGAAGTCGGGTCTCATTGAAACAAATGTGAGACACTGTAGCTTCTAAAACAGGGCAAGCATGGGTAACAGCTTATATATGGCTGAAATGGAAGTCCTTGGACTAGGATGTTGTTCAGTTGTCTCAGAAGGGTGAGGACCTGAGTTCAATCACCACAACCCATACTAGAAGGTCAGATATAGTGACATGTGTGTGGTCCCAGGCCTGGGACAAGATGCCTGCATCCCTGGGAATTGATGGCCTACTTGATTGGCTCCGGGCTACATCCCAAAAGCAAGGTGAATAGATCTGAAGTGTGAGTGACAACATCCAGGGCCATCTTCTGAACACACACATGTTGGAGAAGGAGGAGGCTACTTGTTCATCTTGGCCACCCAGAACCAAAATAATCACACAGAAACTGTATTCATTAAATCGCTGCTTGGCCCATTATCTCTAGCTTCTTATTGACTAACTCTTACATCTTAATTTAACCCATTTCTATTAATCTGTATATCACCACGAGGTTGTGGTCTACCAGCAAAGTTTCAGCATGTCTATCTCTGGTGGCAGATCCATGGCATCCCTCTGACTCCACCCTTCTTTCTCCCAGCATTCAGACTAGTCCTCCCCGCCTACCTAAGTTCTGCCCTGTCAACAAGCCAAGGCAGTTTTTTTATTCATTAATGGTAATCACAGCACACAGAGGGGACTCCCATAACACACATACACACATACATGCACATCCTGCATAAATACTCGTATACATATATAGACACACCCACACGCACATACATATTCACATATGTGCACACACACATACTCACATGCATACACATACACAACACATAAACACATGTACATAAACACACACATATATACATACAAACCCTCAGGAAAACAAAAAGGCTCAGAGTCAAAACAGAGGTCTTTATTTTTATTTTATTTATTTAGTTTTTGGACTTTGCAAGGCAAGTTAATGAGTCTAGAAGTGATGACTGATTAAAAATGACCAGAATATTCCTGGGGATCTTACCAGTGCTCGGCTTACAGGAGATGCAGGGGCCTGGCTCACATCCAGGGACTTTCACTAGGTCTCTCTCCCCTCCCAGCCACTCAGCCTTCCCTCCCCTCCCAGTCACTCAGCCTTCCCTCCCCTCCCAGTCACTCAGCCTTCCCTCCCCTTCCAGCCACTCAGCCTCTCCTCCCCTCCCAGCCACTCAGCCTCTCCTCCCCTCCCAGTCACTCAGACTTCCCTCCCCTCCCCATAGCCACTCAGCCCTCCCTCCCCTCCCAGCTACTCAGGCCCTTACCAATCTCTCAGCTTCTCCTCCAAGCCACTTAACCCCTCCCTGTCACTTAGCTTCTCTGACAGCTCTGAGTCCAGCACACACGAAAACCCACTAAGCCTCAAGCTCCAACTATAAACTGAGAATGTTACACTTACTTCTCAGTCCCCCAAAAAGGGTAAAGGCAAAGAACTTAACTTACACACACGTGAAGCTTGTGCTGTGTCCTCTTGATGTCTATCAGCAGCGATGAGGGTCCTCACAGTGGTGCACACCCTCGAGCCAGGAATGCCTTCTACCCATGCCTTTTCAGGTTAGGACTTGTGGTCTGCACCGCCTTTGTGTGGGCTGTGTTAGCTGAGGGATGCGTGATGACATGTCTCACAAAAGATGAGCAGACAGCCTCCTCACACTTCGAGAACCTGGCGTGCTTTTTTTATCACATTATTCTTAAGGGAATGCACTTTGGGATGATGGGGAGGAGAAAGGCACTTGATCCACAGCTTTTCCTTAGATTCCTGCAATTAAAACAAAGCAAAAACAAAAAACAAAAACAAACAAACCAAAAAAATAGAAAACCCTACGTCTGTGGGAAACAAGGCTTCATAAACACAGGAACCGTAATGGGAATCAGAGAACCATATCAAAGTGTTCTGAAAGAAGCAGTGGTTTCAATTCGCGGCTATGCAGATCTTTAACTGGTGCCGCAGTTCATAAAGGAAGGCCAGGCCTGCATGCCGATGACACTTGTGGTGGTTTCAGGAGAAGATGACTGTCAAAATTTAAATATCATCATCTTCTTGGGAGGCTAAAGCAGGGAGATGGTCATGACCTTGGACTAGCCTGAGCTGCATAGTGAGCCCCAGCACTGTCTTAAGAGTTAACACTCTTCGGTCTGAAGTTTCACCTCTCTAAGGCAAGTGTGTGGCAAGCAGCTTCCAGAAGCTCCAGAGAAGCTGCTTCAAGAAATTCTCTCTTTGATTCCCCTCAGAAGGGATGGTTTTCTCACCCTGAACAGAAATGAGAAATCCTGGCACCGTGGGGTAGAAGAGGAGCAACAAGATAATGCCTTATGAAAAGCACCACACATTTAAAAGTTTGTCTCTTTATCCATTACTTTTTGTTGCTGAGATAAAACACCATGACGAAAGCAACCTAAGGAAGTCAGAATGAATCTTGGGTTATGGTTTCAGAGAGGTATAGCAGCTGCAGCAGGAGGCTGGGGCTCACACCTTGAACCTCAAGCGTAAAGCAGGGAGAGCAAACTAGAAATGCTCAGGCCTTTAAAATCTCAGAGTTATCAATGATGTACTTCCTCCAACAAGGCTACATTTCCTAAGCCTCATCTAACAGCACCAAGAATCGGTAACCAAGTACTCAATTCAGTGAGCCTATGGGAGATTATCAATTATCAATTATAAATGAAACCACCAAAGCCTTCTATAGCAATGCGATATAAAGATAACAGAGGAGGCCTATCAAATTCAGTGTAGAGAGACAACTCTCTCTCTCTCTCTCTCTCTCTCTCTCTCTCTCTCTCTCACACACACACACACACACACACAGACACACACAGAGAGAGAGAGAGAGAGAGAGAGAGAGAGAGAGAGAGAGAGAGAGAGAGAGAGAGAGCGCCTCAGGCAATTCCTTGGAAGAAACCTACCACTCTAACTCCTAGCTAACATACAATCTATATAGAAGCATATTGCTGTTGTCAGAAAATTAAAGTCAAATATTCCCTGGAAATGAATGCAGTATAAGAGGGTGTCCAAGTGTCCTGATGACACTTTGACCCTACCAGGTGACTCTCCATTGTCTGCTGTCCAAGAAGAAGCCCAAGGTGGAGGTCAGCTGATACATTTAATTTTAATGTACATTGCTGCTTAATAGAAAGAAATCTTGGGGATGATGCAGCCCTACTGAATCTCTAACACAGTTTGGAGACTGCGTTGGCTTTGTCAATTTGACACAAACCTAGTCGTATCTGGGAAGATGGAATCTTAATTGAGAAAATACTTCCTTAAGATTGATGGTTGATGGGGGAGGTACAACCCACTGTGGGAAGGGCTCATTCTAGGTGGTCCTGGGTTCTATAGGAAAGCAGGCTGAGTAAACCATGGGGAACAAGTCAGTAAGCAGCATCCTCCATGGCCTCTGTGCTACTCCTGCCTTTACTTCCTCTACTGACTTCCCCCAAAAGTGATGGAGTGTTGCCTGGAAGAGTAAGATAAAATATACTCTTTCGTCTGAAGTTGCTTTTGGACATGTTTTTTTAGCACAGCAACAGAAAAGTAACTGAAACAGAAATGGAAACGCAGTAAGTGGCAGTAAGTGGCATCCCCAGGACTCTGCAGAAGAGAAGGCAATGGTTGGGTGTCTGTCTCATTTGGTACATCCCACTTCCCAGAATGTCAGCAGAACATCAAGTGATATGTACTTCCCAACATACAACATAGAAATGAGATCCTCTTTACTGCTGTGTGACTTAACACCTGCAAAGAGCAGGCACTGTGCATTTGTTAACACATTAGCCATGTTGTTGCTTAATATAAATTTAATATGTATTCCAGTTTTAATATATTAACTCTTTTCATGGAAGAGATAATGGAAATTTCTTAATTAAAATGGGAACATTAAAATCCTAATTATCTAAAAAAAATAGATGTAAGAAAGAGCTGTTCTGGACTCAATAAATACACTTCTGAAAATAATATAAATTGATCAATGGGTACTAACGCACAGTAGGGTCCTGAGATAAAAACACCTGAACCAAATGCAACGTAGGGAAGGAGAGGATTTACTCTGCTTAAGACCATAGGTCATGGTCTGTTATTCTGTAAAGTTGAGGCGGGAACTCAGAACTGGGATCCAAAGGCTTACCTGTTTGCTATTCCATGCCATACTACCTCCAACCAAGGAGCTCAAAGACAAGTTCAGCCAAAGGACACTGCTCGCTGGCTCATTTACTACGTCAGACTCTGCTAGCTTTCTTACACAGCTAAGAGCCCTGCACAGGGCTTCCTCCAGTAGACTGGTCCACCTCTGTCAGCTAGCAATCAGAACAACCCCCATAGACACACACAGGTGCTCTAAGCTGCGCCATTCCTTCCTCGAGAATTTCTTATCAGGTGACTCCAGAATGCATCTCGTTGACAGCAAAAGCTAAGAAGGACACATATGAGAGGTAACAGATTTGTTTTTCTGTAGTTTGAATCTCAGAAGGTTAGAAGAAAGGGTTTTGGATGTTTCAGCCTAAATAAGCTATAGATTCTGAGGAACTCTGCTTAGCTTCAAGAGTCTATGCATATCTCTGCAGTAACATCACATGATGCCACATAAATGTGTGTAATTTTGGTGCTTTTGTTTATCATTGATAAGATATTTAGTTTTAAATAAAGAAATAGAAAACGTAGAATTACTATTCTTCAAAGTCTACTTATTACAGATAAAATAACACTGACATAGAGAGATTGGTATGTTTATAAAGTGATAAAGGAACACAGCCAAGGGTTAGTCTAAATCTTGAATATTAGTCAAAATATTTTGTGTGTATATCTATATATAGATATACACACATGTTCATATGCATGCATATACAGAGGTCAAAGTGAACATCTTGGGTTATCCTCTATTGTTTTCCACCCCATGTTTTGAGCCAGGGCCCCTCATTGAAGCCAGAGCTCACTGATTGACTGGACTGACTTGCTAGCCACCTCCAGGAATGCTCCCTTCCTCACACCCTCATGCCAGGGTTATAAGTGGGTGCTTCCATGTCTGACCTTTTGGGGATGTTGCATGGAGGGCCCACTTGTTCATCCTGGCAGCCCAGCTAACTTAACCCTGAAATAACCACACAAAAACTGTATTAATTAAAACACTGTTTGGCCCATTAATTCTAACTTCTTATTGGCTAACTCTTACATCTTTTTGTGTGTGTGTGTGTGTGTAGAACATAAAAATTTAATAGTAAACACCTGATACCAAAATCATGTATCTGTAAAAATTTAATACAATAAAATTGCATCTCTGGTGGAGGAAGATGAGAAAAGCTAAAGTAATAAGTTTCCACATAAATTTGGGGACTATTGTGCTTTCTGAGATAGTCTTATTTTTTATTGATTTTATTAAGCTCTACAATTTTTTCTGCTCCTCTCACTGACTCTCCACTCTCCCTTTCAATTCTCCCCCAAGGTTCTTATGATAGTCTTATTTTTAATATTTTTTTCAGTCTTCTTTTTTTTAAAATTATTTATTTATTAAAGATTTCTTTCTTTTCCCCGCCACCACCTCCCATTTCCCTTTCCCTCCCCCAATCAAGTCCCCCTCCCTCGTCAGCCCAAAGAGCGATCAGGGTTCCCTGCCCTGTAATTTAACCCATTTCTATTAATGGCTTATCTCCACGTGGCAGTAGCTTGCTGGGTAAAATTCCCAGCATCTGTATCTGGCAGTTCCATGGTGTCTCTCTCTCTCTCCTTGCCCTTCTTTCTCCCAGCATTCAGCTTAGTCTTCCCTGCCTTCCTAAGTTCTGTCCTATCTGGCCAAGGCAGTTTCTTTATTCATTAATGGTAATTACAGCACACTGAGGGTACTCTCACATCATGGGGGTACTGGGGATCGAAATCCAGGTCCCCATGTCTGCCCAGTGAGCACTTTGGCACCCACTCCCCAGCACTGTGGTGGCATCTTTCCAAAAGGAAAATCATGGATCTTTGATAGACAGATGCATGAAAATGTAAAGTGTGAAAGAAACAGCAAATTATATATCAGCTTTTACTATCAGGGGGTATTTAAACATTACTTTAGAGGCACTTCAAATGCATTGGATAGCAATAACTATAGATTGCGCTATGGATTGATAAAAACATAAAATGTGGTCTATTTATACTCACCTACCCTTTCAAGCCAAGACCTTTCTATGTTTTCCTAAAACCAACCCTTGTTTGAAGTACATAATTAATTAATTTACTCAACTCCTAAAAATCTTTATAGTTCCCATTTAATCCCTATTTGCACTTAAACAAAGTCCATATCTAAAGTCTACAGAATCATTTACACTGCCTCGCTTTCAGTCTTCCCAGGGTTGGTTCAACGTCAGTGAGACAACCAACAGTACTGCCAGGGTTCTGCCCATGCGCTCCTCTGAGCAGCTTTCTGGCTCCCACACATTGGCACAGAATGGAAGACAAAATGTTCTCAAGTCTGTGGCTTTTCATCGTGATTTCCACCAAATTGAAGTTGCACACCCTGGGCGTTTGCCACAGACCCACCATGCTCAGCTCAGGGCTGTTTCCATATACCTGGAGCTCACACTGACCCTGATCCTGAGTCAGCTGTCACTCAGCTAACCTCCAGGGAAGGAGACCGGCCTTTGGGCCTTTCCCCATCCCTGCTGTCTTTTGTCTGTTTTTGTTTGTTTGTTTTTGAGACAGGATGTCATTCATAGCCTGGGCTGCCTATATGCTGGTGGCACAGAGTGACCTCCAGTGCACAGACCTCCTACATCAGCCGACTAAGGTTACAGGCATGCAAGACCACATCAGGCTCTTTCTCGTTGTTTTTAAGATCCACACCTCGTCTTTTGTTCCACACACTGTCAACACCATTTAACAGGCACAGTTTTCTTTGTATTTCCCCTCATCTGCTTTCTAAAATCATGGAAACACAATCAACCCTCCTTTTCATCTCAGGGTAACTAGTGTTTTTGTTTACTAAAGGCAAAATTGGGGGGGGGGATGAAAAGTGATGTCTGAAAATTTTCATAAAACTGAATTTACTTCTTCTCATTCCATGGAAGGAGGAATTGAACCCAGGCTCTTTTACATACTTGACAAGTTTTTACCACCGGCCCCATTAGTAACTATACTAAGAATAATAAGAACTGTTTTTTAACATGAATTCAGAAATGGAATTTTAATTTTAGAAAGTTGAAATTAACTTTATTGTTGTACATCATCAAAAAATCACTAAAGATAATTGGCTAAATGATAGTGTGGGAGAAACATGGCATTTGAGCTGAGGTTTGTGTTTGAAGCCTCGCCTTCCTCTTTAGCTGAAGAGCTGGAGTCGCTCTGTTCCCTCACCTGCTGGTTGCAGCTCAGAAAGACAGCAGTGACACCCCTGGCAGGTGGTGACTACCCAGCATTCTTGACCTCTCGGGAAATATAATTCCAGTCAACAGCTCAAGAAAAGACTCCACTGCTCCAAATTACGAGGCCATGTAAGACCTTCCCTGTAAAGTATCCACTGAGTTCAAGGTGCCCTGAAATGCCTTGGCAGAATCTCTTATTTCACTCCCTACTCAAACTAGATCAGAATAAACTCATATCCCAACAGCAGTATAAATAAATAAATAAACAATAAATAAATAAAAATTTCAAAACCTTTAAAAAGCTACATAAGCTTTGAAAATCTCTCTCTGTCTCTCACGCACTCTCTCCCTCTCTCATAATTGCCATTAGCCACAATCTCACTAATCTGTGAATTAGAGTGTAGCAGTTACATTTTGAGGTTTTATTTATGATCTATAATTTTCCCATAATGCCATGTCCACCTCCTCACCTGCTTGCCTACCCTGTGGTGTTTGATGAAGTAGGAAAGGCAAGAGAAAGGCGCACTCAGTTCTGTGACTATTATTTGAAAGTAACAAACCAGCTCCATGGCAACTCCCACAGGTGACAAACGACTTTTAAAAAAAATTATAATCGTGATATACTTGGGAATTAACCTGTTTAAATTTTCAATTGTGAGTTTATTATTGTTGCTGATTCGGAGGCATCAAGTTGGCCTCCTCCCTGAGGGGTAGCTTTTACAATATAGGAAGATGCTGCTTAAGCTACCATAAACAAGGAAACAACCAGAAGTGGTACCCGGCAGTGATGCTTACAAACAACAAAAAATAATAAATAAATAAATAAATAACCAATGGCCAGCATGGCAGGATACCCCCAAAGGTGCATCAGTGATACTCAGAACTTGGCTGTAATCTACAGTTAGTTAAATGGACTTAAGTCCTGCTCAAGAAGAGAGGACCCATACCTGGTACTAAAAACCTAGCCTTTCCATTCCTGGTGAGGCAATGAATCTTAGAAGAGAGCATGTGGGGCCTGTGGTTCAGGGGGCCCCTCTCCTTCCAGTTGGTGAACGTAGGGCCTGTGGCTTAGGTGGTCACTCTTTCTCCTGGTGCAGGCAGGTCCATTCCTCTAGTGGATTATGTTAAGGCTCTGGGGTTTCTTTCCAGGGCCAGTCTGAGCCAAGGCTCTGGTGGTTACAGATGTGGTGGGAAATGGTAACAGGTGTGTGGAGGCTGCTTGGGGTCTCTGGTACTTGGTAGGTGGGGTTGGGGGAATGGGATGTTCCTCCCAGGAACCAAGACACTTAACTCCCCAGGAGCAGCCTCTGGCTAATACCCAAAGACACACATTCACACCACAGGGACATTTGCTCAACTATGTTTATAGCAGCATTATTCATAATAGCCAGAACCTGGAAACAACCTAGATGCCCCTCAACTGAAGAATGGATAAAGAAAATATTGTACATTTCCACAATGGAGTACTACGCGGCAATAAAACCAATGATGTCTTGAATTTTGCATGCAAATGAATGGAAATAGAAAAAAACATCCTGAGTGAGGTAACCCAGACCAAGACAGACAAACATGCTGTGTACTCAGTGGCTATTAGACATAAAGCAAAGGGTAACAAGCCACGATCCTAGAGAAACTAGGTAACAAGGAGAACCCTAAGAGAGACATACATGGATCCCCTGGGAAGGGGAAACAGATACGTCCTCTTAAGAAAATAATGAGTTCGGGGGAGAAGGGAGTGTAGAAGTGGAGGGGGTGGGGAGAAGGATAGAGAGGAAGAGAACATGAAGGAAAGGGAAAGGACAGTGAGGGAGAAAAAAGAAAGAGATATCGTGATTGAGAGAGCCATCGGGGCTAATGAGAAACATGGCACTAGGAAAACTCCCAGGAATGCACAAGGACGACCCCCAGCTAAGACTCTAAGCGACAGTGGAGAGGATGCCTAAACTGACAAGCGACAGTGGAGAGGATGCCTAAACTGACCTTCCTCTGTAATCAGATTGATGACTACCTTAATTGTCATCATAGAACCTTCAGCCAGCAACTGATGGAAGCAGATACAGAGATTTACAGCAAAGCACTGGGCCATACTACCAGAGACCAGCCCAAGAGAGGGAGGAGCAATAATATGAGCATAGGGGTCAAGACCATGATGGGGATACCCACAGAAACAGCTGACCTGAGCTAGAGCTCACTGACTCTAGACTCATACGGGGAGGGGGGGAGGGAACCTGCATAGGACCAAACTAGGTCCACCAAATGTGGGATACAGTTGTGAGGCTTGGGCAGTCTGTGAGGCCACTGGCAGTGGGACCAGGATTTATCCCTAATGCTTGAACTGGCATCTTGGAGTGCTTTCTTTTTGGAGGGAAACCTTGCCCACCCTAGATAGAGGTCAAGGGTGTTGATCTTGCCAAGTGAAGTGTCAGACTTTGTTGACTCCCCATGGGAAGCCTTACCTTTTCTGAGGAGTGGATGGGGGTGTGGTGGAGGGAGGGAAGAGTGGGGTGGGAGGAAGTAAGGGAGTGGGAACAGGTATAACTATGTAAAATGAAAAAGAATTGTATCTAAAAATGCTTAATTAAAAAAAGAAAAAATTAAAAGTGCCTCCCACTGCCAACTTCCCAAATTAGTCTAATTCCTAATTGTATTCTAAATACTTGTATTTATATCCACTGATACATGCAGCTCTCTCCTTGTCAAGAAACTTCTTTTTTGTAGCAAATAGAGACTTGTAGCAAATAAAGACTTTGTAGCAAATAGAAAGTCTCAACTAGTCAAAATACAGAGAACAAAACTTGTAGCAAATAGAACAACTTGTAACAAATAGAGACTTGTAACAAATAGAGACTTTGTAGCAAACAGAAAGTCTCAACTTGTCAAAATGCAGAGAACAACTGTGTAGTTCCCAGTCGCAAGGAAAACATTTACAACACAGTTCCTGCATTTAAGCTCAACGTAAAGGAGGGAGCAAGCAGAAAAATTGTGACAGCCAGGTGACCAGGAAGTCTGCTGTAAGATTGAGTCTTCCACCTTCACCGATGACTCCTGGACAACAGAACTGCTTAAACAAGACCTGCACAGTGGCAACAATAAATGTGCTAACTTGGAAGGGGGAACTCTCACCAGGACCCACCACTAGGTTAAAAGCTACAAGCAACTAATTGATGTGGTATTCCCCTCTCTACACTATGAATATGTTTTATTACCATCAGTTAATAAAAAAGCTGCTTTGGCCTATGGTACGGCAGAATATAACCAGGCTAGAATAGATATATATAGAGAGAGTAGGCAGAGTCAGGGGGATGTCATGTAGCTGTCAAAGGAGAAAAATGCCACCACCGCCAGAACCTTACTGGTAGGCCACAGTCTTGTGGTAATACAGAGATTAATATAAATGGGTTAATTTAAGATATGAGTCAGTTCATAGGAATTCTGAGCTAATAGGCCTAAAAGTGTTGCAATTAATATAGTTTCCGTGTGATTTTTTGGGTCTGGGTGGCCAGGAAACACACAAGCAGTCTCCAGTTACAACTAATGACTGTTGAGAGAGAGACTTAGTCTTGTTCGGTGTCCTAGCCAGGGTTCCTATTGCTGTGATGAAACATCATGATCAAAAGCAAGTTGGGGAGGAAAGGGTTTGTTTGACATTCACTTAGTCTACATCACAGTTCATCACTGAAGAAAGTCAGGACAGGAAATGAAGCAGGGCAGGAACCTGGAGACAGGAGCTGATGCAGAGACCACACAGGGGAGCTGCTTATTAACTTTCTCCCCATGGCTTGCTCAGCCTGCTTTCTTAGGGAACCCAGGATCACCAGCTCAGGGATGGCACCACCTGCTATGGGCTGAGCCCTCCCCAGTCAATCACTAATTAAGAAAATGACTTACAGCTTGCTCTTCTAGAGATATTTTCTCAGTAGAGGCGCCATTCTTCCAGATGACCCTAGCTCATATCAAGTTGATCTAAAAGTAGCCTGCACATTATCTCTCCCTGCATATGTGAAAATGCCTCTGCTTATTTCCTTATTTGTAAAATTTACATAACTGTTCCTGTCAATCTCATAAGCCTCCAGTGAGAATTTAAGACAGTTTATAAAAACTTTGTAAATTATCTTGCCAAGTCGAAAAGAGATGCATTCCTGTCATTATTTTCTCTTAAGGCAATAAAAGGTTAAATTGAATGCAGAATCATTTTGTTGAAACAATTTGATATGCTAATGTGATGCATCGGGTCATCATTTTTATGACATTATTTATGTGCATGTTGGTTTTTCCAATTTTCTCTCAGAACAAAGTGTGTTCTGCTGAACTTCATAGAGGATGGCAGCCTGACACACTGGCTGTCTGTTCTTTACAGTTCACTGCAACCCTCAAACAAGGAAGTCAGCAAAGATGCCACAAATAGACCCGTGTGTGTTACTTTCTAGTGGATTGGCCTAATGGAAGAAATGAGTCAGCCCCAAGAATAAGATAATATGCTGTAAAATACACACTCCAGGAAATCAGTTTCTGAGCCAGGCATTTAATACAGATAAATGGTACCATGAGATTGTTATCAACTTAAACCCCCGTGTTCTATGAATTCTCTGATAAAATAGCCACCTTCCAGCCTGGCAGAAAGGACTAATAAATATGGTATGTTCATGTTACTATTATTTTAGGTGCCATCAGAGACTAGGTATTGAAATAGTATCTTGATTCACTTAATCTCTCTGAATGAGTAAGTTATAAACCATTTTTATTAGTCATCGTTATCTGGGTGATTCACATGTATTTCATAGTCTAGGGAAATTTGAGACCTTGAATGTCATGTTTCTAACTGGAGAACAATTTTTTGTTTAATAATCTTATCTCTGACCTAGGAAGTAATTAGCCTCATTTTAATGCTCTCTTGAATATTCACGTTAGTCTAATTAGTGGCCAGTCAAGCTTCACTGTGGCTTTCAAATGACTTCTCACAGATTATGGGAGTTTTGGTGTGTAGAGAATGTTCAAGTACATGTGGAGACATGAGTATCCCTGGGTGGATACACGTGTGTGTCCATAGAGTTCAGAGAACACTGTGTGTGCACTGTCCTCTTCTGGAGACAGGGTCACTGGCCTAGAAGGTGCCAAGTAGTCAAGACTGGCTTGTCAGTGAACATGTGGTGTCTTCTCTCTCTTCCTCCCACACTTGGGTGGCAGCTGTGCGCCACTATGCCTTTGTTTTTTTTAAAACAGGTGCTAGGGATTCAACTTAGGTCCTCATTCTTGCAACGCAAGTATGTTTACCCACTGAACCACTTCCCAGATTGGGCATTTTTGTTTCTTTGGAGTGAAGTTATCAATAACCTTAATGGGAGCACTCTAAAGTTAATGATGCTAACGTGGTCATGTCTGCTGTTCAGCACAAAATTCAAAGACCAAGAAGGAAGAATGACACTTTCCATCAGTTACAGCAACATCAGGAACAACAATAAATACTAACCTTTTCTCTGGAGCCAAGGGAGAATGAACACACACACACACAAACACACACACACACACACACACACACACACACACACAGAGAGAGAGAGAGAGAGAGAGAGAGAGAGAGAGAGAGAGAGAGAGAGAGAATCATCCTACAATTAGAGGTTCTTTTTAAACCTGCTTTTTTAATGTATCATTTTTTAAGTTTAGCAAGACGGTTTCATATTTTCCTATTTTTTTTTCTGGAAGAAAGAGAGTTCTTTAGTGATGTCACCTGACACCAAGGCAGGACCCAATCCCAAGATCAGCTGCACAACACAAACTGGACTTGATGCAGAAATGAAAAACAGAGGAATCTTATGGTTGTACGGGAAGGATGGGAGGTGGTAAAGGAAGACCTTTATAAATGAAGATGTGGATAACAACATACACTAAACATGAAACCCTGTTTATTTTTATAGCATAAACAATGAATTAATTTTTAAGTATAATTAAATCAAATATTAAAAGCAGCAAGCACAGCTATGACTGATCAACAGGAATAGGAACTGGTTAAACTTGTGATTCAGAGGTTGAGATGACAAGGTTATATTCACAGAAATTTGGGATAGCCTTCAAGCCAAGAGGGGACTGAAAATTCATAGTGAGAGACCTTCAGAAGGAGGGAATATTCCACCCCTTCACCTGGTCATCTGGCCTTTAAACCTCACCAGTTCTTTGTGACCATTTAAGTGGCATATGCTGTATTACGGTTCGTATTGTCAATTTAGCAGAATCTATAGTAACCCACAAGAGTGAATATAAAGAGCTTCTAGATTAGGTTAATAGAGATGGGAAAGGCCCATCCTCAAGGTGGGCAGCAGCATCTCATGGACTGGGTCCTGAGCTGAACAAAAAGGGGAAAGGGACTCACCACCAGGGAACCAGCATCTACTTTTCTCTGCTCCCTGAGAGTGGATGCAGCATGACCTTACGTGCCCCTCTGCCACCATGATGAGCTGATTCCACAAACTGTGAGCTGAAATTAACCCACCTCCCTTGAGTCACTTCCTGTCACGGCCATAAACAACTAATACATATGGCATACGTATTATACTAATACATAATAATACTAATACATACGTCAGAATACTTGATGACCTGAAAAATCCACAACATGGGAAGTTCAGAATCACGAATAGGAGTATTAATGCACCATGTAATTTTAAATAAAAGTGACTGTAACTTAGATAAATAACATAAGGTAGCTTTGTTCAAACAGGCATTATTTCTAATTGGTATTATTTAATTATATATAAGGTTTGGTGCTTAGATGGAAAAGATTATTTTTGTCCTTTAGTCTTATTTTAGACATATTCCACAAGTATGCTTTGCTTCTGAAATCTTACAGCTCTCCTACAGATATCTTTGAAACATGCCATTAGACCCCACATAATGGACTGCAGTTTCTGTCATACTTTGTTCTGTTTAGCATGGAGATGTCATGTCAAGTCTGACCTCAAGTATCCCTAAAGTGAGCATCTATCACAAACGCCTTTGGGATTTTTATGCTGCAGACATTATACACTTCCCAAAGGTTTTCTTAGAGCATCAACAACTCACATAGGATGACAGCAAATAATAACCAAAGAATCACAAATATTGTCCTCCACGATGGTTAGATTTTTATTTCTGTTTTCTATTTTCACTGACCACCCAGCATGGTAAAGGTGATCCATGGCCTTAGGGAGAGGATGCAGGGGTCAGCTGAAGAAACTCTGGTAAAACAGACCCTCAGTCAGTGTCCAAACTGAGGCACAAGTTTAGGAGAGGCTGCCTTTAAGATATGGGAAACCACACAGACTCTACCCAGGAAGGCATTTTTAAATTGGGTGTTGGAAGCTCCCAGTGTTACAGAAGTTCGAATGGAACGTGTTCTCATCATCTTTACACACACACACACACACACACACACACACACACGCACACACGCAATGCTTAGGCAGAGCTCATATTTAAAGGCATGCCTCAAATGAGTAAAAACTGAACAAGTGTAGAGGTAGATATAAAAGAATACAGAATTTAAAAATTTCTGATTATTAAAATCATGATAATTTTACTAATGTTTAAAAATCAGATTAATAACATGAAAGGTAAACACACCATATGTAACCGTTCACCACAGAGGAAGGCTATGCTCTGTGCTATTGTTTAAAATTAATACTGATGTGTATATGTGTGTGTTGGGGTGGTATGTGCACATGAGAAAAATGGCCACAGAATCAAGAAGAGGCCATCGAATCCCTTAGAGAGCTGGAGTTACAGTTGATTGTGATTTGCCTGACATGGGTGCAGGAGCTGAGCTCAGGTCCTCTGTGGAGGCAGTGAGTGGTCTTAACTATCTCATCTCTCTGGTCCCTATGCTATTGTTTAGTAAATAATAACAACTTAAAGTGCAGTTTTCATTTTTAAAGATATCCGGTAGAAAGAGGTTTCTGAGCCCACTTCTCAGTATAAGACCCAGAGAAGTGAAATCACGGGTGAGGGACTTCCAATCATTGACTGAGTGGTTGCTCTAACCTTTAATTAACAAGAACGTGGCTATGACCCTACTTGCTAAACTTGGACGTGTTTGTCTGACTCCCTTACTCAACTTAGGACCTTAAGGGGCAGCTGTGTGTATGCAATTAAGAACCTTTAACAATCAAAACAGGGAAAAATAAACATAAAACTTTTGTGACACAAACCTGCTTAAAACTATGAGCAATCACTGAAAGTGTAAACAAGCTAAATGTCAGCGAAAATACAAATGGTTTGACTTCAGTTGAGAACCAGGGGCAGCAAGCAAGAGACAAATGCTGAAATCTAGAAAGGTTGAAATTAAGGAGATGGAGGAGGAGCTGTGGGTGCAAAATGTGTCGCTTACAAGAAATTTGATTTAAATGTTACAGACGCAGACAGATTGAAAGTTTGGAAATAAAAACAAATAGATCAGAGAATGATAATGAAGATAAAGCGGGGGGGGGGGGGGAGCTATACTCGCTTCAGCAAAGTGGATATGGGACGTGGAAAAGGTCCAGGTATGAGGAGATGTAGTAGCATTTCACTTGTATTTTAATAAATAAAACTTGCCTGAGGATCAGAAAAGTAAAACAGCCACACTGGCCAGCCTTATAGACCAGGCAGTGGTAACACACACCTTTAAACACCTTTAATCACACTAGTTGCCATAGAAACTGGGTGGTGCATGCCTTTAATCCCAGCTCTAGAGAGTATTATAAAGTGGGAGGAAATAACTCTCAGGCTCAGTCTCATTCTGAGATTCCTGGCAGCAGGATCGCCATTTTTGAACTGAGGTCGAGGTAAGAGCCAGTGGCTGGCTGCTTTGCTTTTCTGACCTTTAGGTTGAACCCCAATTTCTCTCCCTGAGTTTTTATTAATTGTGCCTCAAGGAGGAGCCTCATTTACTGACACAGAATCACCTCATCACCAGCCCATAGCCAGGAAACAGCAAAGCAAAGGAGGGAAGTTAGAATTGAGGGCAAAGTTGCCCAGGGCTCTATGCAATCCATAATTCAGCATTGATTAGTGATCAAAGGATCTGGACTTCATTAGCTCCATGTAAATGTGGCTGAATTAAAGAGAACTCACAAATAATTAGAAAGGTGTTATTTTCCCAAGCTTCCAAGGAGCATTCCCAAGAAATGGGAATTTCTACTGCGTGGGCTCATAAAGCACCCATTAACAAACCCAGAGACAATTGAAAAATCACAGAAGTAAAGTCGAAATCAACATCAGAAAGAACATAGAAACGTCTCCCAGTGGGTGGTCTCTAAGGGAAGACCACAGGCCTAAGCATATCAGGGCAACACAAATTGAACTCCAGAGAGGGGCGGGTATATGGGCAAGGTGAGTCAAAGTCACTAAAGGGAGACCCACAGAGATAGCTGACCAGAGCTAGTGGGAGCCCACAGACTCTAGACCAACAGCTGGGCAGCCTGCATGGGACCGAACTAGGCTTTCTGAATGTGAATTATGGTTGTGTGGCTTAGTCTGCATGTGGGGCTCCTGGGAGTGGGACCAGGATGGATCCCTGGTGCATGGACTGACTTTTTGGAGCCCATTTCCTAGGGTGGGGTGCCTTGCTCAGCCTTGATGCAGGTGGGAGCAACTTGGTCCTGCCTCAACTTGATGGACCAGGCTTTGTTGATCCCCCAAGGCAGGCCTTACCCTTTCTGAGGAGTGGATGTGGGGTGGGATGGGGGGAAGGATGGTGGAAGGAGGAGAGGAGAGGAGGGAGAACTGTGGTTGGTATGTAAAATGAATAAAAATTATAACAACAACAATAACAAAAAGGAACAACAAATTGAACTTGTGAGGTTTTTTTAAAGGACAAGACACTGGGAGGGAAGAGAAGGCCATGTTGGATCTGGGAAGGCTTCAGAGAGGTGCTGAATATGATTAAAATACACTTGTATGAAACTTTCAATTAATAAAAGTATAATTTAAAAATATTATTGACGATTGATAGCAGAAATGCATAAAACCAAAAGCTTGTTTTTGAAAATAAGTCAATAAAACTGACAAAATTCGACTCAGGTGAAAGCAAAATGAAGAAAAATATGAAGTTAGTAAGGTCAAAAACGAAAGGAAGATGGCTGCTCTGTCTCCACAATTTCCCCATAAACATCAAAAGAACAATAATATAACTGAACACAAATTGGATAACGGGAATGAAATGGACCTAGAAAGATTTATTCAAGAAATCATATCTATAAATTTTAAGATCAGATGATGTCTCATTATTGGATTCTAGCAAGTGAAAAAGAAATCATGTCAATTTTCCAGTCCCTCTTCTAATCCCTGAAGTGGAGGAAATACTTCCCTGTTCATCCCAAAACCCCAAGACCTCAAAACAAGAAAAAAAAAGTACCACCAGAAAGGAAGAATGCAAGTGGATACTTATGCTCAGCAGCAAACACCAAACCCTGGAGTAACATCGACAAAGCAACCCAGCACTGCCTAAAAGGAATCTCACACAACGATCTGAGGTGAGCTAACCCAAGTGGGATAAAAGCTCCAAAATCAAATTGTATAAACATCCCATGTACAAGCTAAATAACACACTACAGCTATTCACGGCATACATCAGCTGACGTGGAAGAGGGAAAGATCCTGGGATAGGTGACAAAATGCACATAGCACACAGAGCTACAAGCATGCACAGAGAAATCTTGTCCACTTACATTGAGAACGGGTAAAAATGTCTTATCTCCCAACCCTGCATAGCATCAAGCTGAAGTCTGCATAATGTATTACAACATGAAAGGTAATGAAAAGGTCCCCAAATGGAGAAGGAAGAGAGTAACTCTCCATCAATACAATAACTCTATGTCAACAGTCCCAAGGAATCAATGAAATCTCATGTAACTTACTAGTAAATAGCAAAAAGGCAGAATATAAACAATGTATAAATGTGTTGTGTGTATTTAACAGCAATGAGTAATTGAAACTGGAAATTGAAATTAAACACTTGTCTTAGCACAAAAATGGAAATACTTAATCTCCTACAAAGTGGATAAAGGATTTGTATGAGGTAATCTATAAACCTGATTGATGAGATCAAATAATATCTAAGTAAATGAGGAACACTCCATGTGTGTTGAGTTGGAAGAAGAGACATAATTAGAATTTATCATTCTTCTTGAGTTTCTATTTAGATCCCAGAAAGACAATTTGCGCATGTCAACAAAACTATTTTTAAAAATATACAGACCTGAAGAATGTGAGATGGCTCAACATGTATGTTTCCTGCCAAGTCTGAAAACCCGAGTCCAATCCTTAGAACCCAGAGTCTGGAAAGAGCTATTACCCACTATCAATTCTGTGACATCCACAGAGGCTTTGTCATGCATATCTGTGAACACACATTTACACGCACCTGCACACACATACATCCACATGATTATGTGTGCACACATATAGCTTTTTCTAATTTAGATTTATGTTTTATATATGAGTGTTTTGCTTCTTTACATGGTTGTGTACCACAGAGCAGTAGTGAGCCCTCCACATAAATAAATTCAAAGTCTACTACTGTCATAGTACCACATGCCTTTAGTCCCAGCCCTGAGAAGAAAGAGGCAGGAGGATTATCTACATTCGAGGTCAGTTTAGTGTGTATAGCAAGTTGCAGCTAGCCTGGGCTACACTACATAGTCTGACTATGTCAAGCAAAAATAATTTCATGAAGAGTCAAAAGACTTAGGAATGCAATGTTGAAGAAAGAAAATATAAGATTCATACAACCCAGCTTCAGTCACTTTAAAGCTACAGTGCTCAGCGGCTGTGGTGTTGGCAAAATGAACATAACCAAATCTGTGCAAGGGAAATCAGCACACGCAGATAGGTTGTGGGATTAGGGAGGAGACCATGGGACAGGAAAAAGATGCCTGGGGACCATAAGTACAAAGAGGGTAATAGGACACATGTGATATGACATCAAGACAGGGCTACTGCAGAGGACAAGGACTAACAGGGTGAATAGGAGTGAGAAGAAGTGTGGGAGAAAGAGGAGCAGGGGAAGGGACATGGAGGGAGGACAACGGAGGAGGAGGGGGAAGAAGAACCCACAACAGCAAAGTATGAATGACCAGGCCACAATGAAACTCCTTACTCCGTGTGCCGATTTTAAAAACTAAGAGAAAGCAAGCAAACAAAATTAGTCCACACAAATACAGTTCATCTACACTTGACAACAGAGCAATGGTCCCTCAGTGAGACCTGGTGTCTCTTAAACAGGCAGCTCTAGAGCCATCAAATATCCATATACTAAATTAAAGGATCCAGATAGACTCACCAAGTTTCACAACCTTTGATCAAAACAGATTATGAGCTCAGGGGGCTGGCGAATTGCTTGATGGTTAGGATGTGCACTATGATAGCGGTAGACTGGACTTCAATTCCCAGCATCCATAGCAACTGCCTCAGAACGGACAGTAACCCCAGGGAATATAACACCTCTGGCCTTCACAGGCACTGATATTCTTGTGTGTGTGTGTGTGTGCATGCGCACACACAGAGAGATCACACTTAAAAATAAAGTAAATCTGTAAAAAGTAATAGAGCTAAATAGATCCAAATCCTCAACCATATTCTCAAACATGAAGTTTTATTAGACACGGGATGATGAGATTTAAGGGGCATGAAAATTACCAAACACACAGCGGCACAGAGACACTTCACAGATATAGAGCATAAAAAGCAACTTATAAAACATGCATCTTATGATTCGACTTTTTACATTATTATTCTATAGAGGGTAATTCTAGATGATAGAATTACTGGAAATCCAAAGCAAATATCCTTCCCTAGCACTGCCCACACAACCGGCTCTGAAGCATGGAACAGCACCCTAAGGAAAGGCTACCTGCTGCATGGGACAGTGGGTGCCCTTTCAGGGTCTGGGGGATGATGAGAGCCAGGTTAGGTGACAAGGATGTGTCACTTATGGTTATACCAATACTCACTTTGTAGTAGGAATTATACATCACATTTGCTTATGCCCTGCTTCTATGTATGGTACAGTTTACAAGGGAGAATTTAAATAGAATAACAAAAGCTAAAGCAAGGCACAGCTGCCAGGGTATGTAAAGGAACTTTAAGAGAAGTCTAAACACTTGACCTGTTAGGAATGATGAGCTATACATCCTGGCTAACGCCACATGCAACAGAACATGAGATGTGCAGCTTAAATTTCAGTAAAACTGCAGCCTTATGAAACAATAAGTGACAATGTCAGACAGATTGAGATCCATCAAACAGATAGCAAGAAAGTGATTAGAATGGTGTCTGTCTCAGAGAGTGAGCTGAAGGATGGCTGTCTGTCAGAAATGGCTATCTCCACCTCCTGCCACTCTCCCAAAGATACCCCTGGTGATGCTGTTTCCCTGACTACTCGGCATCTCAAATAAAAGCATTCCTAAGTCCATGTTAGTTGGCTTCATATGCTTTGAGAACCAGGCTGAATGCCTTCCTTGGAATCTCAATACATATGCATATGGTGGATGGAAAGGTTGTGTTTAAAGTAAGTAACTGAGAAGCCAGGCAGTGGTGGTGCATGTATTTAATCCCAGCACTCAGGAGGCAGAGACAGGCCGATCTCTGGAAGCTTGAGAGACCTGCCTTGTCTACAAGAGCTAGTTCCAGGAGAGCTAGGGCTGTGACACAGAGAAGCAAGGGCTGTGATACAAAAAAACCCTGTCTCAAAAGACCAAAATAAAAAAGCCATGGAGTATGATCATGAGCATAGAAATGAATTATGAAGGAGGTTGAACACATTGAAACCCTATTAAAAAACCTTCACCCTTCATACTGACCCTCTTACACCACGCAGCTTGGAGCAAACACAAGTTTTGGCTGCTATATCTGGGCCAAAGGCATACGCTTGGAGACCATAACCAGGAGGGAAGTGAGAAGGTCAGAACCCCCAAGAGCCTCCAAGAGCCCCCAATGCCACCATGCAGCCTTTATTGACCTCCAGGACTTCCATGTGTATCCCTGTTATCTCAATTCTCCAACATAGTGAGAAAAACGTAGCCACTAAAGTATCACTGTGAATGACAGAATGCCTCAGTGCAGGTCTTTTGATGCCACAACTTACTCCAGCTCCATCAGAGATTTTCGTTCTAAGCTTTAGTCACCCTGGCACAATATTTGACCACAGCGTCCATGATTGAGCACATGGGACATGTGTCATACCAGGTCTACCCATGATCTTTAATCCGAAGGAGATGTGGAAGGGAGTTAGCAGTGTTATATTGCCCATAGCCAAGGTACTGGGGCCCATTAACACCTGTGTACACAACTATGTGGTCTTCTCAGGGCTTCTCAGAAAGTTCTGCATGTTGAGCACATATGTTGTACTGAAATATACATCCATATTCTGGTTTCATTTAATTTTTGCTGCTGAAGTTAAACCATAACAAAAGACAACTTAGGGGAAAACAGTTCATTTTAGCTTCTGGGTTACAGAACAGAATCAAGGGAACGGCCTCAAGCAAGGACTTGAGGCAGAGACAACAGGGAACACTGCTTGCTGGCTTGCTCACAGACTTATTCGCAGCTAGCTTTCTGAAACAGCCCAGGACCACCTGCCCAGGGAATGGTGCTGTCTACAGTGGGTTGGACCCTTTTATGTTGGTTATCAATCAAGATAGTCCCCCGTAGATATGACCACAGGTTAATATGATCTAGTTGTTTGCTCAGTGGAGGTTCTTGGATGACTACAGACTGTGTCAGGTTGAGAGTTAAAGCCAACTCTAACATTCCACCCCTTGTCAATATGACATGCAAACACATTACTTTAAACTATGACCTTTGAACATTTCTTGTCCTGAAGATTTAATGTCAATGTTCTAACAACAAAAAAAATAATGTACTTGTATTTGTTTGTAAAAAAAAAAAAAGAAAAAAACTGGTCATGAAATTTACAAGAAGATGGATAAAACAAAAATATGTTATATTATATATAAGAATAACTGGACTCGGAGAGACAAATGTCCCATGTTCTCACTCACAGTGGAACCTAGCATAAAGTCTTTAAATTTGTATGTTTAAATTGAAGTACCTGCAGAAGTAACTAGAAAGAAGCCATTGATGAAGAAGACAAAAAGGTATTAAGAAGGATGGATAGTAGAACACACTGATTTGGAGAGGAAAGTGGGAGGCGTAGTAGAACAGAAGGTATGGAGGGAGAATGGCAATGGGAGGCAGGTTTAAATGGGGAAGGAAGATGGAAGGGTAGGAAGCAGGCAAAGAGGAATAACTAATACTAAGAGTGTTTGAAAGTTCCATATAGAAAGCATTATTTTACAGGTTTCACATTCTATGAGAAAGTGTGTCTAACTGGAGTTACCCTACACAGGTGATAGCAGTCATCCCAGAAGATATAGGTTGTTAATGAAGAGCCCCAAGCCTAGTGTAGGATGGTTTCCTCAAGGTATTGGTCAGTGTTGTCAAAGAGACTCCCAAAACAATGCTGGCTGCTGTGATGGCTCTTGGTTGTCCACCAGAACTTGATGATATGACCCACATGCTGAAGGCACCATATACCTGAGTCATAAGACAAAGATAAATGAAACTGGAAGTGATCAGGAAGCTTCCTCCCTGGTGGCTAGCTTAGAGAGCAAAGTCATCAAGGCCTGTGATCGACACTAAGACCTGTTTGGCAAGATAGGACCATGAAGGTAATAGTGGCATGAATGCTATAAGAGTAACCAACCTTCTGCTCCTGATTTGACCTTGAGATTTCAGTCTGGTGCTCCAATGTGGGTCTCTGTCTCCTTTCATCGCCTGATGAAGGTTAATATTCAGGAGGATGCCTATATGTTTTTCTTTGGGTTCTCCTTATTTAGCTTCTCTAGGATCACTAATTATAGGCTCAATGTCCTTTGTTTATGGCTAGAAATTAAATATGAGTGAGTAAATCTCATGTTCCTCTTTTTGGGTCTGGCTTACCTCACTCAGGATAGTGTTTTCTATTTCCATCCATTTGCATGCAAAATTCAAGAAGTCCTTGATTTTACTGCTGAGTAGCACTCTAATATGTATATATTCCATACTTTCTTCATCCATTCTTCCATTGAAGGACATCTAGGTTGTTTTCAGGTTCTGGCTATCACAAACAATGCTGCTATGAACATAGTAGAGCATATACTTTTGTTGTATGATAGGGCCTCTCTTGGGTATATTCCCAAGAGTGGTATTGCTGGGTCTAGGGGTAGGTCGATCCCGAATTTCCTGAGAAACTGCCACACTGCTTTCCAAAGTGGTTGCACAAGTTTGCATTCCCACCAGCAATGGATGAGTGTACAAATCAGGAGCAAAAGGAGAGAGAGCATGAGCAAAGAACTCAGGACCACGAGAGGTGCACTCACACACTGAGACAATGGGGATGTTCTATTGGGAACTCACCAAGGCCAGCTGGCCTGGATCTGAAAAAGCCTGGGATAAAACCGGACTCGCTGAACATAGCCGACAATGAGTACTACTGAGAACTCAAGAACAATGGCAATGGGTTTTTGATCCTACTGCACATACTGGCTTTGTGGGAGCCTAGGCAGTTTGGATGCTCACCTTACTAGACCTGGATGGAGATGGGTGGTCCTTGGGCTTCCCACAGGGCAGGGAACCCTGACTGTTCTTTGGGCTGACGAGGGAGGGGGAGTTGATTGGGGGAGGGGGAGGGAAATGGGAGGCGGTGGCGGGGAAGAGACAGAAATTTTTAATAAATAAATAAATTTAAAAAAAAGAGTAACCAACCACTATAAGATTTAATTTTCATTCAGCAGGAAAAAACCCATGGCTGGCAAAGTCTCCCCAAAAATTCATGGCTGAGATGCTCATAGGACCCAGGGTTTAAACTACTACTTTTATTTTTCAAAATGGACATAGTAACAAAATCCTCTCTAAATTCATATCACTGTACACATACATTAGTTTCCCTTTCAGAGCTCACCAGAGAAGTTCCTTTGTGCAATAGATGGTGGTTACCATAGAAACACAATGACTCAAAGTACAGAGAATAGGTATCTTTAGGATGTTCAGCCACAAACAGGACATCTATATCACACCCCCTTCCCATAGTGAAAGAGTTGACAGGGAGTGTGTCAGAGTGAGAGGGTGAGCAGGGCCAGAGAGAAAATGTCTTTTATGGATGTGACAGGATTTCTCACCATATGAACTCACACGGTTGACTGCACAAGACCTATAAAAGATCAAACCAGACTCTGTTCCAGCATGGAATAAGTATGTATGTATATTCAGGACCCCCATCTCTAACTTAGTAGATATTGATGGCTACTTGGGGAATAAAGGTCAGTTTTCTTTAAGGATATAGCTACTGGTAGGCCAATAATTATTCAGTGGATTGGCTCATAGCCACGAGTATATGGGCAATATAAATTGGGCTCCAAATTACTAAAAAGAGAGAACACAGAGTTGGGAGGGTGTGTGGAAGTAGGCACGAATCTCAGAGGGTTTAGAGGGAGAACTAGGAATGAATATAATAAAATAAATATTATTCATATGCAAAATTCTAAAAGAATTAATGAATTATATTCAATTTTAAAAGCAAATTTTAAAAAGCATACTATAACTTTGAAAGTTCCGCAGTTTTTAAGACTCCCAACATTTAGAAGTCTGAGGTCTCCTTAAAATTCCTTAATCGGATGTTGGCTCATTGGTTTGGGGTTATGATTCTTACTTTTATTGTGAAAAATTCTAAAATCTCTTGACCCATGTGTTCCTATAGAATACAATACAAAGAAAGTACTTGATTAGTATAAAAAGGAGGAACCAGAGAAAGGAACAATTAGATTAAACCAAGACTCAAGACAAAATAGTAAAAAAAAAATCCTGTAGTTTACTATCTGACATCTGGAACTCGTTCATAATCTTCTGGGTTCCAAAGGCTTGGATAGCCCAACAACTCTTGCTCTGCTAGCTTTAGTACACACAGCTTGTCTTGTAGGTTTAGACAAGGTCCAGTTCACACCTGCCACTGTCCTTGACAGGCACCCCTCAGTTCTAGTGTCTCTAATGTCTTGTTGTCTCCATTTCATGGATTTCTTCCATCTTGCCGAGGGTTTTGGATGCAAGAGAGGACACTGACATTACAGTGAGAACCCAACTAAGTCTATTTGCTAAAAACTCCTTCAGAACTCATGGCATGTATGTTATCCTTAAGAGTCCCAGGACTCCAGGAGCAAGTTGCTATTCAAGTTGTTTCAAGTGTTTGACTCCACCCTCTGGACAAGGAGATCCTATGATGGCTCCAGCTTGTCAGTATCTTCAGGGTCAGCTTCCTTTTTCCTCCACATCAAATATGAAAGATGGGTTCCTCTGCCTCCAGTGAGAAAATATGTCTGCTTTCCATGTCCACAGGGGCATTGTAAACACCACTGCTGTGAGCTATGACGTTTATCTGTGATGTTTGTCTCTCTCATTCTTGCAGCTCCTTCTATTTGTTGATGTTTCTCGTCTTTGCCATGGTTTCCCTCCTTTGTCACCAAACTTCCTTCAGTCTCCTTTCTACTTATATAAGCCATGTCACACGCTCTTGAACTCATAGAATCTTGAATTTTGTGAGCTCTGACTAGTTTCACACGAACCCATCCTCCTATTAGTGAAGAGACTTAGACCCAGAACATGTGACTTTCTCAGGGAGACTCATATACTAGGCAGAGGGATTAGAGCAGAAGACTCTTTCCTTTTGCATGAATGCTTATTCTATGGAAATGCTTTCTCATGTTTCCCTTAACTTCATTTTAATTTTAACGCGGTAACTCTTGACTTTGTCATCTTGACCTATTCCAAATTTAATGAACATATTGAGATACAAATTCCTGTTTCCGCATTTTCCTATGGATCATTTCCCCCTTTCTAGCTTTCCTTTCTTTCACCTACTTATCCATGTACCACAGGGAATCAGATATCAAACCACATGGAACTCTTGGCCTGGGGGACTGAGTATACTTCTCATTTCATTTCCCTTACATCCATAGGGAAGGTTTGCCTTATTCTAGGTAGTTCTAATACCATCCCACCATAATGGGAAAGGATGATGGATATGAAGAGAGATGATAGAACTTTGTGACCTGAACTGGTTTGAGGATCCCAAGGAGGACTGGGACACACCCTCTTGAGTTAGAAGGCAGAGATGAGAGGGAGGGCAGGACTTAAATGGAGCTGCGGGGATCTGAAGCTAGCTTGGGAGGGTACCCATATCTACTATCATGAGTTAATAATTAATTCTGAAGGCAATGGGTACTCCTGACAAGATTTAGCAGCAGAGTGATGTGTCGAGACTTGCACTGGTATCCTGCACCTTTGGTCGGAAGAATGAGCTCTGGCCAATGAAGAAGGCTGAAGCTGAGGCCCTGAGAATGCCAGACATTTCTGTGTCTGCAAGGAAGCCTGTGAGACCTCCACATCATGATGGAATCAGAAGCTACATGTTGGAGCTGGATACAGGAAGACATAGAGGATGGAGGGCCAACTAGGTGTCTCGGCTCCCACAGCCCTCACTGGCCTGTCCATCATCAGGGAAGGAAGAGCAAAAGGAATCTCTTCACTCTAGTGTGCTGGGTGTTTTCAACCTCAGAAACGGGGTTACCAGATGTAATTAGCAAAATGCCATAAGATTTTTATGACTATAGCTCTGTAGTACTGCTTGTAATCAGGGATGGTGATACCTCCGGCAGTTCTTTTATTGTATAGGATTATTTTCAATATCCTGGGTTTTTTGTTGTTGTTGTTGTTTCTCTATATGAAAGTGAATATTGTTTTTTCAATGTCTGTGGGGAACTATGTTGGAATTCTGATGGGGGATTGCATTGAATCTGTAAATAGATTTTGATAGGATGGCCATTTTTACTATGTTAATCCTGCCGATCCATGAGCGCGGGAGATCTTTTGCATATCTGATATCGTCTTCAATTTTCTTCTTCAAAGATTTGAAATTTTTATTATACAGGACGTTCACTTGCTGGGTTAGAGTTTTCCCAATGTATCTCATATTATTTGTGGCTATTGTGAAAATTGGTTTTCCCAATTTCTTTCTCAGCTCCTTTGTCACTTGTATATAGGAGAGCTGCTGCTGATTTTTTAGTTAATCTTGTATCCAGCCACTTTGCTGAAGGTATTTATCAACTGTAGGTATTCCCTGTAGAATTTTTGAGGTTACTTATGCCCACTATCATATTACTTATGCATATATGTCACTTATGTATAGTATCATATTATCTTCCGATAGCCATACTTTGACTTTTTTCCTTTTCAATTAGTATCACCTTGATCTCCATTAGTTGTCTAGCAAGAGAACAGTAAGGAGAGAGCAGACAGCCTTGTCTTGCTCATGATTTTAGTGGAATTGCTGTGAGTTTCTCCATTTAATTTGATGTTGTGTCTAGGACTGTTGTAAATTGCCCTTGCTGTGTTTACCTGTCTCCTTGTACCCTGACCTCTCTAAGATTTTTATCTTAGAAGATAACAGATTTTCATCAATTTATCTCCAAGAAATACAAATTTCTTGAAAATATTTATCAATTCATGCCTTTGAAATATAAGATTATTCTCCTATGAAGAAATGAGATAAAAGTCAACGACATAACCCAACATTGTCTCATTTATACAAAGTCTTTATTTGATACTTTAAGAATCAATTTTTAACTTGGTTAAATTTATATCTTCCTGCAAGGAAGAAGCACTATATGCAAAAGTTTTAATTAATCAGTACTAATTGATTTATTTGAAGTGTTTACAGTGGTGTTTACTTTTTAAACAGTAGTGTGCAATGCCAGGATCTTGTAAGAAAAGATAATACATGTCTAACTTTGCACATGACATAATTTATACATAGTAAGATTATTGTTCAGATGAGTGGTTGTACTGATGAATGACAGATTCATGATTAATGGATGATGAATGATGGATTGAAGGATGATGGATCGATGTGTAAATTGATGATGGACAGATGAATGGGTATAAGAAGAGTTGGATAGATTAATGGATAGATGGATATGTAGATTGATTAAGAGTAGGCTGTGGAACTGATAGGCACATAGGTGGTCAGATATGTATAGAAGTATAGGTAGCTCGATGGATGAGGCTAGTTGGATGAATGGGTAGATGGATAGGTAGAGGGGTTGTTGAGTAAATGATTAGATGGGTAGGTGAGTAAATGGAGAGATGGATAGACTGGTGGGTGAGTAGATTGATTGGTGGCTGTAAAGATACTAGGAAGTAGCTGTGTTCATAGCAGTTACAATGTTTCCATCACCTTTCACCATACTTTGTCTACATCTGTGCACTGTAAACCATTCAAATACCTTGCTAATTGAAAAATTAATATATCACATCAACAAGATGGTATGAGTGAGTTTAAAGAGTTGACAGTAGAACCCCTCTAAACTGAAAGTTGCTAATATATATATATATATAACTTTTTAAAATTTATTTATTTATTTATTAAATATTTCTGTTCCCCCCCCCCGCCACCGCCTCCCATTTCCCTTCCCCTCCCCCAATCATCTCCCGCTCTCTTGTCAGCCCAAAGAGCAGTCCGGGTTCCCTGCCCTAAGGGGAGTCCAAGGACCTCCCACTTCCTTCCAGGTCTAGTAAAGTGAACATCCAAACAGCCTAGGCTCCCACAAAGCCAGCACATGCAGTAGGATCAAAACCCATTGCCATTGTTCTTGACTTCTCAGCAGTCCTCATTGTCCGCTATGTTCAGCAAGTCCGGTTTTATCCCATGCTTTTTCAGACCCAGGCCAGCTGGCCTTGGTGAGTTCCCAATAGAACAACCCCATTGTCTCAGTGTGTGGGTGCACCCCTCGAGGTCCTGAGTTCCTTGCTCATGCTCTCTCTCCTTCTGCTCCTGATTTGAACCTTGGGATTTCAGTCCGGTGTTCCAATGTGGGACTCTGTCTCTGTCTCCTTTCATCGCCTGATGAAGGTTAATATCCAGGAGGATGCCTATATGTTTTTGTTTGGATTCACCTTCTTATTTAGCTTCTCTAGGATCACGAATTATAGGCTCAATGTCCTTTATTTATGGCTAGAAACCAAATATGACTGAGAACATTCCATGTTCCTGAGTATCCTCACTCAGGATAGTGTTTTCTATTTCCATCCATTTGTATGCAAAATTCAAGAAGTCCTTGATTTTTCCTGCTGAGTAATACTCTAATATGTATATATTCCATACTTTCTTCATCCATTCTTCCATTGAAGGACATCTAGGTTGTTTCCAGGTTCTGGCTATCACAAACAAAGCTGCTATGAACATAGTAGAGCATATACTTTTGTTGTATGATAGGGCCTCTCTTGGGTATATTCCCAAGAGTGGTATTGCTGGGTCCAGGGGTAGGTTGATCCCAAATTTCCTGAGAAACCTCCACATTGCTTTCCAAAGTGGTTGCACAAGTTTGCATTCCCACCAGCAATGGGTGAGTGTACCCCTTTCTCCACAACCTCTCCAACAAAGGCTATCATTGGTGTTTTTGATTTTAGCCATTCTGACAGGTGTAAGATGGTATGGTATCTTAAAGTTGTTTTTTTTTTTTTTTTTGGTTTTTCGAGACAGGGTTTCTCTGTGGTTTTTGGCGCCTGTCCTGGAACTAGCTCTGGTCTCGAACTCACAGAGATCTGCCTGCCTCTGCCTCCCGAGTGCTGGGATTACAGGTGTGCATCACCACCGCCCGGCTCTTAAAGTTGTCTTGATTTGCATTTCCCTGATCGCTAAGGAAGTTGAGCATGACCTTAAGTGTCTTTTGGCCATTTGCAGTGTAGTTTCTTGAGTTCTTTATATATTTTGGAGATGAGACCTTTGTCAGTTGCGGGGTTGGTGAAGATCTTCTCCCAGTCAGTGGGTTGCCTTTTTGTCTTAGTGACAGTGTCCTTTGCTTTACAGAAGCTTCTCAGTCTCAGGAGGTCCCATTTATTCAAAGATGCCCTTAATGTCTATGCTGCTGGGGTTATACATAGGAAGTGGTCTCCTGTGCCCATGTGTTGTAGAGTACTTCCCACTTTCTCTTCTATCAGGTTCAGTGTGTTCAGACTGATATTGAGGTCTTTAATCCATTTGGACTTGAGTTTTGTGCATGGTGATAGATATGGATCAATTTTCATTCTTCTACAGACTGATATCCAGTTTTGCCAGCACAATTTGTTGAAGATGCTCTCTTTTTTTCTATTGTATACTTTTAGCTCCTTTATTGAAAATCAGGTGTTCATAGGTTTGTGGGTTATCAAAAAACCCAGGATAGCCAAAACAATCCTATACAATAAAGGATCGTCTAGAGGCATTACCATCCCTGACTTCAAACTCTATTACAGAGCTACAGTATTGAAAACAGCTTGGTATTGGCATAAAAACAGAGAAGTCGACCAATGGAATAGAATAGAAGACCCGGACTATATATGTAACTTTTATAATATAAATATTACTGATTTATAAACATAAACTTTTGGAAAGTAGAGTTACTGAGTACTGGAAAGAGTTTAAAAAATACTTAGTTTATATTTGAACGAAAACTGAAGATAGGTGCTAGGTCCATAGTCCTTTTAGGCATCAAATGCTTGTGTCTCTCAAAATTCCTATGTTGAAAGCAGCTTCAGTTGCAATAAAGACAAGAGGTGGAGGCTTCCAGCCACTGGGTCAAAGGACACTTTCTGGATGAGGTCAGAGCTCTTAAAAGGACACCGCAGGGTGCCGTCTTATCCCTGTCTATGAGAAAGTTGAACTTCATCAGAAACACAGCTGGCTGACCCCTTAGCAGCAATTATAGGCCTTTTGAATTAAGATTGTGGGCAGCAAAGATCCCCTGACTACAAACTGCCCACGTACGGGTGTCTGTCAGACAGGCCACAGCTACCACCCACACAGACACATCCCTGGTCAGCTCACTTCGTCTTCCTTAATTCTCTGTTCAAACATGTTCCAATTCTTCATAAAATACTCCCAGGTTACTCACGTGTAACCACATAGCTCGAGCTTCACCGTTCTCTCCATGAGGGAGGCCAGATGATAGCTATTCTCAGCCCCCAACAGCAGAGAAGACAAGAGACTTCAGGACCCGCCAGGGCCACGTTCAATGTGGAAACCCAAAGTTAATTGCAGGAAAACAAGTGCGCGTGAGCTTGGGCTAACCTCTCCATCTACACTCTAGTCCATTCCTCCCTGAGGTAAGCAAGACATATCACCCTTACAATGTCTTAGTGAATCACCACCTCATGTGGTAAGTGTGAAATGTTTTAGAAATACCGATATACTGTGAGGATTCAGCACCATGTGATGTCACACCCAAGAAGAGGCACAGAAGCTCAGACGACCACCAAGCACATACTGTTGACTACACCTACTTCGCTCGTGTCTCCCCTTCTTGCAGAGGACAGGCCGTGAAGGCCCATTTCTCCGCAGGTTTTACCAAGCAGGCTCCTGCATGTGACATAACGCGGATTAATAAGGTGCTGTCTAGAAAACCCATTGCAGTGCTATTTGGTGTCAAAGTAGTAATTAAATACAGCAGAAAAGCAAATCCAGTCTCCTGATGTTAATCTCATTATCGCCCTCTCAGAGAGACTTGCCAAAAAGTTAACAGGCGTTAAAGCTCTGCCGCTCATCCAATCAGAATATTAAATTAATCAGCGTGTCCCTGACATGAATACTGTTAGCAGAGCTGATCTTAGCCTCGTTAGTTCAAAAGGGATGCACGGAGGCTTTGTGAAATGGGTGATTTTTTTTTCACTATCTAATATGCCGTGTCTTTTTCAGAGAACGGCTGCGCACCTGCGCTCCCGTCCCTTACCTGGCTGTGTCACTCAACAACACCTGACATGGCCTCATGCCAGCTAGAGGTACAACCTCCACATAAAGCAGTACGTGTCGGCATTCAGGAGATATCCCTCTTTGGGCAGCTTCACCAATGCAGTCTTTGACAGCAACAAAGAGCCGTTCCCTTGGTCACCTATAGTGCTGATGACGACAGCCAGCACAGTCACGCTGCCTTGTCTACTTGCTAAGGAAACACGGTGAACTCCTAGGGAGAAAAAGCCTGAAAGGAACACACAATGCTGTATCATGTGGGTACAGCTCCCCTGGGATAGGTGACAGGGACCTTGATCTTGTCAGCAGTTAGCAAACCTGGAAGATAACACACACACTTCCTGCTCAGTCCCCACTTTTATATTTTGGAATGTCTGTGTTTATCCAGTGTTGGGAAGAATTAAACCATTCAGAAGTGTATGGAGCCACGGAACCCCAAAGTCAATTGATAAATATTTCCTCCTGAATGCCTTATCACAGCAGCCTGATGCCTGACTGCCCACAGACCAATACTTGAGGATAACCGCTTTATCAGGTAACCAGTGCTTCGTTTTGGAACGAAAGGCTCCAAACAACAACAAAAACCAGACCACGGATTCTCTGAATCTGCTGTTTGTTAGTCAAATGTGCATATTTTCTCGTCATTGTAAGACCGAGAGAGGGAGGGCCTCTCTGGGTGACAGACAGACAGCAGCGTGTCATGAATATGGATGTGCCTCTGAGAAAGTAAATTAGGAGGGGCCAGCCACTCTGGTGAGCCACCTCAGATGTCAGCAAGTCGGCATGACAGTGAGGGTCTGTGCTGCATGAACGTGGATGGCAGAGCCTAGCTCATCTCTTCTCTGGATTATTTTAAGCACCACAAGCCACTCAGATAATTCATCATTAAAATCACCAACTCCGGCATTTGGGGTCGGAGCGAGCTGTACATTATCGCTAATCACCACTCGAAACCAACTCCCGCTGTTACATCTGGGAAGGCAGGAGGCAGGGAGTGAGTTTGACACCACCCAGGCATGCCAGCCTGGGCCCTATTCAGAGGACCACAAGAGGATAGGCTGGCTTCTTCCCTTGTTTTCCATTGCTGGACTTCATCTCACCTGCTCACGGGAGTTTTTAAGACACATGCTCATTCGCAAACGAGACAAGTGAATTAGCTGAGTCTAAACCAACCAACCTGATCTGTGCTGATGAATGGCTTGAGAATACTAGCAGTGCTTGTACCTAGCTGTGCTTGGTCAGTGTGACTTTACCAAGTGTGCTTGGTCAGTATGATGATTGCTTAGCTCTCTGTTTGGCCAAGGAGGCTCTGGGTTTAGGACCATCTGGATAGTTTGCATTCATAACAACTGGCAGAATTTGAAATGGCTGCCTAATGCAAGGCATCCTCACATTGGCTTTCCAGAGCAACTCAACATCCTGTCTTGTTCACAGCACACACTTTCTGCCACCGACTTTCTACTTATCTGTCATCAGCTGCTGTCTGGCTGTGACCGGAAGCTACCTGTTCCATGTTCTCACGCCCAGCCCCAATCCTGGCATATCATAACAAACAATAAATCTTAGTCCTCTCAATTGAGAAAAATATGAATTATTCAAAGTGAACACCCAGTGTTTGTCTAAAAATAGTGTGAAGAAAGAGACTAGAAGCTTGCTTAGACTTTGAGTTCTAAACTCATTGAACGACAGCCCCAAGTTGTCGTTGGTAGCTAATGCTTCCTCATCTTCCACATCTCTGAGACTCTTTTCGTCTGCAGCATACAGATATTAATAATTGCCCCAGAAGCTGAAAGAGATATTAATAGTAAATGGTGGCACAGAGATGGACTCCTCTGAAGTCATTAATGCGAAGTAGGATGCTAGCTATAGAGAAAGCAGTGAAGCTGAAATGACGATTTTAGATCAGTCTTTAGGACACTGTTTAATAGGACCCAGGGAATATACAAGATGGCAGAGTCAACCATAACCACCGAGGGTCCAGCGTCATATTAGATAATGAGTTTCTCCAGCCAAGGCGGGGATATCAATCAGGGTAGAAAATGCCGATGTCATATTTGGGAACAGGCAATATAGGATGCACCTTACAGAAGGTACCCAGGAGGCCATTCCTATTAGCCAGGGCCTGCTGCTTACTTAGTTTACTGACTTAAAAGCAATGCTCATCTCATCCATAAACACCTTTTTCTATAAACACCCAGAATGATATCTGGGTACCCGAGGGCACTGAGCAGCTGACATATACAATTAGCAATCACAGAGACTCAGTGCATTTGCCTCCTTGCGATTGTTGTCTGCTCTTGGTGTCTCTGACATCTCTTTTATTCCATTTGCACAGAGCCTGAGTAAGCTTTCTGCGACTCAACCTGCCACATCTCACTGAACACCATGAGCCTCTTCCCATGGCAGGATTCGGGGTGCTACAATGCAGGCTCCAATGGACGTGTTCCCCAACTCCATCCTCTACATTCTCAGCCTCTCTTGAGTACCTCTCCACAGAGGCATGGCCTGCTGCGGCCCTCCGCCTGCTCCCTCCCTAGGCTGTGCTGATTACTGACTTGAGAGTTGCTTGGGCACAGGAACTATTTCCTGCCTGGGGTAGTTTCAGCCTTGTGGAAAAGGCAGATGAAGCGGTAGATACCCAGGGCAGATGAGACCCAAGATCAAACTCAGGACTTGGAAAGGTGCTCTGCCAGACCACAGGCAGGACACTCAGCCTAGTGTGGATTCAAAGGACCCTAGGCTTCCGGGCTATAATGAAATATGACCTTCTGTTATGTGGCTGGCATCGGTGGTTCTAAAATACCTGAATTCTGAGGACTTGTTCGAGTTTCTGTCTCTTCGCTTATATTCAGATCTTCTCAGGAGAGCACCAAACTCTCCAGAGCAGGTTCCATGCCCAGAAATAGCTAACTAACACAAAATAAACTCCATGCTTTATTTGCAGTGGAGGTATTATTGGTCTTTCATTTTGATTTTTGTTTTAACTTTTTTTTTAAGGGGGGAGAGAACTAGAAGTTACGTGTGTAGAAGAGGTGGGGTGGATCTGGGAGGAGTTGGGGGGGAAGACATGATCAAAATAAATTGTATAAAGGCGTTTAAATAAAAAAAGAAAAAGAAAACAATCAGGGTAGTAATTGTATCAGTCTCAGAGGCAGGTTCACAGAACAGAGGCATTGATTATGCAAGCGTCAGAGACAGCTGTCATTAGCAGCAGCAGCAGCAGCAGCAGAGTAGCAGAGGTGCCTCAGCTTCTGTCTCTCCTGTTGCCACCTCTCCCAGCCCCAGCAGGCTTGCTTGTGCATGCGTGAGCACCATCAACTCCACAGTCTCAGACCTCCCTGTGTGTGGACACCCAACCTTCCGTGTCCCCTCTTCCTTCACTAATCGTATATGCACCTTGACACGTCTGTGGACGAGGCTGCCTCCACCCGGGCCTCTGTGTGCACATTCCATGTCTGTTCTGATTAGTCAGCTCTGGCCCACCTGCTGCAAAGCTCTCCTGGTCCATGGTGTCGACCCGGTACTATGTATCTTGTGAGTGTCTGTTACCTCAGTTAGCTCTTGCTCAGCTCCAGGCAGATCCAGACTGCAGCCCACCGGCCTGCACAAACATGACTGTGAATGTAGCCTCGTAATGCAAACTCATAAACCCACCTTAAAACATTAGCTTCTTTGTGTTTTCTAAAATTTATAATTTGATTATGCAGTTCCTGAATGTGAACTGTGTAGATGACTACATAACATTATGTTGCAATATCAAAATGTTGGAATCCCTTGGAACGCATAATGATACGACCCTCCTAGAGAAAATATGACATAAACACATATTTTCACTCACATATATTCTTTCTATTTAATGTGAAATTTCCTTAACTATGAAGATGCCTCTACATTACAGCGCAGATTAGCACTTAAATTAAGCATCCTGAATCTTGTAGGACACTCAAAGCTTAGAATACACCTTTCTGTGAACAGTGACCAGCTAGAGGTCTCCTGTCCCAAGAGGCTCCTGGCTGCTTAATTTCACACTGCTAAATACTGACGTCGTTACTCCATTTTTTTCTCAAATAACTTAATCTTTTTAGCCACATTGTTCTGCTTTTTCAAAGGTTTGTTCTTCAATTTAGCTTCTCAATTTATGAAGGGAATGGTCAGTGTTTAATTGGATGCAGAGGTATTTTCTCTTTCTTCTCTTTTCAAAATGTGATATACTTCATGTTGAAGCAGCAAATCACACTGAAGCTATTAGGGGCTAAATTACCCAAATGCTTTTCAAATACAGAGAGACTTTTATCTTGTTAGCTGACTCCATAGTGACAGCCAGGATCTTAGCCTCCTCTGATTGCATCCAGGGAACTCGTGCCTGCCTCTGCATACACAGCAGAAGAGAATTAGGAAGCCCTATGGGCTATTTCACAACTCCAGTATACAAGAAGACAGAAAGGGTAGGTCTACCATGTAAGTCGGCCATATGAATTTGCTGAGTCAGTCAAATCCTATGTATTATGACGAAACCTTTCCATTGGCCCGAAGGAGAACTGTGAGAGCATGTTAGAGAAGTAATCTGCTTTATCTCAGACCCTGAGTGGAAGAATTCATTGTGTGAAGAGCAACCAGAGCACACAGCGCCTTTTCCTTCCCCAAATTTGTTCTGTCACCTTCACTCCCTGAGGGTCCTCACATGGGTTCCAGCTGCCTAGGATGTCCCAGCTTAGCTTTCCTTAGCAAATCCTATCTACCCCGATGGCACACCAGGCATCCTTTGTCCAGCTACCCCTCACTCCTGCTACAGTTACCTCTGAATCTCCTCAAGTCCACTCAAAATGCCTAGGGCTTTCTAACAATGGAATGGACCCCAGAAATTATAAACGAATTCAGAGGCACCTAGAGGAGAATGTCTGACAATTCAAGCCCCATCGCTGGAGGGAGGCAATATCTCACTTTATGTACTCCACCAGAAAGGAAGCTTCTTCAAGTCATGCTGGACAGAGGGTCCCCAAAGTCCAGAACTAAAGTTTGGAGCCTTACAGGACATTGCGGGGAGGCAGCTCAGCCCAGCCTAATGGGTTCTAGTAGAATGTGGCCTTCCAAAGTGTGCAAAGTTCTCCAGCCTCCTGACTAAGGCAGAGCAGACCTGCTGGTGCTATGTATACCCAGCGACCTCGCGTCACAGGGAAGACGCTGGAGACCTCAGGACTCTTCTGTAGCTCAGCCCTCTGGTCTTTAGTCACAGCTCCCATGGGACTCTAATGACTGTTCTGCACTCATGTTGCTGACTGAAAAGAAGACTCAGAGCAAGTCAAAAGCGGGCCTTCTCGTGTAGCGCAGAGAGGGCCTCTGTTGGCTCACAGATGTCCTACTCACGCTAAATTAAAAGTGCGAGCCTAGCAAGCTTTAAAAAGTCTGCCTTGATTGGGTCTTAAACATAGACAGGGAGCAAATTTTGTGGCTGTTCACATCTTCAGATGGTATTTAAATCCAGCATGTCCGGAAATGGAAATGCCAGCAGCTGTCTAGCATGTGGGCTAGCTACATGTTCGACTTCCCCAGTAACATGTTTCCCCTGGGGTACTTGTGCACAGAGATCTGTGAAGATTAAAGGCTCTAGGAATTCTGAGCAGAGAACTCAGGAGTCCACCCCATTTATCTGAAACATTGATCAGCTACATTTGTTTCTGTCCTTTTACTGTTAGATTTGTCAAGCATCTCACTCCCAGCCCCCGCTCCCATCTCCTACTGTAAGAATGTTTCTCTTAGAGAAAGTAGTTTGGGGAAACTTCAATGATGAAAGAGGAATACAAAATTGCCAGCACTCCTTGCCCTTTGCTGTGTCCTTTGAGTAACTACATGAAATACCAATCTCTTTAAACGCACATCTTCTTTGGCCTAGCTGTCTCCTAGGACAGAGAAGCAACAACAGCTTTAGGTTGTCAGTTCACTCTGGGCCCAACATGCTGGAAAGGATAGCTCATCTTCCAATGCCACTTGCTAAAGATGCAGTTAGCAATTACATCAAAACACAAAACCCATCGTCAGAACCGATGGAGTAAAACTGCTAAAACTCCCCTGACCATTAGTAAGTGGGTGTCATGTGTTTCTAGAAGGGAGAGAATGTGAATTCTAATTCTTAGTTCCTAAGCCCCCGTAAGAACTGGTGATTTAGCCATTTCCAACCAGTTTGGGCTCAGAACTTCCTCCGTCTGCTAAGGGGTTCAGTCAGAACTACAGAGTGGCTCTCTGGATGTGTTTCAAAGCCCTGTAGATACTATAGCTTCCTACCCCACTGGAGGTCAGTTCCCGAGGACAGACTAAGCCCAGCTTTATGAATTCACCCAGAAGACACATTGATTCTCTGTTTACTGGAGAACACTCTACCAGTTTCCAGACTTCTATCAACAAGGAGGTCTGTCTGGCCAACACCTGAGGAGCAAAACCCTCAAGGCAACTTCTGAGCCTCTTGTCCCAGTCTCTCTTCTCCTCAGGTCTCTCCCATTGTAACTCAGATATTTGCAAGGCTTAAACTAAGTAGAGGTTCTGTTCTTACTTGGAGCCAGAGATAACATTCTCTCTTATCTGAGAAACAGGAGACCCCCTACCTCAGTTGCTCTGTAAAGCTGTATCCAGTGCTGCTCATGGCAAACCACTCTAAGCTCATCTTTGCCTTGCTAAAGTTAATAATGTATTTTTTATCCAGAAATTTGTGGGTTTTTTGCCAACAAAATACATAAGTTACTTATAGACTAAAAACTCAGCCATTTATTTATTTGAGATTGGTTATTCAAATATGTTTTAAATTATTGTTGCAAATATGCTCATCGATATGAAATGAAAAGAGAAATTAAATTTATGCCCTGGCAATGCTGACGAATGCATGGGCAGCCTGTATATGGTGGATCTGTCTAAATTGATGAGGATGACTGACCAGGTCTCTTCCTCAAGAGGGCACGAGACCTCATTACAGATGGTTGTGAGACACCATGTGGTTGCTGGGAATTGAACTCAGGACCTTTGGGAGAGCAGGCAATGCTCTAACTGCTGAGCCAGCTCTCCAGCAGATAACAAACCACACAACTGAGCTGTGTTGACAAATGCTGGACATATCCTGACCTTGAAGGATAAACACAGTGTGTTTCCACAGCAGGTTACAGACCATTGCCATGTTTACTACCATGCAGGTCAACTGCATCACACATGAAGACCCCATGAGATCATGCCTCCTAGTGATAGGACTCATCCTACTGTGTTTCAGAATGAGGAAATGGCCTTGCCAAATCTTGCCTTTCTTAGGATATTGCCCCATTGTTAAACAATATCTGACTACAGACAGGAATTGTTTATATTGCACAATATATGCAAGGTGTATATTCCTGATTGTGTGTAACTCAACCGTGGATGGTTGAACAGCTACTATAAATAGTAGAAGCTATTCTGGGACTTGCTGGAATCTTGCGTTGTGTCCTGGTTTTGTTTTATTTAACTCCCGCAAACACTTGTGGATATTCTGCATAATGAAACCTCTCAAGAAGGGCTTGACTTCTAGTGTATCCAAGGCAACCATGAGGATTAAGTAAACAAGGGAGACACAGCATCCCCAAGCACCCAGGCTCTGGGTGCACTCCGAAGGCCGCCATGAGAATGTTTCCCTGAGAGTGTGGGTAAAGTCCCAAACACGACCCCCATCACCATCTCTCTGTAGCCTCAGGAACCCAGTTACTCCATGTCAGGAAAGTAGAAGACCCGTTGGAACTGCAGCTATTTGTGTTGAGTGTAAGACCAGGAGCATTCACAGCGGAAGTAAAATGACACCCCCAATCCTTTCTACCCCACAGGATTAGTGTAGGCAACAAGCCAGCTAATACTGGCTTCAGTACACCCAGATGGGTCTGTGTTTCATACATCCTGTGGCAAAGGATTACTTTCCAAAGCAAATGTCTTCACTGATAAAACATATACCTTTTGTCCTGCATATGAGGGGAAGTCACAAGGAAGGAGTGAAGAAGGGTCATTTGTAAAGGAGCTGGGAGGAGGGAAGAGCACCTGGATGCTAAAAGGCTGAAAGGACAAGACCTGTAAGCTCCCTGCTGTGTTTAAATTCAGGAATATCTAATCCCTGTCCCCTTGATAGTTGTGAATTCAGCTCAACATGAAATAGAACACCAATTTTAAGCTTGACAAGAAGTTCTTTCTTTCTTCATGCTATAACTCAATTGAGTTTTATAACTTGGTTGATGACAATGCCTTGTCAAAGTATGACTCAACAGATCTCTTGCAGCCTGTGGGTAGCAGGCAGGACATCCCTGGATTTAATGTGTGATTTTTCTTGTATGGCACAGAGAAGCCCAGATCTTGAACATCATTGAACAAGTTCAGATGTCAACTTCCCTGAACAAGCGTCCCACAGAGAGCTAATGGAGTATTTCTGGTGGGGTGCCTGTGAGGGAACTCCTCAGGGAAGGAGGCTGTGGTCTAGCAGAGACCCGTAATTGAGGTGAGTCATATCACCCAAGACTCTGAGACCTGGGGAAGGATGAAAACATGCAGGAAGTATATAGTGCTTCTTGATTTTAACTGTCGGCCTGACACAACCTAGCATCACCTGGAAGAGCATCTTGTTGGAGAGTTATCTAGATCAGGGTGTCTATGAGCATGCATGGGAGGGGGCTGTCTTGATGGCTAACTGATATAGACAACCCACCTATTATAAGCCACTCCTTTCCCTGGGCACAGGTCCTGGACAGTATTAGAAAGGAGAAAGTCAATTGAGAATGAGCAAGCAAATAAGGGTTTATTTGTTATCTCTGCTCTTTTTAATATATATATATATATATATATATTTAAATTTATTTATTTATTAAGGATTTCTGCCTCCTCCCCGCCACCACCTCCCATTTCCCTCCCCCTCCCCCGATCAAGTCACCCTCCCTCATCTGCTTGAAGAGCAATCAGGGTTCCCTGACCTGTGGGAAGCCCAAGGACCGCCCACCTCTATCCAGGTCTCGTAAGGTGAACATCCAAACTGCCTAGGCTCCCCCAAAGCCAGTACGTGCACTTGATTTAGCTGCTTTAAGTTCATACCTTGACCTTGCTGCTACAGTGGATTGTGACCCGGAGCTGTCAGCTAGATAAACCCTTTCTTTTCTACATGGCTTTATGTCTGGGTCTTTGTCACAGCAGCAGGAACGAGTCTAGATCAGGTAGGCTCTTTCTCTGTGTTTGTTCTGTAAGCCCCTTGCCTCTGTCCTTGGATATTGTTGCTCTAGGTTTGTGGGCTTTTTCTCCTTACTGGAACTACAGCACTCACCTGCCTGGAAGACTGCCTGCACCTCTGCAGGTCAACGCATTTCTCAGCCTGCAGAACCCAATCTTCCTGCCTCCTTATGGATCCTATTGTCTGGGGAACTATGACTAACCCAGTACTCCTTAATATAGCTTTGTCTCTTCTGCATTAAACACTTAAGTTTCTATAATTGCACATTGATATTCTTCATTGGGGACTTCTAACATTTTGTAAAAGATAAACTTGAGTTCAGTGAGATAATTTTCATTATCGCTTCCAGCAGAGACAGAACAATGTCTTCATTTCAATAGTTTCCAAATGATCTTAAAAGGCATAAACGATTTGCAAGGCTTTCATTAAGTCCTGCTATTTGCCTTGCTGAACAGTAAAATCTTTAGAATCTAATTGTACAAACACAAAAATTAGTTGAGACCTTTCTCCCATTACTGAGAATGCATGCCATCATCTGAGATATTTGCAGGTTATGCCTGCAAGAGCATAGTTAGTTTCTACCGTGTCCGTGGAATTAAAGGGTTTTCTCTGATGAATAACTGTGTCCAAAGACCTAACCCCTGCATGCTCTGTGTGAGACACAGAAACCTTAAGCAAGTTCTACTCTGATTTCTCTGAGTGCACACGTGAATCTGTTGTCTATTTTTTCTGTGTGAAAACTCAGCTATTCGCTTCTAGAGTGAACTGGTAATTCAGAATGTATCCTGCATGCTGCCATGACACGGAGAGTGCGGCTTCTTCTAACAGGGTCTTCAGTCATAGACTGGTTTATGTTACCTAAGGGACTCACTCACCGGCTCTTTCCTGGCAGCTTCTCTACCCAAGATCTCTTTCATGCTGGATCCATTCAGCAGATCACCTTGGGAAGGGAGATGCAGTCTATATACTATGTCCTGTTACTAACTGGGCGAAGCAGAAAGAGCCCTGCAGGGAGGTTTGGACATGGGAGCCTCCAGAAACAAAACATGTTCAAAGGTGCATGGTGCAAGATAACAGAGTCCATTCTGTGCCTGTCCTGTAGAGCACCATCTCTGAGATAAGAGGCCTGAGCACATAGGAGACACAGTACAGTATTAAAGAACTAGCTGGAATTGCAATCCTTGAATATCCTCTTTCTGAAACCATGTACCACACACATGTCCACCAGAATGGACATTCCCCTGCATCACACAGTGATTCTGAAAGAGAGCCTTTCCACGCTTTCCCATGTTCTACAGTCCAGTGCCCATTCAGGGGTGGAAATGTTTCTATTCAGAGAGTCAGGCCACCAGCTGTGCCCAAGGACACGGAGACCCAGTCATTTGGCCATAACTTAATATACCCCTGAGTAATATGTACAAGGACACACCAAACTGTACTCAAAGGAGTGTCATTTGGCAAACTTGTGTGAAACCCTCGCAGAGACAAATGAAGACTCTGCATTCCCAGGATGTTCAGTGTCTGGCATGGGATATTAATGACCCACTGTTATTAATATCTCTTTAAATACAACTGCCTAAGATCCCACGGGAGCCACACAAGAGAAACTATAGAAGATGCCCTGCATCCAGTCCTCAGCCAGGTTAATCCCATTGATAACTGGGAGACTGCTTCCCGAGTGCATCTCCCTGGTCTTTGGATCACTCAGTGAGGGTTCTTCATGTTCCTGGCTGGGTTGCTGAGGAAGGGCTATGTTCTGCTTCTGTACCAGTATCTGCCCACCTCAGGAAACTGAATCCCATGCTGGTTCCCGTAGTCGTGCAGAGTGAGGACACAGTGCTAAGACGACTCAGGCCTACAGGGCTAGTGAAAGGGGAGCTGTGGGCCCTCAAGTCCAACCTGGTATCTCATGTGCTCATCTTCTACTGTCTTCCTCTATGGCCCTGTACATGTCATCTATGCTGCGGGACACTTACCTCCTTCATCTTCCCAACCTGTGAGGAAGAGCAGCTATAAGGGGCCTCACACAGGGAGGCTTTCTGCCCGCCAGCAACTCTACACCTCCTCGCACTGGCATGAAAGCGGCTCTATCTGACAGATGTTTCCAGGCTTAGAGAAAGGTCGCCAGCCACACCAGAATGTGCTTGTGGTCCTAGCTGCTGAGGAGACAAGAAGATCTGAGTTCTAGGTCACTAGTGTAACACAGGCAACAAGTGAGACCTAGACTCAAAAGCATCCAAACAGGGGTCAGATCTGGAGCACCTGCTTGCAATCAGGAGGCTGAGGTAGGAGGATCACAAGACCAAGGATCGCTGAGGATACAGGGCAAGTTCAAAGTGAGTGTAAGCAACTTTATTAGATTATAGGAATCCTGACCGTATATGCATGAATGTACACACACACACACACACACGTATGCACACACACACGCACAAGAAGCTCTAGAACTTTTTAAGTCTGAGTTCATCTGGAAATTCTGTGTGTTCACACTCAGCAGTGTGTGTACTTGGTGGTGGGAGAACTTAGCAGTGTGTGCTCTCAGTGGTGTGTGCATTCAGATATCTGTAGTCCGTGGTGTGTGCTCTCAGTCATGTGTGCACTCAGTAGTGTGTGCATGCAGAGGCATGTGCACTCACTGGTGTGTGCATTCAGCAGAGTGTGCACTCAGTGGTGTGTGCCCTCGGTAATGTGTACTCAGTGATGTATGCACTTAGTCATGTCTGTACTCAGCAGTGTGCGCATGCAGCAATGTGTGCATTCAGTGGTGTTTGCGCTCAATGGTGTGTGCACTCAGTGGTGTGACCCCTCAGCGGTGTGTGCACTCAGTGGTGTGACCCCTCAGCAGTGTGTGCACTCAGTGGTGTGACCCCTCAGCAGTGTGTGCACTCAATGGTGTGACCCCTCAGCAGTGTGTGCACTCAATGGTGTGACCCCTCAGCAGTGTGTGCACTCAATGGTGTGACCCCTCAGCAGTGTGTGCACTCAATGGTGTGACCCCTCAGCAGTGTGTGCACTCAGTGGTGTGACCCCTCAGCAGTGTGTGCACTCAGCAGTGTGTGCACTCAGCAGTGTGTACACTCAGTGGTGTGTGCATTCAGGAGTGTGTGATCTCAGCAGTGTGCACTCAGTGGTGTGTGCGCTCAATGGTGTGTGCACTCAGTGGTGTGACCCCTCAGGAGTGTATGTACTCAGCGGTGTGTGCACTCAACGGTGTGACCCCTCAGCAGTGTGTGCACTCAACGGTGTGACCCCTCAGCAGTGTGTGCACTCAATGGTGTGACCCCTCAGCAGTGTGTGCACTCAATGGTGTGACCCCTCAGCAGTGTGTGCACTCAACGGTGTGACCCCTCAGCAGTGTGTGCACTCAATGGTGTGACCCCTCAGCAGTGTGTGCACTCAATGGTGTGACCCCTCAGCAGTGTGTGCACTCAATGGTGTGACCCCTCAGCAGTGTGTGCACTCAATGGTGTGACCCCTCAGCAGTGTGTGCACTCAGCAGTGTGTGCACTCAATGGTGTGACCCCTCAGCAGTGTGTGCACTCAATGGTGTGACCCCTCAGCAGTGTGTGCACTCAATGGTGTGACCCCTCAGCAGTGTGTGCACTCAACGGTGTGACCCCTCAGCAGTGTGTGCACTCAATGGTGTGACCCCTCAGCAGTGTGTGCACTCAATGGTGTGATCCCTCAGCAGTGTGTGCACTCAGCAGTGTGTGCACTCAATGGTGTGACCCCTCAGCAGTGTGTGCACTCAATGGTGTGACCCCTCAGCAGTGTGTGCACTCAATAGTGTGACCCCTCAGCAGTGTGTGCACTCAGCAGTGTGTGCACTCAATGGTGACACCCCTCAGTGGTGTGTGCACTCAGTGGTGGGTACACTCAGTGGTGTGTGCATTCAGGAGTGTGTGATCTCAGCAGTGTGCACTCAGTGGTGTGTGCACTCAGTGGTGGGTACACTCAGTGGTGTGTGCATTCAGGAGTGTGTGATCTCAGCAGTGTGCACTCAGTGGTGTGTGCACTCAGTGGTGTGTGCACTCAGTGGTGTGTGTACTCAGTGGTGTGCGCATTCAGGAGTGTGTGATCTCAGCAGTGTGCACTCAGTGGTGTGTGCACTCAGTGGTGTGTGCACTCAGTGGTGTGTGTACTCAGTGGTGTGCGCATTCAGGAGTGTGTGATCTCAGCAGTGTGCACTCAGTGGTGTGTGCACTCAGTGGTGTGTGCACTCAGTGGTGTGTGTACTCAGTGGTGTGCGCATTCAGGAGTGTGTGATCTCAGCAGTGTGCACTCAGTGGTGTGTGCACTCAGTGGTATGTATCCTCAGCCATGTGTGCACTCAGTGTTGTGTGCACTCAGAAGGTTATACACTCAGCAGTGTGTGTACTCAGCTGTGTGTGCATTCAGCAATGTGTGCACTCAGCAGTTTGTTTACTCAGCTGTTGTATGCACTCAGTGACATGTGCACTCACCAGTGTCCTGGCATCTATAACTCCTGGAATCCTGAAGACCTCTAAGAAAGAATGCTGCCCATTCTCTGCATGAAGCAGCCAGCTGGCTACAGTATGTCAGAAAATCAAGCAGTGAAGTTGAACAGTGTGAGAAGTTATTCAGAAGTCTGCAGCAGATAACCCTGTGTGAAGGGAAAGCAGTATTGAAATCATACACACACACACATATACATACATATATATGTATAGTTAAGGTCTCATTATGTAGCCAAAGCTTAACCTGAAGCTGGAACTCACTCTTTAGTCCAGGGTCATCTGGAACTCAATGTAGACTCCCAGGCTGGCTTCAAATTCATGGTAGTCCTCCTGCCTCAGCATCCTACTGCTTGGATGAGGTGAGATACACCAAGCCTGACATTAAGAAGTTTGTTCTTCTCAAAGACTTTCCCTGTGAAACTGTTAGTTCATGGAGATTCTAGTTAAAAGCCCCCAAATACCCATATCCCACTATTTCTTGGTCTTGATTCAGTGGACGATTTTAAACAATCACAACATCTAAGTGCATTATAGCAGGAAAACCACAGGGGCAGAGTTGTGTACTGGTTCCCTTGTCCCCACCTCTAAGAAAGACCAGACCAGTGGGAGCTGACTAATGTGGAGTTGGTGGAGGTGCCCTGGCCAAGGGGTAAAGTCAGTCCTGCCTCCTAGGATAATGGCTCCTAAGCCGGGTGACACCAATGGCTGAGAGTAAATGAGTATTGAGAATGAAAGGGGGGAGACCACTGGAAAAGGGTGACCTAGAGGACAAAATGGGGGTGAATACAGTTTAAATTCATTACACTAGAACATACTGTTTTACATGATCATTATACATGAATACTTTTCTTCAGAAAGAAAGGAAGGAAGGAAGGAAGGAAGGAAGGAAGGAAGGAAGGAAAGAAAGAAAGAAAGAAAGAAAGAAAGAAAGAAAGAAAGAAAGAAAGAAAGAAAGAAAGAAAGAAAGAAAGAATCAGATCCCACAGCCTTTATCCAAAACCAGTGCACTCTGTTTCCAATGCTCAGATTCAGGGGTGTCCTTGTGAATAAATCAGTCGCCCACCAGAGCAGAGGCCACCTGGATCCAGGTCTTTGAGGCAGTGTCTACCAGTGTCCCTTAGGAGGGAAGCCTGAAGCTCCTGACTCCTGGCACTGACATGAAATATGCTCAGTTCTTAGGATGTGTGACTGAACCTCTATCCTTATCTCCCTACAGCAGAGGTCAGCCTGGTTTTGCATGGTTTCTTCCACAGGTCAGAGTCTCTTCCTAGCTCACAGAGGAAGAAAAAAAAACCCATTCTTTCCTTGGGGGCATATTTCCTTCAAACATGTATTGAAGACGTATGTGATATCCATGCAGTTAAAAAGCCATATTTTCTCAGGAAATCCTAAGATAGAATTCTACAAAGTAGGTGTGTTTAGAGGAATATCAAAAATTAGAATACCCACTCTGATTGTTCCAAGAAAATCATAATTCACAGTCCCTGCCATGGTATTAATGCTATCTGTGTAACTGGAGACTGCTCATTCGTTTCCCAGCTGCCCAGACCTGAATAATCACACAAAAACAATATTAATTATAACACTGTTTGACCAAAGACTCTAGCTAGCTCTTACATCTGAAATTTACCCCTCTTCATCAATCAAGGCTGTGCCCTACCAGAAAGTTTCCTAAGGTTCTGGCATGTCCTTCTCCTTTGGCAGCTACATGGTGTCTCCTTGACTCCACCCACTCTCTCTTTTTATGTCTCTTCAGATTTCCTGCCTGCTTTCACTCTGCTAAGCCATTGGCCAAATAGCTTTATTCATCAACCAATAAAATATCACATATACAGAAGGACCTCCCACATTATACCTATGCAGGATAGTTACCTGCTGGACATCCTCTCCAGGGCAAAGACAGGTTTCCACATCCAGCTATGGCCTGGCTTTTCTCAGGTGCTTCCCTGTGCACTTGCCCAGAGCAGGCTCTGGCACTTGGATGCCTGTGCCAGGGCCAGGGCCAGTGGTCACACCAGAGCCAATGCTTGGTGTTTCTATGGAAGTTCCCTGTCCACACACACTCTGGCACATAGATGGTATCTGAACTCTTAGAAAGTAAAACTGGCAGATGATGTGGGAAGGTCATATGTCTATCTGTTGCTTTCATTGGTTAATTAATAAAGAAACTGCTTGGCCTGATAGGCCAGAACATAGGTGTGTGGAGTGGACAGAAAAGAATGCTGGGAAGAAGGGAAGTGAGAGCAGACTGCCATGGAGCCAGCCACCAGGTCAGACATGCTGAATCTTTCCCAGTAAGCCACCACCTTGTGGTGCTAAACAGATTATTAGAAGTGGGTTAATCAAGATATGAGAGTTAGCCAAGAAGAGGCTAGATATAATGGGCCAAGCAGTGTCTAAAAGAATAGTTTCTGTGTTATTATTTCCAGGGCTAAGCTAGCTGTGCGGGAGCTGGGGAGGATGAAAAGCAGGCCTGCTCGCCTCAACACTACAATCGGATTGGATTGAATTCTAAGAAATAAAAAAAAAAAGTCCTTTCCCTTTTCCTGCCTCCTCAAGTAGAAGTGTCAATGTTTATACATTTTAATTGGGCCTTTTTGAAGTGTCGTTTTCTCTGGGAAATCTGCTGTTCTGCTAGATTCTGAGGTCCCCTGAAGCACATTTCAGTCTGCCTGTTCCTGATGTTGAAGACACTTCAAAGAATGCTGAAGGGACAGAACTCCAACATGACTAGACACCCTAGGGACTGGGAAGATGACTTTGTTGATAGGGTGCTGGCTATGCAAGCATGAAAACCTGAGTCTATCCGTAAAACAGTGCTGGGCAGTCAGTCATGAGCATATCTGAGAGATCACTGTCAACCAGTGTAGTCTAATCAGTGAGCTAACCAGGGTAGTCCAATCAGTGAGCTAAACATGGTAGTCTAATCAGTTAGATAACCAGGGTAGTCTAATCAGTGAGCCAACCCATGAAGTCCAATCAGTGAGCTAACCAGGGTAATCTAATCAGTGAGCTAACCCATGCAGCCTAATCAGTGAGCTAACCAGTGTACTTTAATCAGTGAGCTAACCCATGTAGTCTGATCAGTGAGCTAACCAGGGTGGTCTAATGAGTGAGCTAACCAGTGTAGTCTAATCAGTGAGCTAACCCATGTAGTCTAATCAGTGAGCTAACCCATGTAGTCTAATCAGTGAGCTAACCCATGTAGTCTAATCAGTGAGATAACCCATGTAGTCTAATCAGTGAGCTAACCTGTGTAGTAAGTCAGTGAGCTACAGCTGTGAGTGAGAGACTCTGTCTCCACAAACAAAGGAGGATTGCACCAAAAGAGTGACCTGAAGTTGATATCTGTCTTCTACACACAAGTACACACATGTCCACCCACCCGCACATGCATATGAACAAAATCATTTGGCAGTCTCTGTGTATTGAGAAGAGCCAGTAACCCAGCTTCTACCCAGGCTGTGTTCATCCACCTCAGTGGCTTTGGTGCCTCTAGGGGTTTGTTATATTCTCCTCCGTACTTTGAGGAAAGAACTTTTGGATTAAAAGCTTTTTTTTTTTTTACTACACAAGCTTTCTTTTTATTTTTTATTTAGTTTTCTCAGTATTTTTTAAAACAACCTTTTCTCATTTTACATAGTAATCCCAGTTCCCACTCCCTCCCCTCCTCCTGTTTGCCCCACCTTCCCCTACTCACCCCCTATCCACTCCTCAGAGATGCTAAGTCTTCCCATGGGGAGTCGACATAGTCTGACACATCACTTTGAGGCAGGACCAAGGCCCTCCCCCCATATCTAGGCTGAGCAAAGTATCCCTCCAATGAGAGTAGGCTCCAAAAATCCAGTTCAAGCACTAGAGACAAATCCTGGTCCCACTGCCAGTGGCTCTACAGACTGCTCCAGGCACACAACCGTCACCCACATTCAGAAGGCCTGGTTTGGTCCTATGCTGGTTCCTCTGCTGTCAGTACAGAGTTTGTGAGCTCCCACTAGCTCAGGTTAGCTATTTCTGTGGGTATCCCCATCATCACCTTGCCCCCTTTGCTCATATTATTGTTTCTCCCTCTCTTCTCCTGGGCTTTGGGAGCTCGGCCTAGTGTTTATCTGTGGATCTCTGCATCTGCTTCTATCAGTTGCTGGCTGAAGGTTCTATGATGACTATCAAGGTGGTCATCAATCTGATTACAGGGGATGGACAGTTCAGGCACCCTCTCCTGCTGTGGGGCAATGGTCTGTATCATATCAATTATATTTTAAATAAATGCTGATTGGACAGTAGCCAGGCAGGAAGTATAGGAAGGACAACCAGACAGGAAGTAGAGGGTCAATGAAATCAGGAGTATTCTGAGAAAAAGAAAGCTTTTTTTCTGCAGTCCTGGCCCAGCCACAGAGCAAGCAAGATGTGACTGCCTCACTGAAAAAGGTACTGAGTCATGTGGCTAACACAGACATGAATTACAGGCTAATACAAGTTATAAGAGTTAATAAGAAGCCTGAGCTAATGGGCCAATCAATTTATAACTAATGTAGACTTCTGTGTGATTTCTTTGGGACTTAATGGCTGCAGGAACCAAGCAGGACAGAAAATTCAGACAAAACTCTCCACTCTTGCTTAGGATCTTAGCTAGGGTCACCCTTGTGGATTCCTGGAATTTTCCTAGTGCCAAATTTCTTGCTAGCCCCATAATGGCTCCCTCAATTGAGATCTGTCTCTTTGCTCTCCCTCTCTGTCCTTCCCACATCTCTACCATCCCATTCCCTCATGTTCTCTTTTCTCCTTCCCCCCTTAAGATGTCCTATGTTGTCTTAGTCACTGTTGTATTGCTGTGAAGAGACACCACAAGTATGGCAACTCTTATAAAGGAAAACATTTAATTAGGACTTTGCTTACAGTTTCAGAGGTTTAGTCCATTATCAGCTTGAGGGGGGGGGGCATGCGGAGGCATGTAGGCAGACACGGTGTTGGAGAAGGAGCTAGGAATTCTACTACCAGATCCATAGGCAGCAGGAAAAAGAGAGAAACACTGGGCCTAGTTTGGGATTTCGAGACCTCAAAACCCAACCCCGGTGACACACTTCCTCTAACAAGACCATGCTGCCTAGTGGTCTTTAAGTAATACCACTCTCTGATGATGAGACATTAAAATATATGAGCCCTTGAGGGTGGACATTCTTATTCAAACCACCACATATGTGTTCTAAAATGTAAGAACTTATGGTATAGACATGTTCCAGCTAGCAATGTTTGAAACATAGCAGTCTCTCTCTCTCTCTCTCTCTCTCTCTCTCTCTCTCTCTCTCTCTCTCTCTCTCTCTCTCTCTCTCTCAGAAGAGAGACACCCAAGGGAATTGGGATCCATGGAAATGAGAAACAAAGACACTTCCCAAGCAAGTTGACAAGAGTGGCTGCCCCTAGCTTCCCCATCTGGGCAGGATCTTAGGAACCACTCACTATAGATGTCCTGACCCTCCAGACACTGGGTATCTACTATTCTATTAGGGTCATGGGTCCCTACAGCAAGGAAAAATACCTGTGCCTCAGAGCTACCTGAAACAATTTGGATTAAGAGAAGCCTGATTCAAGAGTCAGACCCAGGAAGAATCAGCTGTTGCCCACACCCTGTGCTGGTGCTAAACTCCAGCCCTTACCTTGCCCCATGGCTGCAGACCATCCAGCCACTGGTAATGTGGTGACTCCTGCAGAAATTCAATTATGATCCTGTGTGGTGGGTGACTAAGAATGCCCCCCCCCAGGCTCAACTCTGTGAATGCTTACTCATCAGGAAGCGTCACTACTTGAAAAGGACTAGGAGGTGTGGACTTCTTGGAGTAGATGTGGCCTTGTTGGAGGAAGTATGTCATTCAGGATAGGTTTGAGGTTTCAAAAGCCCAGGACAGGACCAGCGTCACACTCCTCCTGTTGCCTGCGGATCAGGATGTAGGACTCTTAAGTTCTCCTCCAACACCGTGTCTGCCTGTGTGGCTCCATGCTTCTCACCATGCCAATAATCAACTAAGCCTCTGAAACTGTAAGCAAGCCTCAATGAAATGCTTTCTTTTATAAGCGTTGCCATAGTTATGGTGTCTCTTTGCAGCACTGGAACACTAACTAGGCAATTGTGTAACACCTGCTTGCTGTATAGTAGGCACCTGAGAGACTTTTCTCTTACACCACAGAGCTACAGACTTTTAGGTGGAAGGACATGGTGTTGACCTCTCTTTGCAATTATTCCCATTGCAAAATCTCTTAGGCCTCATGAAATGCTGAAAATGGTACGAGATTGATCCTCACCTTGGATGCAAAGCCCTGGCTGAGCCACTGGGAACACATCTTGTATAACCTTGCCGGTTAGCTGAAGCACGTGACACCACCAGCTCTGGGGCTCTGAAGGTGTCAACACCAATCCTGTGTCCTGATGCAAATCTGGAGCTCCATTTGCAACAAGCCTGAAGCAACTGCTACTGGTCTAGATTTGCAACCACAGACAGGCAATCCTGTCCCTAGTCTTCTTTTTAATCAGGGAGACCGAAGAAGGAGATCTTCAAGCACAGAAGCTCATCCAGGCTCTTTTAGCACCTACTGTTCCCTGTCCTCACACCCAGAATACCTAAGGCCCCACTATAGCAAGCCAACAGCTCAGAGGTTGGCATCTGAGCCCACACTTCTGGGTTCAAGGCTGTCCAGAATATAGAGCCAAACATCCAACACTCATTCTGTTTTGGTGATTTCAGAGTTTTTGTTTGTTTGCTTGTATTTTGTTTGGGGTCTTGATTGTGTCTGGTTTTTCTTTATTTTGAGTCCCCATTTGTTGTGAGATTAATGGTCTCATATTGAAGCCTGTGAGTAATTGGCATTTACTAGACACAAGTGTGGACTTTTACAAGCCAGAAGGGGTTACACTGACTCTCTTTACTGTTTCCTGAGAAATCAACACCACCAGATTGTAGCAGGCCAATTACCACTGCACACAAGGTTAGGCTGCCCGGCCACGACAGCTTAATTGGGAGGTAAAAATAAAATTGAGAACAGGCATTCTGCAAGACCGTAAGCACTGCAGGGCGAGCAACACTTGGCAAGGAGGAGCATCAATGGAACTTGGGTGAATGGGTGGAGAAATGAATTAGATTTACAAAACAGCATAGCTTCCTTCTTTGTTACCTCCCTTGAAAGCATGGCATGAAGCAAAGGAACATCCATTGATTTTAAAAGGTGTATAAAGGGCAGAAGTGGCAGACATTTGTATTAACAGATCGTGTGGGTAACAGGTGTCAGGCTTTGCTCTCCTTCCCAAGAGCAGAAGTGCAGAATGAGTCCCTTGCAGTGTTGGAGGACGCTCTTCATTCTCTCTGCCTTCCTAGGGTTGGGGCAGGAGGCTGCAGCATCCTGGAATTACCACTTACCCCAGGCTTAAAGCAGCTGTGGGGCCACACCTGGACTGAGAGACTCCCAAATGAGCTGCAGACTGACTGCAACCTTCCAGGGAGCAGCAAAGGACTTCCATGATGTGAAAAATAATGTCATCTGCCTTCAGAATCCAAAGATAATCTGTTTTGGCTAGATTAAATCAGGAGAAATGTTTTGTTCAAATGCTAGGATGGCATTACAACAGTCATGAATTGTTCCCAGCTAAATGACTCTGACTAGGGACTCTACTGTCCCCACACAGCCTGACAGGAGTCAAAAAGTGGGGTTTCTTCACGAAAAGCACCAGGCAGCCCCATGTGGCAGTGTGAAAAGACCTCGGCGGGAGTTGAACACGTGCTCATCTCTGCTGAGCTGTCTAGGAACTGGACACACAGGAGGAATCACCAGGTCAGCTCCTGGAGTCTTAGGGAAGGTGGTGTTCAGAGAGCACACCTTCCAGGATCCCGGCAAGCAGTATTGACAGGCCAGGACCTGTCCTGATACATGCACACCCTCTGGTCACGGTTAGGGTTCATCAGAGCAGCGTGATAGCACCCATCTGGGAGTCTGTCTAGAAGATGAAGACAGCAGAGACTGTTCATAACATTTGTATTTCATGAGCTAACATCTCTACCCCTACTGTCATTGTGTCCAAACCAGAACAATGCAAAGGAGTAGATGCTCTCAGCTTGTGATTCTCCTAATTAACACATTGTCTGCTTGGTAAATAAAACTTTTTGTTTATACTTTACGATTTGATATATTTATACACAACACTCTAAGTAGAATAAAAGAAGCATGTGTTTGCTTGTACACTGGAGTATATGTGTGTGGATGTGTGTGTATATACATATATATGTGTGTACATGTGTGTATTTGTCCCTGTGAGTGTGTGTATGTGAGTGCATATTCATATATGTGTGTCTCTGTATATGTTTGTGCATGTTAGTATGCACAAAAACACACCTCCGCATGTGTGTTTGTCTCTGTGTATTTGTGAATGTGTCTGTGTCTCTCTGTGTATATGTATGTGTTTGTGCATGTGAGTGTGTGCTTGTGTGTGCATGTGGTGTGTGGGTGCATGTATGTAGTGAGGGCTCTTATTCACTGAGCTCTTCTTACCTCAAACACTTGCACAGACAGAGCTCACTGCTGCCCCTCACCTTCTTGCATAGTGGATGGCGTCATCGCTACAGTTGTGTCTAAGCTGATAGAGATGGGGCTGCAACATCACTCAGCCTGCCCAGTGAGAGCACTGGTCCATGGGTTAGGGTACAAAATACCTTACTCCAGACTCAGTGGTCATGCATTTAACCTGCTGAGAGGATCCGCTCTACACTCAGGGAGGACCTGAATGGGGCTGTAATCGGAACCCACTCTAGTCTGAATGGTTCATCTCCCTGCTTCAACAACTCCCACTCAGAATGGAGGCCAAGGTCCCCAGAGAACTTTAATGGAGCTGGTGTGGTGTGGGAGCCAGAACCTGGAGTGCGTGTGGCTCACTAGCCTGTGCACTGAGGAGGCAGATGAAACACCTTCCATACCCGTGGCAAGAGGACAGAAGGCAGGGAGAAGGTTCAATGTCAATGTGGGGATTTTCTCTGTCATTTCACTTTTAAATGGGGATGTTTGGGTCACTTTGACTCTTGCTACGACTGGCTTGGTGGGGAGTGAGTTGGAGAGAATGAGCTTCTTCCCTGATTTGCAGATTGTTTGGAATCTTCCTAAGAGAGCAGGCTCACTCCTTAGCCTGTGTGGTCAGGTTTGGCTGAGGCAAGTTAATATGTTGTTGCAACTTTCTTCCCTTTAGAATTCAGGAACAAGCAAGCAAAGTGGAGACCCATTTATTCTAGAAGGATTATCTCCACCTGCATAATTCTTCACCTGTCGCCCTGGGAAAGCAGACAGCATCAGAGAGGCGCAGGGCATTTGGAGGGCGAACACTCTGGGAGTATGAGTCTTGTGAGACTTCCAGATCGGACTTCTACCGCAGGTTTTCCAGCTCAGGTGTGACATGCCCAGCACCGAGCAGCTGTCCGGACCTCCGGGTCTCCTAGGAACACAGACTCCATCTGTCTTGGAATTCAAGGGCACTCTGGAAGTCATGGGATAATTTACCTGGACAAAGGGCAGAGAAAGCAAGGGCATTGCCACAGCCAAGCTCTACACCAGAAACAAAACCAACCAACCAAACAAACAAACAAAAAAAACAACAAACCAAAAACCATGACTTGGGAAAGAAAGCAGAAACCACAGCAAGATAAAAGAAACTCAGAAATACAGAAGGTGACCGTTCCTGCTCAAACTCTGGGATCTGTTATGCACACATTCATACATAGTGAAAACCACGTATATATAATAAGTTAAAGATAATTATGAGAGTGTAGATATATGGCTCAGTATTTCTGTGCTTGCCAGGGCAGTTTGAGACCCCATGTGGAAAGCCAGGTCAGAGTTTTGACTCTGCTCTAAGGTCTGTGACTTGGTGATCTCAGTTTTTTGGGACCACACATGGCCTGCCTCTATCTTTCAAGCTTCTCTTTTTCAATGGTCTTCTTCTTTTACCAGTATCAAATCAAACACGATTGGAAGGATTGTGTAATGTGGTCCACCATTACTGAAAAATGTGAGAATGTGAGGATAGGCCAAGCGCAGACACAAATACACTCCTGTCCACATGCCTATCCACATCCAAAAGAAACAAGGTTAACTCGAAATGGACATCTCAGACCTGGCTGCATCTCCAGGTTTTAATGTATTCTTTTGCACTTTCAGATATATGTGAAATTCGTCTCCATTATCCTCTCTCAACCTGGGAGCCCTCCCTCTTCCAGGCAAAACTTCTAACTTCAGTCTCTGTCACCCCAGTGCCTGTGTGTGGCATTGCAGGCACCACAGCCACTCCCAGTTACTTGGTGACTTTTGACTGGCTCTCTAAAAATCAAGTAACTTCCAAAGTGCCCACCTCACGTGTGACTCTCAGAGTTGAAGTCAGAGCATGCTCCAAATCCTTTCTTTTAGTACTCCTGGCTCTGAGCTGGGCCAGCAAGAAGGGAGAGAGGACAGAGGGAGGTGACTCCTGCATGGCTGGAGTATTTTATTGTTTGATCACGGAAAATCAAGTCAATTGCGGTATCACTTCCTCCTGTTCTTTGGTCAGGACTATGATGACACTTGCTTCCTTTATATGGTGATCATAGTGGGGACAATGAGAACAACATCACGGAGAAACCAGAACCAAGGTCTCCAGAACTCTGCGGAAGGAAGCTTGGGAGCACAGGAGATGACGATGGTGACCGTGTCTTTGCAGCATCACGTTTGCACACAAGACCTACCTTAGCAGCAAGGAAGTGGACAGCCATTAGGCATACAGAACCCGGGCAGTTGCTCAGAACGCCTGCGTGATTCATATCCATTGGAAGTAGTAAGTGATACTTCCTGCGATGCCGCTAAACATTTATCACATAAATTTTAACATTAAAGCTATGCTTCTTATCAGAAATTCAGTCCTAAGCACTATCCCAAACTCTGTCCAGATATTTCCCCTGTGAAATTTTTTCTTTTGAGAATGGTGTCACAGAGCACAACAGCCAGATAAACAGTAACACAGGGCAAGAGTCTCAAGAGCAGTATTTACAATACATGGCTGCAGTGTGGTATGGTGGAACAATGGGCTTAGCAGTATCAGAGAGAGCTTAGCTCTCAACTTTGACCCTCCGTTCTATTAGGAATGCTTTCTGGGGCTAGAGGGATGGATCAGCAGTTAAGAGTTCTTGCAGAGGATAAACATCCAGCATCCGGAAGCTATAAACCTATACAACTCCAGCTCCAGGGGACTCTCATTGTCTTCTGGCCTCCACAGGAACTGTACTCATGCACATGCACACACACACACACACACACACACACACACACACACTCAAATGTTAAAATGATATCTCATATATATGATATCATATAAATATATCATACTTATATGGTATATTTCATATGTCATATGATATATATTATATATATAAGATCATATATATTATCAGATGATAGGTTTGGGCCATAATACCTTCATACCTCATCATGTAATGATTGTCGCTAGGTTGATTTTTCCATGCAGTAGCAGGTGGTGACCTCCAGCCTTCGCAATTACACATCATAACACAGTGAGAACACTCGGCAGCTGTTCACAACCTACTACCTCATCTAGCCCAGAAATGGGACACTTATCCTTCTCTGAGCCAATCATGGCAGACACGGGGCTCGGGGACACACGGACTGTCAAAGCATCCTGCCCTTCAACACACACATGAACTAGGGGCAGAGTCTGCTTGTTCACGGTGCTGTCTTGTACTGGAATTTCACTAAGGCCGCAGATAGAATGCTTAGTGTTCTGACTACCCCAACTTCCAAAAACAACAACAGAACAAAACTAACAGCAACAACAACGACAACAAAAATACCTCCAAGGGAAAGGACAGATCCTGGGAAAGTGATCGACTTGGGCATGGATTCGTGGTGGTCACTGAGTTGGGGATATTAAACAGTTGCTGTTTGTATATCAGTAATATTTCTACAAGTACTCTAAAGTAGTAAAGGAGTTAAGTAGTAGTTGCCACTGCCTGTTCTAAAATGGCCGTGGAGAGAATCATCTGTCTAGAAAGCTAGGCCTGCTCCACAAAATCCTGCTGTCCCTAGGATGGGAGGTGGAGGAGCTGTACACATGTTAAGTTTAAAAGTCAGTTTATTAGCCGTGGAGCATGCGCACACATGTGTTTATATGCATGTTGGGTATGTGCTCATTTCTAATCAGTGAGAAGGGTAGAAAGGAGACCAGAAGTACATCGTTTGAGGAGAAAGGATGGAGATCCTCTAAGTCAGGCTGCCAAGTAGCATTGGTAGCAGCACTTAATAGAAACATTTTACCTTATCCAGGAGGCAACTCTGTGCCCTGTGAAGAAGACAGGAGTAAAGGGGGCAGACGTGAAAGCTGGAGAAGCTCGAGTCTGAAGCATATAAACATGCTCAGAGAGGGCAGCTCCAACAAACACTCTAGGAATGTTTGTGTGCTGCTGTGTGGTTTGTCCTTTTCCTGGTACACCCAGAAGAACCAGAAGATGACATTCAAGTTAGAGCTGCTCGCAAGGGCAAAGCTGCCGAGGGAATAAGGGATTTTGCAAGCAGCGAACATGAGCACTTGCATAGCTCAAGTCAGACAGGTGAAACTTCTGTAGAATGTGCTGCGGAAGACAGAGGAAGGACGCCCTCCCTGGGAGAAGAGGGCAAGGGCCATCGTAGAGAGAGTTATGAAGGCCAATGGATGGTCGCTGTGGTCCTTTCATCAGGACACTGACATCTTTAAACATAGAACAAAGGGGTGGGAGTAGAGAATGGGATTCAGGAAACCCAGGTAGGTGCTTGACTATAATGGTGTCATGGTGTGAAAGCAGTGCAATGTCTCAGACACTGACACGACCATCGGGAAGTGTGTGGGCCCGTTGAGAAGGTGCATACAATGCATACAAAGAACTTGTTCAAAATTAGAGTAAAGGGGACAGAAAGGGAACAGGTTCCATTTTCATTCATTTGCCATTCAGGGGGAAGGTGCATCATTGTGTGTACAGGGGCCATGTCAGAGTAGGAGTTCAGATGGGTGGGGACGGAGAAGCGTCCTACCTGCTCCCGTGGAAGAGCCCCGCTGCTGCTACCGTACCTAACTCATCACACTCTCTCACCTGCCAGAAACACTGAGCTTTGTGATTTGTAAGATTACCAAACCTGAAGCGTAGAGAATCAACCCTTTACATCTCACTGGTCTTAAGGAGCTGAGATGTAGTGGAAACGAAGCCTCAATTTTAACCTCTGTAATCCGGAGTCCCTTGTAGGCTACCAACCACTAGTGTCCGACCCTTCCTGTTTACAGAGCATCGTGCAAGCATGACTGCACAGCCCGTGAGCCAGTGCTGCCGTCCGCCTGATGGAGGGCTCGAGCACCCATCATTCAGTACAGGCTGCCCTGTGGGCAAGGTGTGGCATCTGAAGATGTGAGTATTGAAGATGATTCTGCTTAGTGAAGTACCCAAGCCAGGTTCGTGGGGTAAACTTTACTTGGGAAATGTCCCCAGACATAGAGATAACCCTTTCTGGTTTTGATCCTATGCACTGTGTAAATAGGAGCATACAGTACAGATTACAACTAGAGGGAGAAAAGAAACCTGAAGTTTTGGCTAATTATAATACTAACCATTTGATTAAAATGCTTCAGCTGTGAGAAGCCGCATTATAAGCTCCTGTGGAACAAAGATCCAGCATGGAATGTCTTCTGGGTTGAATGTTGCGCCCCAAACACGTTTGAAGTCACAATAAATAAACAATCTCTGCTTTAAAAAAGCTGCAAATGGAGATTAGAAGCAAGCATACAAACAAGCCCTTCACAGAAACGGTGCTTCCTCCCCTTTAACGCTGACTAATTGACAACTGTGTGAGCCTTTTCTTTCTCTGTCTCTTTCCAGAGGGAGGAGAGAGATTGGAGTTGGCCGAGATCCCATCACTGGCTGGAGATAAGCCATCTGTCCCAGCTGCTGTGCCGTCAACTGCCACTCCAATTGACAATGAACCCAGAGACCTGTAATAATTGTGACTTGGGCAGGTAATTCCTTCCTTTTAGGGCCCATCTGTCCCTGCTCTGTACCTCTCTCCTGGGGGCACCGCTCTCTGGAAGGCCGCAGAATGCTGCGCAGACTCAGGTTTGCCTTGGAGGAGTCTGTACCAGGGCTTGCAGACAGCAGGCCCACAGAGCAACTGAAGACGTGTGGAGTTGTAATCCTGTCACCAGGCACTCACACGGCATCTGCCGCTCAGCCTGCGTGGTTCGGGGAGACTTGAACCAACTGTTTTTTGCTTGCCAAGCTTGCTTGTAGAAATGTTTATTTCCAGCAGTTAGTTTTTCTTTATTTTTTATGTTTGGGCAAATTTACCTTAAGCCTTTTCCTTTCCTTCTCCTTCTTCTTCTTGTTCTTCCTCTCTCTCTCTCTCTCTCTCTCTCTCTCTCTCTCTCTCTCTGTGTGTGTGTGTGTGTGTGTGTTTGCGTTGACATGTGCATGTGCATACTCTTGCATGTGTGCCTGCATGATACATATGGAGATGGAGATCAGAGGTCAACCTTAGACTTCATCCTTGGCAACACTGTCCATCTTCTTTGGGACCAACTCTCTCATGGCTTAGAGTTCACAAATTAGGCAGATCTTGCTCTGTGACTCAGAATCTAGCAAAAAACCACCAAATGTTCTCAATGAGCTGCTTGAGTGTGTTAGGACAGACTTAATGTGGACATGATGATAAAAACTCAAGTCTTATCAAAGGAGCTGTGGAGGGATGACTGGGGTTGACTTTTTTCGTTTTTTTTTTTTTTTTTTAACTCAGGGAAACTGAGAATTTAGACTCAGCATGCCTTTTGAATTTCCACAGTATACTTTGATTTTGTTTTGTTTCGCTTTGCTTTTGGTCTTTCAAGACAGGGTTTCTCTGAGTAGTCCTGGCTGTCTTGGAACTCACTCTGTAGACCAGGCTGGCCTCTTACTCACAGAGATCCACATGCCTCTGCCTCCCAAGTCCTGAGGATTAAAGGCGTGCACCACCACACCTGGGGACTATTCTTTAATTGGTTGCTGCTGTTGGGTTCACTATTCAGAAGAGACGAATGTACTGAGAATCAGGCACCAACTTAACCTTGTCCAGAGCTTCGGGTCAAGAACCCTTGCTCTCATCAGGTCAAGAACCCTGACATTCTCATCGATACAAGAGACCTCTAATGGGACCCCTCACAAAGACAACCCTGGTATACTCCTTTCCAACCACAGGACATTCTCTAAACATGGGGTTTCAGCTCTAAGGCTCTAGCTCATTCAGGAAACTCTTTGTTATATTAACATAAGGACCCATGTTCAGCCTCCAAACCCACATGAAAACTAAGAGTTGTAGCGCATTCTTCAGTCCCTGTGGGGAGGTAGAAACAGGTGGGTCCCTGAGCCTTGTTGACTGCCAACCTTCCTTGTTTGGTGAGTCCCATATCTAAGTGAGTGACTCTGCCTGCAAAAACAGATGAGATCTGGATGTGGTGACACAGGCCTTTCATCCCAGCTTACAGGAAGCAGAGGCAGGGGGATCTCTGTGAGTTCAAGGCCAGTCTGGTCTGCATAGAAAGTTCCAGGACAGCCAAGGCTACATAGAAAGATTCAGTCTCAAAAGGAAAAAATTGGATGATGAATGAGGATCAAAGATTGACTTCTGACCTACACACGCACGCGCGGGAGCATACACACACACACACACACACACACACACACACACAAAGGAACTCTCTCTTTCTCTAAGAGTTTTCAGATCATAGGTAAGATAACTTGAAATCTTGATGCTGACACCAATTCTCCAAACATCAAGGATATTTTTCTCCTGGTCCCTATTCTTCTAAGCAGCTTCCTTTCATTTCATGCTAATTAACTCATTTAAATCTCTTTTCTTGCCTCCTTAGGGGCCATTTACGCCACATACCCTTTTCCATACCTAACTTTGGTCCTATTCAATTTTTTTCTTTCTGAGCCAATCCTTCCAATTTACCTCATGAGCTCCAGGCAATATATATAATTTTTAGATGTAGGACCATCAGCATCACAACACATTGCTTTGTTGTTTTGTGGTCTCTGATGTTTACGTTTTCTCTGATACTCTTACCTTCATCCCCATGTTCCTGCATTGTTTGTAATTCCTTAGCTATTCACAGAGCAGAAGGTTCTGGGAAGAACCCACCCAAGCAAAAAAAAAAAAAAAAAAAAAAAAAAAAAAAAAAAAAAAAAAAAAAAAACTTCTTGAGATAATATGTCAGGGAGACCTAGGTCAAACATCTACCTGTGGGTGTCAATGTAACATTTACCATCTATGAGCTAGCTTGCCCCGTAGACCAACAAACACAGTGACTCCAGGTGGGGACAGGATGTACTTGATGATGGAGGATGCAAGTCAGGGAGCCCCTTTAGTGATGCCTATGTAACTGGGACAAGTAGCTATAGAGTCCCAGAGACTGAGAAGGAGGGATGTCAGAGTGACCTGCAAAGGTAGAGGAAGGCCAGAGGGAGGGGAAAGAAACTTAAGGAGAACGGTAACTACTTGGAAGGGATATGTCTGAGACAGAAAGTAAAAACCTAAAGGTAACAATGGCTGTCTCTTGAGTGGCCAAGAAGGACTTCCCAGTGAGGGACTGAGGTGCAGGAAGTGCAGACTTTGGGGGAGCGTGGCGAATCATCCTGCACAGACAGGAGCGATGTAGCCGAGTTGGCGGTGGTGGAGGTGATAGAAGCCAGACACGTCCCAGGATTTTCTCAGTTTTCAAATCTTCAGGGTTAATAAGGAAAGACCTGATGGTTCAGGCTTTTGTCTTTTATCTGGTTCTTGTGGCTTGCTTTACCCCCTTAGGAGCTGAGAAAATCCTCTAGCCACGCCCCCTCCAAACTCCAGGCTCTAAATCCTCACAGTGCTTTCTCAGACCGCTTCTCAGCTCACAGAGACAAACCGAAAACAAGCGTTTTGTGCAATCCTGGTTCTAGAAGGCTGATAAAGAACTTGGGAATCCCACAGAAAACATCACCTTAGCTTCACAGAAACCATTCAGACACTGGTAGCAGACGCCAGTGACCCAGTGATGTTGGCTTCCTATACAGTAGTAAGAAAGCCTCACATAGGTAGAGCAGTCTGTATGGAAGCTTTAGAAGCTGGGAGACCACAAGTAGGAGAAACTTGAGATTCTCCCATCGCTTTCTCCGCAGCTGGCCCAGAATTTTCCCATCCTGCTCTGTGTGCCTAAATCCCTCTGCACGATAGGAGTTCCAGTCCTCCCATCACCTGTCAGTGCCTCTCAGGGATGACTGGATATTGACCATTAGGTGTTCTAGCAAAGGCACACACACTCCATCTGGCTTCCTTCTACACTTTCACTCCCTGACCTCATCGGTGACCAGAAGTTGGAGGGTCGTCATGCTCCATGTTCACCCAATTGGCTTCCTTGGAACACCACACCTAAGATGGATGATATAAAATGAGATGTGGTACTTGGGTCCCTCTGGGTGTGTTCTGAACGATGCTCATCCAAGCTGCATAGTTTTCTTAGGTGACTTATGCCTCTACAATAAAACTATGCAAAGTCCTCGTTTCTCCGTTTTGTATGATATTTTCTAAAGGATCCCTGAGATGTGTTAACACCTGAGAGTTGGCATGTTGCCTCTGACACCACTTCCACACACTTTATCTTTTCCCTCACAGGATAAATTTTGGGTTGTTTGTTGACTACTTTTAATTTGTGACCAGATCTCTCTCTGTAAATGAGGCCTTAGCTATATACTGTATGGAAGCTATTTCTCACATTAGCTGTAGATATGATGCTCTGTCTCAAGTATTCCTTATGGTAATCTTGGTGAGTTCTTCTTCCATAGGCCTGTAAGAACTGACTTAATTCTCTGCTGTGTTTTACACTACTCTATTCATGTAAAGGATTTATTGCAACACCGAATATTTTAGAGCCACGCAGGCCTTTGACACGATGCTTGGATATTCTGAACCTAAACAATTTGTTTTCAAACTATTGAGGAAAGAGCTTGCTTTGATACCATCTTCATAGCAGGCGTCATCAGGAAAACTATTAGGAAGGTTCTAATAAGACACTTTATTAAATGCCTATGATTTGGGTATCACTGTGGAGAAGCATATGAATAAGGCATGGCATGAGATCTTATCCTCAGGAATCTATACACAGATACATATATTTATAAGTTTATCCTTGTTTATACTATGTACCTGGATAGTCTAATTTAAATTAGGAAGTTTGAAGAAAGTCTCACAGGCAGCAGAAATAGGTTTCCATTTTGTCCTTCATGGTTCTAAACACTCCTGTGCATCTCTCTCCCTGTGAGCCACTCTCCATAGATGATAGTCTCTCTGCATGTGGGCTCTGCAATTTCCTCATTCATTTATCCATCAAATAGTGGGGTCGTGTACAAATCTCGGCTGTACTGAATTGGGAGGATGGTCTGTGGATGCCCTTTTGGGACATTCATTCCCCTTTCTCCAGGTATGCACATAAGAGAGATATGGATCTTCTTGGTGTCGTATTTTTAAATCTTCTAGAAACGCCTACCTTTTCCATAATGGCTGAGCCAGTGTGTGTTCCTACCTGTGTAAGCATTCCCTTTCTAACCACATTCTTGCCAAGATCATTTCTCTTTTGACTGTTTGATAGTGGCCATCCTCACAGGTGCAGGCTGGCACCTGACAGTGGATTTTTGTAGCCCCTGCTGAGAGCCTTTTCCTACCCATGTTGGCCATCATTATACCTTTTATGGAAAGGTTTCTTATCAAATTTCTGCCTGTTAATCTGATGATGAGTTTTACAAATTGAGTTGAATCTGATATTAACTCCAGAGGCACCACTGCAAATATTTTCTCTCATTCATAAGTTCCCGTTTCATTTTGCTGTCTCATTTGCTATACAATAGAAGTCTGGTTTGGTATAGAACTATTTGTCCATCTGATTCTTCAACCTGAGTGTCCATCATAGCATGGAAACCATCATTGGTAGGGCCCACGTTAGTGAGTCTTTCAGCTTCTTCTCCAGTGAATCTGTTACATCTGGTCTTGCCTTTGATTGTATATGATGATGATAGAGCCAAATACCATTCCTTCACATGTAGAAAAGGAAAGAGAGGATAATGTCCTCTAGAACTGGTATGCAGGCCCTGGCCCTGCTGCTCTTGTCCTTTGTCCTTCCTATGTATATTTCATGATTGACTATACTTGATCTGTTGTTATTTTCAGATAGTACTCATGATCTTTTTCATATTTAAAAGGAAATGTTTGAAATCTCAAAAACTATGCAAACCAATACTCACATTCTCTCTATATAAGGTTACACTCACCATGACATGATCAAGAGAGAGACGGCTGTTGGTCTCCTTACTTAGATGGAGATCACGGAAGCAGACATCTGAACATAGTGACTGCAAAGTTCCCTCCAAACATCTTTCAATGAACATAGAGGGCAATACAAAGGAAAATGAGAAGCATCCTGCCTAAGCTCTTGGCCAAAAGAGGATCTATCAGGAAACAGCCAAAGTGGTTTTGGTCCAATAAGTCCATTGCCATCATTTGTTGGAGGAAGGAAGGAAGGAAGGAAGGAAGGAAGGAAGGAAGGAAGGAAGGAAAGAAAGAAAAGAAAAACTTGATGACAAACTTGGATCAAGAAGACTCCAAGATAAATACATTTTAAAAATGTTTTCAGCCTTCATTTTTAGACAGTTTAAATTTCCCTGCAGATCCATGGCAGAGGTTCTTCTTACATCTCTGGATATCTATTGAAAAGAAAAAACAAAGAGACAGAAAACCCAGAAAATGAGGCTGGGGAAGGAGAAGAGTAGCAACAATCCGTCTCCCACATACAAAGCTCTGTGGTGGAAAGCAGTCATTTAGAAGTGGCACAACCTGGGTGATGGGTGGCATTTTGATAGGACACTGTGTCTTTGGTGACAGTGGAGCAATCCATGGGCAACCCAGGACCAGACCTGGTGTAGGAGTTCCTTCTGTTTGTGTGTTGCTTTCATTTGATAATGAAAAAAGAAACTGCCTTGGCCTAGTTGATAGGGTGGAACTTAGGTCGACTGAGAAAACAAAACTGAGTGCTGGGAGGAAGAAAGGCAGAGTCAGAGAGATGCCATGGATCCAAGGCCAGAGATAGATGTGTTGAAACTTTTCTGGTAGGCCATGACCTCATAGTGATACACAGACTGATAGAATGGGTTAAACTAATATGTAAGAGTTAGCCAATAAGAAGTTAGAGCTAATGGACAAGCAGTGTTTTAATTAATACAGTTTCTGTGAGGTTATTTTAGGTGTAAGCTAGCTGGGTGGCCAGGACAAACAAACTGCCTCTCCTTGCAACACAGACCAAAGAAAAAGAAGCTCAAGGCAAAGGACATTTGCCATAAAATGGAGAAAAGAAGGATGGAAGTTTCTGGACGTGCCCTGGTAGCTATGGCATGCCCTTCCTCTGGTAGACTATATTCAGGTCTCCTTCTCACGGCCACAGGTGCTAACCATACTGAAATGTCACTTTGTGTGGGAGGTGTGGGGAATTGAGACAGGGTTTCTCTGTGTGGTCCTGGCTGTCCTGAAACTCACTCTGTAGACCAGGCTAGCCCCCAACTCACAGAGCTCTGCCTGCCTCTGCCTCTAGAGTCCTGGTATTAAAGGCATGTGCCACCACCTCCTGGCTTGGAATGTTACATGTAAAATAAATTAATAGGGATGGCCACAGTCCTTGACCCCTTCCTCCCTAACCACCACAATGCAAATGATGCTTGTGGGAAGGCAAAGAGCAGAGGGCCCAGTGCAACATCCCTCATGCACTAACCTTGCAGAACCAGCAAGCTGAGTCAGAAGTAGGTCCTGCCCCAGTTGAATTTGTGAGGTGGGTGTGGTCTAGCCCATGCTCTACCATGCAATTCCACATTCTCTGACCAGAGGCACCCTGAGTCAGTGTGTTGTTTAATGCTGCTGAGATGTTGTGTGATGAAAGATGACTTCGTCATAGATTTTGACAATAGACACTGCATCTTGTGTGTTGTTTAAAGCTTTTGATTTGTTAAAGCCAAGATAATTTGTGGTTGACAATTGTTCTCAAGAGGGTCTAAGTACAGAACTCAAAGGTCACCCCGAAAAGCACATTTCACTCACAATATGCAGAATGGGAGGGAGAGAGACTGCCAACAGTAAGATGAAGGAAGGCTGGAGAGTGAACTCAGAGAAGCAGAGCCCAGGATGGCAGCTCCCAGGGGCTGGGTGGTCATGGGACAGTCACAGCCTCACTTAGATAAGAGCTGTGTATCCAAGAGGTCTGTTGTGTGGCATGGTAAACTATTAAAGAACAGTGTTGCATTCTTGGAGATGCTATCAATCTTTCCCCTCAAAAGATACGTGAACATGAGCATCTGACAGCTAGCTCAATTTAGCCATTCTGCAATAGACGCATGTTTCAAATTATCAGGCTATATACATTTACAAATATCTGAAAGAGTCTTGGCAATTAAGATAATTCTTAAAATACATAAAGTTCGGTTAAAAGATGTTCTTTAAAAGTTGAGTAAAATGATTCTGTTAAAAAAAATTTTCTTTTGAAGAGTTGGCTATAGTTTCTAAGTTCCCAAATTAGAGGTCTGTAAATTATGGTCTTTGGGCACGATGCCATTCTCTTTCTGTTTTTACAAATAAAGTTTTCTTGGCACACATTCATGAACATTTATTCGTAAAATACCATGGATGCTTTGCTCAGCGACCCCAGAGGCGAGATGTTGCAACACAGCGTATCCACGAATGCAGAAAAGTACATGCACTTCTTCTGACCCCAGTGAAAATATTTGCAGAATCCTCTTCCCTTTAGAGAGATGGAATACAACATGGGAACAGGAGAATAAGTCACATGTTGGGAGCAGAGACATAGCACATGTGAGTGTGTGGCACAGTTAACGCCTTCTGCCTTATGGTTGTGAAGCCGTGAGACCTTATTACCAAATCTTCACTCAGTAGTTACAAATGTTTTAACTGCCTTGTGTCTTATGTTTGTAATTACATCTCCAGTTCCTAGATGGGAGAGAGCATTTTCACCGCCGCTAGGCCCCCTAACATTCACTAAGTCTGCGTTTCCCTTTTGCAAATGAGAAAACTAAATCAAAGCAGTGGTGACTTCGCGCCATGCTTTGCTTAGTTCAAGAGACTTGAGTTTTTCTCGCCTTCCTCTTCTAACTGCCTCCCATTGGTCTATAGCACTCCATACTTCCTGACATGCATGCTTAATGCTTCGCTGAAGGACGCTCTCTGACATCTTTCTACCGGGGCCAATACCCACTAAAACAGGTGAATGCGCTTAAAGCGGCCTCTGCTTTAGGTGGGTCTGAGACCAGGCAGTCAATGGGAAGGAAAAAGGATCCAAGCCATTTCCAGGTTTAACCTTAACTAGATGAAAGTTCTGGAATGCTAACCTGCCAAAGGAAGTCCCAAGAGAGCTGTCTTTAGGGAGGCGGGACCGTAGAGCATCACCTCCTCAATAGATGGTAACCCAATGAGAACTGAGCCGAACCGCCATCCGAACAGGTTCATCACTGTGCCTGTCATGCCACAACTGTGCTTGTGTGGGGACCTGCAGCTCAGCACGAAGTTCGCTGGAAATGAGAGCCACAGCAACCAACTCTAAGTGATCTAAGGACATTTTCAAGGTCTCTGAGGTCATCAACCACCTTCAATACAGTTCTCTCCTTCTCCAAAGACAAGCCAGTCACACTCTAGATGGAATCTAAGACTCAGCGGCTGCCCTAGTGATAGTAGCTGGTAGCTTCTACTTCTGTCTATCCTTGGTAGCACACAGCAGCCTGAACTAAATATTGGTGATACACAAAAATAAACCTGACAGTCTGATTTCTCAGCTTGTAAAATTAAACAATTTTCAGCAGTATATGCACACACACACACACACACACACCTAAACAGCAGAAATTAAAATTAAAAGGACTCCAAAAGCTTAACAAAGCTCCTATAACACAACATCTGTGGATGAAAAGCCCTCCAGGTCACTTAAAGAAACGACCTTCCGCTGGGTGGTGGTGCACACCTTTAATCCTAGCACTCAGGAGGCAGAGGCAGGTGGATCTCTGTGAGTTTGAGGCCAACCTGGTCTACAAGAGCTAGTTCCAGGACAGGCTCCAAAGCTACAGAGAAACTCTGTCTCAAAAAAAAAGACCTTCCAGCCAGTGTTTTGTGTCTTTTTGTCCACGGACTCCAGGAACTATACTGAGCTTAGAGAAAATGGTGAGAAAAAAATAAACCTATTGAAGGGGCTCATAAGGAACCCCAGGAGGATGTCATTCAGTTTTCTGTTGGTGTGGTAAAATGCCTGAGGCAATCAGCTTACAGAAAAAGAGACTTGTTTTTATCCTTAGCTTCAGAGGCATTGGTCCTTGGCTCCATTGCTTTAAAAGAACTAAGTGAAGAAGCCCCGGAGTCAGTGTGAAGGGTGTTGGATCATAATAAAGATGGGAAGTAAAGGGTTACAGCAGCTCAACTGGAAGAGCTAGGACTTGACAAGCTCAGGTAGGTAGGTGCTCAGAGAGAGAGAAAGTGAACGGTGGGAGAGAGGCCGCTTTTTCAGTTCTCCAGGCCGGCAGGGAGTCTGGGCTTTATTCTCAGAGGATGGGAATCCACTGGGGACTGGAAACAAGGGAGAAAGAGGGCTCGAGGCAGAATCGATATTAGAAAAGGGCTGTGGGGCTGACAACATGGTTCGGAGGGTAAACACTCACCAAGCCTGAGAACCCGAGTTCTTACCTGGGAGCTCCTACAGCGGATGGGCTTCTGAGAACTGGGGAGCAGGAGATGTGCAAAGTGTAGGCTGTGCAGTTGAAGACTTGAGTGTGGAGCTGCAAAGCCCATGCAAGATCCCAGGCGTGGGGAGGTGGAGGCGGGTGGGGCCTGTGACCTTTTGGCCAATCAATCCACACAAAATTTTGAGCTCTAAGTTCAATCAAAGACCCTGACTCAAAAAGTAAGGTGGTGAGTGATTGAGGAAGGTGCTCAGTGTTGACCTCTGACCTCCACACATGCACAGGTGAATGAACACACACAGAGGCACACACACACACACACACACACACACACACACACACACAGCCATTTTAGGTTGAAAACTGAAAACCACAAATAACAGGGAAAGACAGGCAAAGACCAGGCAGTCCTTCAGCCTGGAGGTAATGTCAGCGGAGCCGAGGAGTCACAGTATGGATGAGAAGTGAGTGCCGTGAAGTGAGAGGAAGATGGGTAGGCTGAAGTCCTCGGCATACATACATATATACTTATACTTACATACATACATTTCTTGGTATACATACATATATACATATACACATACATACATATATTCCTCGGCATACATATATAATATATACATACACACATACACACATGCATACATACATATATACATATACATACATGCATATATTTCTCAGCATACATATTGCAAGAAATTGGAGAATAGAGGGTGTTTACTGCTGTTACTTAAGAGCATGTTAGTGTGGTGTACACACACACACATGTGCTGTTAACTCCTCTCTATGTCTTCTGTGCTTGCTAACATGTTACATCCCCCCCTTTGGCAAATCCATTTTCTTTCCCGGGAATTGTTTCATCAAAACACAAACATAGAATAAGACATATCAAACTCACACTGCCCTTGCCTGAACCTGTGAGACAAATGTATGCACGTTAGTTGGTGACTGGTTGTTATTTCCACCCCAGAAACAATGCATGGGGGCCTTAGTGCAGCCGCATGGATATGGAGAAGAGACGGAGAGGACTCAGAGAAGAACAAACCATCCTCAGAGGCTCACTGTCATCACTGACCTTCCAGCATCTAGCCTTTGTCTCCTGGGAAGAAGGCAAAGCTGAACTCTGTCATTAATCATATTCCCCACGACTCCTACGCTCTTAAAAGACAGACCAGCGTGTTTGGGGGAGCTTGGCTATCAGTGTGTTCCATAGCACAGAAACAGCGCTTTTGACAAACTGCCGTGAGCCCATGGGACGAGACAGACATTCAGAGCAGACGCGACCCTCTGCTCACTGGGCTCCCTTTAGGGCAGGGATGTCAGCCCTGAACCTTCTCACCTACAGATCTCAGACTGAGAGAAACGCGGAAAGATGTGTAGCATTTAAATCTGCAAGTAAACCCCACCTGCCCTGATCAGATGGAGGTTTATGACTTGTTTATACTTTTATGTTCTGCTCTGAAGGAGGGAAACCCTCCATTTTCTCACCTTCTCCGTAGGCTCACAGCTCCAAGCCGAATGTCTATCCGGTGGCAGGCCGCTCATTATCCGAGCCGTCTGGAGCCATTATCTTCACAGCGATGTATTAATGCAAGGCCATTAAACAAACGGGGTGCTCTTTGGAAATGGTTTATGAGGCTCATTTTGGATTATGAATATCATATTTATTGCTGTTTTATGTGTAACACTCAAATTGATGGTTAATTCTTCCACCAGCAGCTCACAGTGAGGGCCATTAAAAGGGGGTAGTCATTTCCCCTCTTTTAAATAGGTAAGATGTGACCTAATTTTAATGGGAAAACAAACAAAATGGGTACCTTTTGAATAAATGTTGAAACCCGAAGCTGGGGAGTTGATGCCTTCGTGAGTAAAACTGCTCAAAATGAGGACCGGCGTTCAGATTCCCCATAAAGCCAAACGGGCACATCTATAATTCCCGTGCCCTCTCGGGATGATGAGGACAGAGACATAATCCGCAGAAGCTCATGAGCCAGCAAGGCCGCACTCAGGGAAGCTAACAGCAAGAGACTTTCAAAACAAGCCTGGAACCTCAGTGTCAATGTGGAATATCAGACTAGATAGGAGAGCTGGGGCCACAAGGGAAGATCATGGAGAGCAGGGATTCTCGCCCTTCCCGATGCTGCGACCCTACAGCTCCTCGTGTTGTGGTAACCTCAGCCATAAAATTATTTTTATTGCTAATTCCATAACTGTAACGTGGCTACTATTATGAATTGTAATGTAAATATCTCATATGCAGGGTGTCTGTTATGCCATCCCCAAAGAAGTCACAACCCCATAGGTTGAGACCTGCTGGCATAGAACAATCAACCAAGAACTCCAAGCTGGCAAGATATCAGCTCCTGTGTCAGGGATGGACTCAGCAAGGGATCCCAGGCATGGAACTTTCCTTAAAAGCTGGAAATTTTCCAAGCACAGCTCACTCTCGGGGTTCTTATTGAAATACTGTGAACAGTTAATTTCACTAAGCTCCTCAAACTGAGGCCATCTCCCATGGGACAAACCGACTGTGAAGCTGTTAGTACATTCTGGATGGCCATGAATAGGGTGTCTGGACTTGAGAGTGTGTTTGAGGGAGACTTTTTCTTGAATGATGGGGAACCTCCTTCAACCGATGACATTTGAGAGGCTGGACCAGGTGGAGCACAACTTTTGGGTTCCAAAATTGCCCACGGGAGAACCCACTCAGTCCCTCTTCTTTGCACACACCATAACTGGATGTTGGAACCAGTTCATGTTTTCCTCATTGTGATCGTGAGTTTCCCTTTTAATAATAATAATAACCTTAGTATACCCTGTTTGGAACCAGGGAACCAGTGGGATCATTTGATCTGTGTTCCCCATCCGATGCATTCTGCTTCATCTGCGTAGCCATCATCATCAGAGTTCTTAGGACAAATGACTTCCCAAAAAGTCTACACTAAGAAAACCTGGAGGCAAGGATTCACAGATAGGAAAATAAAAATCTATCTGCAAGACTGCAAACAGAAGTCATAATCAGTTGTTTGAAGAAACAAACTGTATTGTTACATTATGAAGCTGCACTAAGGTCTCTGTACGAGGACTAGATAGAGTCTTCCAGAGCATCCTAATATGCTTAGGCCATTGGAAGGACAATTCGTTCTGTCCTTTTGCCTTTGCAGTGAGGACAGACGTGCCACCAGAAACACAGACTGGAGCGACCAAGGAGCTGAATTCCTCATTGGACTTCAGTGTGAACAACTTAAAATACCAGGGGCCACTTGTGGTTGGTGGAAACCATCCCCACCAAAGAGGATACAGGTGACAAAAGCCTTAAACTCCACCAAGCTGCACGATTGCTCCCTTGTTCAACCGATGGAGTTTATGGTGAATATCCACTCCTGTGTTTGCTGATAAGAGACATGGGTAAAGGAGCGGCCCCACCCTAAGAATCTCACATCTGAAAGCAGAGACAGAGAATGAAACTTGCCTGGGTCTCTGGTCTCTGAGGCAACGAGGCAGCTATGTGTGAGCAGTGGGTTAGGTGGACTCTGGACTTGGAGGGGTTGGGGTGAGCGTGCACTCAGAAAACTGATTTGCTTTCTTTTGCCATTTTGGACACTGAAATTTATCAGAAACTGAAATGTGTTTGGCTCATGGCCCTGAATTCTGAGGAGTTTGAGGACATGGGCATCTGCTCAGCATCTCGTGGCCTCACCCTGCTGCAGTCACGACAGCAGAGTCATCCCACAGTAGGACACATCAGGGCGCTAGCTCAGGACTCCATCCTTTCTATAGAATACCCAAGGGTATGATGAGGTCTGACCCTCAGGACTGCACCTACTCTATGACTATAAATACCTCCAAATGCCCTACCCCCAGACTGCATTAATATGCAATTCTCAAAATGAGCTTTTAAAGAATACAAACCATAGCAGTAAGGAAAGGCCAGCTCGAACATTCCAGACTGAAGAAATGCATAAATCAATAGCAGAAAGACACATTGTAGTGTAGCTATTTCCTCTGAATTCTACCATTTCCTCCTGAAAGGAGCAGGCAGGTCCTGGGCAAACAGAGAGAATGTCATAGGTTCAGGAAGCTGCTGGGATTGGGAAGAGTTGCAGGGCCCTGTTCAAGATACAGTAATGGTCACTTAGGAAGGAAGTGGCTTCAAGGCCATCAGGAAGATCCAGAGAGGCAGGTTTCATGAGCTGTCATCCACGCTGCGAGGAAATTTGGTGCTTCCGACGCCTTTGAGTCACCTGTGCTCTGCTCTTGTGAGTAACCACAGAGAACACACGGCTCACTCTGCTAGACTTGGGTGGAGTCATGTCAGAGCTATTGCTGAGCTCTCGTTGTGGAGCTATCCGGGGTAGAAGACGTTTTCTCTTAGATTTCCCAGGAAAAGCTGTGAATTCTATGGCTCCTGGGTGCAGGGCCACTTTTCGTTCACACCGTGTTCCCCTGACTGTCAATCCCCTGTGGAAGGTTTGTGTATTTATGGAGAAGTCCCCTGGCTTCTCTGGTGTCCCCTTCCCTGCGTGTCTGTGTTTCTCCTCTGGCCAGTTGTTATTCAGTTTGCAAGCGTCAGTCCCTGAGGACTGGCATGGGAGCCATTCCCACTGAATCATCACACGACTAGATAAACACTAGCAAAACAGCTGGGAAAAGGGGCGCGGAAGAGAAAAGGTTTTGCTGAACTGCTTTGCGGTCCGTTTTTAAGACCAAATCTGGAAATTGCATGAAAGGCAATACATCTTCAGTTCATATAAGGAAAATAACGCACAACTCAGCCAATCTCCACTTAAAGTGATCTTGGCGGTATATCCACATTTGGCAAAGGGGTGTGAATTTTTATCTTTTCCTGTGATAGTAAGAGACTGAAGACATGGCGTATCAATTTCCTCACATTTCGTTTGTGCCAATTTTTCAATTAACTGACGAATTGCCTCTCTGGTTTCTATCTTGTTGTGACCTCTATACTGAACAGTTCGTCATGGCAAGAGTTTCGTGTGGCATGGAGACAGAAAGGGGCCCTGAGGAGACCGGCCCCAAGTCCGTGATCAAGGCAATTTTTGCTTTGCTAGTAACAGAGACAGAGCAGCGGATCAACACGGTTCAGAGGAGAGGGAATCTGCCAAGCCACAGCTGGATTTCCTTCTAAGGATGTGGGACCTAGGCTGAGAGAACTAGATACAAACTTTACGAAGAGGCTCAGAAAGCAGAGGTCAGGTGGTACCTTGGTAGTAGCAGCAAAACGTGGAGCTGTTCTGCCCTTCAGAAATTGAGCCAGGATGGGAGCTGAAGACCTAATTAGATCCCCAGAGCACATTGTAAAAGAGAGGGGGAGGGCGTGGTGGCAATGTCTGTAGTCTCAGAACTGAGGAGATGGAGACGGGAAGGTTTCTGTGGCTGCTGCCCAGGCAGCCTTGCTCAACTGGCGACTCCCAGGCAAGTGAGAGACCTTCTCTCAAAAACACAAAACAGAGAGCAACTGAGGAATGACAGCTGGCGTTGACTCCTGGCATCTACACATAAGCATACACGCATATGCAGGTGCACACACATGAATGCTCACAAAAACACACGTGTAGATACACACCACACCCAAAGTGACCCTGGAAAATAAATCCAGAGGAGACATGGAGTGAATCAGAAGGTTCGGGACAAAGATGTCTCAGTCCGTCACTGGACTTGCATTCTTTCCTCACACACATGGGATGTGAGATGGTGGAATCGAACCTGCAACTGTAAAGGAAACCCTGGACAACCCATAGGCAGCAGAAGACAGATTTCACTGATAGAAAGCCTTTATCAATGAGGGCAAAAGCCTAAAGGAAGGGAAGGCAAAGGAACATGTGATTGACCAGTCAGGGGACGTGAACTTGATGAGCACATCCAGGAACTGTGGCCTGAACAAGACTCCCCTTCTCTGTGCATCTAGACATCAAAGCCTGAGCTATTAGTGGCTAGCCACGTCCAGCCGGACCGCAACTTTTCTGTCTCCCAGTTTTTAACTGAGTGTTATGACTAGGTGGTATATTTATGATAGTAGGATACATAAATGTGATCATATCTATTTTGCAGGTAAATAGATAGGATCTACTGATTTTCAGGTGCACATAACTAATCCTTCATCTTGGTGTGCAGATATAGGCTGTAAGGTGCGAGATCTCTGGGTGAAGATTTGGCTTAGTGCAGAAATGTCATCAGCAAAAGGCAGGATTTTCCTCATATAAGTCAGGGAAGGCCCTGAGCTCTTTGTAAGTTTCTTCAGAGGTCTGAATGCAAGTCCTTCACAGGCCTTCCAAGAAGTCTGTCTCCACCCCTGTCCCAAATCTAGGCAGTTCAATAATGAAAGAAAGGCTCTTCTGTGAACACACTGGGGCCCATGCTAGGTGGCTGGTGCCTCAGGGTCCGAGATTAAGAGCAGTTAATCTGTTTAATATTTTAAAATTTCATTTTATGTGTATGAATATTTTGTTCACTTGTATGTCCGTGTATCGTGTGTGTATATGGAAGCTAGAAGAGGGTACCGGATCTCCTGGAACTGGAGTTGCAGAAAGCTGTGAGCTATCATGTGGGTGCTGGGAATCAAATCAGAGCAAACCAGTGCTCTTACTTACTGCGCTAGTTAAGACCACACCCCAGCTAATGCATCTTCATACTTATATAAACAGAACAAACTTACACGTACCTGTTTTTTTTTTGTTTTGATGGGGGAATACAAATCTAAACAGAGAATTCACATCAGAAGAATCTCAAATGGCTGAAAGGCGTTTAAGAAAATGTTCAACATCCTTGTCCATCAGGGAAATGTAAATCAAAATGACTCTGAGATACCATCTTATACCAGTCAGTATGGCTAGCTGTTTAGGTATGTCCCTTGTATCTCTGCTCTCTCCAAGACCTTTATCATGAAGGGATGTCATATTTTGTCAAAAGCTTTTTCAGCATCTAATGAAATGATCATGTGGTTTTTATTTTTCAGTTTGTTTATATGGTAGATTATGTCGACAGATTTTCATATGTTGAACCATCCTGCATCTCTGGGATGAAGCTGACTTGATCATGGTGGATGATGGTTCTGATGTGTTCTTGGATTCAGTTTTAATATGGTTAAGGTCAAAAGTCCCAATGGAATCTTACATTGGAGAGTATGTGGAATAAGGGGAACACTCCTTTATTGCTGGTGGAAATGCAAACTTGCACAACTACTCTGGAAATCAGTATGGTGGTTTCTCAGAAAATTGGGAATTAACATACCTCTGGATACAGCAATACCACTCTTGGGCATATACCCAAATGATGTTCAATCATACCATAAGGACATTTGATCAACTATGGTCATAGAAGCATTATTTATAATAGCCAGAACCTAGAAACAATCTAGATGCCTCTCAGATGAAGAATGGATGAACAAAACGTAGTACATTTACACAGTGGAGTACTACTCAGCAGTAAAAACAATGACATCGTGAATTTTGCATGCAAAAGGATGGGATGGATAACAAACTACCCTGAGTGTGGTAACCCAGACCCAGAAAGATGAATGTACTCACTCATAAGTGGATACTAACTGCAAAGCAAAAGATAACGAGCCTACAGTCTAAATAACAAGATGAAGTCTAAGAAAAACATATATAGATCCACCTGGAAAGGGGAAATAGACAAGATAACCTGAGAAAATTGGGAGAATGGGGGTAGAAGAAGAGGCGGGGGGTGGTGGAAGGAGAAGAGGAGGAGGGAACCGGATAGTCAAGATGGATGAAGGACAGAGATGAGAGCAAGGAAAGAGATATTTTGATTGAGGGAACCATTATGGGGCTAGCAAGAAACCTGACACTAAAGAAATTCCCAGAAGTCTACAAGGACAACTCCAGCTTAGACCCAAGAGAGGGTGCCCGAACTGGCCTTGCCCTGTAGCCAGATTGATGAATATCTTAAACGTCACAATAGAACCTTCATCCAGCAACTAATGGAAACAGAGGCAGAGATTCACAGCAGAGCACTGGGCTGAGTGGGAGGAGTGAGAATATGAGCAAAGAGGTCAAGATCATGATGGGCACATATGTTGAAACCTAAACCAATGGGAGCTCACCAACTCCAGTTGGACAGGGAAGGAACCAGCATAGGACCAAACTAGTACCTTTGATTGTGGGTGACAGTTGTATGACCGGGGCAGACTGCAGGGCCACTGGCAGTGGCACCAAGGTTTATCCCTACTGCTTGTAATGGCTTTTTGAGAACCCATTTTATTTGGAAGGGTACCTTGCTCAGCCTAGCTACAGTAGGGAAGGCTTTGGTCCTTCCTCAAAGCAACATGCCTTACCCTCTCTGAGGAGTGGATGGGGATGGGATAGGGGGAGGTGGAGAGATGGGAGGAGGAGAGGGAATGGGAACTGGGATTGGTATGTAAAATGAAAAAAAGATAGCATGTTTCTTTTAAAAACAACAAATAAAAAAACAAGAAACATTTCAGTTAACTGAATATTAAAGGACTAGTAACTTTGCCAGGAGTCCTGAATAGTGTCTGAATAATCATTATAAATTTTAACAACTTATATTTCACATGTCAATATTCAATTTATTCTGTAGTGCCACCAAGAAAAGGATGATTTTCTTTACTCTCAAGGCCTCAAGGGGTGTCAGAGAATACTGACAACTCAAAACTTAAATTCCAGCTTCTCTCCTTACAAATGTCTGGGCACATGTTGAATAATTTTCCAATAATTCCCTTATTCTATATGTGAACTTAATAAAGACAGCAGCACCAAACCCCTAGTGTATCGGAGTAAAAAGATATCATCATGCAGCCATTTTGCCCAATGACCAGTACATGATAATAGGCCAATAAACATTAGCTACCACCACCATAGCTATTACCACAGGACGTCAAATAATTATGTCTGGGATGATTAGAAAATACAAACAACACCTTGGAGGTAATGAGGAAGGGCCACTGCAAGTCTGACATATCAGAGAAGATCCTGATAATTGTTCCAATCAGGGCTCAGCACACCGTATTATCTATGCAAAGAATAACTTTCATCATTGCTTTCAATTGAATTATGTTCTGGGGACACAGCTCAGTGGACAAGCACCTGAGTTTGATCCCCCCAGAACCCTGTCGGAAGGCTAGCAGTGGTGGAATGTGCTTGTAATCCCCTGTACTAGGGAGGTAGAGTCAGAGGGAATCCCTGGGACTCTTTGGCCAGCCAGTCTAGTCTGTTTGAAGAGTCTCCGCTAAGTGAGAGACCTTGTCTGAAAAGAAGGTGAATGGTGCCGGAGGAGGGTCACTCAAGGTTGTATGTACCGCGTGTGTGCTCACATAAACATAAAAATGCACATGTATGTGAACACATGAGTACACACAAAACAACACAACAAACTATTTAAATGATTACACAGATTTGGAATGGAGAGATGAATCCTAGAGATACTCGTGAGGTTAGAGTTCTCTGGTCACTTGACTATGAGTGGGGTACATTCCAGAACAACCATGTCCTTAAGGAGGGGGAAATCTGAGTGTCTATATGACCCTCTCTAAAATGGAGACTCCTGGGAGAGGATCCCACAGGTCTAGGTGGGATCCATATAACAAACTCAGACATCAGGACTGAAGATTCCACAAAGGAGAGAAAAAAACAGACAGACAGACAAACAAAAAACACCATAAAACCTACAAAGGCAAAATTTATCTTCTGACTATTCCAGAGAGCCATCTGAGACTGGCCACAGAAGTCATGACTATTTGGTGACAGGGACAGGGAATTTCCACCCCAGACGGAGCATGGGTAAGACAGCAGGAGGTCAAAGGGCAGGGAAAGGGTACAGCTGCAAAGGACAGACAGACTGCACCTGTTCTGAAGGTCTGACTCACAGGAACCCAGCAGAGGGGTGAGGCTGGGTAGGGACCAGACAGAACCCACACTGACCACATAAAAGCCTGCAAGTGACACCAGGCAGGAAAACTTCAAGGTCTGCTTTTTCTTTTTTCAAGAAGATGTGAACCAAAGCCAGATCTGGACATGGAGAGAGGGAGCTTCAACCCCACGAACATCCAGTAGCATCCATGGGCTGGTGACTGTTTTAGAGCCTTGGTTATAAAGAGGTGGCATGAGCATTTTAGGGATTCTGACAGCACCCCAAGAATCTACCCGCTAGATTCCAGCAGCAATCCACCTCTGTCTGCAGGCATTCCCAGATGTCTCTTGTTTCAGGAGCAGGGTCAGAATAACCTACAGAAAGAAGCTTCTATTTGTCCCCTGTAAGGTTTGGCCTTTGTTAAGAAGGGCTGGCAAGGGAGCAGCTGGTGCTTCCAACCAGCCCTTCCTCAAGTTATGGAAGGAGGTAAAGGCAGTCCTGCACTCACAAACATGACAACATGCATGGTGCATGTCGTTCATTTATTATCACCACAGGAAGCCCACCACACTGTGGTGAGGTGCCGTGGCTTCACCCCTCCTGCACTGTGACTTTGCCATGAATGGGCTGTGTCTCCTTCCTGTTTGTATCACTGAAGCCCAGCAGGGTTTGCAGCAACCCTACTTTCTCTATGAACGTTTATTCACTAATTGAATAAGATAATGAATGAAGCAAGGGATAGAGCACAGAAAAAATGTGTGCTGTCTATCCACCCTGAAAGATTCTCCACCAAAGGCCATTATGCGTTACTTGCACTGTCTGGTCTTACACTGAGCCGGGAGTGCCAAATTCAGCGCAATGATTCCCGTATCTGCAGGAGCTCAGAGGCAGAGCCATGAAGCATAGAATTTTTCCAGATTCAGAGTTGATGTCCAATTTTCCAAACGAGGAGCGTGCCCTTGGACTGAGGAGCCACCCAGTGACATGCTCACAGTCTTCGTGGGTGACATCTGTTCCCACACTTGACATGCTCTCTGCAGACAGGAAAGGGCTGATCTTCAGGGCTGCGAATGCCAAGCAGCATGTTCCTCGGCAGCGTGTGTCACCCTGATGGATGTGACCTCCTCTTTACAGCCGGGTGTTACTCAAGCCAAAAGGCTACTATCCCCTTGAAAAATAAATGAAATATTCGTGTGTGCCGCTGTGAGTTATGACATCAGTCCCCACATGTTATCAAAACAGATTACCTTCCGAGGAGAATCGTGTCCATTTAGACACAAATGTTCACAATCCTAAGAAAGTTCTCACATGCTCAAGCTACAGCGCACAGCAAGAAGAGCTCCAAAAGTGTGCAGAATGGTACTGGGAATCCAGACCAGCTAGAGAGAGGCTTTCATCTGCATCAGTCTCCAGAATCCACAGGGAAAAAAAACAAACAACAGACAAACCACAGTAGCACACACTTGCATTGCCAGCGCAGGAGAGGGAGAGAGAGGGAGATTGCTGAGATTTCTGAGTCAGACAGCACAGAGTTCTCAGTGAGTTCCAGATTGGTGACATATTCTCTAGAAAAAGCAAGGAGACAAGGTCTGAGAAAGAGAAGCTGAGATTGTTCTCTAGCCTTGGGATGTACTCACACATGTCCTTAGGCACCCCCCATCCATGCTCCTGCACATATATGGACATGTGTATACCTATTCCCATGTTTACATGTACACTCCACTCACACACACACGCACACTCAAACACACAAGCACATGTACACACACTCACGCGTGCATGCACACACACATGAATACATAAATGGACACGTGCTCTTCAGCAAAATCAGTTATTTTAGTCACTGTTCTATTGCTGTGAGGAGACTCCATGACCAAGGTACTCTTGTAAAAGAAAGCTCTTAATAAGGGCTTGCTTACGTTTCTCAGGTTATTCCATTGTCATTTTGGGGAAAACATGGAGTGGGGGGGGCTATGCTTTTGAAACCTAAAAGCCTATCCCCAGCTACAAGGCCACACCTACTCCAACAAGGCCACGCCTCCTAATCCTTCTACTCCTCAAATAGTGCACTCCTTGGAGGACTAAGCATTCAAATATACAAGCCTACGGGTGCCATTCTTATTCAAACCATCCCATCAATCTTCAGCAGAGGACCACACAAAGCAAGCTGTGCAGACCCTGCAGCTGCTTGAATGTGCCACCATGTCCCCTACAGAGGGTGTTGAGCCCTGGGTCTACCTCCTTATTTTATGAGTCACTGGTGCTATGCCTTCAGATACCACAACTACTGTCAAACAGTTCAATCCATGCAGCTTTAAACACAACAAACATGAAGATGTGAGTGGCTACTCCTCTGCCCACTGCACTTGTTGGTTTCATCATAATGAAGTGTGTGTTCTAAAGGTGATACCAGAATGTCCCGGGCTGGCATGTACCAGCTCCATCACTGTGTCACAAGGACTCATGTAGCCCCCTAAAACCCAGTCCTGCTTTCTTTGCTTTGGAGGCTAGAATACACCCTTACCACTTTTCTCTCTAGGATTGTCCCATGCGGTAACCCCCGCATTCCTGGTTTCCCTATCTCAGGCTTCTCTTACACATGGTCAATCAAACTCTGAAATATCAAGGGGACAAGTCTAGGACTAACTAATTTGTAAGTCTTATGCAATATTTATTACAGGGTATCAACATTCCGTTTTATCAGTTACTAGTAATACCCCACTTGCCTAACTTATAAACTAAATGTTATGATAACTGTGAACTACAGGACAAAGTACTGTCTATGGACAGAGGACCACTCGAGGTCCCCAGAATCCATCGCTGGTGCAAGAATAAGTCTTCTTTGAATAAAACTGTCACAGTAGTCCTTCCAGCTTGGTCCTGCCAGCAGCGTAGTCTTTTCCCTTTCCTGAGGGACCCCAGCTTTCTTTACTCTGCTTCAAAATAACACCTTTTAGATATGACACTTCAAACAACTTAATCACAAAATGTCTGACTTGATTGTTTTCCCCAGCATTCTGTAAGCCTGCTGAGAGTTAAGAACACGGACCACAGTTCAAACAAAGACAAAAATGCTTCAGCTTTGGCAATGGACTGTGAGTAACCTTAGTTAATGGGTGAAGATCGTTCACATGGCCAGTCCATGTCATGTGTTTAAGAGGTAGACCAGGGCAGGAGGAGCTAAGATGTTGAGCTTGTGAGTGACACACTCAGAATTAGAAGCACACGTCCTGATAATACAGCATTAGTGTCCCCCAGTGCCAGTGACTCCAGAGAGACAGAACATAGGAACTAGCTCGCTCTGCTCTGCAGCACATGGCTGTGGGGAAGCCATTAGTCTCAGCTCTCAACGGAAGGTATTTCAAACAACTGAGACATAATGTAATTGTCACAGACCTCAACTGCTGGCTTCTTTCCCCTGCCACAGTAGGCAAGGGACTCGGAAGCAAGCCTGACGCAACCAACGCTAAAGCTGGCAGTGTCTCCAGGTGCTTTCTGACTGTCATCATTTCTCCTTTGAGGAGTTTCTCCCACAGAACCTTGCTCTAAGGACCTGAAAATTCATCACTGCTACCTGTCTGTCGAGCTTGAGCTGTGTCTCCGAAAGCAGCATCCTCCATCCATGCAATAAATTTTGGCTTGGCTGAAACACTCCAATCACACAGGTTCTGTCCTCTGTGCTCTGGTCCCTCCACCAAGTCATAGTCGTGTGTGTGGTGTATGTGTGTGAGTGTTTGTGTATGTATGTGTGTGTTTGAGTGTGTATGTATAGGTTTGTATATGTGTGTGTGCTTGTCTGTGTGAGTCTGTGTGTGTTTTTTATGTGTATGGGTGCATGTATGTGTATTTGTGCATGTTTGTGTATATGTGTGTGTATGTGTGTGAGTGTGTGTATGTGTTTGTGTGTGCATGTGTGTTTGTACCTGTGTGTGAGTGTGTGTATGTTTGTGTCTACGTGTGTTCGTATGTTTGTATGTGAGTCTGTGTGTGATTATGTATGTGTTTATGTGTGCATGTGTGTTTGCATATGTATTTGTGTGTTTGTGTGTGTATGTGTGTGTTTGCATGTGTGTGGTCTTTAAATAACAGAGAAATCCCTTTGCAAAACAGCTTTCTAATTCAAGATCATTTGTAAGAAATTTGGGTTCTAAGGTCCCCGATTTCTGTGCAGAGCAGCATCCAGTTTCCTGTCACTTGTGGCATAGCCCTTTTTTAAGCACTTGTGCTCTCTAGGAATTTAGACCTGGCCCTTAAAAGGGCTTCAGTGTATAACCATGGGCTGTTCTAACAAAGGTGTCTAAAGGGCTTCGGTGACCCGCTTAGAAACACACACTTCTAAACAACTCTCTTTTAGAGACAGAAAGTCATGTCGGATGCAGTGGCACAGGCATATTCTGTCTCGCAAGGGCTGTGTTGGTAAATTGGGATGTGCTGTGTAAGCTCGCTGAAGAGCGGGATCTGGAAGAGGGGTAGGCGCACTGCTCCAATCGCATATCTGAGCATGCTTGTCTCAGAACTTCCTCCAAGGTTCTTTGTCCTGAATTAGGCTGCCCCCCATCCTGGATCTGTAATAGGGAGAGGGAACTACAAAGAGCAGCTAGTGGGAATTAAGAACATTGAATCCTTGAGAACTGTTATATAGCAAACCATTTCTAACATATGACCATTTCTTACTCTATAATATAAAATCCCCTGCCATGCGAATGAGAAGCGGGAGCTCATCTACAGACATAAGCTCAACTGGGAACTCCAGCTGGCTGCCCCATCTTCCCAGTCAGTGTCTGCTGGATGCTCTAGGCTCCAGATTGCATGATGTCAATCTATCTGCTGCTTCTGTCTGTCTGCTACCGGCTGTTGGTTCTTTTACTTCTGCTCAGTTGATACTTAACAAACTCCCTCATTCGAAACTGAAAGCCTGGCTATCAGCTATGGTAGATCATTCTCTGAACTATGCAAAACAGGAGGATGCAGAGAACCATAGTGATGGAGGAAGGTCATTGGTTAAATAAAAAGAAACTGCTTGGTCTCCATTGGTTAGAAGATAGGTGGGAGGAGTAAACAGAACAGAACGCTGGGAGGAAGAGGAAGTGAGCTCAGACTCCACGGCTCTCCTCTCGGGAGCAGATGCCTCAGAGAGACGCCATGCTCCCAGCTCCCAGGCAGATGCACGCGATGAAGCTCCGACCCAGGATGGACTTAGGCTAGAATCTTCCCGGTAAGACCGGTGCTACAGTTTATTAGAAATGGGTTGATCGGGATATCAGAATTAGCCAGTAAGGGCTAGAGCTAATGGGCCAAGCGGTGTTTAAAAGAATACAGCTTCCGTGTAATTATTTTGGGGCATGAGCTAGCTGAGCAGGCGGCTGGGGTGTTGGGGACACAGCCCCTGCCACCCTTATTATTACACCATAGTGTGTCCAAAGACAGTCCAGACTGTACAGTGAGTTCTAAATAGCTTGGGTTGGGGGGTAATGGCCACTGTCATCAGCTTTAAAGAGGAGGAGGAGGGGGATAAAGCTGACAAGATGTGTGAGGGGTAGACTAGCTGCTTTTCTCATTGCTATGATGAAACACCTGACAAAGGTTACATAAGAAAGGAAGAGTTTGTCTTAGCTTGCAGTTTGATAAGGGACACCTGGAGGTAGGAGCATAAAGACACCCCCCCACACACACACACTGTCATAGTGTGAGGACAGTTAGGAAGCAGAGAAGAATATGTGTGTTCTCCTTTGTTATTCAGTTCAGGACCCCAGCCTGTGGCACAGTAGGTCATGTGGCCTCAGTTAACCTGGAAACATCCTCATAAAGTGCCCATGGTGATTCCAAATCTTGTTGAGTTGACAATGAAGATGAATCATCTTAAGAGGGGAATGTGGCTGAGTAAGAAAGGTAGGATGGGCGAGTAAAGGAACAATCTAGAGAAAACAATCACTGGCCAGGAAGGAGAGAAAAGTGGCAGAAAATTTACCAGAGAGGTGAGTCCGCAGCTGCCTCAAAATTAATGCCACAGTGGCACTGGCTTCTCAATTCTTCTCACATTTGCAATGAAACAGTAAACATTGGTGGTGATGGTCGGACACATAGACAATGTAGGTGGACAGGTAACGGAATGTGATTCCTGGTCTCTGACACATGAAGGATCGTGGAGCCCAATAGGAAAAGGAAAGCCGCGCACAGAATCCCATACAGAGTGTTCACGACAGCAGGAAAAAAATCGATTTGCTAAGCTGTAATTGTTTTTATATTTGCAATCTCACCAATAAATTAAGGTTTAGTGCTCTAATTACACTGTGTATTCCAGGACCTGATCGTGCTGGGCTGGCTCACTCCACAGCTGGTGGATGCTGAAGGAGCAGATGATCCTCCTGTGGGGAGCTGTGGGACTCTACAGAGAAGGCAATAACTGCAGGCAGTAGTTCTTAGCCGTCCTGGCCTTGTGTATGATTCCAGCCCAAATCTGCATCACCTGTAATGTCTGTGCTGCATCCTCAGTTCGAAAACTTTGTATTTCTTATTATCCATTATCTTTTTAGAATGGATTTTCATCATTACACAGAAACTCAGGCGTATTATTAGAAAACACATTGAGAATGTTCATGTTAACTGATGGAGCCTTATGTGTCTTTCAGGTGGTTTTTTTTTTCTTTTGCTAACTAAACTCTTTTTATCTAGAAATTTGTAGAGAAGGTCTCCTAAGCCTTGAGTGTCTACTGAGCAGCTGAGCCCAGACCAGAGACCAGACTAAGATCATGGCACCGATTTGGAGAAAGGATGAGGGAATTAGATGTTAGCACTAACATGAGAAGGTCCGCAGTTGCCCAGTATGACATAGAATCCTTCACTGGTATTTCCAACGTGCACGGGGAATTCCAGTTCTCATCCGGACAGAATGTCCTCTCATGGATGGAGTTAGGGGCAGCATCTTGCCAGACAGGTGAATGGACGCCAAAGGCAAAAGAATCCACAGATAAAAAGAAAGCCTGGTCTACTCTCCTTCTCCCAATTATAGGGCCCCTTTTAAAACACAAGGCCAGTCACATGAAGCACGTCATCAGCCTCAAGGGATTCGGTTTCACTTCTGGCTACATCTCCACATTCATTACTTTGGCACCTGCAGCGTTCCCAGCAAAGCTGTGTCATATGCTTGCCTATCTGTATGGTTAAAATTTCTAGTTTGTGGAGACCAGGACAACAGGGGTAGAGGAAAGTTGCTTGAACCTCAGGTTTTTAGTCACTTTGTATGTATTAGCAATTCTACATACTCCACAATACAAATGTAACTAAAATAATTAACAATGTAAATAAAATTTTTTTTGTTTGTTTTTTGAGACAGTGTAACATTTCTGGCTATCCTGGAACTTCCTTTGTAGACGAGACTGGCCTTGAACTCACTGAGATCTGCCTGTCTCTGACTCCAAAGTGCTGGAATTAAAATGAAAATATTTTTAAATTTTTATTACAATATAACTACTTCAAATAATGCCCTCCCTTGTAGACTCATAAAACAAATTGTCATTTAAAAACCTTTAAAAAAAAAACCTATCAAACAAGTTTAAATCTTGGATTCTACTAATGTTAATTTGTTTTTAAATATATGAAAATTTTCAAATGATGGCTATATGACTATTAAATATTATATGTTTCTATCACGACTAAATGTTTTGGTTTTTTTCTATAAAGTGAAATTCTAGAGCTACCTTTGCTATGTTTTAAGTGTTGCCATGATAAAAGACTGTTCAAAGGCAACTTAATGAGGAAAGACTTTGTTTGATTTTAATCTACCAATGATGGAAGCCAAGTCAGGAACCTGAAAGCAGGAACTAAAGCAGAAGCCGTAGGAATGCTCATTACTAGTTTGTTCCCATTGGCTTGCTTGAATAGAAAAGGCACATCCCTCAGTAACAATTAAGAAAATGCCCTACACAATCTTACCAAAAGCAATCTACAGACTCAATGCAATGCCCATCAAAATTCCAGCAAAATTCTTCACAGACCTTTAAAGAATGATACTCAACTTCATATGGAAAAGCAAAAAATCCAGGATAGCCAAAACAATCCTGTATAATAAAGAAACTTATGGAGGCATCATAATCCCTGACTTCAAATTCTACTACAGAGCTACAGTACTGAAAACAACCTGGTATTGGCTTAAGAACAGACAGGAGGACCAATGGAACCGAATAGAAGACCTGGGTATCAATCCACACACCTTCGAACACCTGATTTTTGATAAAGAAGCAAAAAATATCAAATGGAAAAAAGAAAGCATATTTAACAAATGGTGCTGGCATAACTGGAAATCAACATGTAGAAGAATGAAAATAGATCCATATCTGTCACCATGCACAAAACTCAAGTTCAAATGGATCAAATACCTCAACATAAAGCCAGCCACACTGAACCCAACAGAAGGGAAAGTGGAAACTACACTTGAATGCATTGACACAGGAGATCATTTCCTAAATATAACTCCAGTAGCACAGACACTGAGAGAAACAATTAATAAATGGAACCTTCTTAAACAGAAAAACTTCTGTAAAGCAAAGGACATGGTCAACAAGACAAAATGACAGCCTACAGAATGAGAAAAGATCTTCACTAACCCCACATCAGACCTCTGTCTGATCTCCAAAATATACAAAGAACTCAAGAAATTTGTTGTCAAAAGAACAAATAATTCAATTAAAAAAAGTAGAGTACAGACCTAAACAGAGAACTCTCAACAGAGGAATCTAAATGGTTGAAAGACACTTAGGGAAATGCTCAACAACCTCAGTCATCAGAGAGATGCAAATCAAAACAACTCTGAGATTCCATCTTACAACTGTAAGAATGGTCAAGATCAAAAACATTGATGACAGCTTATGCTGGAGAGGTAGTGGGGTAAAGGGAGCACTCCTGCATTGCTGGTGGGAGTGAAAACTGATACCGCCCCTTTTGGATATCAGTATGGTGATTACTCAGAAAATTAGGAAACAACTTTTCTCAAGACCCAGCAATACCATTTTTGGGTATATATCCACAAGATGCTCAACCGTGCCACAAGGACATGTGCTAAACTATGTTCATAGCAGCATTGTTTTTCATAGTCAGAAACTATAAACAACCTAAATGCTCCTTGACTGAAGAATGGATAAGGGAAATATGGTACATTTACACAATGGAGTGCTACACAGCAGAAAAAAAAATAATGACATCTTGAAATTTTCAGGCAAATGGATGGAGCTAGAAAACATCATATTGAGTGAGGTAACCCAGACCCAGAAAGACTGTTATCGTATGTACTCACTCATAAGTAGTTTTTAAACATAAAGCAAAGAAAACCAGCCTACAAATCACAATCTCAGAGAACCTAGACAACAATGAGGACCCTAAGAGAGACATATATGGATCTAATCTACATGGGAAGTACAAAAAGACAAGATCTCCTGAGTAAATTGGGAGCATGGGGACCATGGGAGAGGGTAGAAGGAGAGGGGAGAGGAAGGGAGGAGAGCTGAAAAAAATGTAGAGCTCAATAAAATCAGTTAAAATAAATAAATAAATAACAAATAATAAAAAAGAAAATGCCTTACAGGCACAGCCAGAGGTCATTCTGATTAAGGGAGTTCTTCATTTATGATTCCCTCTTCCCAGATGACTACAGGTTCATGGGAATTTGACAGCTGAAACTAACCACGACACTGTGGGTGCTGACATAGGATCCCAATAACAACATCAGTGAAGAAGCTCAACAGTAATGGACATATATATTTCTTATCCACCTAGATTAGAATAGGTAGGATGACAGCTTCTGCAGAGTGTGGACCTGGATGTAATTCAAGAATTGGGAGATGACTCAACTCTTTGTGTATCTTGGGCATTTTCTCAGAGCTCAGCATTTATAGGTGGTTTTGAAGTTTTCTTTTGTTGCCTGTGTACAAGCGTTTGCCTGCATGTACATATGTGTAGCACATGCTTTCAGTGCCAACAGAGTCCAGAGGAGGATGGCATAGTCCCTGGAGCTGAAGTTACAAATGGTTAGGAGCCACTGTTTAAGTTTTGGAAAGAAAACCAGACCCTATGCAAAAGCATCCAGTGTTTTTTAACCTCTGAGAGATCATTCCAGTCCCCAACCTTTCTCTCTTAACGTCAAAACTCATCCATTCCATTAAGTGGCAGAGTTAGGGTACAGGTGCTTTTCACATATGGATGTGAAACTTTTGAAAGAAGAAAAGAGAAAGTAATCTGGAATGTGTCTGTCCACATTGTGAGTCTTTGGTAAAAAGGCCTTAAAGAAGAAAGAGAAAACTAAAAGCTGTAAGACTTTCTCAAGATTTGTAACTTCACAGGTGTCTGTAGTCATGTGACTCTCGTTTCTCACCACGGTGAGGCAGATCATAGAAAACATGTCTCCCACATGAATAATGGGTTCATCTCTCAGTGGAAAGGAAGAGAGAGAAAGCAAGGTGAGATCCACCTCCAAATGTATGCCTGGGCCAGTGACCTACAGATTGGCCCTACCAATGGTTTCCAGCCATCCTCCAAATCCCATTCAATTTTGACTCAGTTATTCAATTATTGGCACATTACCTAAGTCCTTCTGACCCAGTCACTTTTCAAAAACCCCATTCTGAACATTGTAAGAGGAGCCTCAGTTGAATGGCTTGGGGCAGGGAGGTATTTAGTATGCAAACCATAGATTCTCTCCCTAGGTCTTAGGAGCTACCTAATAGTGCGGAAATCAGGCCCTTTATCTCTAGGTGTCCCCACAGTCCTGGGAAGTCCAGCATTCCTCAAAAGTCCCAATTCAGAGTCTCCATTGAGACTTAGGTGAATGCTTAACTATGAGCACCTGCAAAGACCAAAATACAGACTACAGACTTTCAGTATGGCCCAGAGCCAACTCCCCATTTCCAGAGGGAGGAGCATGATTAGAAAGAAGGATTCAAGCAAAGCAAGACTGGAACCTAGAAGGGCAAGCATCTGTCTCTACAGTTCCATGCCCAGCATCTGGAACATGTGGTCTTTTGATGTAATCCTCTAAGGGATTGAGCAGCTGCATTCCTGTGGCCTAGATGGTAGCACTCCACATGACCACCGTCTTGGCCAGGAACTACCCACTAGCTCTGGCTCTCCTTGGCAGGCATTCACGGTCCTGGCATCTCTCACTTCCTGAACGCTCCATTGTAACTTTGGCTTCCCTCTCACAGTTTCACACGTTGCCATGCAGGAGCTCACATTGCCTGGCAGCCCAGCTCTTTTGTAGAAACATGAGTAGAAGCCTCTATGACCCCATAATTCTTTCATCTTTCATGCCTGCAAAATAAACAATACATGAGCAATGCCAAGATCTGTTGCTAGCCCTGACAGCATTCAGTCCCATTTGGACTGCAGCTGCAGTGGCCTCTGGGTAGATGGAAAGAAACTGAATGGAAATAAATTGTATGAAAATAAATTCCAAAGAAACAAATTCTTAGACAGCTCTATGTGTTCAGGATGCCCTGGGCTCCATTCTCAAGAAAGAGCTTCTCGAAAAAAAATCTTTCAAAGAAATCTACACCTTTGAGCCTGCCATGGATGTAGTTTTGTTGACACCTGAGATACATTCATAGCATTTCTCTTACCCAAGTTTAAAGTACTTGATTACTTCTGGTACTGAAGAAATGACTTGGTTGTTAAAGTGCTTTCTCTGTAGGAATAAGACCTGAGTTCAGATTCCTAGAATCCCCATAAATGCCAAGTGTACAGTGGCCAGCCTGTAATTCTAGCTTTGAAATGCAGAGACAGAGAAACCCCTCAGCAAACTGGGTAGGAAAACTAGACAACATCAGTGAACTATGGGTTTGATTGAGAGAACTTGCCTCAATGACTATGGGAGAGTGAGGGGGATAATTCCTGAATCAACAGCAGAATGCAATATGCAGACATGTATGAAAGTGTGTTCATGCAAGCAGACACACACATGTGTGTGTACACACATACATACACACACACACACGATAGATACACATGAAAAGAAAATAAAACAAAAGTTACTTGACTATTTTTTAGTGGAACTAAAGTCAGACCTTTTTTGACAACATGTCTTTATTTCACTCATATGGCCACTTTTCTGCCAAACTGAAAGTTTTTTGGGTTTATTGCTTCATGTTTTACACTCAGCCCTCACTGTAAATCTGGCTAAAAGCAGCTAGTGTTAGCCATGCCAAAACTTGGTTGCTCTGCTGTTTCCAAATGACCTTCACCACATTAGTCTGCTGCAGAGCCTCTGGGCATTGATAAAATGAAAATAGATCCTTTGACCTCATGTAAGATGAACAATCCCAATTCTCAGTCTAAATATGACAAACCACCAGCAAAAAGCAACTTAAAGGAAGAAAAATAGTTTATCTTATCTGGGATCACAGTTTCAGAGATCCCAGTTTGGGTCTTGAGATCACCTGGTTCTGTTTGCTTTGTACCAGTGTGATAAAACATATGGGGGGGTCATAATGAAAAATAAATCTGCTTATATCATTGTAAACAAGAGGGGAGGGACCAGTGTCACCATATACCACTCAGGGACAACCCATAGTGATCCACTTCCTCCAACACTTCCAGAAACTGGGAAGCGACACACTTGCTAGTTCCACCAACTTACTCTCAATAACAGCATCAGATATGGGTTCATCCACATATGAACCCATCAACTAGGTCAGAGGCCTCATGATCAGATCTTTTTACAAATCTGTACCCACCCCCAAACTCTGCATTTGGAACTAAGCCTTCAGTGTGTACTATGAAATACTCTGAAATGTAAACATGGCTGACCAATAAAAATTAAACAGATAAAGATGACAGCTGAGTTATTCTGTGCTCCCACAAAATGGTAGTACTTCTAACAAGGAAAGCATGATCACTAACCTCCGTCCTTTCTCCAACACTAGTGTGATGGAACTGGACAGAAAGCTAAGTAGTTAATAATTACCCTCTGTTCAAAGAGTCCGGTTTTATCCCATGCTTTTTCAGTCACAGTTCAGCTGGCCTTGGTGAGTTCCCAATAGATCAGCCCCAGACTCTTTAAACATGGCGGACAATGAGGGATGAGAAGCCAAAGACAATGGCACTGGGTTTTGATCCTACTTCATGTTCTGGCTTTGTGGGAGCCTAGCCAGTATGGATGTTCACCTTCCTAGACCTGGATGGAGGGGGGAGGACCTTGGACTTTCCACGGGGCAGGGAACCCTGACTGCTCTTCAGACTGGAAAGGGAGGGGGAGAGGAGTGGGGGGAGGGGGAGAGAAATGGGAGGCTTGGAGGAGGCAGGAATTTCTTTTTTTTCTTTCAATAAAAAAATAATAATAATTATCCTCTGTTCTTAAAAAGGTCCAGAGTTCAGGAGAGCTGTCCCTGACCACCTCTGGCTGCAACACTCATGAGCGCAGGCTCTGCACCTCACTAGAGCAGCACAGTAGAGCCAACCCTGTTATCACAGGTGTAGGGGCACCAGCCCCAAACTTGTGAGCATGGAAGAGCTGTCCCCATTACCCGTCCTTCTACTGGTAAGATGGGTGAGGGAGAGCTGCTCTCCCACTCCAGCCCACTCCCCACCCATCAATGATTGTGGCAGGTGGGAGACCTGGCCCCCTGGTCATAAGAGTGGAAGAGCCATCCCTAGTAGGGCAGGTATGCGTGAGTCAGCCTCACAGTTGTAAATATGAGAGAGTTGTCCCCATTTCTAATCTGGCAGGCCAACACTACAGCTGCCCAGGCCCAGACTCGGGGTTATGATTTGGCCTGCCCCGACATCTACCCCATCTATGATCTGCTGGAGCATGTGAAGGAATCTGACCCACAGACCCAAAGCTGCAGGATCTCCACAACACGGGGCAACAGCAGGATACCCCGGGAGAGTCCTAGTGAGTATCCAGCATCAAGAGTGTGGTAGAAACCAGAGACCTCAAACCAGACTCTGCAGCAAACACTTGCAAGTAGAGATTATGGACAAAGGTGTCTACTCACTGTGCCACACTGCAGTTTTCGTGATGAGATTTTTAAATTTTCCCCTCTTTTTAATTTTTTTCCTTTTTTTTCTTAAATTTTGTTTGAATGGGGGCAGATGCAAAAAGACGAGGAAATGACGGGATCAAGAAACATGATGTGAAAGACACATAATAAAAAGGGGGAGCAGAGTTCAATTCCCAGCACTCATGTCAGGCACCTCATAACTGCCTATAATTCTAGCTCCCGAGGACACAATGGCAGCTTTATATGTATCCATATACACACATGTAGACACAGACATTTACCTAACAAGAAGAAAATGTATCTAAACGGAGGAAAGGGGTGAGTATAAAGCCCCAAGGGAAGACGATAACCCATTTGCGGATGCTCACTCTTCTTAGTACAACAGAAAGAGGAGCAACCATTTGGCATAGACTTCCACAGTTAAGATTTGCTTCTAAGTTGACATCTATCACAAACCCCCAAAGTCCAAAGTGTCTGACCTAGGAATCTGCATTTATGAAGAGTCTAGTCCATCTTTATTCACTTGTTCCATGCCCACTAAAGGTGTGTGCAAGCATTAACTAGTGCAATTATTTCTCTCTTTATCTTCCTTTCCTATCCTGGGTAAGAAGCCAAAGAATCATTTTTGTGAGGCTAATTTCTCATAAGCGCTAATCTGATTAAATCTAGCACTACAAAGTTAGGGCTGATCGATATCCCTGGGGAAGGCTCTTTATCTCAGATTGGTTGGTGATGAGGACAGGGTGCTATTGTCATACAAAGTCCCCAAGAGTGCATGTCGGGGGCGGGCAAATCACCCAGACTCACTCTTCTCCCTTATCCTTGCACACGCATGAACAACGCCACAATCTGTAAAAATATCCAACCGGAAGTAGAGCCACTGATTCCATCAGGGGACAAAATTGAGAAAGAAGAACTTACATCACATACAGCTGTCAGTCTGATTACATACATGTGTCCTGTCTATACTTACCTACCTGGAAAAGGTGCTCCTGAGGGGAACAGAGACACCAGGAGAGAAAGAGATGGCTCCACACAAAAAAATAGTTGTCATTCTAAGGTAAACATGGGGAGGGTGCACTGTAAGCCCTTCACACATAATTGTCATTCTAAGGTAAACATGGGGAGGGTACACTGTAAGCCCTTCACACGTAGTTGTCATTCTAAGGTAAACATGGGTAGGGTACACTGTAAGCCCTTCACACGTAGAGTTTGTGGAGCTGTGAATGTGTATTTCTTTTGGATTATTCCAATTTAGGTGGGATTCCGTAGAGACTATCATTTCGTTCATACTTGCAATGAACTCCTCTATAATTCCAGTGGAGATAAATTTCTGATTATCTGCTAAAGGAACAAAGCTCAAACACAGATTAAATAAGAAGAAAACATCACTGCTGGGACTCTGTGGCAGGTTGGCAGTGGTGAGAAAAGAGATTAGCCAAGAAGACTCAGAACTTCTGTCATGAACAACTTCATGAGTAAACTGGATGGAGTGGGGAGACTGTAGAAGCGGTCAGGGGGCGGGGCTTCACACGGAAGTGTCTGTGACGGACTTCAAAGGTTTGTTGAACGTCCATGCTGGACACCGAGTGGGATGCATGAGTCTGGGGACCAGGTGAGTGATAAAAGAGCAGGAATTCTTCAACCCTGAGAAGTCACAGCCCTCGTTTCCATGTGACCGCCTTGAGAGAAAAATGGGAAGGACTAAAGTCGCCTCTTGGAGTCATTGCAGGAGACAGAAAGGGACAGTCAGAACCTGGCAGAACCCACAGTCTACCTGTATCTTGAAACAAGGGTCATGTTTTACCAAACGAAGCATCAATGGAACATGGCAACTTCTGACTCGGGTTAAGTTGAGTCTGAGAACTCGGTGCAGGACTCCCATGTGGAGATCGCCGGGACATCTGGGTGGAGGCTGGAGAAGACACACTTGTGGAATGGGCTGCCATGTCAATGGGGAAAAGAGGGTGAACAGAAAGGTGAGCAGCACAGAGGAGACTGTGAGGCAGAAGGTGTGCTTTGTCTCGGTTATGCCAAGGTGGGTTGCTCTGGAAAGAAAAATTGATAACACAGATCAAAGGGCATTGAGGGTGCAGCAGCTTCACATCTGAGTGGAGCCAGAGGGATGCGTGCGACATGGATCCCAGAGGAGACTAGTTAGCTCAGCCCTTGGGGTGAGAGGGTCTTTGCAGAGCAGAGGACACAGACCAGTTACTTTTCTAGTTACTGTGACCAAACTCCTGACAAGCAACTGAAGGATGGAAGACTTTTTAAGAGGGCACAGTGAAGAAAACAGGAAATGAGATCCAACCACATGTGTTGGTGGAATGAGGATCCAAATATTTAATCCACATGCACACACACGCATGCACGCGCACATATACCCTGTCTTAGTCATGGTTTCTGTGGCTGTGATGAGACGCTTCAATCAGAAGCAAGTTGGGGAGGAAAGGATTACACTTTGGCTTACACTTCCCCATCATAGCCCATTGCTGAAGGAAGTCCGGACAGGAGCTCAAACAGGGCAAGAACCTGGAGGCAGAAGCTGATGCAGAGGCCATGGAGGAATGCTGCTTTCTGTCTTGCTCCCATGAATTGTTCAACCAGCTTTCTTAAAGAGTCCAGGACCACCGGCTCAAGGGTGCCCCCAGCCACAATGGGCTGGACCCTCCTCCATCGGTTACTAATTAAGAAAATGCCCTACAACTGGATCTTATGGAGACATTTTCTCAATGGAGGTTCCCCCCTTTTAGATGACTCTAGCTTGTGCCAAGTTGACCTAAAACTAGCCAACACAACACACACACACACATACACACACACACACCAACACTTTATTCTTTGCTGTGAGCTTTCTCCTTGAAACACTGCTACCCCCCCCCCCCACATACACATAGTTATAGCACACTGCTACACACACCTAAACAGGGCTAGATGAGAGACAAGGAAGAATGTCTCAGGCAAGTATCATGCAGTAAATGATCTCAACCAACATTAGAAAGTAAAAGACAAAAATCCACATTGACATTTCATGATGTTTACAGCTATGGTTTTAAAATGGATCCGTTGGCTTCTTATGAGTTCCAGTTTGAAACTTAAAAATAACTATTCACAAAAAAATGAAAAATACATTAAAAATCAATAAATGTCCACATGAGCAACGTTTTCAAAGGGGTCTTTCATGCTATGTACTGATCAAACAAAGTCTAAGTCTGCCTTCAAATTCATGTTAAAAGAATGAGCTGTGCATGAGTTGCTTGGTTAGAGGAAACAGAGCAAACCTCAAATCTTCAAGAGAAAAACCAGCATTGAAAGTCTTTTTATTCCTAATTGTAATTAGAAGTTTGTTAATCTGCGTAAAATCCTCCCCAGAGGATAATCTGCCACTGTAGTCAGATACTGAAATAAAACACTGTATTGCGTAGAAGTACAGTTAGCACGTGCGAGTGCAAAAGAAAACAATAAATAAATTCATCGTGTGCTCTTCCGTAATTGTGAAGAAATGTAAGCAAGGCACAGGAATCCCGGGCCTTACATACCGGCTGCTGGCCGGTAGTTTGGATGGACTACGCTGGGGAGAAGAGTTAAAGAAGAAAATCATCTAATATTGGCAGCTTATTTTGGCTTGGGTCTTCTCTCTTCTCTAGACTTTTTAAAATGTTTCTAGCCTCATCTGTGATAATGATTGTGTGGTTGGCTGTACCAAGCTGAGACTGTGGGAAAATCGAAAGAAGTTGCATTTAAAAGCAGCTGCTTTTGAGTCAGAATGTATCGAAGCTTTTTAGAAGAGTTAGTCTCTTAGTCCAACCACACCACTAACATTTCAAGAAGATTCTTTGTCAGTCATGTCTGTGGGCCAGTGTCCCGGGATTGGAAGTAAGCCCTGGTTTTTAGTGGGGGTGAGCACCCCCTGGTGGCCGAAGGAAGCAGCTGGATGGTCCAGTTAAGGATGACAACCAGGGAAGGATAGCTTTGTCTTCTAATTCGACACTCAGGCTTCTGATGAGGGATTGTTAGAGAGGTTCCACTTTTATATTAAAACTTGAAGCTACAAATTCGTGAAATGGCAGGGCATGTATTTCATGATGGACATGCTTCACACTGTCTGACATGAAATACAGACTTCTCACTAGAATTCATTTTAAAGATCTATCAGTATACAAAACTGGCTGAGGTTATGGAACTCTGATGAGCCCTTAGCGGGTAGAAAGAGAGCAGTCTTGACTTCCTTAGATCCTCTCATACTGACCCTGAAGTTTCATCTCAGAATCTGTTCACACTCCCCGACAGGGTCTGCAAGAATTCAGTGTTCCATCCACAGTCCCTCTGAGAGGAGTATACATTGAATATTCTCTAAAACACCGATTCCACTCACACACCGTAAGGACATTTAGGATGTATCTCACCTCATCTGTCCTATTTTACACATGAGACCTGAACTCCCCACAGAGCCAGGTATCCTGGAGGGCCACACAGAAGGTGGGGGGCAGGGAAAGCCTACGGAGCTCACTCAGTTTCACGGTCACAGGGTCCCAGTCAGAACCGTCTCGCCCTAGACTAGTTTAATGTCTTGCAAAACAATTCACAAAGTTTCTTTGAGAATTTTATATTTAAAAATGCATCAGAATCCTTGCTCCCAGCAATTGGGAGGAAGTTAAAAAGTTGCACAAAAAGTCTTTCCTCTTCTGCACCATCTAAAGACCTAGTGGATGAGCCTACAGCCTCGGGGCCCTTGGGGAGGTGCTCTAGGGCTAAGATGTGCCCACAGGACTCTTCTTTCATTTTACTTTGAGATGGTCTCACTAAAATGTCAGCTTTGACCTTGAGTTTGTTTTGTAGTCCAGAAACAGCTCCTGGAACTGAAGAGCCTCCTGCCTCAGCCTCCCCACTGGCTGGGGTTTTAGAGGTATCTTTCTGTGCCTGGCATTTTCCTCTCCCGCAGGCTTTTTTTGTAAATCAGTTATCCAGATGCTAGATTTACCAGCTCAAAGCTGTGTTTGGAAGCTAAAGTTTGCTGCGAAATCAGAAACATCTGAAGGTCACGCCTATCCAACCCACAGCACCTCCCTAGGCCATAGTCACAGCCGGCTTTGCACCGTGACAAGAAAGAGCTTGCTCTTAGGCAAAAGGGGGCAGTCCTGGCAACCGGTGCCATCTGAGAGGGGATTAAAGAGGAGAGCCCAAAGCCTTGAGGAGGAATGTTTCTCCTCTCCAAAGCAACAATCTGCCTCATTCTAAGGAAGCCTGGGGCTAGGATTTGGAAAAAGGCCCATCTGCCATTGAGCATGAAATGCGTTTGTAGATAACCGGTTCTGCTAAGCCGCGGACAGTTTTGATTTTACTCTGAGAGGAAAAGCGTTGAACCCAGCATACTGACTGTTAAGGAGAGGCAGTCACATTGCCTTTAGAGTATGCTCCTTACTGTCAGATTTAAAAATTCCCCATTTGTAAGAGGAGTGCTGCAGGTTGCCGGGCACAGTGGGCACGGTGAAACGAGTCCCACGCTGGAAGACCGTCATAAACCCACAATTTTCTTACATCCCATAGAGAAGAGGATGGGGAATAACTTTTTGTTAACATGAGCACAGAGAGATGTGGTCTGTGACAAATAGGCAGTTCCTGCTGTTTTTAAGAGTTAAGAAGACAGAGAAGCACAGTACTGAGGAAGTATTTGTTGAAGCTGTTTGGACTGATTTGACATATGATTGAGAGTTGTTTGTGATGGTGGGGAGCAAAGAAGAAGCAAAGGACCTGGTACTTGTATGCATGTTCCTGAAAGTGCTGAAGATTTGAGATTCAAATCGGTATGGATCAGAGAGTCCTGGAGTCACCCACTGCCTCCAAGTTCTTATTTTTCAAGACAGAATTGCACCAGGGACACATTCTAAGACAGTAAAAATGGAGACTCTTTTTTTTCTGTTAAGAAAGCAAGCATTGAGAACAGGAGTAGACTGAGCAGGGGAACCGCATCCACTCAAGGACTCTGGGCCAGGAGGCTCCTGACCTTTTCTTTCTAGGTCACTGACATAGCCCTTGCTTTCTTTTCTGTTTGTGCAGCACAGGCTTTCCTTGAGCAGGCTCTGCCTGCTATGTGTAGCCTACATGCAGAAGTTCCCAGTCTTTCTGTCAATGGGCTTCTTTCATAGGTGTGTCTCTCCAGATCCTTGCTCTCCTTCCACAAAATGAGAAATATCTAGAAAGAGATCTGTGTACTGTAGTGATATTATGTTTGTAATCTAACAAATAAAGCTTGCCTGAAGATCAGAGTGCAGAGCTAAGCCACTATAGCCATAGAGGCCAGGCAGTGGTGGCACACACCTTTAATCTCAGCACTTGGGAGACAGAGGCAAATAGATCTCTGTGAGTTCAAGGCTACTCTGAGCTACACAAGGCTGAATCTGTCTAAAAGAGAAACAGAGCTCATCCAAAGGTAATCCCAGCATTTGGGAGCACATGCTTTTAATCCCAGCACTGGGGAGATGGAGACAGGAGTGACATGGCTGGGCAGAGAGAGGAATATAAGACAGGAGGGGACAGGAGTCAGATGTAGTCTGAGGATTCAGTTTGAGAATGCAGCCTGAGGTTTCATAGACAGAACAGTCAGTCTGAGGATTCGTGGAGACAGGATCAGCCTCAGATTGGTCTGAGGTAGAGGTAAGAGCTAGAATATGGCTGCTTTGCTTCTCTGATCTTCAGCATTAACCCCTGTATCTGACTCTGGAATTTTATTATTAAGACCAACTAGAATCCGTGCTATGGAGTATCTGTTGCAGATAACCTGAGGTGAGTGTAGAGGCTGTGGCTCTGCCCAGTGTCGCTGCAGCATCTCCTCTTCTATGCTTCCCTACCAGCCTGTGGGATGCCCCCACATCTCCAAAGGGCTACAAAGCCACCTGCTAAAGCCAGCTCCCAACTCACATCCTTCCTCTGCAAGCACGCTGAGCTACAGGTCTTTACCTGTCATGTATTGCTTAGAAAAACACAGTTTTCCTGATGCTGTCTTGAATGAAAAGCCATCCTGCGCAGGATTTCTATGTATAAAGTGTTTGAAAGTCCTTTTTGACTTTCAAATGAACATAAACTAAAGCCTTGGCAAAGTCAAAATAAAACTGAGCACGGTAATGGGATCTCAGGCTGCATAAAATTTGACTTCATCTCTGAAGGCACATAGCCTTCCAGAGCAGCTCTGCAAAGAGAATTGAAGTCTAATCTTATAGTGCTAGGTTTATAAAAATATATGTGCTCTTGTCCCTCACAGAAGACCTCTGATTTGAGCTGAACCTAAACATACTGTGGAAGTCCCCCCACACTTGCTTAGACTCTCCGATCTCTCCCTCAATCTCTTTGATCTCTCTCTCATTCTCTCCCTCTTCCCTGTTAACTCCCTCTCTGCCCAGCTTGTACATGTGATAGAGTAGAAATGGCTCAGTGAAAATCAGGTGCTCGTAGGGCACAAGTAAGGTCCAGTGAGTGACACTCTGTGGGGTGCGGGTGCAGCAGGCCACAGCATGAGGACACCAGCCCTCAGAGAAACCACTCTGGGAAGAATCTGGATTTCTGGAACAAATAATAGGGGCTTTGCTGAAAATAGTATCTCCATCTCCCAGAGAGCTAGATGCAGGCGTACTTCGAAGAATATGGGGGGGGGGCGCGTAGGGAGCCTCGAAAGAAAAGGCCTGGATGACAGGGAAGGGTTGCAGGTGGGAGAGGAAAGATGAGGCCGGAAGGAGAGAGCTGGGGGCAATACTGGAGGGGCGGAAGAGAAGAAAGGAAGCAAAGAGGAAGTAAGGTAACTTTCCATTGGTGGAGGCCTTCCAGCTCACAAATAAACCATGTAATGGGAGCCAGAGTCCCTCCTGCTTTCTTTCCATCTGCAACTGATAAAATAGGAAGGAACGTCAGCTCAAGCTTCCTTGGGTACCAGGCCCTGTGAATGAACAACGGACCAAGTATCCATAGGCCCCTGCGACCTGGGTCTGCATCCTTGGAGACGAAGATCCAGCACAGGCTTGCACCCAGCTGCAGTCACTGTAGGACCCAGCAGCACCCCACAATAGTGGCCTCTCTCTGCATCCTGACCAGGGAACTGATGTGAAAGAGAGGAGGCACTAACTTCCTTCCATAATTTAGCCCAAAGAATGCCAGTGTAATGACCGTTTAACTGGCTTCTATGGCGTTTCTCCACTCCTTGGCTTGAGAAATGATGTATTGTGGTGATGTAAAATGCCATACGACAGTATGATATAATATTTAGTGTAAATAAATATACAGCCGTGAAGTTTCATGCGTGATTATGATACATTAGTGTGGGGTATGGCATGATATGCAATAAAGAAAGGAGCAGGGCAGAGGTTCCTGCTAGGCACATACTGGCCATGTCAATCACTAATCAAGGTCTGCTCAGAGCCAGGTGACTCAGACTTGGAACTCTGCGGCCCAGCACAGGCTTGGCTCTGTAATCTGACACGCAGCCGCGGGGACGCTGGAACTTCTAAAAATGGTGGCGGTGGGTAATCGCCACTTTTCCACGAGGTTTGCCTCAGTAGGAAGCATTTTAAGGCTCTGAGACATCAGGGAGCCTGGGGAAGACGGGCCCTCAGAGCGTATCCCAGCAATCTTTCCATCCACAGAATGCAGTGGGCCTGGCTCCGTGTGCCAAGCTCACCCCTTTTGATCTGCTGCCATGGGCTTGGTCACCCTGGAGCTGGATGGAATGTTGATGAACTGCCCCCGCCCGCCCCTTTTGCGAGTTAGCCAGGCCACTTTGATCCCCTCTCCTCCTTAGTTCTGCAGGTGTGTGCTTTGCCCAGAGATATTTGCACAGGGAATACTTGTGCATGCAGCCTTCATGTGGAATTGTCAAAGGAAGACCCCCACCCAACAAGGAGCTCCATGGAAACGAAGCAAAGCTTCACTCACCTTTTTCTGGCCTTTTCTATCCTTTTATTGAAAATGGATTTTTTTTCTTGTATAATATATCCTGATTTCAGTTTCCCCTCCCTCTACTCCTCCCAGTTACTCCTCACCTTATCCAGATTCACTACCTTTCTGTCTTTCATTAGAAAACAAACAGGTATCTAAGGGATAACGAAAAAAATAATATAAGACGAAACAAAGACTAAACCATTCCAATTCTATAGAACAAGCGAACAAACGGCAGAGAGCCCAAGTGAGAGAAGGCATGGAAAGAGAGATCCATTCCTTTGCACATGCAGACATCCCATAAAAACACTAAGCTGAAAAGGACCACTCTGTAAAAAGAGAAAAGACAAAATATATATATATAATAAAACTAAAATAAACTAAAAGGGTTAATAAAAAAAAAGCTAAGAAAGCCCTAGCGTGACGTTATGGTACTGTGGCACAGGCAGGAGAAGCTTTGAGTTCATTTTCTGCTGGCATCTATGGCTGGGCACACAGCTTACCCTTACCTTAAGAATGGTTTGTTTCCCCAGTGAGACTCTCCTGGAGAAAACTAAGTTTTCACCAGGTGTTTCCAAGCCCTCACCTCACTTTGTCCTTCTGGCCTTAGGTTGTCAGTGGTTACAGTAAGGCAACCTGGAGCCAGACTGGACCTTTGCTGCCTCTGCCATTTGGGCACAGCGCCCAGGACAGTATATGTAACAAAATGACCTTTCGGGTTAAAAGAATAAGTGAAAGAGAATGAATTAACATATCAGTGCATAACCTTTGTGTCTTTTGTTTTTCATTTTTGTATTTTTAAAAATTTTTTAATTAAAAATACAAAAATAAAAAACTTATCTTTTTTCATTGTACATACCAATCCCAGATTCCACTCCCTTCCCTCCTCCCATTCCCTCCACCTTCACCCCCATTCACTCCTCAGAGAGGGTAAGGCACATTGCTTTGAGGAAGGTCCCAAGGCCCTCCCTACTATATCTAGGCTGAGCAAGGTATCCATCCAAAGAGAATGGGTTCCAAAAAGCCAGTACAAGCAGTAGGGATAAACCTCACTCAGGATGGATTTTTTCTATATACTCATGGAAAAAAAACTTTAGATTTTAATGATGATAAACTAATGTGTTATCTTCAGTGTTTATATGATTCACTACTTAAGACAGTGTTTTCCTTTAGTTGACTATTCTGTGGTTATTTCTTTGAGTTTGTTACATAGGTATGCTGGTTTATTATTAGAATATAGGAGTATTTTAAAACAAATTTTATGCTGATGAAATATAAGAGCCAACCATTTTAAGCCAAAACTAAAATTCTACAGGGTCACCAATTCTAAGACATAAAAGGATCAACATTATAAAAGGGATCCATGTCTAGCAAAGGAACTCCAGAGAGAGGCACAGAGAAAGTCACAGAAGGTGACTTTTACATGTCCTTTTTGAGGACCAGCAACACCCAGATGGACAAGGCCAAGGTCCTGCCTTGGAGACAGACCTTCATCTAGAAGAGGCAGAAATGTCTGCCGAGCAGCAAGCAGAGAGTGTTCTGCAGGTGTTTGAGCATTTGCATCTCCCCTTTCACCTTTTAAACATGCAATTTCCTCTCCTAGGCTAAGGTCACTTGGCTGTGCTTTGATGCGCCAAGTCCTGAGCCCTAAGTTAGCATCCATTGGACAACACTGCTTAAAGTGGTTTTTTATTTGGTTCTAGAAGTGACTCTGCAGAACATGCCAGAAAATTATGTTTAAAGCCATTTGACTGGTGAAAGAACTGGGGGAAAGCTTTTTGGTATAGAAACTCCCCCAACCAGCAACTTAGCATTTCACACAGGAGTTGCCAGACAAGGACAGCTGACCAGCTAGCTCTTGAAACACCCCTCCCCAAACTAACCAACATTTTCCAGAAGAAGCCAGCTTAACACCCCTTGTTAAGAGCCTTTGTGGCTTTTCCAAGCTCTTAATGTTGATGAAATCAAACCTCAAACCAGACATATATTTAATTATATGTCTTAAATTAATATATGTATGTACATACGTGTGTGTGTGTGTGTGTGTGTGTGTGTGTGTGTAATTTTCTCCTTCCCGATGGTGGTTTGTTGGAATAGGTGTGACCTTGTTGGAGGAAGTGTGTCACAGTGGGGGTAGGCTTTGAGGTCTCCTATGCTAGCTGTGTAGGTCTCAAGCTATGCCCAGTGTGGATCCAGACTCCTTCTGTTGCCTGCAGATCAAGATGTAAAATTCTTAGCTCCTTCTCCAGCACCATGTCTGCCTGCGTGTGTCTATGTTTCTCACCATGATGGTATGGACTAAACCTCTGAACTGTAAACCAGCCCCAGTTAAATGTTTTTCTTTATAAAAGTTGTCATGGTTATAGTGTCTCTTCACAGCAATAAAAACCCTAAGACACTCCCCAACTTTTACTTCATCAAACTGGTGTCTCTGGGTCTCATCCCCCTACCCCCATAGTTCCCTGTCTCTGCTGTCGATGCACAAAAGTGCATCCCATAGGTGATGAGAGCAGATGCATATCACACCCTAACCCCAACTCTTCCCTTCCCCAGCTAAAGACCAGTTTGTACTCATGGAGATAAACAGGAAGTCTACATAGTTCCACCAGAAAACCCAAGGAGATCCCACAAGAAGCCCAGCTAGACTCACTAGGAAGCCCACACAAACCCACAAAGAAACCCATATCGACCCTCCAGTAAAACCATGTATACCTTCCAGGAATCTCACACAGACTCACAGGAAAAACCCACGGAGACTTGCCAAGAAGCCCGTGTAGACATACCAGGAAGCCCACATAGACCCGCATGCAGACATGTAGTCCGTGTAGACTGAGCAGGTGCTTTATTGGTATTCCACCATTGTTTCCATGGATACTTAAGTGTCTCAAGACCCACTTCAAGTTAAATAATGCCACTCCTGGCCATCATAAAGTTGTTAGCGCTCTTAAGTCCTAGGTCCTGGAAGATTGGAAGTTACGGGTTCAAATCTCTGATGGTGTGAGTAAGGTTCTGTGAGTGTTTACATAACCTGCATGTAACCTGCACATAATCTTCATTTAAAATAAATAAATAAAATATGCAATCCTATAATCTGTACCAGAGATGTGAGGTAGTAGCAGCAGCAGGGACAGCTTTCTGGTGGACTTCTACCATTTTCCTTTAGAATTTTGTCAAGATAGGTGACAGAAGCAAATACTATGTCTGCTCATTCCTCAGTAAGCAGTTGCTGGCTGACTTGACAAAGTACAAGTAGCCAGGACACACACACCTTTTCTATTTGAAAAAAAAAAAAACGAAGCAAGCACAGAAGACAAACCCAGTGCTTTCTGGGTGAGACGGCCCCGGGAACACCTGAGCTCACATCCTCAGAAGAGGCTGCTGGTGCTGACAGCTGAACTATCAGAGATTAGCAGTCCAGCCCTGCTCTGCACATTTGTATGACCCACAGAGAAGGTTTACAGCCTGAGGACAGTTAGAGCTGGGACCGTCTGGGAGTACAAAGGCATCCAAGTCCCCCCATGTCGCTCTCTCGGTGTTAGATGCTGGGCAAAGCATTTCCAAACCTGAGAAAGGGACTAATCCAAAACTGGTCCCCAGCTCTTCCCCTCAGCAGCATCATTTCTTCAACAACGCAAGCAGAGGAAGAGGAGGGTAGAAGACCTTCTGTCACAAGGAACTGAGCCAGGATCCCCATCAGCTCAACGGCACAAGCCAGTAACATTAAGAGGCAAGAGTATATACCCCAATTGTAAAATGTGGGTCTGGGCTAAGAAACACAGAAGGCCGGCTAGTGGTAGTTAAAATCCAGAGACAGGGAAGGAAAACAACACAGATAAAAAGAGGGAAAAAATGCAGTCCCTGAGCCTGCAGAGCAAATGATCAAAGCCTTAAAAGTAAACAGAAAAAATTAAACTCTATTATTGTTGGAGCTCTGTTTGTTCATTTCCCAGCCGCCTAGACTCCCAAAATAATCACACAGAAACTATATAGCCAATAGCTTAAGAATATTTCTGTTTAACTCTTATACCTTCAATTAACCCATCTCCATTTATCTGGCTTTTCCCTGACTCTGCCTAATCTCTCTCTATATGTATCTCTTCCAGTCTGGCTATGTTCTGGTAAGCCATTGACTGAAAGCAGCTTTATTCATTAACCAACAGAAGCAACACATATGCAGAAGGCCTTCCTACTCCACTCTGTGTACAGAATTCCTTCCCAGTAGAAACTTCTAGAAGACCACAGCCTGAAGATAGCATAGACGGGGGGTAAAGATATTTGACCTTTTTAGAAAAATAAACATCTTACTCAACAAAACAAACCCCTACTCTAGACTGTGGATGTTCATAAACTATTGCACATTTATGGGAGCAGAGTATGATATTCCAACCTGGTAGACAGGAGATTCATTTTCTGTGCTAAATAACAGTCAAGGGTTTGGCTGTTTTAAACAGCTTTTGGACCCATACAAGTGGGAGTCCAGAAGGTTCTATAGTTCTTTCTACCAGGTTCAGCTATTGCCTAGTGGCAATATCAATGTATCTGCCCAGCTGTGTTCTGACTGGAAGGCGTTGGGAAATTCCTACTCCCAAGCTTGCTGGTGCTACTGGCAATATCTAGGTCATCATTGTCAGGGCTGGCAGATCTCTGCTACCTTGTTGACTGCAAACCAAAGTCACTCTGCGGACAGGGTGTCAGCATGCCTCAAATGTGGCTTTCTCCCTCTCCAGAGCCATCAAGGACTGGTCAATCGCTCTGCCCTTCAACTATTTACCCTCTTGGTGCTCTTCTTGGTCAAGGTATGTTGCATCATGTCCATGGTCCCTTTCCACAGAAAGCCACTAATTAGGGAGGTCTGTTGCACGGAGGTCAGTGACATGGAAAGCTGAGCGAGTTAGAGAAACCTGCGCTGACACACTGCATGTAAAATAACAGAAAACACAGCACTTGTCTTATTTTGAATGAGTTCTAGTGAAAGAAATGAGAGGACCTGTCTTTGTCTTATTCTTCAATAGCTTTCTATTATCTGTTGGGAGGATGGAGGGAATAGCAGGAGGGAGTTGGGAGGGCAGGAAGGAGAGTGGAAATGGTCAAAATGGATGATACCTTTGTACAAAAATCCCTCCCTTATGAAAACTGTTGCTTTTTATATACCATGAAAACATGTCAGATACACATGTGTATGCGTATCTGTATATTTGTTTATGTGTGCGTATGGAAAGGAATGGGTCTGTATATGCTAGATTGTTTTCTGTTGCTGTTACCATGAAATTGAAAGGAAAAGAATATATTACATCTTACAGGCCCTACTCTGTTGCCAACATAAATCAAGGCAGAAATTCGAGGCAAGAACCTGGAGACAGGAACTGAAGCAGAGGCCATGGAGAAATGAGGCTACTGGTTAGCTTGCCAGCTTTCTAATACCTCCCTGGGCCACCTGCCCAGGGGCAGCATCACCCATCACACCTTCCAGTCAGAGCACAGCTGGGTGGACCACACTGATATTGCCACGAGGCATTAGCTGAACTTGATAGAAAGAATTATAGAACCATCCCACATCAACAATAAGTCAAGAAAATGTCCCTCATTGACAGGCCAATTCTGTAGAGGCAGTTCCTCAGTTGAGGCTCCCTCTTATCAAGCCTTTCCAGTGTGTGTCAAACTGGCAAAATGTACATGTGTATATATGTGTGTATACATATATATGTGTGTGTTTGTGTATGTATGTATATATATGATCACATGTGTAAATTTCTACATGTGTGTTCACATGTGTGCTTATAAGCGTGTATGTATATGGATCTGTACATGTAAATAAATATATGTGTATGTGTAGGTGTGTAGGTATACTTGTGTGTGTATATGTGTGTGTGTGTGTGTGTATACCTTTGACTATCTAAGTAGGAAGGTAACCAGCAAGGCTCTTCTGGATGCAAACTTTTTCTGATTTCAGAGCCAGACACCCCTTTTCTCTTCACTGTGCATGGCCATTCACAATTGTATCCCATTCTCCCCTACATTTTACCACCAAGAACTGTGAACATGTCCAGGTTCACCCTCCGAGCCACTCTGAGGCCATCGCTGCCTCCTGTGCAAAAGCTCTTGAATCATTTGTGTGCAGCCAGCATCGTCTTCAGAACATCCTCCTTCCAAAGGAAGAATGCTGCTTCTGAAGGACACGTCATCTTTCCTTCACACCCCTGTCCATAGATGACTCTCTTCAGATACAAGCAATCTAGAATTCCATCCTTTTGTGGTCAGGGCAACTTCTCTTCAGTTCATCACCGGCAGTAAAGGCAGCTGTAGCTTTTTTGTTTTTTGTTTTTATTTTGTTTTGTTTTTTCTCTTTTGGGGGCCCTGCCATCTGGTTCGTGAATAAATACACACAGAGGCTTATTCTTTCTTGTGAATGCCGGCCTTAGCTTGGCTTATTTCTTTCCAGCTTGTCTTAACTTTTATTATCCTATCTACTTTTTGCCTCGGGGTTTTTGCCTTTTTCTGTTTCTGCTTGTCTTTCTTTGCTTTTTACAGCGTGGCTTGCTGTGTAGCTGAGTGGTTGGCCCCTGGGGTCCTCCTCCTTTTCTCACTCTTAGATCTTTTGCTCCTCTATCCCATTTGTTCTCTCTGCCTGCAAGAGCCGTCTATCCTTTCCTGCCAAGCTACCAGCGTTTCAGCTCTTTATTAGACCAATCAGGTGTTTTAGACAGGCAAAGTAACACCGCTTCACAGTTAAACAAATGCAACATGAAAGAATGCAACATGTCTCTGCATCATTAGAACAAACATTCTACAGCATAAACAAAATTTAATACATCTTAAAATAATATTCCACAACAGGCATAGAGCTACAACAACGAAAAGCTGAGCCGTGTGTTCATGAACATGCCACCTAACAAGGTAACTTGGAGCAGAGCTGTTGAATCTGCTGGCCAGGGTCACTTTACGCAAGAGCTGCCCCTCAGCGTTGTCTTCACTGAGCTGAAGCACTGATGGGAGTGTGGAATCGCTGTGGAAGAGGCAGGAAGCCGTGAACAAGGGTGTCATCCTCCCACCTTCTCAGTAGCAGCAGAGTACGGAGCACTGGACGGCCACTGTTTACCTCCTCCGAGAGGGGAAAACTCGTCCAAAGACTCTGGTGCATGACCAGAAGCAGGCAGTACCGAAACATCTGCATCTCTCGGGTCCTAAGGAAGCTTCCCGAAAGCAGTGACCCGATCCATGCAGCTAGGCTGAGATCCCAGGAAACCCTTTATAATCCATTGCTAGTTCTGAACTCCTAACAAGGATCTAGAAAGATGGCTGGCGTAACAGCCCTGTGGGTAAAGTAGTTACAACACAAGTATGCAGGCTTCTGTTCAGTTCCAAGAATCCAAGTCTAAAGGCTTGGGCATGGTGGCTTATGTCTGAGGTGTCAGCACTGGGGAGAGAGGCAGGCAGATCCCCTGGGTTTGTTGGTCAATTATTCTAACCAAAAAAGGCAAGACCCTCTGCCGATGATAGAGCCTGTGTCAATAAAGAGCGTGTGAACGTTGTCCTCAGGAACAACACGTATGCATACATTTGTGTAAAGGTACGCACACCAATAAACACACATACTAAATAAAGAGATGAATGTATCCATAAACAGAAAAAGGGAAATTTAAAAGCATGACCTCCCATGCTGGAGATTGGTAAGTTACAGCCAACACTGATAATGAATGCAGTAGGTTCAGCAGGGAGCACTTGCCATGTGGGCAAGGAAAGTGAGACCCTTCTGCAGACACTATAGTCATAGATGCCAAACGCTGTCAAGAAAAAAATAGTGATGCCAAAATCTTTTATTACACTCTTAAATGGGTTTTCCCCTTTGGGGAAAAGATAGAGGCAATTTGCTACCTGAGGCCTTTCTTCTCAGGGTCGTCCATCACAGACACTGTGATATGTCCTGGGGCTGAGTGTCCCAAGTCTTGATCCCATAATGAATTGGCATCGATTAGCATGCAGATCCCGGGAACTTGAAATGCGCAAAGCTCTCTGTGTCGCTGATTAGAATGAAAGCAAAGTGTCTTTAGCAGAATCTCCCTCTGCCCCACAGCTTCCCAGAAGCTGCTTTCTTCTAAATCTTCCTTTAAACATGATCTCATCCCGACCTAATGACGCTGACTCACAGACAGGATGAGGTAAGACACTTAGGGCAATGCCTCACCCGGTGGGTGGCTCATGTGACGGTCAGTATCCACCCTTACCATGGCACGGAGCTACAAAGGAATGGCAAAGAACACAGCCACTGACTCAGGACAAGGGGGCTGTGGCACCAGAAGACGGGAAAGGCCACTGTGTGCTCAATTGTCACTGCATCTCACTGGTGTATAGGTTTCTCAACAAAGACAAATAGGAAAATACCATTTTTATGTAGCAAGTTAGACTATATACAGAAAGAATGTGTTGTATAATGTGCATGCATAATGTATGTGCTTTATATATAAATGCATATTAGTAAATAATGCATAGTTCAGGGCTTGAGGACTCATTTATAATGCCAGTCCTCAGGAGGCAAAGGCAGGATCCCCATGTAGTCAAGGGCATCTTGGTAGTTCATAGTAACAGACCCTGTCTCAAAAATGAACCTTAAGGAAAAATAAAGGGAATATTCCACTATGCAGGACATGGGCCACGCTGGACCCACTGGGTCAGTGTCGTTTTGCTGTTAGTTTGTCATTCTCGTGAAGGCCTTGTGTTTGTGCACGAGCCACATACAGTAGAAATGCTTGGGAATGAATGCACCCATGTGAACTGAAGTTCTCGCAATGCTGGTAAGAGAAGCCAGAGTTTCAGAGAGCCCCGTGTGCTTTGTACTTGTAGTAAGAGTGTATTTTCTTTTTAGAGAAAATAAAACAGATTTATCTTTTTTTTAATTATATGTGTCTGCATGGGGTGGGTAAGGGGGGAGGGGTGCCTGTGAATGCAATTGCCCATGGAATTCCAAGTGAAGGCCACTGTTTGCTCAATTGTCACCGCACGTAACCATTGTATAGATTCTCAATTAGGAAAAATAGGAAAATACCATTTTTATGTAACAAGTTAGAGTATATACAGAAAGAATATGTTGTATAATGTGCATGCATAATGCATTGCTTTATATATAAATGCATATTAGTAAATAATGCATAGTTCAGGGCTTGATGACTCATTTCTATAATCCCACTTCTCAGGAGGCTTTGGATTTGGATTTCCTGGAGCTGGAGTTCCAGGCATCATAGAGCCCTCTGATGTGGAGGTTGGAACTCAGCTGGGATACTGTTAGAGCTGCTAGTTAGTAAAACCATCTCTTCAACTCCAAGGGTGTGTTTTCTTGGTTGCCACAAACCTTTGGAGTAGATCATCCTTGAATTGGGTGTGCTTTTATTATAAAGGTTCAATCGGGGACTGGGATTGTGGCTTGGAGGTAGAAGCATTAGCTACACAGCAAGAGTCTGGATCCCAGATACATACAAACACCGTGTAGGCGTAGGCTTAGTGGCTCGCTTGTAATCCCAGTCCCAGACAACAGAGACAGGGGCTCTCTAGAGCAGGCTGCCTGTGAGACCAGCTACATGGGCATGCTCTGGGTTTAATGAAGGGGCCTTGACTCACTGAATAAAGTGGAAGAGCTATCAAGAATGAGCCCCAATGTCAACTTGAGGCTTCCACATATGTGCTTACATACAAGGGTGTGCACATATGGCTGTGAACATGGATAACACACGCATGCCTCACATATATACATACAAAGAGAAAGGGACAAAAAGCATCCTTTGACACCAGTGGGTGTGCACACATTTCCAGATAGTGACGGTGACATGTGTATGGGAATTTTTTGTTTTTTAGTTTCGGTTGTCATAAGAACTCCTAAGGACAGGTCTGACTTGATGACCTGAGCACAAAGGAGTTTATAAACAAGACCTAAGACACCTTTGGCACAGAAGCTGTTGAGCAGCTGAGTCTCTGCACCTGCTGCCCTGGAGCTGCTGAAGTATTTAAGAGAGAGGAGAGAATGGCCCAGGCCGGGTCAGGAGAAGCAGAACAGTCCCAGCTGCAGCAGCCAGCCAGAATGCTACTCATTTGTCCCTCCAAGGAAAAGCTCATTTCATGCACCTGCTCCAGATAAGACACTCAGATCACACTGGGCTCCTCCTCCACCCAGTCCAACTGCAGCTGCAAAGAACAGCCTCTAAGGAGACAGCAGGTCTCATCTATGAGATCAGAGACATCTCATCCGGCATATGAAAAACCTCAGTGAGTCTGCACCGCACTGCAAGAGGAGACCGTAGGAGCCGACTGCACCAGCAGCAGGTTCTGGGAAAGCAGGCTGGAGAGGAGGAAGGCTGACTCTTCAGGAGAAGAATGAGCGCTCAGCAGATTCCCAGAAAAGGCCAGAGCTGAGTTCATGAACCTCTGTGCAAACTGAACGACCACACTCAGTTATCTTCAGAGTGGAATATATGTGTTTTTCCTTAAACTCCATTTCAGAGAAACCATTAATTAAATCACAAACGTTGGTAATGGGGGAAATGAGATTATAAAGCACTGCCTCTCTTGGCTTTTCTTCTGACTCAGCATGGTACCTCAGGCAGAAGGGCCAGACTTTAGGCCTCGGGCACTCCTGGGCTCTGACCAGTGAATGTTGGAGCTCTGCATTCATCCTTTTCCAACTTGTCCACAGAGGTTTGCCGACCATCTGCTATTTGCCTCTTCTGCTTGCTGTGCTCCTATGCTCACTCTTTTTGCCTATCTTCTCAGTTACCTCTCAATCCATAAAGCTTCTCTCCTTAATTATATATTTTCCATTTCAGCTTGTTTTTAATGCAAAAAGAGAAGCTGCATTAATTTTCAGTAAACTTTGGTTAGTGTGTGATAAGCCTTTGTGTTTATTAAACTACTTTACAGAGATGAGCTTGCCTCAGTGAGGAGAAATATACTTTAAAACATGCAGATAGATAGATAGATAGATAGATAGATAGATAGATAGATAGATGATAGATAGATACAGGTAATAGATAGATGATAGATGAAAGATAGATAGATAGATAGATAGATAGACAGACAGATAGATAGATAGATGATAGATAATGGATAGATGATAGATAGATAGATAGATAGATAGATAGATAGATAGATAGATAGACAGATAAATAGATAGACCTTGAATATCGCCTGTTTAAAATCAACAGAATGAATAAAGTTCTTCACAGTATGAAAAGCATATTTCTGGGGCTGGAGAGACAGCTTGGCAGTTAAGAGTACTGCTCTTGCAGAGGTCCCGAGTTTGATTCCCACATGGCAACTCACAAAGGTCAGTAGCTCTAATTCCAGGTGACCAAACACCTTTTCTGGACTCTGTGAGCACTAGACATCTGTATAGTGTACACACACACACACACACACACACCAAATAAGAAAACTAAACCTTCAAAGTGCAAAATGCTGTGAATGCTTGTTTTTCCCCCTACTCAAGATCTTCTTCAGGCCTCCCAACTCATTCTAAATTGTTTCATTCTAATTAGCTGTTTGAATCATCTCCTCGTTCCACATAGGAAGCATAGACCATGCCTCGACTCTGTATTAGATTTCTATAGAGGATCAGTAGAATGAACAGAGTGTGTAAAAGGGATTTATTAGACTAGCTTCCATGATTCTGTCTGGTAGTCCAATGGTCTGGCTACTTGGTGGCAAAGCTGAGAATTTCATTCCTTGCTCAACCCATAAAACTAGATGCCTTCGCAGTCCCAACCTGGTAATGGAGGTTCTGGAGGCTTCCTGAAGAACTGCGTGGGATGTAAAAGAAGCTGCATTCTGAAGTCAGAAGAAGACGAAAGCAGCCGTGGAGGCAGCAGGAATAGATGAGCCCACAAACAAGGAGCGAGGCAGGCAAGTAAAGAAAGCTGCCTTTTCTCCACACTCCTTCATATCTGGTTGGAGCCAGAAGGTGTTGCCTGCTCTGGGGGAGACTTTCCCCCTTCTCGTCAGTGGCTCTAGAAGTATCTCATAGTTCTACACAAAGGCGTCTCTTCACTAACTCAAGATCCAAACTCTGGTTGAGCTTACCCTCGAGGCTAACCATCACAACAAATTTGAAGGAGCAAAGATGAGTGGTCAGGTCACGTGTTCTCAAGGAGTTTATAGGTAAGTGGGAGAAAGGAGACCAGCACATTCAGAGTGTGCAAGTCCCTTAGGTGTAGACAGATAAACAGAATTTTGGATCATTTGATCAGGTGAACTTCCTTCACCTGGCACACCCTCTCTATGCTAAACTAAATCAGGGAAATAAAAGGAGAGGGGAGCAATGTTGTGTGATGAGCCCTCAACCAGGCTATGCACAGGGTGCATTGAAATCTCTGTAGCTGGCGTGAAAGCCGCCAAGTTGGCTATATCATAGTCATGGCCAATTACACTGACAATTACCCACCGCAACCTTTAGATTTAGTCCATTTTACATACAGATTCTCTGAACCTCCTCCCGAGACAGAACAGGCTGACCAAGCCAGCTGAATTCACAGCATGGGACAAGGATGGCGTCAATCCAGTTATCAGTCATTCGCTACCTCCACCACATCTCAGTATCATGATTAACCCTACAAGTTCTGCCAAAAGGGAACGAGGACAGAAACCCATTTACATCCCACAGAGACACAAGGCATACTCACAGACGGTTACCTGGTCCCCTTCCCTCTTGTACGAAGTAAGGCAGTTGAACTCCTTCATATTTTAACAGATTTTTTTTAAAAGAAAGGATGGAAGGGCATGCACCGAGCCCGTGCTGTAAACATGCCCAGCCACACGGATCTTACATCCCACACTTCACCGTCGCTCACCTCAAGCTCTTTACCTCCCAGCCCTTTAGCCTGAGACCCCTACTCTGTTGGAATTCAAGCCCTATCACAACACGGGTCCACAGGGAAAGTAAGCAGAATTGAGTTCATTTCAGAACAGAGACAATGGGAAATCAGCACTCCGGGGGGTTATGTGTCTTCTTCACTTCTGCCTCTGCTCCACAGAGAAGCATCTGACTCATTCCTGAGGTCTCAAGACAAGAAATTGGGGATCCCACGTGATCATCAGTTGCCCTCACCTTTTCTACCGTGTACCAAAGCCTGTGTGCTATGGTCCCTGATGGCAATCAGTTTAGCTCTCGGCTCCCATCTCTCCTGGAGATTCGGCCTTCCCCCGCTCAGCAGTGGGACCTCAGGTCTCCTTGCTCTCTGTGGGATCCCCAGGTCTGTCACGGGGATGCACATGGATGTGAGTGATTCCCATTCCTCTCATCCCTCAGACCAGCTGCCCCTATCAACCTACCCTATCTCTCTGTGTATGCACGTGTGTGAGTCATGTACAAGCGCTCCCACATGTGTGTAGGTGCGTGTGAAGTTCAGAGATGGGTGCTAGCTGTTTTCTTTGACTTCTGCCCACTCTTTGATGAGGTAGGGTCTGTGACTGAACCTATATCTCACTGATTCCCTGGTCTAGTTTAGCTAGCTTGCCCTAGGAGTCACTGCCTCTGCTCCCTGAGTGCTGGGATTCCAGGGGGCTGCCATGCATACCCCCATGCTTGACAGCAGGCACCTCATCCTCTGAGCCATTTCTTTATTCCCAATCTTATTTTCTCAGTAGAATTCACCCCATTCACCAGTGTCAGGCCACCAAAGACAATGTAATCCGAGGTGCGTCTAACATTGGTATCTTGCCAACAGTCACCAGCACCCACTCTCTTCCAGCTCCCTAATCCACTGCATCCACGGTCACTAGGATTTTAGGCTGTCTATACGGGTCACATACAAGGCCTGCTAAGGTGGCCTGGGAAACCTTTGGACTGTATAATCTGTGACGGCTATAGGGAGGTGCAGAGGGCAGAGTCTAACCATCAGATTGCTATTGCTCCCTGTCTTGTAGTCTTTGCCTCTTGCTACCATACCAGGTTCCTGAATGCTGGACCTGAGATAGATTCTTATTCAATACTTGATTGAGGACCCTGCTTTTGGGGGAGAGAGTGAGGGGAGCAAGGATCCAGAACCTGGTTGTCTTTCCAGGCGTGTGTAAGCTTGGCTTCACACTACCAGCCTTTGCAGCATGGTGAGAGAAAATCAAATCCCTCTTCTGTGAACCCAGAAATGTGGGTGTATGGTCTCTGGTGGGGCACTGGGTTCAGGCATCTTTTGGCTAAATCTCATACGGGAACAAAACTAGTTAAAGGATCGGCACACGGATGTCCCCACAAGACCAGCTTTCCACGGGTCAGACATCTGGATTGGTTCACACTGGTCAGTTTCCTGACAATTCTCACTCCCTGTGTAGTGACACTTTAATTTCTCCACCATGTTGTGAGGGCTTTGCAGTGGGGCCCATTTTTATCTTTGTTCTCAGAAGCCTACCTTCTATATCTGCAAGGACATATTTTAGGATGCTTCAAGACATCAGACCTGATCATTTTTATTAAGTAGTACCAGTGTTTCCCCGTGAAAATCGAGGTGTGGATTGGTTCTGCTTATTGAACGGAAGGAGGGCTAGGAACCCAAGGATGAAAAAATGGCGTTCAAATGCATCATCAACCCTTCGCAAAAGCCTGATCGCCAGCCTGATTCTGTTTTCCTCAAAGTGGCTATTACACAGCGGCACCCGAATGCAGCAGCAGGAGACTCCAGGTGCCCCCAGCTGACACAATAATCCTGGAAGATTCATTTCTAACCTCACTCACGTACCAGGCCCAGTAACAGATTGCTTCCACCTGTACTCAGCACCCATCAGGCCACACACTGAAGCTGACCTACTTCCCCTGAGCACTGGGGCAGGCTTCCATTGTATCTACTGTTTCTGTGGAAGAGGCCAACTAAGGTTGAGCAATGGAGCTTGGGTACCAGTAGGGTCCATGGCACGGCAGATACCTCAAGAACCTCATATTAAGCTTATCTTCCAAATAACACAGAGACACTCCAGGGAATACCTGTGTAAAGATTCTGAAAAGTGGGGAGCACACACCTTGAGTCCTCGGGGCACATAAGCCTTGATTGTGCTTTAACACCGTCAGAGACCCCACTTGACAGTCATGCTCAGGTTGGAGTGATATGAGGAGGTTTGTTTCAGAAGAAACCATTCTGAAGAGTGTATGATACAAGGAACATACTTGGAAGAGTGCAGGGATCTGGGACCACCACTGGTCTGGTGGACAAGCAGAATGAAAATGCAGAGAAGCCTAGACAGCACAGAATTCTTTGTAGGAACTGTGCTGGTCATTCGAGGATAAAGGCAATCTACAATGACTTCATACCCTTCCATTCCTTCCCTCCTACCTCCCAGAAGAGCTTCTTTCTGGGAAAGACAGGAGCCATGGAATTGATAAGACCAATATAGGTCAACTCCTTGAGTCAGAGAACAAGGTTGCCATCATATCTTATGGTCAGTAATAGATCAATAAAAGTCACTCTGGGACTCATTTCTTATATTAATTAGCGATCCCTAGAGGATAGCATCCCCATGTAATTGGAGGAGGGAGCAATACAAGATGCCCCACATGCTAAAAAGGACCATATCCCATGAATATTCAATGAGGGGAAACCACTAATCTCATGGAAATGTTGTATTGTTAGAGATTCCATCTAATACTGCCGCCGATCTAATTTCCTAGCTCTTCCCTCCACTGAGCATCTATCTTCTCTGTGAAGCTGCAGAAGATGGATTGAAGCCCTCTGGCACACCAAGGTCCTGAAAATACTCAGCGAAGTTACATGTCAGCATTTTCCTCTCTCTCCAGTTCCTTGGTCATCTATGTATTGACGCTTCTGAGTCTTCTAACAGTCTAACCCTTCACTTGTCAGACTTTGCACATGCTTTCTTGATTTTGTTCCTCACATATTGGTTGGCTAAGGGATGACCAAAGTGAACCCTGAAGTGCCTTACCTATATCACATATAGAGAACCGATTTTATGCCTGATTTTTAGATAAAGACAAGTGACTTGCGCCATCCCTGTCACCATGTCACACAGGATTCTACAGTCTTTGATCACCACACTCTCTTAGCTTGATTTCCATTGACGCCACTAAACCAACCAAAACGAAATTCATGAGGAAAAGAGCTGGCTTGATGTACTGGTCTCAGTATGTCATCAAGAGAAGCTAAAACAGAAGCTCAAGAAGGAAACTGGAGATCAGACCTTCTGGAATATGACACTACCCACAGTATAGGGGACCCTACAATGTCAATCACCAATCATAGATATACTCCACAGCCATGCCCACAGGCAGACCAGACGGAGGAAATCACTTATTTGAGAGTCCCCTTTTCTCAGGTGACTCTAGATTATGTTAAGTTAATGAATACTCACCAGAAGATACCTTATCAAACCAAGAGAGAGCTCTACAACTTGAACTTACAAGTAGGAAGAGGTTAGAGGTAAGTGACCAGTCACTTTAAGCCTAACCCTAACCCCAACGCCAACCCTAACCCTAACCACAACCCTAACCACAACTACAACCCTAACCCTGACCCTAACCTCTGTAGCAATTGTTCAACTCCAGGCTCTAAAGAAAGTAGCCAGGCTGAAACGTAGATAAATGGACAGTGGCTTCTGCCAATAAAGAGATTTAGTTACAAAAAAAAAATAACAATGGGACACTGGACATTTCTGGCTGACAGAATAGTTAACTCCTGTAGTGATTAGGCAAGCAAGCCTGCTTTTCATCCTGCCCGCCTCCCACACAGCTAGCTTTACACCCTAAATAACATTTGTAGTAAGGAGCTACGGGCTGCGTTCCTGCCATCCATGTCCGGGTGCCTGGCTAGCTTAGCCCTGGAAATAACAACACACAAACTATATTCTTTTAAACACTGCTTGGCCCATTAGCTCTAGCCTATTCTTGGCTAACTCTCACATCTTGACTAACCCATTTCTAATAATGTGTGTAGCACCATGAGGTGGTGGCTTACTGGGAAAGATTCAGCATGTCTGACCTGGCGGCTGGCTCCATGGCATCTGACCTCACTTCCCTTCTTCCCAGCATTCTGTTCTGTCTACTCCACCCACCTATGAGGATCCAGATTAAGTATGTCTGGCTAGCTCCATCACACTCCAACAGTGAGACCCTCAGTCTGAGTCACAGCAGGTACTGGGTGATTTCTCCTGACCTTGTGAGAAGAACATATCTGAAAGGGACAGGTATCCATCTTCCTCCCCATTCAAGGGCAACATGAAACCATCAAACAAGCACACAAGCACACGTGTGCACGTGCACACACACACTGTGGGGAAGAAAATTTCAGACTGACCACAATATTTCCACACCTATGAAAAGCCTCCTTCTCTTGCTTTCAATAAGAAGAATCCATGCATGAACTTGACCAGCTCTTTCTCTTTTTTCTGTTTTCCTTCGCCTGCGGGGTTGTCTCCTGACGGAAGAATGGATTCCTCGATTGCAGAGGGTCTGTTACTAGACAGAGTGGCAGCTTCGCTGGGGTGGGCGCTGTGGCCTTTTCAGCTCTGTTCTGTGGCTCTGGTTTTGCTCATGTTCATTTTCCCTTTTGTGCTCTCCGCCCCCAGTGCTGTGTCCGTTCTTAGGCTGACCCTGCAGTAACTGTTCCGAGGTCATAGGGTCATCCAACCAGGGGCAGATTCCTCTCGCTCCTGTTTATAGTCATTTGTGCGCTGGATATGCGGCTATTGGATGTTACTAATTGTGCCCCCTTGGTAACTCACAGTGACCTCCATACCCTCAGCTTTGGTTCTCCTCCTCTCTCCTCCTGTGAGAGCCATTTTGGCCTTTGTTCTCTACCCTAAACACACCACACATTATCTTCAGAGAATTGACCATGGAAATGCACGGCTTGGTAGGAACCAAAGGTAATTAAAAAACAACTACAAAAAACATGTATTGCAAACTCAAACAATGTCTTTATTTAATGATGAAATTTGAATTGTATTTGGTTAGTATCCACAAATACAGCATGGATTGTGGGTGTCATCTCTTGTCTCCTCCCTTCTTTGCTCTCTCCTTTCTCCACTCTGCCTTCCTTAACAAACTCAAACCGGCAGTTAACAACACTAACTAGTACATGGTTCAACTAACTACCTAGTGCATGGTCTTAGCCTTCATCCTAAGATGCTCTTTCCTACTAGAACCTGCCCATGCTTTAAGGAGTTCCGTTCTTGCTGTACAGGAGCTGGGGTGCACAGCTCGGCCAACATTCCTACTGCCTCCACCACCCAGCTCAGTGAGGCCCCTCCTTCTTCCCTTCTCACTTCCCCTGAACCCCAGCTCAGAGCCTATCTATTCTATGACTCCAAAGAAAGAAGACACAGGACCCAGCTAGTTCCCTAACTGCACAGAACCCTGAGGTGTATGGCTGTCTGCTACGGCTGAGGGCAGCTGGGCAAAGCTGCAGAAACACGCCTTGAATCCATCACCTGCCCCACTGTGACCCAGAAGCCATACATCCCTGGAGGGACTTAGAAAAAAGGGCTTTGAAGGAGTATTGGGAGGCAGGAGGCTGTTTCTGGGTAGTTCAGATAAGGAATATTTAATTAATTTAGGCAGTGATAATTAATAACATAAACGGAGTTAGCACAGCTCTTGCATTGAACCTACTGGTAGTGACTTAAATGGCACTTATCTTATATCTTGACTTACAATGCTGATATAAATTAATTACAATGCACAATAATGTTTACGAGCAGGTTGATCGTAATGTTTATTATCCAGCTCAGCATAGTCTGGGAGTGAAAAGAAATGCTCTCAGCAGTTAGGCAGGGTCACTCGGAGTAAAGCAGAAGTGCGTCCGGGAAATGGCACCATATGGCCACCCTATTCATGAGGAAGGTTATTGTTGGAGAAGGCACAATTGGCTGGATTGTGTTCTGACTGGCCCAGCTGCACTTGCGGTGCCTGAGGAAGCTTGTAAACTTTCCCTGGCTTTGACAATGGTTGTGCTTCCCCCTGCTATAGGATCAAGAAGCTGAGCTATGTGGGCCATCCTGCCAGCTGGAGCAACATAGCTGAAGAGCTGGAGGTGGCCTTGCTGGCGACGCTGGGTGCTGGCTTGCTGCTGCTGTACAGGTTAGTGAGAGGAGGCTTGAGGAGGTCGCTCCTTCTAGTGTAACTGCTGATTGGTGCCCACAGCAAATTCAGTTCTACTAAGAAAGTAAAGCCACACATGAAAAATTAAGTAAACAGAAGCTGGAATGATGGGTCAGCTGTTAAGAATCAGTACTGCTTTCCCAGAGGACTCAAGTTCGGGCCCAAAACCTATGCTGGTTGGCTCACCATTGCCTGTAACTCCAGTCATAGGGGATCTGACACCCCTTCTTCTGGCCTCCTCCATCACACACACACACACACACACACACACACACACACACACACGTAGTATCCACATGCATGCACGTACACCAACAGACAAATAAATAGAAAACCAAGGAAACACTCTGATTCTGGCTACAAAATAGTTTTATACTCAAGTAAATCATTCTGAGTTCCAGTAACTTCATGCTTGAGTCAAAGTGAGCAAAGAAAATGTACCTGTCCTTTGATATGAAGGAGAATGCTTGGCACAGAACAGGTGCAGGTGTGAGATGGTGCTATAAAGTACCAACAGTAGCAAGTTTGGCTAAGCTGCTGTATTAATGTAATCAGCAACAATTTATTTGCAAGATAGACATAGCTGGGGCGGGGAGGTGCTCAGAGGCTGAAGTGCTTTCTGCACAAATGTGAGGACCTGAGCTCCAATCCCAGCACCCAACTAAACGTTGGCATGGTAACCCATGTCTATAATTCCAGTACTAAGGGACAGAGACAGGCAGATGCCAGGGACTCACTGCCAGGTAGTCTAGGGGAAACAGTGAGCTCCCGGTAATGTGGGAAACCCTGTCCCCAAAAAATCAGGTGGAGCAATTGAGGAAGACACCAGAGATTGGACTCGCGCACGCGTGCGCACACACACACACACCCCTTGGGGAGAGGATAAAGACATACCATTTATGTAAGGTGTCAGTTATGCTTAGCATTTTATACCCAGCCCTCCTACCCATGGACAAGGTAGTCTCTTGATTTATGGGCCCTTCAATATTGTACTTCTGTTTGCAGAAACTCATCGGCATCTCTGATGAAATTCTGACCGTTCTGACTTGTGGCTGCCAATTGCTCTGCTATTTATTCCTCAGAAATTAAAGTAGCATCTCTATTAGTCATTTTTCTCATTACTGTGACAGAATCCTGGCAGAAGCTACCTAAGGCCGAACGTGTTTATTTAGCTCATGGCACAGAGAATACAGTTCATCATGGGAGGGGCTATGTTCATAGTGAGCCTGTTCATAACTCAGCAAGACAACCAGAAAGCTTGGGCAGGTCGGCAGTCAGGCTACGACCCTGAAATGACACCCATCAGGCCATGTCTGCCATCTGGGACTCTTTCGCACTCTTCCCAAACGGCGCCCCCAGCTGGGGCCCAAGCCTTCGATGCCTACCGGGCATTTCCCACTCAAAGAGTAACAGCATCTTATTTCCGGGGACTGAAAACTAAGTAAGGATGGAAAGGAAATTTGTTGGGTACTGAGCACTAACGTGGTCGGCAACCGGAAACACCTGGAGTTATGGTCTGTTGAAGTGCACTTGCAAATCCTGCCAGAATCGCGAAAATGAGAGTTCGATTTGGAACTTCAACCTGCTTCGTGGTTATTACGCTCTACGTATTTGGCAATCGTTTTCAATTAAACTAAGCGATGCAGAACAAGTGCGATTCCTATAATAAGTGAATGAAAGCACTGTTCATCTCCCCTTGGTGTAGCATGGTGTCTTGAGAATGCAAGTTTTATCGCTTTACATAGAATGAGTTTGGATCACATCTACCCCCTCCCTTCCCCCTCCAACTCCTGCCATATCTTTACCACTAATTTTCCCTACCAAGGCTGTGAGCATTTTTTTTAACACACCAAGTCCACTCAGTGGTGCAGGTAAGTAACTGGTTCTAGAAACCTCTACTAGAGCCTAGGTGCCCAAAATGTAGCCACAACCTTGAATGAAACTCACTCTCCCTGCCCCGACAGCCACCAACTGCCAGTAGTGCCTCAGACATAACTGGGACTTTGTGAGACCCTTCCATTGAACGTGCTGTGATGTGATGTGGGTTGGCTTGATCTTACACAGATCTCATTCATGGAGCCGCAACTGCTGTGAATTCCCGAGTACACAGGCCCCACTGTATCTAGCAAACACCATTTCACAGCCGTCCCTGACCTCTATGGGGTGGGTCATGTTGCCGCTGTCTGGTTTAGAGCTGAGCTCGCCATTGTCTCGTATTCTTTGCACACTGGCTGCCAGTTGTGAGCAATGTTTTCATTGTCATCCATTTAGAACCAAGATATTAAAATAAGTACTTTAATAGTATATCCATTTACAAGAACAACAAAAGTATTTCTCCTTAAGGTCTATGACCTATGTTATTTAGAGAATATTTCTGAGTATATTTCCATATATTCAGGACTCTGTGTTAATATGAAGTTGTGAGAGACAGTCTCTGGCCATAATGAAGATCACTGTACACAAAATGTGATGGTTACAATTTTACATTTCCAGAATTTCCTATGTATTGCCTCTTAGCTAAGCATAAACACCGTCTTCCCTAAGCAGATTTTCAGAAATCTGATGCCTGAGTGTGAAAACTTCACCCGGTCATTACCTCCTGAGCATTGGATTTCCACAGCTCATCAGAGAAAGCTCTAACCTCAGACCTCCCAGGGCTAGTACAGTGGCTATGTACGATCTCCAAATTCCAACTACTCCCTGCTGTCCCAGAGATGCTTCACAACATGCTTGTATGATTAGGAGCTAGGGAGAGTGTGGAGAGGAAGGACCAGCATGAAGAGATGTGACAGCAGGGCTAAAAGAGCAAATTGTGACCCTAGTCCAGCTGGCACGTCCCTAACTCTGGGCCTCACATCAAACAGTCTACTGCCTAAAAGATGCGTTTTAAAGATGCACGCAGGGTCACCTCACACAATGCACAGGGAGGTGGCAACAGTAACGAGAGTTATTTTAACACAGATTTCATCTCCCTTGTCATCTGTGAGGCACTACGCTGATGCCTGTCTCTCTTCGCGTCTTCAGGATCAATGCTTCTACAGTCCAATCAATCTCAGAACCATAAAGACTACACTAAGTAAGGACTCAGAAGGAAGGGTGACTGACATCTGGAGGCAAATTTCACCAGAAGTGAAAGACATGACCTCAGGTATGTGTCAGGCAGAAGGGCCTTCTATTATCTTTGGTCTCCCCTTAGTGACCGCAGGAACAAGAGTAGAATGTGTCAGGTAAGAGCTTGGGGTCAGAAGCAGCTATGAGAAACAGAAAAAAGAGAAGGAGCCACCCAAGGGCCAGGCTGCTCCTATGTGGTCCACGGGATGCTGTGCAACATCTTGTCTCTACTTTGTTGTCTAACTTGCTCAGTGGATATCTGGTTTTCTACACTGGCAAGGGCATTCATTTCTAAGAGGTATCTTGAAGAGTAGGCAGATGATGACCTTCAGGTTGAAACTCACAATTAAGAAGGTTTTAAAGAAGACAAAGGACACAGGATAATGTGGTACACACATTTAATCCTAGCACTTAGAAGGCAGAGACAAGAAGATCTCTGTGAGTTTGAGGACTACCTTGTCTATATTGTGAGTTCAAGAACAGCCAGGGCTATATGGAGAGACCTTTTCTCAAAAGACCAAAACTAAATAAAAAGAAGGCTGAAACCAGGACTGAAGTGAATGGTTGAGCTGATCTCTACGTTCAGTACAAAGATGCAGTCTAGGCTGCCCAATGGTGACTAATATGAAGTTGGTGCTCCCCACTCTGGTCTATCGGACAAAACTGTCCCCAAAGAAGCATTTTTAGGAAACTGGTGGCTCCCTTGCAACAGGGAGAAAACGTTAAGTCCTTGATATGTGAACAGGAACCTCTAAGACCAGGGTAATTATATCCTGCTGGCCATGCATAGCCTTGGGCAGAAGAATGCTCACAGAAACTCTGAGTTCTGGGAATGTGGGACCATTCTTAGTCACTGCCCAACAACAGTCATTGAAAAATGTAACTGATGTGCTAGAGAATTCTCTGGTCCCAGAACTGCTAGAGACCAGTGACCGGGTGCTTATGCCTTCTTGACGGGGGAATTTTGAATAAGCTTGGGGAATCACTGAGCTCTGGAAATGGGGAGTGTATGCTGGGCATTCTGAAGGTATTTTACTCAGTTTCTCCTCACATACAAAGACACCAAATGTAGTTCAGGAAAGTCACACCAACAACTCCAAATTTTAAGTCCCTTAAGGAAAGGAAAAGACATTTTTTGTGTATATAATTTTAAGAATTCTTCCTTTTTTTCTTTATCCTATACCCACACGCTTATTGAATTTAAATATTGTGAAAGTCTAGTACTACATTTACTTGTGTTCCAGAGATCTGCTAGCTGAAACAACTGTCAGAAGGATCCTGTAGATGAGAAGTCATGAAGTCACACAAAACAGAGTCTATTTGCCAAAACCATTTTCATCTGCAGGGCTGCTTATCGCTAACATTTTCCAATGATAACCTACTCAGAGCTATTCCGTAAACACACCCTTTCAAGGCAGCAGATATCACTCCATGGCAGTATGAACAGCTTTATCAATAAGATAAAAGATAAGGGCTAGTGAGCACACAAAGAGGGAATCCCAAGAACTCCAGAGAAGGCAAATGCCTGCAGCCATTTTGAGAAAAGCTCATTTTCCTGGCAAAGTCAAAAGCGAAACTTTCATTTGATCCACCATTCCCACTCCATGCAGTACAGCCAATGGAAGGCAAACCAGGGTGTCAAAGGCATGACTACTCACCCATATTCATTATAACACCACTGAAAATATCCAGGAAGTGGAGATGTCCCAAATGCCCATTGCCTGATGATAGATGAATAAAAGGTAGAACACATAGCCACAGACTACCATTTGGCCATTGAAGAATGGGAATTTGTCTTTTATGATAACATGATGGAAACTGGAAACTGTGATGTTCACTGGAACAATCCAGGCACGGAAATCTAAGTACCATGTCAGCTCATGTGGGAGGGATCTGAACACTGGCTTTTATCCAAGTTCAGCATAGAACAGTGTTGACTAGAGGTTGTGGATGATGCAGCAGAGAGATTGTAGCAAGGAGGGGCCACTTGTTGGTTCCCAGCTGCTCAGCAGTTCAGACCCAAAATAATCACAGAAACTATATTATTTAAATCACTGTTTGATCCATTATCTTTAACTTCTTTATTGGTTAACTCTTTTTTTTTAATTTATTTATTTATTAAAGATTTCTGTCTCTTCCCCGCCACTGCCTCCCATTTCCCTCCCCCTCCCCCAATTAAGTCTCCCCCCAGCCCGAAAAGCAATCAGGGTTCCCTGTCCTGTGGGAAGTCCAAGGAACCCCCACCTCCATCCAGGTCTAGTAAGTTGAGCATCCAAACTGCCTAGGCTCCCACAAAGCCAGTGCGTGCAGTAGGATCAGAAACCCATTGCCATTGTTCTTGAGTTCTCAGTAGTCCTCATTGTCCGCTATGTTCAGAGAGTCCGGTTTTATCCCAGGCTTTTCCAAAGAAAAACATATAGGCATCCTCCTGAATATTAACCTTCAGCAAGCGATGAAAGGAGACAGAGACAGAGACCCAAATTGGAGCACAGGACTGAAATCTCAAGGTCCAAATCAGGAGCAGAAGGAGAGAGAGCACGAGCATGGAACTCAGGACCGCGAGGGGTGCACCCACACATTGAGACAATGGGGATGTTCTATTGGGAACTCACCAAGGCCAGCTATTGGTTAACTCTTACATATTAATTTCACCGATTTCTATTAAGAGTTCTTTTCCATCTGAATTTGTCTTTATTTTGTCTCTGTAATTATTTTCTGACCAGAAGCAGTTCTTAAAATGCTAAGCAACTTGGTCTCAGTGGCACTGGATGTTGGCTCTGCCTCTCTCGGGCTTTAAATATGGTAAAGGTAGCTTACCTCAGACTCTAGAACTGCTGGTGGGAGCCACCTAAACTCTGGGTAGCACCATGTGGCATATAAACCCTTTTTTTCTGAGTAAAAGCTAAATCTACAATGCAGCACACTGCGTGGCCTGGAAATATCTCTGTGTATGACAGCCGGAATCTTCCATGCTCTCCTGCTTGTGCACACCTAGTAGACCTGATCCTGTCACCTGCCCAGGTGGGGAGTGCTGAACCATGGCATGGTCTCAACTACTTTTCTTCTGACCCCAAGTGGGCACACAACCCCCCCCCCCCGGGCCCACAAATGCCACTCAAATGCTCCATAGCCAGAGTACACACTGGCAGCATGGCCCAGGAAGCTACGTTTCAAAATAACCAGGCTTTTTTCTGCTATTGCTGAATCAGTAAGAACTCTCTTAAAGGAGCCGCAGCATGCCTCCAGTGAACAAAGCCTATTTAGAAAAAAAGATGAAGTAACTTTGTTTTTTAGTGTCTAGAATTTCTTCCAAAGCTCTCTCAGGGAGGCCGCTTGTTGGTTTCCAACTGCTCAGCCCCGAAATAATCACATAGAAACTGTATTATTTAAATCACTGCTTGATCCATTAGCTCTAGCTTCTTATTGGCTAACTCTTACATATTAATTTAACCCATCTCCATTAATCTATGCATCACCATGAGGTCGTGGACTACTAGCAAAGTTTCAGCATATCTGTCTCCAGTGGCAGTTCCATGGCTTCTCCTGACTCCGCCTTCTTCCTCCCAGCATTCAGTTTAGTTTCCCCCCACCTAGCTGTGTTCTATCCTGCTATAGGTTCAATGCAGTCCTTTATTAACCAGTAGTATTCACAGCATACAGAGGGGAATCCCACATCAGGGAAATAGTGGCCCATGGTGCTAATTACAGGAATCAAGAAGCAGTGGTGTGCTGAGCAAAACAAGTGACTGTAGGTAAAAACTAAGGTCATAGACATTAAAAATAAATAAATAAGAGAGGAAAGTGGCTAGAGTAATGGGTGAGCAATGAAGAACGCATGTTTCCCTTGCTGAGTTCAGTGCCCAGCACAATATGGCTTCTCATAGTCATCTGCAGCTCTAATTCCAGGGGATCCAGCCTTTTCCTCTAGTTCCTTTGGCCCTAGGCAAACACATAGTGCACATCCATACATGCAGGCAAACACTCATGCACATAAAAATAAATCTAGGGAAATCAGAACTAGAAGAAATGGTTTTCAATTTTTTTCCACCACAATAAATACTTAGGGAAATAGATTTAAATATCACAGAGTGTATATGTGTATCTAAATGACACATGGAGCCCCACAAATTTACATGTCTTTTAAATATGTTTGTGTAGCAGTTAAAGATGAATTTGAAAAATTGAAAAATTTAATAAACTAAGGAAAATGTCATCCTTTCTCATCTAACCACCTAGCAGACCATCATCAGTGGACCATCTAGCAGAACTGATGGATGGGCATAGCCAAGGCTGTAATGAGTCAATGAAAGAGTTCCTTTGGTCCTGAGTGACTGTCAGGTCCCTGCTTCAATTTTCACAAGAGACAAGACACATGGTTTAAGCCATGTGGGGATACCCACCATTGTTGTTGGTACACATCTCTTTCACGTTTTATGGATTAACTTGTTTATTTTTATGTACATAGAGTAAATATTTATTACACAACTTGAACAAAATACGTCCTTGAAATTTCACAAAAGAAGCTAGAAGTATCTTCTTCATAAACTATGAGTAGCGTTCGTGTTTAGAGACCCTTTGTGAGGTAAGAGGACCATTTGTAAAGCTAGTTTCAGCGAAAACAGGCCATGGTGTTCTTGACCTCCTACACTGGAAAGGTATTATGTGTTTATGGTAATGGCAGAGTGCATTGCTTCATTTTGCAGGAAATTTAAATCCATGTTTAGAACTCGAAGTGCGAGACAGATGCTAGCATGCTGCTCCACCGTTACACTTCTGAAGAAAAAAGAAAATGAATCACCAAGTGCGACCTCAGAGGAAAAGCAGGAAATGAAATAAAGCAGACTCTGTGATAATATATTAATGCTATTGCCTGTGCATGTGCAGGGAGAGAAATTTCCAGAGAACATTGTTTTCCATTCACTTGAAATGAATAGTTCCCTATCCAGACACAAGCTGTATCCCTTTAAGGCACCTAGCAGCCACACACTCCCCACCCGTCTTTCCCATTCAGATAAATAATTTCATGCCCTGTACTTTATTTTTAATGTATCATTTAATGACATTTTGCATCCTAATACTGTCTCTGTTGAGAATGAATGTGGAGGCAGCCTACGAGAGCACTAAGAAAATAATTTTAAAGTACCCATCAAAATTTTAAATTTTTCTATGCATCTAACCCTGACAATCATGAACCCCTGAGGGCTTTGAGATGTGTAATATTGACCTGATTTTACGGCGTTTAAAGAGCCAGCCCCTTCCTGGCCACAGATCTGGTTGGCTCCTGAGATCTTTTTCCTGTCTGTAGCTCTCACAAAGATGCTTTCTAGTCAGCGAAGCGTGACCCTGGAAGGTGCAATGGCTTCTGTGGAGCCATTTTCATCTGTTGGGTCAAGACATGTTTCCTCGATAAGATATTTTGCTTATTCTGCAGTCAGCAAGCCCCAATGCACCAGGAGAGACACCCAAAGTCTCATGAAATATTGACGAAAGGCCGTTCTGCCTGCACACATGAGCAAGCCTTAAAAACCAAATGACTGATTCTTAGTTTTAAGGTTGAAATGTGAGGAAAATAAATAGCAAAAAAAAAAAAAAAAAAAAAGAAGAAGAAGAAGAAAAAGAAAAGCCCAAAGGAACAAGCAAATAAAACCAAGGAATAGTATAATCAAGAGAATGGAAATTTTCATAGGAAAGAAATCGTTAAAACACTTGCTTATGCAAGGATGTGGCTTCCAGGGGTGTTAAGTGACCTTGCTGGTAAGCATAGGATAAAATGGTGAGATGAAGGGGCAGGTAAAAGAACACAGCATAATTAGAATTGTTCAGTATTTGATTGACAAGCATTCACAGAGACCCTGAGATTTCTGGAGCTTGACATTCTGCTCAAAGATCTCCGTCTTTTTGAACTGTTGCATTCATTTGAAAATTTGTAGTAGAAATAGCATTTAATAAGACCATTTACAGTCCGCCCCCCCGGAAAAAAAAAACCTGTGATCTCCTGTGTGTCACTGGTCTACACTCAGTCTGTCCTGCAAAGAAAGGAACCACGTGGCAGCGCTCTCCCCTCCCTGGCTGCACGCTGCTCATACGGCAATTTGCTTCTTTGACCTTCCGTAGTTGGTAGTTTTATTTATTCATTTATTTGTTTGTAACAAGAGGAGACTGACTATAAGAATGCTTACCTACAGAGCAAGAGGATGCTGGGCCTGTACAAGAAGATAGCTTTTCTCTGGAATCTCTGGGCTTTACAGAAGCAGCAACCTGGTTTGCCCAAAGCAAAGCCCACCCCACTCATGCATCTGTCTTTCTTGCATAAAGGAATCCATGGTAGTCCAGTCCCAGGCGCAGGCCACCCTTAGCCTGGCCCATCTGAACCCCTGCCCCTTCCATTCCCTCCCAGGCCCTCCCCTCCCCTCGCTGCCCCAACTCTGCAATCATCTTCCCCACTCCACTACACGGTATAAATTCAGTGTCCTCATCCCTAGCACAGCCTCCGTCTCTGTTCAGTGCTCCGTGACAACAGGGTGAGGCGGCAGAGGTTATTCGACCAGCTGCTGCCTAAGCTGGAAATGGCAGGCGCTGAGCGCCATGTGTCTATACGTTCACAGATGTATAGAAGGGCCATCTATCAGGCTGCCTGCTCCAGCTGCCATCTCATCAGGCCTGCCTCCTTGCCTGGCCCCCGAACAATAAGAGTAGTTCTTCAGTGTGTGCCGCACAGAATGGCTGATTTGATTAAGTCCCCAACTCCCATTATGCTAGGTAGGGGTGTAGAATTTCAATGATAATCCATAATGCATGACCAGTTTGTCACCATGGCAACATAAATTCAAGGTTACCAGCTCAGATGCATAATTGGGTGTGCATTGAGTGCTGAAGAAGGGCTGTTAAAATTCTTGTCATAGAAAAGTCCCATCCATCATACTGTCTGAAATCGCAGAACCCTCATCATCAGGAGGGGGAATCCTTGGAGGAAAATGTTAATAAAATAACTATTACAGACTAATAAAATTATTACATCCAACCACTTTGGTTTTTAAAGTATTTCAGTTAATAAGAATTAAATAGGCACCTTGCTCAGCGTCTTAGCCTGGAATTTCGCAGCTCACACCAATATTGCCATTGAAATATGGACCCAAAGAATTTCTGGTCTCGTGCTGATTAATGGATCAAAACAAGCCCATAAAATAAAATATACCATCATACAGTTGGTTTCATTTTTAGATTTCAGACTTAATTTTTTTCCTAGCTGAATATTTTCTTATTAAAATGCGGTGGGGAGGGGGAACAAAATCAACCACTTTTCTTAAAAAAATGTGAAGTTACAATGTGCATGCTCCGTGCCATGTGTTTCCAAACAGAAATGAAAAGGAAGATGATGCTCCAAACACAAGAGGAAAGAGTCAGAAAGGGTAAGAATATATCAGATTAGCATCTGGGGAGTAAGTATCCCGGTATTCATAAACATGCACTCTAGACATTTTATTCCAACATACATGGTGGATAAAAACCCAGGCCAGAAATAAAATAAATGTGTCCTCTGTGAAAGGATTTAATCTTGAACCAAAATAATCATGGTAATGACTTGTTTTGGCATCTGCCTTTGCCAGTGAAGTAGAAGCAGGCTCAGGGCTACAGATGAGCCCACAAATGGCTGAGAACTGAGCCGACAGCAGGACTGGAAAGGGTGCCTGGTGACTGATGGAGAATTCTCTCCCAGCCTCGCTGCCTGGATCAAAGGGACGTCTCCCCTGTTGGTGTCTCACTGGGTTTTAAGTACGACATGATTCGTTTTGTGATATTATTTATTCCAGTTTTGTTTCCAAACCTGATGAATTTGAAATCTGTTTTCGAGACACGTGGCATAGAAATGCATGCCCTGCAAAGCTAAGGGTGCCCTTTGTTACTGAGAGCGAACTGGGCTTTGTGAAATTCCAGTCAAGAAACTCAAGATCCACTGATGAGAGGATTCTTGACAAATAAAAGCAGTCCTAGCCCCAGCCCACAGAAATACATCTGTGTTTTTGCATGGACCGGTAGCAAATGAGGTTTAATTACACCAGCATCCCTTTCACAGAGCCACCTCCTGTCTAATTTGTGTTTCCTTCCCCAGATACTCTCTAGAACACACACACACACACACACACACACACACACACACACACGGTCAGGTTCCCTTGTCCAATGTGTACCGTCATCATACAATAGCACACACCAAAAAATGAGGTAGAGGCACAAAATGAATGTCAGACAGATCACACACAATTCTGAACATTCTTTCATCCTTACATGATTTCAAGCCCTGGCTTCAATTTACCATGAAGTAGGACAGGACTGAGTAGTTTTTAAGAGGAGCAAAGATGTGTTTTCTGAGATCACCTCCTTAGACTCCTCTGCATTTGTAGAACAGAAAGTAAGGGGGAAATTAAGAACCCAAGTCAGATGATCTGAGGGAATAGGGATGTAATTTTATATTTTTTTTGTTAAGTTTGAGTCTAAAAATGCCTGGGTCCTTTGGAATCCCCTTAATTGAAGATACCTTTTGCAGAAAAAAAAATAGCATTTGAAATATGATGTGTGTGTGAAGGGGGTGGGGAGGCGGTTGGTCCTGTCCACAAAGTCTTGCTTACAAAGGTCACATCTGGAAGCCCCATCAACTCTGAATACACACATGTAACTCCAATTAACATTGTGGATGCTAAGGAAAATATACCAGGCCTGCAGAGGCTGGAGGGGCGGGGGCAGGGGGTGGGGGAAGGCAGGGATGGAAGGAACTGGGGAAAAAGGCTTGTGACTCTGATTTAAATACGAGTGACTGTGAAAAGAAAGAAAGAAAGAAAGAAAGAAAGAAAGAAAGAAAGAAAGAAAGAAAGAAAGAAAGGAAGAAAGAAAGAAAAGAAAAGAAGGAAAACAGCATGTGGTCAGATGAATTCCCTCTGTGCAGATGAGGGGCTCTCCAGGCAGGAGAACAGCTCTGACTTGCTGTTTACCACAAGCCAGCTAATCAGGAACAAATGCTGGGTGCCTGGACCAGAGGGAAATCATAGCCAGCTGTTAAGGGAGGGGGGCAGTGTTGACTTGGAGGGGGCTTTAAGGTAATTTCAAGATTCGTGATTTGAGGAGTTTGGTTCTGCTTGATTAAAGATATATTTTTAATTTTTTTTCTGATTGGTACAGATATGTAGATTCAAAACACACTCTAGGCTGTTGTTCCTTTTTTTGCTGTGTCCCTACAGTAGAACAAAAACCCCAATTTTATTTAAAACAACAAAATGAAGCCTCAACAGTGCCAGCTTCATGGGAAGTAATGTTACAATGTTTCCTATAATTTTTAATCAGTAACAATCTATCATATTCTTCATAATATAAGAGGCAAGGAATATATTGTAATATGGCTTAATCCAATGTCTACTGTCTCTCAAAGTTTGCAGCAAAATGTCTACTTTTGCACTACAAAAGTATGCATGGCTAATGTTCATCTTTAGTCAGTTAATATCTGTCCTAATCAATCATTCTGAGATTGAAATGATGATAAAACAAATCACATATCTATGAACAATGACATTAAACCCACAGAAAGCAATCATGAAGCCCTGTCATAAAAATACTTGGTGGGTTGAAATTAGGATGGTTCTAATGAGCTCAGGGTTATCTACATGGAAGGTACACATTAGTCCCAGCTTCCGCGGCTGTACTTGAGTGAGGTTTTAAATCTTCTATTTCGCTCTACACCGGGATTTCTGTTTCTACAGAAGTCTATACAACTTTTATTTTTATATATTTTGGTGGCCCTCGGGGATCTGGGAGATGGAGCTCACATGTGCTGTGTCAACCCTCCAACACTTAGCCATGTCCCTGTTCTTTCTAGGTCTTAGTATTTGGTGGTAGGGTCTGGACCAGCTGCTAGACTGACCTTGAAATCACTCTGACCTCATATTCTGAAGGACCTTTGAGAACTTGCCACCCTTCCACCTCAGGCTCCCAAGAAACAGGGGTTACAGGCCTGTGTCCCCATGTCCACTGAGCTCTATGTGCTGATGCCTCCGCTTCTGTGCTGTGTAGGGTGGACCGGAAAAGCACACCTCAGAGTGTTACATACAGGCAGACTGGTAAAGAGACTGTTTCAAGCTGGATGTTGGGAAACCCTAAGTGACAGAACAGGACATCACTACACCTCCTCCTGCCCAGGATGCTGCTGTCCTGCCGTCTTCTGGAGAAAGACTGGCCATTGGAGGCCATGGAGAGGACCCAAACAGACATCCCTTGCTACCTTCCTTGTGTATGACTGTAAGCCCATCACCTTTTGTCTCCCAACCTTCAGAACATTCCATTAAGAAATATAGGCATTGGGCGCCTCAGAGACCATTTGGCTTATAGACCTTTCTAGATCGCTCCAGGATTAAAGGGTTAGGAGTATCGACCAGTACTAGACCTTATGATAAAGCATTCATAGAGTGCAGGTTAATTTGACAAAGACATAAAGAAATCACCTATTTAACAACTGCACAAGTAGTGTTTTCTCTAAGTCAGTCTTTGGGCATATATAAACTCACAAGTAAGTGCTGTGCAACAAAGTCTATCCTGGAAATAGAGTGCGTTTTTGACAAAAAAAAAAGAGGATTTCATACTTTAAAACGGTACAAATTTAAGTCAGTTGCTGACTATGTCTGTGGTAGGGCTTAATCTCCAAAATGAAAAAGTAGGCGCCTTGGAGAACATCTGAGTTTCTGAAAGTCCATCCCATCATTCTATCCAGTCAGGTACTACAGACAAGCAACTTCCATGAGCGGGAGCCCAACTGCCAAGCTTGACTCTCTTGTGGAGTGGGAACCAGGATAGAGGCGATACTTTGTGGGACTCTGAAGCATGCAGACTGTTTCTTACCTTCACTCTGGCATCAAAAAGATGCAGGAATCTGCAAAGGTGCAAGGCAACAATAGGATGTTGGCATGTCTAAGCACTGGAGCAAGAACAGGAGAGAGGGTGGGAGAGAGGAGATGGCTTGCCTGCAAAGGCATTCTAGCATGTTTGGATGGAGTAATTTAGCTCTGTCTTCTAGGTGAGGAACTGGGAACCACAGAGGAGAAATTATAGCTCTCATCACTCCTTGCCCAGAACTGTCCTTTTTGGCACCATCCTGCAGAAATATCTGTAGTCACATAGAAAAGGACACACTAGGAAGGGCTTCTAAGACAACACTAACTAAAAAACAGCTGTAAATGACTATGCTCTTTAAAAAAAATATTTAAAGATATGAAATAAAAGTATGGCACAGGCTTAGGTTTATAAATACACATAAGAAAGTATTTGGTGAACAGGGACTCATGGAAAGACCATATTTCAGAATGGCATATAGACTACTAGTCACACACTGTTTGATATAACAGAAAGAAGAAAGTGTGTGTGAGTATTGACCTATAAAAGCTAAGGTCAGTGATAATCACAGAGACACAAAAATCAGAACCTCAGAAGACAGGAGTGAGCTCAGGGCAGAAGACACAGGAAGAGGAGGAATAAATGGGACAACTTCTGTTTGTATTTTACACACTGCTCTGCTGGCCGAATTATTTTTACAAAAAGGCAAATGATGGAATTCTCTGTTGGCACTCACACTATTTATTTTTAGTTTTCATAACCCCTGGGTCTAGGGTACTTACAGAATTAGGCAGGAGCAGCACCAGATGCAGACAGCTGTGAGTACAGCTGCCCAGCTCGTGCAGTGACTATTTTAAAGAGACCTTGTGGCCATGTGTGGTGTCACACGCTTTTCATTCCAGCACTCGGGAGCCAGAAGCAGGAGGATCTTCATAGGGAGAACCCTAACAGTCAGGGCTATGTAGTGAGACCTTGTCACAAGAAAGAGACAGATGGAGAGGCACACAGAGAAATAACAGAGACAGACAGACAGAGAGACAGCAAGACGAAGACAGAGTGTGACAGAGTTCAATCGAGGCCCTGTGATTCTGTCCTGGAAACCCAAGATCAGCATTCCCGCAGGTCTGTTTCTGGTGAGGGCCACTTGCTGCCCTGGGATGGCTCTTTTCTTTGTGGTGTTCTCACTAGTGCAAAAGAACACCTCCTCTTTTGCCCTTCACATAGAGCACAAACTCCGGGAAGGGGGTACCATGCTGAGGACACAGTCATCTGCCAAAGCCCTCACATCCACAAACCATCATGCAATGGTTCCAAGGTGTGAACTTGGGACACATGAATATTAACACCATACACATACAGATGCACAAGATCTGTCAATCAAGGAAGAAGCATACTGTGTAGTAACAACACTCTGAGACAGACTGTGACCAGCCATGAAGTTTATAAGGGATTCACTGAAAGGCAAAACCCATAAGACTGATCCATCCCTTATTCCCACAACATAACTATGTATGCTGTATGTGGCGTGTATTGTTTGTGCATACAAGCATGTGTGTGAACCTATGAACACCTGATTTTCGATAAAGGAGCTAAAAATATACAGTGGAAAAAAGCGAGCATCTTCAACAAAGTGTGCTGGCATAACTGGATGTCAATCTGTAGAAGAATGAAAATAGATCCATATCTATCACCATGGACAAACTCAAGTCCAAATGGATTAAAGACCTCAATATCAGTCCGAACACACTGAACCAGATAGAAGAGAAAGTGGGAAGTACTCTACAACACATGGGCACAGGAGACCACTTCCTACATATAACCCCAGCAGCACAGACCTTAAGGGCATCTTTGAATAAATGGGACCTCCTGAGACTGAGAAGCTTCTGTAAAGCAAAGGACACTGTCACTAAGACAAAAAGGCAACCCACTGACTGGGAGAAGATCTTCACCAACCCCGCAACTGACAAAGGTCTCATCTCCAAAATATAGAAAGAACTCAAGAAACTAGACCATAAAAAACTAATCAACCCAATTATAAAATGGGGCACTGAGCTGAACAGAGAATTCTCAACAGAAGAAGTTCAAATGGCCAAAAGACACTTAAGGTCATGCTCAACCTCCTTAGCGATCAGGGAAATGCAAATAAAGACAACTTTAAGATACCATCTTACACCTGCCAGAATGGCTAAAATCAAAAACACCAATGATAGCCTTTGCTGGAGAGGTTGTGGAGAAAGAGGTACACTCATCCATTGCTGGTGGGAATGCAAACTTGTGCAACCACTTTGGAAAGCAGTGTGGCGGTTTCTCAGGAAATTCGGGATCAATCTACCCCTGGACCCAGCAATACCACTCTTGGGAATATACCCAAGAGATGCCCTATCATACAACAAAAGTATATGCTCAACTATGTTCATAGCAACATTGTTTGTGATAGCCAGAACCTGGAAACAACCTAGATGCCCTTCAATGGAAGAATGGATGAAGAAAGTATGGAATATATACATATTAGAGTACTACTCAGAAGTAAAAAACAATAACTTCTTGAATTTTGCATGCAAATGGATGGAAATAGAAAACACTATCCTGAGTGAGGTAAGTCAGACCCAAAAAGAGGAACATGGGGTGTACTCACTCATATTTGGTTTCTAGCCATAAATAAAGGACATTGAGCCTATAATTCGTGATCCTAGAGAAGCTAAATAAGAAGGTGAACCCAAAGAAAGACATATAGTCATCCTCCTGGAGATTAACTTTCATCGGGAGATGAAAGCAGACAGAGACAGAGACCCAAATTGGAACACCGGTGTGAAATCCCAATTCCAAATCAGGAGCAGAAGGAGAGAGAGCACAAGCAAGGAATTCAGGACCGTGAGGGGTGCACCCACATACTGAGACATTGGGGATGATCTATCGGGAACTCACTAAGGCCAGCTGGACTGGGTCTGAAAAAGCTTGGGATAAAATCGGACTTGCTGAACATAGCGGACAATGAGGACTGCTGAGAAGTCAAGAACAATGACACTGGGTTTTGATCCTACTGCACATACTGGCTTTGTAGGAGCCTAGGGAGTTTAGATGCTCACCTTACTATACCTGGAAGGAGGTGGGAGGTCCTTGGACTTCCCACAAGGCAGGTAACCCGGACTGCTCTTCCGGCTGATGAGGGAGGGGGACTTGTTTGGGGGGGGTATATGGGAGGCGGTGGTGGGGAGGAGGCAGAAATCTAATAAACAAATAAATTTAAAAAAAAAACAAGCAAACAAGCATGTGTTGGGGGGGAGTATGTACATGTGTGTTGGGGGAAGGGTCATGTGTCCAAAGGCCAGAGAACAACCTCTGGTGTAGTTCCTCTTACCCACCAATTTTGTTGAGACAGGGCTAGCACTTTCTAATTAGGCAAGACAGGCTGGTCAGAGAACAATCTTCTCCCAAGCGCTGGGAATATATTTGTACAATGCCATATCTAGTTTCTTCCTGCAGGTTCTGGAACTGAAATGAAGATCTTCATACTGGCAAGTCAAGCAATTTACCAACTGAACCGTCTCTTCAACCCTATGATATGATCCTCTTAAAGGACACCCCTAAAACTGAGTTGTACCCAAAGACTGATGACTGATGTTGAATGTCATAACCATGCCTCTGCAGCACCGGCAGTTTAGAAAGAAGCACCTGTACACCTGCTAAAACCAGACTCCTTGACTTCCTAGACACTTTCAGCGACATGCCCTCCCTCACCTGAATGTCAAGGTAAATATGTCCCTCTAAGTCCGGCAACTAGTGAGCCCTACAGTGGAGCCTTGAGCTGGGTTGTCTGACTGCAAACAAAAGCCTACATGAGCAAAATGAATCGTGTTGTTTATGACATCATTTGCAAAACCTCACCAGATCCCATGTCTCAGCTGAAGCACCAAATGACTCCAGAGTCTTATTCCTTCAAAATCCTTCCACATAAAACTGAAACCTGATTCTTACAGGTTAGTTAAAACCTCTAGCTTTCCCATTTGTGTTACTGGAGAGGCTTTGGAGAGATAGGCTGGCTCAGAAACATGAGTCGGTTTAGGGAGGAGTTTCTCAAATACCTTTTCTTATTAACAAAGTTGCTAAGCAGACAAAATTTGAAGACAAACGATATCCTAGCATCGATGACATTTTCCATCTTGAAGTAGGTGACGTTTACAAGATACATCTGCTTTGGACAACAGTCTCTAAGCTTGTAATGTTCCTTTCTTAGCGCAGGGAGTGATTTGATTTCAAAGACAGGCACAGCCCAGGAGTTTCTTACTGGGGGCAGAGGGCATGTTTTTTGTAAGCAGGTCTCGACTTACAAGTAACCCTTATTTAAATCAGATGAATCTGTTTGTAAAACCCAGTGAATGGATTTTCTTGCTTGCTAATTGTTGGTATGGGAGGTCCTTCTGTCTATGTGTTGCTTTTATTGGTTAATGAATAAAGGAACTGGCTTGGCCTATAGCAAGGTAGAACTTAGTTAGGCAGGGAAAACTAAGTTGAATGCTGGGGGAAAGGAGGTGGAGTCAAGGAGAAGCCATGTAATCCCTGCCATAGACAGACACCGGAACTTTACCTGGTAAGCCACAGCCACATGGCGATACACAGATGAATAGAAATGGGTTAATTTAATGTGTAAGAGCTAGCCAATAAGAAGTTAGAGCTAATAGGCCAAGCAGTGATTTAATTAATATAGTTTCTGTGTGATTATTTTGGGAGTCTGGGTAGCCGGGAACTAACAAGTGGCCTCCTAACAACAAATTGTAATACCCTTAAGAAGAAGAAAATGTTGCTCTAGAGTTTATATATTTAAACACCTTTTCTGTCCTTTTCACTGGATTCAATGGTGATCAGCATAGCCCTTAACTCTATGTGAAAAGCCAGATTTTTATCTTTTGAAATGGTTTCTTCAAAATAAAACATTTGATCCTCTCAGAGGAACCTCACAGTCTCATGATTATGATATTAAAGTTACAAGCTCCTGACCTTCATTTCATTAGTTCTTGCTTCTGTACAGAAGAATACAGCTGAGCCCAACTACCCAGTTACATTACCCCAGGAGGAGGCAGGCTTCCATGTCAACGACGTGTGGCAGCCCTTCCGTGCTAATGGAGGGTGTCAAAGCCTGCAGCCACAGGCTGGAAGCCCCATGCTCCTTACAGTCCTGAACCCTCGGAATCCTTCCCACAGCTACTGAATCTGTGTGAAATACACCTTCTATTACAGAATAAAGGAAGTCAGTCAGATATTCCAAAAATGCACATGTTTAGGCAATGGCGGTAATGTGTAAAAACTATGAAGGTTGGGAATAAACTTCTAGAAGATCTGTCTGTATATTCCAGACACATACACTTCCTACCTTACCCTCCATTAATTAATACCAGAACACAGATGTGTCCAAAGGCCCCAAGAAGAACTTAATGGAAGAAAATGTGCCAACTTCAGAAGATGTACTTCACACACAAAAGCAACTAAATTTTAGATATTCCTGTGACTCTTGTATAAAATCATATTGTATGCATCTGTGTCAGATACAGAAGACCTTGAAGCAACCATCTTCAGATGCCCACAGAAGTTGGATCCTCGCAGCCCTGTCTGAGGCCTAGGCATTTGAGTTAGAACGGTGTGTTGAAACCAGAGGCTTGGCAGATGCAAGGCTGGCCTAGTCCTCCCTGGGACTTCCCTGTTCTTCTTTCCACAGCTGGGGGACAGAATGAGCATGCACAGTGAAGCATGGTGAGAAAATGGGCATTTTAAGAGCCGTGAAACCCAACTTTCAAACTCTATCAATGTATCAACTAGTAGAACCAACATTTCCCAGGACGGGAAGGACTTAAGAGGACCAAATGGAGAGCAGATCCTGAAGTGTTTCCGGACTCACAACATGGCCTTTGTGTTCATGAGCCCACTGCAGCTGTGATTTCTACAGAGGTCCTGAACAAGACCATACCATGATCAGTTGGTATTCCAGCTGAAAATGCTAACTGGACTCAATGGGCTACCAAAAAAAATTTTTTTAAAAAAAGGAGGACATAAAGGGAGGGGAAATGGGAAGGATGTCAGAAGTACCTGGCAGGGTGACTATGACAACCAAGGAACTGTGTACAAGTATGACTCTGTCAAATGATAAGTAAAAGTGATAGAATGGGAAATAGATTTCTTCTATAGGAAACACATGATGTTAAATAGACTATGGTGTACGATTTAGCAACCACTTTGTCTTTTAGCCTGCCGTCACATCCAGGTATGGATGACACCTCCCAGGTACTGCTACAGTTTCACGCATGCGTGGACTTTATTTAAGCTGCCACACACAACGTGAATTCTTTCTTTCTTTCTTTTTTTCTGGGCATATTTTTAGTCAGCCCATCGTTCATGGGAAGCATTGTAAACAATGCCCCATTGTCTAGAGATTTTGCAAAGTTTTTACCCATTGAAGTGATGGCAGTTCTTTGGACTTTTTCCAATCTGGGGCTATTTATGAACATTCTCACAATAAGTGCCCTTGTACATTTTTTTCAGGTTGTACCTATACTGGCTTTCTCTCTTTTTCTTTCTTTGAGGATTCCATACATGTACACAATGAAATATTATTGAATCCACCACCACCACACCCCACACTAACTTCTTCTTGCTCTAAGATTTTTGTACGGAGTGCATTTATTGTTGAGCCGAGTACAGGTTTGCACACTTGCAGGGAATCCCCAGACACCAGTGTTAGAGACCGTGCTTCCTCTCCTCTGTCACTCAGCAGTACTTTGGGGGTTTCTTTCTTGCTTTGTCTGAGAACATGCAATGATTTCAGTTCATGTTGCCACCACAACTTTGTAGGTACAGGGGACTCCCTTGTGTGGGGGAATTTATAAAACATGGAGGTTATATTGTAAGTAAAACTAGATCTGAGATGTTTTTTCTTAGTGGATGTTCTTACTTGTTTAGAGATTTGGCTGCCGTTCTCCCAATTATATTCTTTGTGGGGGATGCAGTTTCGCCAAGTACATTTTCTAGGTTGTTCTATCTAAATAATTTTTCTGATCTGTTAGCTTAGAGATGTTCCAGTTGCTGCTTCCCTAACTTGTGACATCTTCCTGGTCCATAATGACTAATCCTTCTTATCTATGGCTCAGGGCCTTGGCCTTATTACTGTCTAATTCGGAGGAACTGTCATGGTCTCTGGGCTTACAGCCCACCTTCGTATTTTCTGTCCTTTGTTATTTTTTGCTGTTCTGGTCTTTTCTTCTGCTGGTACACTTACAAATTATTGTGGGTCTCAGTTTCTGAGACAATGCCTGACTCATTATTTCCAGACTTTTACTTCAAAGATAAATTTTCCCCTCTAAGGTGTGTTTCAATAGCAGGACAAAAGTGTGATATATGGTGTTTTCATTACAATTCTACTCAAGATATTTTATTTCCATTATAATTTCTGCATTGGTTAGTGGGTTATTTAAAGGTACTTAATTTTGAAATATAATTAGATTTACAGTATCTTTTCTATTATTTTGTATATATGGTTGTCAAAAAACAAAACAAAGCAAGCAAACAAACAAACCTATCAACCTTAGTAACCTGAAATTTTTGAAATGTGCTGTGTATAGTTATTCAGATAAGGGAATGTTTGATTGTAGAAATATATTTCAGCAAGTCTTGCAAAAATTGCACCCGGCAGGAGAGGCCTGTTTCCTGTTCTTTCTCTCTCTCTTCTCTCCATCCTTTCCTTCCCTCTGAGGGCATCGGGCTGGACTGACTGCTCTCCAGGGCATCCTTCTCTCTCACCCTTCAGTCTCATCTTTCCTATTTTCACAGGGTCTTAGTGACCAATGTCCTCACAGAAGCTACTTCAGGAAGGAAGGACTCACCTGGGATCATAGCTTAATGGCCCAGTCTGCCATGGTGGGGAAGGCGTGGGTGACGGTGGGCAGTTTGCCGTCTTCCCTTCCTCACACCCTGGTGGAACAGGAAGAAGAAACCAAACAGGGTCCCACTAGGAACTTCAAGCCCCACCCACAGTGACCTACTTCTTTCAACTAGGCCCCACCTCCTGGAGATTCCTGAACTTTCTAAAACATCAGCACCCACCAGAGACATGAGCCTGCTGGGGTATTTCACATTCAAAGCACAGCTCATGGGATCTGGTCTTTTGATGGTCCAGACACCTGAGAATTACCCCAGGTGGGATGAGATCTTTTGATGGTCCAGATGCCTGAGGATTACCCCAGGTGATGTTGCTTAAGAAACTGACGAGTAAGTTTCTACTAACTTAGCCACATGCTGTGGACCAAGCAGGAGTAACGCTGAGGCAGAATACAGCTATGACCTGGAACAAAGTCTACAGTTGGAATATTACTTGAGTCTTCCTGGAAGGTTCCATGCCTTAGAAGTTTGGGACACTGTATAGTGGCATTAAAGGAAGGGCTGGTAGCAAGCCCTTGGTAACTTGCAGTGTGCTCTTAGCAGGGATTAAAGTAGGTCTTTAGAAACTCCGGTTGTTCCCAGTCTCTCTGGCTTTTCATCTTGTCCTTCCTCTTACAGGGTTCCCCACCATAGTGACACCTTCCCCCATAAATAAGGTCCTGCCAGTGTGTGAAAACCTGTCAGTCCCACTCGCTTGAACGTCCATAACTTTGAGCTAAATGCACCTCTTTTCTTCATGAGGTTCCCTGTGGACAGTTTTTGAGACTGCTGTGCTCATCTCAATGTTATCACTGGTAGGATGACCCAGCTTCTGCCTTAGTGGCATCTAATCTTGCCTTTGTGTAGAGTGCTCTGAAACAAGTTGGATTTGATTCATCAGTTTGACCCTCAGCACCCAGCTAGAACATCCAGAGACAGCCATTATGTCTATTATCCCAGTACTGGGACCGTGAAAACAGGAGCATCCCCGGGGATGTGTCACCAGGCAGCAAGTCTAGCCAAATTTGGTAGCACTGAGTTCAATAGAAATGAAGGTGGAGATTGAGAAAATCACCCAACATGGACCTCTGGCCTTTGCATACATGTGCACATACATATATGTACACATAAAGAGGAACATGTACATACAAACAACTAAAAAGTCACTATGGGGGGCTTCAAGCTCAGCCTCACTCTCCTGGTAGCACTATGGAGCATGGGCCTTGGGCAGAGGCTCTTCTGGGTTAAAAAGGAGAGCTCAGAGAGGCTGATCTGAAACAATCTCTGGGTGCACGGCTTCACCTCAGCTGCCCCTCACTTCGGCATTGTTGCTAAACTGTACTGTGCACAGAGAAAGACCCGCCACCCCCTGCAACACACAACTTACACCTTTGCTCTCCTCAAAGCTGCAGCAGGAAGGCCCTGAAGTAAGAGTCTTCCATGTAGAATGGAACCCTCTCAGCCTAGCTTAGTGTGCACAGTTAGGGATAAGGAGGCAATCCCAAGGTCCCTGCAGGTACCAGACACTCTGAAGGACTCTTCCCTACCATTGACCAGTTCCGAGCTCTCCCCCCCTCCATTCCTCTCTTTCCTAGGATAGGAACCTCAGCCTGGACTGCCTTTCTCTCCCAGGTCTATATTTCTTAAAGGACTCCAGCCCTCCAGCTGTGTAGTGGTGTGCAATGCAGTTCTCCTGCTGTGTAGTGGTGTGCAAGGGGGCAAGACCCATCTCTTCTGCTTCACCTCTGTGCCTGTGAAGAAACAGAGGTGCTCACAGGAAGGGCCCATTCTGAGTAATAACTTGGGTGCATGAGGCACTCTGTCTGGGTGTGGCCAACAGTAGGTGCTGGACGTAATTAAAAGAAGCCACTGGGGCGAGCAGCGATGTCTAAAACAAAGCCTAGGAAGTTAGAAACATGAAAGACTTGATTTTTCTGGAGGTAACCTCTGTAAGAAACTAGTAATTCACTTGCAAGTCAAAGAAGTAGTACTGACCTGGAGAAAGGAGAGAGAAAAGCCCCAAGAATTGAGATGATGGTGTGCAATGAAGAGCCAGTAGTTAGGACTCTTCCTGTGAGATGCTCCTTCTATAAGAATCCTATAAGAATTTCAGGAGGTGAGGGACCTGGCTTTACAAGACGGCAAACACAAATGCCCAAAGAAAAAGATAAATATGACATGAGGCTGAGGTGTAAAACTTCCCTCCGCTCCAATGACACCAGCTCACCTGTTCCCTAACTCACTCCCAGGCCCCTTCATGGGTCTCCATGACATCACCACCCCCAAGGGACCTGCATGTCATTTATTTACTGATTGTGTCACCATCTGTCACAACACAGTATGGTGTCACCATGAGTCAAAGAAACACGCTGACTCTCTCTTTCTCCGGGCACACTGACAGCCTGTGAGAAATGAATCTCCCTTCTACTTAAAGCTTAAAGGGCTTCTGTGAGGCTACCGACAGTCTCTGGAAAGTCCCTTTGATTTCAGCTGTCCCAGGCTAAGACACCTCCAGGATCCTGGCTCTGCTCACAGCGCCCCGCCCCCATTTGTCACATTTCTGAGTTCTTGTTGTGACTATAATTTCCTACATGAAATTGAAGTAACCACTCTGAAGAGATGGGTTATTTTTCTTATACCACAAAACGATGGGAAGATTGAACTTGGCAATGATGCTCAGGAAAAAGATCCTGTGAGGGTATCTGGTTTGGAGCAGGGGTGTTAGGAACTCCAGACAGGGAGTGCTGGCCTGTGCGCCTCTGATTCCTCACTTTCCTTCACGATCTGAGAGTGTTTAGTGGATGGATTACTAGAAACAGTTAGATCTCCTCCTCCTCCTCTTTTTCTCTTCCCTTCTCCCCCCCTCTCTCTGTTTCTGTTTCTCTTGTTTTCTTTCCTTGGAGAGAATAATGATGGTAAAGACCTCCTCCTCTGTCCCACTCTTAGAAGAGGGAACCAGGTGCACTTTCTCATCCACATGTCACAGCACAAATGGCACGAGCATGTTACTGTCATTTCACAGCTAGTGAGAGCCTGTGTGGGCAAGGCACTCAGGATGGTGCCTTTCTTTCTACAGCCCTTTCCCTTGAAGTGCAGGAACCTACAGATGACTGGAGAACAAGCTGAAGGAGTTTACAGGGTCCATCCTCTCTCTCTCTCTCTCCTCCCTCTCTCTCTTTCTCTCTCCCTCCCTCATTTTCCAAACCAAAACTCTACACTTTGCCTGAAGAAGACAACAAACAATCCTTCAGTAGTCCTGCATTAAGCGAAGCATCCTCAAGATGGAGACTTGTTCTGAAGGTGAGACGTAAGGCATATGGTGACCAACACTGGGGCGTATAGTCAGTTGTCAATAGTTTCAGTGTACTTAAGGTAAGGAGCTCAGACAAGAGAGAGAGGGGAAGAGGGTGGGGGGCTATGTGCTCCAAGGGTGGAGAAATAAAAGGGCAAGGCATTCTCATTGTCCTTGCATGGATTATCAGGAGAAAGAAGAAGGCCTCCCAACCAGAAAAAATAGAGGAGATTGGAGCCAAGTCAGTCTCTTCTTGAAATCTAAGAATTTGGATGAGCTGAAGATTTTGAGTGGAAGATGTACACATGTTTTGTGTGTGTGAGAGGGGGGCTGTCTGTGTGTCTCCCTTCCTTCCTCTCCCCTCCTCCCTCTCTGTATATTGGTAAGTACGTGACATGTGGGGGTCAGTTGGCACTTAGAGATCACCTCAACTACTGTTTCTTAGGTGTGTTCTACATTGTTTTTCTGCTTTCTTTGAGACAGGGTCTCTCACTGGCCTGGAACTCACCAATTATTCTTGGTTGGCCAGCCAATGAACTCCAGAGATTCACTTGTCCCTACCATCCCTGAGTAGAGATTAAAAGTTCCCTACCAGGACATCCAGTTTCACATGCGATGGCTAAACTCAGACACGTATGCTCTACAAGATGAACCGTTTCCTCAGACACATCTTCTCAAGTTTACAGAGGTAAGTCAGGTACATACTTTACTGCTTGTCCAGAACAGACCATACGTCTTTCTCCATCTCACTTTAGAGTGATAGGATTTCCTCCTTCTGAGCCACTCAGTTCAGTGAAAAACAAAGTGAGTCCATCAAAGGAGGATGCAGCCTTCATTACAGATGTGCAAGCTGAAATTGGATTGAGTTTGATACGATGGTATGTATTAGTCAGGCCCTATTGGCCAGCATGTGTTGGTAATTGGCTTTATCCTTGCTGACTCCAGAGGAAATACCTACCATCTTAAAGGTTGAAGTTCATCAAGTCTGGTCTCATTCATTACTGTCACCCAGAAATAAGACTAAGCTGTCACTGCCTTAGAGATGGGGACTCCCTTGGAGGCCTGGATGCAGAGCAGTCCCACAGTTACCGTAGTAGCCATTAGCTTTAACATCAAATCATTTCTAATAAGGTTACAATTTATCCCTAAGAGCCAAAAACCTAAACATTTTAGAAGGAACTCTCCATACGATGAGGGGGGAATACCTGTGGCCCTCTGGGGCTGGCACGTGCTGTGCTCCGAGTGTAATCTGAATTCATGCAATAGAAGTCTGGTTCCCAGGGTGTTGATATTGAGAAGCACTGGGACTAGGAGGTGGGACACAACAGGCCACCATCGATCTATGCTGGGGCTCTCCATCTTGCTGTGGGATCTCTTCTCCCCCAGCTCCCACAGCAACGGCAGCCCTGCATTGGCAATAGCAAGGGAACCATGGCCATTACCGGACCCAAGCTGTTTGGACTTTCACTCTCCAGAGCGCTAAGTGAAATAAATGTTCTTTTCCTTATGAAATTACCCAGACTAGTATTCGTGACATTATCAGCAATTGCCCTACTAAGGTGGAGCACCAGAAATTGTGTCTTTAGGGTCAAGTTGAGCTATTGACAAAAAAATTAGTCTTCTCCATCTTCCTACTTGCTGTGAGATTAGGTTGAACATTTCTATGACTATGTTTTTATTTTCTTCAGCCTCAGACTACATCAAGTGTTCGTTTGGTGGGGTCGTTGAGGAATGAAATGAAAGAAACACATACGGCATTAGTCTGTGGTAAAGTTAGCAGAAGAAACAAGAACGATCCATTGGGTTTTTTTTCATTTTTTTTATTTTTTATTTTATTTTTAATTTATTTATTTATTAAGGATTTCTGCCTCCTCCCCGCCACTGCCTCCCATTTCCCTCCCCCTCCCCCGATCAAGTCACCCTCCCTCATCTGCTCGAAGAGCAATCAGGGTTCCCTGACCTGTGGGAAGCCCAAGGACCGCCCACCTCTATCCAGGTCTCGTATGGTGAGCATCCAAACTGCCTAGACTCCCCCAAAGCCAGTACGTGCAGTAGGATCAAAAACCCACTGCAATTGTTCTTGAGTTCCCATTCTTCCTCATTGTCCGCTATGTTCAGCTAGTCCAAATTTATCCCATGCTTTTTCAGACCCAGGCCAGCTGGCCTTGGTGAGTTCCCGATAGAACATCCCCATTGTCTCAGTGTGTGGGTGCACCCCTCGCGGTCCTGAGTTCCTTGCTCGTGCTTCATCTCCTTCTGCTCCTGATTTGGACCTTGAGATTTCTGTCCAGTGCTCCAATGTGGGTTTCTGTCTCTGTCTCCTTTCATCGCCTGATGAAGGTTAATATTCAGGAGGATGCCTATGTGTTTGTCTTTGGATTCACCTTCTTATTTAGCTTCTCTAGGAACATGAATTATAAGCCCAATGTCCTTTATTTATGGCTAGAAACCAAATATGAGTGAGTCCATCCCATGTTCCTCTTTTTGGGTCTGGCTTACCTCACTCAGGATAGTGTTTTCTATTTCCATCCATTTGTATGCAAAATTCAAGAAGTCCTTATTTTTTACAGCTGAGTAATATTCTAATATGTATATATTCCATACTTTCTTCATCCATTCTTCCCCATAGCCATTGTTCAATCTTCCAAATTCAGATGGATGGACCAAACAACAAATTTCAGTTCCCGAAGGAGTTAATTCTGACAACAGACTTGACCTTTGTTAATGAACTCACGTTGGCTGGCTGGGTATGTTCTCACAGGCATACAGATGAGTGTACAAGGCGCGTGTAACACCAAATATGTGCCTTCGGTAGTTGTGCATCATCTGGATAGACAGCCCTTTTCTCAGTTACGTTTCTGTTTCTGTGATAGGATGTACCGATGAAAGCAATCTAAGTGAAAAGGGGCCTTGTCTTGGCTCAGTTCCAGAGTGGATGCAGTCTATCCAAGATGACAATATGGCTGCAGGGCACAAGGCAAGCCGTCGTACTCCATCAGTGGTCCAGAAGTGGGGCAAGGCTGTAAACCCTCAAGCCCACCCTCCATGACACATTTCCTCCAATAAGACTTCATTTCCAAAAGGTTCCACAACCTTCCAGAACAATACAACTAGCTGAAGACCAAGTGCACCAACAGAAGAGCCTCTGGGACACATTACACAGTTGAACCACAACAGCCACAGAGCTTTGAAGCATGGCTTCTTCCAGTGTCTGAGGAGTTGCTTCATCATGACTCCCTCTGTTGCACACAAGAACCTAAGACACATAAAAAATAAATGATTCTCTAAGGTCCTATCTCTAATGCTCAGTCCTCTCTCACCGAAGGATACGGTGCTTGTTCTAGCCTCAAACCTGGAGAACACTGAAGCTTGTATGTCAGAGAAATGTTGTTTGTGTGTTTGGTAATCTCGTGAAATCCATTTTGCAGCTGGTCACTCAGTCTCAATTCTGCTCTGAAGCACAGGGCACTGTGAAAAGACAGCGTAGGGGACAGTGGGCAGCAGACGCACTCAGTTTAGTGTGCCCCAGTCAGCCACATTAAGGAGACTGACATCATCTTGGGATGTTGGGGTCTCTGCAGGGTTTGAATGAGGCCTCTGTGTTCAGCTTTCTCTTTGTTTGGAGAAGGCGTATCTTGCTGGAGAGGTAGACTGTACCACAATGGAGCAACACGGACACAGAACACGGGGTGAAAGCTGGTTTCTGAATTCCAGTTGACAGGTGAGGACAAATGGGGCCAGTTTTTGTTGACTGGAAGAGAACAAAACAAACAAACAGAGAACAGGAGAGTAGGTTTAGATTTGTATGTGGCAATGTTCTGTAAAACTGGTTTGTGCTCCTGGGATAACGACAAGTTTTAAAGTAAATATATTCCTGGAATGCAAATCCAGCCTCTATATTATACTTTCCCTTCTCCCCAACAGGCACATGTACAGAACACACACACATCTCAACCTCTGCTTTCCTCAGCTAGTCCACCATAGGTGCACATGGAGAAACTGCAGGGTAGCTCTCTCATGTGTGTTCAGAGTCCTAAAACAATTACTTCCCCTGGCTTTTAGGTGACCTAAATGGATTAAAGAGCACTTAAAAAATGTAAGGAAGAGCCACGGAGGAGCCATGAGCTAAGCAAAGGGTCGGGGAAGGTCTGGTAAGCCAGGCTGTCAGATGTCTGGAACGGAAAGGAACTTTTATTATGCACACAGCACTTCCAGAGGTTTTGTGTTCTCTTTGTTTTGTGAAGTAAATTTCTATTTACTTCACTCAGGATACACCCTTCTGCCGAACAGACCAAATTTGGAACATTAAGGTGGATGTGTATTCAGATTGTTTTTATTTTCCAGTATTTTCTGGTTTTGTTTGTTTGATAAGCTCCATCGTTGCTGTGGCCAATATCTAAGAAGTGAAGAGATGTAAGAAAGAAAGGGACATTGCTGGCTCACCGTTCAGGCGATATGGTTCAGGTCGAGCATTACAAGAAGGAAGAGCGGAGGGCTTGGCTGGAGGTTGAGGAGACAGGAGTGTGAGGCTGCCTGCTCACATCTTAGCAGAATGGAAAACAGATCAGACAGGAAGCAGGAAAACCTCAAAACCGGTAAAACCCCAAATACTTATGATATCCAATGTCCTGCTTCATTCCTCCAGCAAAGCCAGGCCTTCTAAAGGTCCCAAAACAGTGCCACTAGCTGGGGACCAAAGGAGCCTGTGGGGGACATTTTAGTGCACAGGAAGTAGCAGTACATATTTGAACTCTAGGGGAGAGGCACTGCAGACCACAAACACAGTTCTGAGAGCGTTGACGGTCGGGGATTTACGGGTGAAGTGAAGCAGAAGCAGCAGGTCCACTAGGCTTCAAGAAGAAAATGCTGTGATTCCAAGGTTCGGGTTCATGGTCAGCCTCCAGGCTTGCTGGTCTGGCTCACCCTCTCTTGAGTGGGAAACATGAAGGTACCCATATGATCCTCAACTTCCTCTTGGGATAAGGAAGTGGGTGAACGTGAGTCCACAGCCTTCAAGGGAGATGTGGGGGTTTTCCAAATGGACCTCATTCTTTTTCTTTGTGTAGTGATTGCGCTACAAAACATTAGGCCTTTCCCGTGCATCCTGCCCAGAAAAGCAGTTTTCTTAATTTGGTTGACATAATTTTGTGTCAGTCATGCTGAAAGGTGTTTCACACTAACCTATTATTGCCTGAGGGAAACTAATTCCAGTAATTATGACTAAAATCCCTATGGCTGAATTAATCATATTTCCCCTGCCCTTTGTCTCATTTGCATGACAAACTTATAGAGATGGACTTAGCACATCCACTCTCCATGTCTCAGGGTACTGTGGTGAAAGAAAGGGTGGAGAGGTTGTAAAAGTCAGTGATCCGAATGGACAACCAGAGCACAGCAGCATCTTCTGGCCATGACAGGACCACTGCACTCATGCGTTCACAGCAGCTACGGCTGCCTGCATAAGATACAGCCAGTTGACAGTCCCACAGGAAAGGGAGAGGGGCTCATGAGCCCCCAATTTTAGCTGAGGAACTACTGACTGATATGGCTTCTGAAGGAAAGTCAGTTTTCTTTAAAATTGTAGAGTTTGGTAGGTCTTTGACTCCAGTCAAAAAATCCTGCACCCAGGCGTATAGGGGCAGCAATCGGTGTCAATGAGTTATTGACAAATGACAAAGACATACAAAGACAGAGATATTGAGATGGGCTTTGTCTTCAGTTTGTTGCCTTTTCTGGTTTGTGCTCAATGTAAGCTGTAACAAAATTCCCACAGGAACCCTTGACTTCCTGATAGGTCAAGTTCATATTCAATACTGACCCCCATCGCTATTCTTTCTACACTCCTTTCTCCTTGGCTCATTCCAATTTTCATGACTTGCCCGTTCAGCATCCTTGACAGCCAGATTAGGATGGAGATCACATTTGCAACTCTCTTGAACTACTCTGATAAATGTTTCTATCTAAACCTTGGTTCACAGACCTTAGGGAGAAGTCAATCATGGGCAGTGAGTTCTAAACACAGTCATTGTGCATTGGACAACAGCTCCTTTATACATTTTTTTAAAAAAAGGTTTTCTCTCACATCCCATTAATATCCTCAAATATTGGTATAACCAAGTCATTTTATCTTGACCACCTTCTCAATTTTAATGTCATAGTTGTTCATTTACTCCAATGTTTATACTAATATTTCTGAATAATATAGAAACCTATTTTATGGGTCAAAAATCAAGACAATAATTAATAATGTTGTATTTGTACACAGGGATGGATAGATAGATGATAGACAGATAGTAGATAGATGATTGATAGATAGATAGATAGATAGATATGGATGGTAGACAATAGATAGATTCATAGATAGATAGATAGATAGATAGATAGATAGATAGATAGATAGATAGATGATAGATAGATAGATATGAATGGTAGACAATAGACAGATTCATAGATAGATAGATAGATAGATATGGATGGTAGACAATAGATAGATTCATAGATAGATAGATAGATTCATAGATAGATAGGTAGATAGATGATAGATAGATTCATAGATAGATAGATAGATAGATAGATAGATAGATAGATAGATAGATATGGATGGTAGACAATAGATAGATTCATAGATAGATAGATAGGTAGATAGATAGATAGATATGGATGGTAGACAATAGATAGATTCATAGATAGATAGATAGATAGATAGATAGATAGATAGATAGATAGATATGGATGGTAGACAATAGATAGATTCATAGATAGATAGATTCATAGATAGATAGATAGATAGATAGATAGATAGATAGATAGATAGATAGATAGTTTCGTAGATAGGGAGATAGATGATAGATAGATAGATGATAGATAGATAGATAGATAGATAGATAGATAGATAGAAGTAAGGCATAGATACAGCATGAGGTGAACATTTGGCTGTGGATAGAACACTAGAATGGAGGTATGAATATTTGAATGCTGACATCAAATCATAAAAGAAAATTGCTGAAGCATCACATGAAGTCCATGCTTAAAGGGCAATCGGTCTTGAGTCTTTAATTTATAACAAGAAATAAAAATACACAAGCAATCTAAATACAGAGGGGTGGGAAACACGCTTGGCTGGCAAAACCATAAAGAAAAGTGAGGAAGCCATTCCATGAAAGTGTGAGGACAGGACGGGACAATGGTGGTTGACCTTGAGTCTATATGTCGCAGCATTGGCCGTACATGAGCCACTGTGTGGTGCAAACATTTGACATCCATGGCAGTGCTTCTGCTTCATTTACGCTCATTTTTCTCCTTCAAAATCAGATTTTACGCAAAGCTCACAGCAGCATAGGAGTGAGATCCTTCCTGGGAGCGTCTGTGCTGTGAGACCTGACCTCAGTGCCCCCAGTTGTTTTCCTGCTCACCCCCAGAAGCAGGCACCACTCATGCAGGGGACAGAGATTGCGTCTGGCTTTTGGAGACCAGTGGAATTCACCAGAGAGGGGGAGGGGGGATTAGGGCAGTGACCATTACAGCAGGACCGAGAACAGGAGGGGGATTGTGAATGACCTCAGGGCTGTAAAGACCATTGTGGTTAGGTCACCAGGCAGCCTGATAGAATAGGACTCCGGAAGAGAAGAGAGAATTAAAAGCTTTTATTGGTATCCATTGTGCAGACCAAATTGCTACAGAGTAGAAAGTAAGGCAAGGAATTAGAAGGAGGTTGTATTTCTTTCAAAGGAACATTTTCACTGAGCAGTGTAATTTATGGAATCCAAGCAGTAACAAGGGCAAAATAATATATGTCAAATAAAGTGAGCATTAATTACCAAAGGCGTGTAAAGATTTGCCTGCGATGCAATTACTCTGGCTGGTAGAAGGGTGTTGTGTGTGTGAGAGAGAGAGAGAAAGAGACAGAGAGGGAGACACAGAGCCACCAACACAGACAGAGAGCATGCCCGTGAACTGAAAGAGGAAGAGAAGGAAGCATGGGACTGTCTTCTAGTTCCACTTACGAAATGTCCTGTCTTGCAATATGAGTGGTATCAGAAGACCCTGTGTGAGGAGCCAGTATTGTCTGTCAACACCGGGGAGAGGATCAAGGTAAGGGAAGCTGATTCCAAAAGAATGTCCCCACGTGAAAGAGGCCACCCTAATTGCGGCAGCTGAGAGCCAGGAAAGCCATCATAGAAAACCCCTGACCTCCTCAAGTCACGCTGACAGGAAGTAGCAGACGGCAAGGACAGTACAACGGCACACCTGGCCAACTGAAGAGGGCTGTTTCCCAAGGCCACCTTCTGGAAAGAGCTTGCAGAGCACAGCGCTTAGGGACCTGCTGGTAATTGGCTCTGCTAATTGCCACTGGCTTAGTAAGAGTTTTCATAATTCAATTTTTGTTTAATGACTAAATAGAATTTACCAGGCCGCAGTGATTATTGAATACTTCAAGTTCTGTTCTATTATCAAATTTGAATGGATAACCATTGTTAAGTAGGCGGGAATAGAATGTGTTTGTGTGCTTGATGGCCGGGAAGTACCGCTTCTTGTTTTAGCTGCGCAAGGAGCTATGTTCTAATCAGGAAAATCAGTAAACTTATAAACGTGAGAGCCGTGAAATACGAGAGGAAAGGAAAACAGCACAGCAGCCTTCCTTGCTTATGTGTGCAGGCTCCCAGCTGTGCTCGTGGTGAGAGGAAAGAGAAAATGAAAAGGTGTTGGGCTGCCGCCAGAGGAGTAAATGGGATCTCCATATTCTATTTATTGCCAGAGCCAGCTTGAGGTCTATTCATAAGATACTTAGTTAATGCAAAGAAAATGACTTAGCTCTGCTTCAGGTGCGTCATCAAGGGGACGATGGGACGGTGTCAAAGCTGTCCCATTCTCCTGCTTGGTCTCCAGACAGCCTGCTAGGACCAACCTGTGAAGGACCCCATTCATTCTTCCTCTCCTTCTATTTTTAGGGATACCAGTTCCCACCTCCCCCTTGTTCCCATTGTTTCTCGAGACTTCTGCAGAGGAAATACCCAGGGACACATTTCCCTGACTTCCTTCTCTCGCTGTCCAGCTGGAATCCTGAATCCAATTATAAACCTATTAAAATGTATATAAATGGCTGAAACTGTAGCTTGCCTTTCCAGAGCCCAGCCGCTTCCCTTCGCTTCTAGAAGAAAGCATCATTTGAAAATCTTTCAAAATGTTTCAATGTATACGAACAAATTTTTAGTGGCCGCCTCAAATAGCTTCAAGTTTCAGTTGAAATAAATGTTCTTGGGTTTCAAATTTATACACCCCCAGCCACATGGGAGACTCAGCAAGCTACTCTTGTTTGTGATATGAGAATGATGTAACCACAGATTTGTCAGAGGCGGCCAGGGCTCTAGCACCGAGAGGTACAATAAAAGACGGTTCTTAAGGCCAAGCCGCTGCTTACAGCATTCTTAAATGCTTCCAGGGAAGCTAAAATACAAGATTAAATTATAAAATGTTCTCTACAAGATGAGCCATTTCTCAAGTATTTTTTTCTTGATTCTTCGTAAGTAATGGGACTCTCCCTGTTCAAAATAATATCCTTGTGTACCATTCTAGAACATCCTGGGAAGGTTTTAAAACACATTCCTTCATGGCTGAGGAGACACCCGTGAGGTCTGCCCTCCTCGAGGATTTATAGACGGTTGATGACTGTGGGGTAGGGAAGAGATGTTTTAGTGGTATAGCCACTGGTGAGGTGTCCATGCTCCTGCCAAAAAACCTGCACCAATATTCGTGTAAGCAACCTTGTAGGCGGAAGTTTCCCTGTCCTGGTAGCCGCTTCCCAAATAACAGACACAAAAAAAACCCTTAATATTAATTGTAAATGCTCAGCTCATAGCTCAGGCTTGTTACTAGCTAACTCTAATATTTAAATTAACCTTTATTGCTGAGGGAGGTCCTTCTATGTCTGTGTTGCTTTTATTGGTTAATGAATAAAGAAACTGGCTTGGCCTATAACAAGGTAGAAGGAAGGCAGAGTCAGAGAGAAGCCATGTAGCCCCACCAAAGCCAATTGGAACTTTACCTGGCAAGCCACACCCATGTGATGTTATACAGCTTAATAGAAATGGGTTAAATTAATATGTAAGAGTTAGCCAATAAGAAGCTAGAGCTAATGGGCCAAGCAGTGGTTTAATTAAGACAGTTTCTGTGTTATTATTTCGGGGCTGAGCAGCCTAGAAATAGCAAGGGGCCTCCCTCCAACACTGTATTTCTTATCTACGCTTTGCCACGTGGTTTGGTGCCTATTCTCAGTAAAACCTGTCCATCTTGCTTCTTTCTCTATCTCCTCGTCACTGCTCTGACTCTGCCCTTCTTTCCCCAGCATCCTCCACCTATACTCTGTCTGGCTATCAGCCAATCAGCATTTTACCAAACAAATCCGAGTGGCAAATCTTTACAGTGTACAAAAGGATTATTTCACAGTGCAACCCTAACAAAATGGGCCATGCCCCCTTGCCTCCAGCAAAGACATGAAAGTAAAAGAGAAACTAACTGAGAAGAGAAGGGGGTGGGCCAGCAAGGGTGCAAAGGGGTCAAGTGAAGGTAAGGGGGCAGATATAATCAGAACACACTATAGAGACACATGGGAGATCTCTGAGTTTGAGGCCAACCTGGTCTACAGAATGAGTTCCAGGGAAGCCAGGACTACACAGAAAAGCTCTGACTGGAAAAAAACAACAACAAAACAAAATAAATAAATAAACCTAAAGTCACACCTCCACTCCTATAGCTGTTTCTGCTTAAAACAAGAGAAAAATGCAAAAAGTCCGAGGAAAGAGAGGCCTAGGAAGAGAGATCGGTAGAGCTAGGGAGGTCCTGTGAGTCCCTCCTCACTGGAGATGGGTGGGCACATAATTACCTGGACTGCACAGACCCCTTAGAGAACCACACTCTAGCCCAGCTAATGAAATGGCTGGCTATAACCTAGAAAAGCATCCCAGAGCATAGAGAACATTCACATCTCCAAAGGACTAGGTGAGAACGAAGAAGCGCTTAGGTCTAAAGAGTGGGCAAAAATATGTAAATATCAAAGAGCCAATGCATAAGAGGTAGCTGTAGCATAAGTGTTATAGTCAGAGCTGTGTCATTTGCATGAAAAAAATCCCATCAGTGAGCAGTGGCCAATGCCATCCTGGAAATCAGCAGTTTTCTGGGCACCTGGGAGTGGTTAGCGCAGGCAGAGGCAGCAGAACCAGGTGTCCAGTGTGGTGGTGTGGCGGCCTCACAGACGTGGGAAGAGAAATGCTTGTAGCAGCAGGAGGTTGGGCAGAGTTACAAATCATTCAAATCACAGATTATACTGTGGTCCCATCACTCTGACCTGTTAAGAAACCATTATAGAGAGAGCCTTTGCTAGCTCACTGTCCAAGGGGAAGTCAAGGTCTTGGAGAAGACGTGGAGTGTAAGGCAGCTGGTCACACTGTATACACAATCCAGAGAATAGACGTAATGGGTACTGGTGCTCAGTCCAGTTCTTTTTAAAAAATTACATCTATTTGCTGTGTGTGTATGTGTGTGAGTCGGTGTGTGTGTGCATGCATGTGCACATGTGTGTGTGAGTGTGTGTGTGTGTGTGTGTATACACGCCTGCATGCTGTGGATATCTGTACATGCACAGAGATCAGAGGACAATACAGAAAATGAATCTCTCCTTTCACAATGTTGGTCCCAAGGATTGAACTCAGGACAGCAGGTTTGGCAAGTGTCTTTATTCATTGAGACAACTAGAATGACCAGTTTCTTCCTCCTCTTCCTGCTTCTGAGACTGGGTCTCACTTTGTAGCCCTGGGTGACCCGGAACTCACTACATAAGCCAGGCTGGCTTTGAATTCACAGACTGCCGCTGCCTTCCCCTTCTGGGATTGAAGGTGTGCAAATTTGTCCTTTTTATTCAGTCTTGGTTCCCAGTCCATGTCACTGTGCTGCCTCCATCTAGAGTGGGAATTCCTCCTTCAGGTGAGCTGATCTCTGCCAGACATCCCCAGAGATTTGTTTCCATGGTGATTCTAAATCCCATAAAGTTGACAATGAAATCTGACCACCACACTTCCTCTTCCTCCAGATGAGTGACACTTGCTCAAATTTCTCAGCGCACTCTGACCTGTATTCACCAGGAACCCAACTAGGGGAAACATTTGTGTTTCTGTGACCGAGAAATCTGCCTCTTATAAATCACCTTACACCAACCCCAGGATTTATACTGCAGTCATTCATGTTTATACTTTATCATTACATTAAGAGATCATTAAAAATCAGGGATTACAATAGGGTCTGTGTGTACGCTAAATGCACAGCCTTCTTGAAAATTCCCAGAATTGAAAAGTACGGTCCATTGAAAGAATGTTACAGCCACAGAATGTCACAGGAGAGTGTCTGGTCCTGGCCAGGAAGTCGCACTAGATGGCTGTAAGTATAGTTTTTATTAATTCATTGGTTTTTATCATTTGATAATTTCATACACACATTTAATTTTGATCAAATTCATCTCTATTTTCTCACTTCCAATTTGACCTCTATCTCCTGATCACTTTTACCTCCCAAATTCATGTGCTCCTATTGCAAACCCACTGATTTTATTTAGTGCTGCCTGAATGCTGTTGGGAATAAGGTCTCTGAGGGTACTTTACCCCTAATCTACGCTGGGATTTTGGACGAATTGCCTTTGTGATGTAGTCATGAGTGCTGTGCATTCACATGTCCAGTGGTCTTGTCGTGTCATATGAAGATGGTTTTACTACAGATATCTACCACCACTGGTCCTTATAATCTTCCTGCCCTTCTTCCATAATGGTCCTTGAGCCTTGGAGAAAGGATAGAGATGTTCCATTTCAAGGTGAGTACTCTGTGTATTATCTGCTGTTTGACTGGCCATGGATTTCTGTATCGACCACCTTCTACTGCAAAAGGAAGCTTCTTTCTTGTTGGTTAAGAAATCCATTGATCTGTGGCTATAATGCTATGTCATTAGAAGCCATCATAAAACCATGTCCATTTGGCAGATTGATAGTAGATTTCCCTTTGTGTCTGTGATCTGTCCTCAATAACAGCACCAGGTATGGGTTTCATCCTGTGGATCAACTTTAACTCTAATCAGAAAGTTGTTGGTTACTCCCATGACATTTGCGCCAATATTGCACCAGTAGCCATAGCTTGTTGGGACATTTGGTATTTGTACCTCATGGGTTCACAGCAAGGTAAGACCGTTAATTATTTTTTTCAACAACTATGTAGACTTGAGAAATCTAGCCAGTAAGGATGAAGCTTCAAGGTCAATACCCACTTTTTATCTCTTCATGTTCTATGACTGAAGTATGTGATGTCTTCAGCCATAAGGTCTTACCATCCAGTTCTAGAAGGTAACCAAAAGAATTGTAAGTCAACTGTGATGTTGTGGGCATTTCTATGATACTCCACTCACAGAGGTAGCCCACACCTAGCACTGGGTTTTCTTATTTGATAGCCCATGGTGTCTAGGAGATGCATGGTCCCTCCTCCATTAGAGAGTGTGGTGGTTTGAATGAGAATGTCCCCCATAGTGTGAAACACCTGAACACTTGGTTCCCCAGTTGGTGATTATGCTTGGGGTATAAATGAAGTATGGTCTTGCTGGAGGAAGTATGCCACTGGAAGCATGGTGTTTTATTTCTTGGCAATCATGAAGTGAGCAGCTTGAAGCTTCAAACTTTCCTCTCATGAGTTTCTGGCTTGCCTATGGCCCAGAGCACCAGTGCTCAGTAACTATGGACTGAAACCTCTGAAACAATGAGCAAGGAGAAACCTTTACTACTTGAGTGTGCTCCTCAGATGTAGAACTCTACGCTACCTGGCCAGCATCATGTCTGCCTGCATCCCACATATGTTCCACCATGATGATAATGAATGAAGTCTCTGAACTGTAAGCCAGGCCCAATTAAAGACTTTCGTTTATAAGAGGTACCTTGGTCATGATGTCTCTTCACAGCAATAGAACACTGACTAAGACAGATTCTAAATAGGAGATGGACATTCCAATTAGGAAGATTTCAGCAGAGAAAAAATGGACAAGATTCAGCTATGCAGAGGACTTTTTCCATCTTCAGAATTACCAGGAAACTGACTAGATGCACAAGGCATGAGTGTTAGATTTAGGCTTCCTGTGGATCCTTGAGGTTGAGATCAGGGCCATGTAGAAGCCCACATTCCTGTCTAACTCATATCCATCTACAGTGGGAGCTGTCCCCAGAACCAGGCTGACTATCTCCAAGGCTGCACAGGGACAGGCTTATCATCTCTCCATCCTCCTCAGGCTAACACCAAGGTACAGAAATTAGAGAGCGTGACTATGAAAATCTGTGAAAACTCAGGTAAAAAGTGCTCCACTGTTGTGAGGAGGTCTACTCAGGCATGCATGCATCCCTGGAGTGATATAGAAAAAGGAAAGGGTAGCAAAAGCAGAAACAGGAGAAGAGCATCCAAATACAGGCAAAACTTTGAAATTAAGAACTCAGGGGTGGAAAGTCCAAAGTCCTCCCCCCTCCATCCTGGTCTAGGGAGGAGGCAGAAATTTTTCTTTTCTCAACAATAAAGAAAGAAAGAAAGAAAGAAAGAAAGAAAGAAAGAAAGAAAGAAAGAAAGAAAGAGAAAGAAAGAAAGAAAGAAAGAAAGAAAGAACGAACGAACTCAGGGGTGGACTGCTTTTCAGGCTGATGAGTTGATTGGGGGAAAGGGAGGGAAATGAGAGGCGGTAATGGGGAGGAGGCAGAAATCTTTAATAAATAAATAAATAAATATAAAAAAAAGAATAGAGGTAGGTGGTGAAAACTAACCTGAATGTGGGGAGGAAGAAGGCAGAGTCAGTGAGAAGCCATGTAGTCCCCCCAGAGACAGAGGCCCAATAGAACTTTACCCGGTAAGCCAAAGCAACATGGCAATACACAGATTAATAGAAATGGGTTGAATTAAGATGTAAGAGTTAGCCAATAAGAAGCTATAGCTAATGGGCCAAGCAGTGATTTAAATAATACAGTTTCTGTGTGGTTATTTTGGTCCTGAGCAGCCGGGAACAAACAAGCAGCAGCTCACAGCTGTCTATAACTCCAGCATCAGAGTCAATGCATTTACCAGCCACGTCCAGCAACTGCACTCATGTGCATATACCCCAACACAAACATACTTGCATGAATATAATTAAAAAGCAAAAGTGAATAAAAAGAACTCAGGGGTGCAGCAGAGCCCCACAATTTAATGAGTGTGTACAAGCTTGTGAGTGATGTTTTTTAGACCATAGCGCACCTCCTGCAGCAAAAATACCTTGAGATTCAGCATTCCTGACCTGAGAAATGCAGAGTTGTGCCCTTAAAAATGACAATTATGAAGTTATCAGAATTCTGTGTAGTTGCATACTTATTATCTATGAAGCTCTGCAAGTTTACTCTCCTTCCTGGTGGTTGAAGGGACTTGATCCCATAGCATACAGCATGAAATTGTAGTTAACTGAAATGTAGAAATTATAAAAATTGAATGTGGTAAAGGGCAGGACAGCCTGTAGAGGCAGCCATGTGTAAACTGGTCCCAGCAGTAAACAGAGTGACACAGTCATTAATCAGCAAACGACAATCAGCTTGCTGTATTCATTTTACTTGGTGTCCTGCCAGTACAGGTATTTCTAGCTAGAAAGCATTGTGCTAGTTACATTTTCTGTCTCCATTGTGGGATGCCATGACCATGTCAAGCTATAGAAGAAAGGGATTGTTGGCAGCTTATGGTTTTCAGAGGGGGAGTCCCTGATGACTGTGGTGAGGAGCATGGCAGCAGGCAGGCAGGCGTGGCACTTGGGCAGTAGCTGAGAGCTTCCATCCTAATCTGCGAGTAGACGGCAGAAGGAAAAGAAAGGGGTGAGTATACACTGGGAATGGTCATGAAAGCCCATCTCCAGTGACACACCTATTTAAATGAAGCCACACCTTCTAATCCTTCCCAAACAGTTTCTGGAACTGGAGACCAGGTATGCAAATACGCATGGCTATGGAGGCCATTGTTGTACAAGCCACCACAGGAAAGATCTATTTGCTCACATGTCCCGGAGTTCAGTCCCGATGGCTGAGCTGCTGTGGTTCTGGGGCCGAATGAGACAGAACTTCACCACAGGGAATCCTGTGGGAAAGAGGTTTTCATCTCTAGATGAACAGAATGGGAGCAGCGGTAACCTTCAAAGGCCACCCCTGGTGACCTGCTTCCTCTAACAGGCCCTGTCTGAGGCTTTCACCATATTCCACAATAGTGACACCACCTGGGACCAAGCGTCTAACTCCCCTGTGTGAGGCATTTCATGTTCAAGCCATAACACTGCCCCATTTAGGTTCTGACACTTTGATGAAGCTCTATAAAGAGAATCTAATTAACGTGAAGTCGGTCAGATAGACTGGCGACATTTTAACCTGAACCTGAGAAGAACTGACTTACAGCAGGAAATCTCCATTTACCACCAGTCCCCACAGTAGAAACCCCACCGTGCAACTGTCTGTCTATCGCTGGCATTGTTCAGAGGCTCAAATAACAAAACACACATAAAAGTTGCACAAATTCAAGTACGGCTGGCTTGGATATCTGGAGAAATTCCCTGATTTGGATTTTAAAAAATGGTGGTGCTTGGGGGACTGCTCAGTGAAGAAACTGTTTGCCCCTGGAACCTGCTCAACTCAACTGAGATTGGATCTGCAGAACCCCCGCCAAAGACACAGCAAGCACTACACACATCTGTAATCTCCGTGTGTCCCTAAAGGACAGGGGAGGTGAGAAACTTCTCAGCCAGCAGCTAGTGTGACAGACCTGGGGGCAAATAATGAGAGCGAGCCTGTCTCAAAGAATGCAGAAGATGTGGACCAATATCCGATACTCACACTCACACCCACACCTGAGTGAACAGACAGTGGTCCAGTTACTGTAATCTGCCAAGACCACAGGTGCCTTATTGTCTTTCAGATGGAGTCGTGAGGGAGCAAGTGTCTACCTTGCAGCCTTTTCTTCGGCCATGTTCTTTTTAAGTTTCACCTCAGAAGAAGTACTTTCAACACCTGGTCATTCCCCACTCTGCCTCCCACCTGCCATCTTTGCTAATGTCCCTCCTCCCCCGCAACACAAAGCACAAGGGGAGGGGGACTGTACCCTTTTAGAGGTCAGAGGTGGCCAGAGGCAGCTTCCGCACCTTTTGAACTGTCATGATTCACAGCTGTGCCAATTCTCAGGCATGACCGGTTCAGGGGCTCATCTTCCTACCGTTCCACGATTCTCAGTACTGAACGGGAAGAGCGCTTATCATTCAGAAACAATTAGTTTAAGGTGTTCATTTGGATGAAAGCATCTAGAGTATAATTCAATTGCATTTCAATTATATTTCAATTCTAAGTCTTTCCGTTACAAGCCATAGAGATTGTATAATTCCAGCAACGCTGCCCCCAGCAATGGGGAAGGCCAGAGGCAGCTGGAGCTGGCAAGGGGGAAGCCCAGCAATTGTGTCTCTCCTAGCCGTCTGCTTGGTCCCCTCCTCTCAAGCTCTGGGGTGTATTTCCACCAACCACTGTCAAGTTTGTTTTCAGAAAATCCCATTTGATGGGGAGCAGCGTGCATGGCGCTGCTTAGCCCCTGACAGGCTATCCTCTGGCCTTTAGCTGTATACATTTTTAAGGCGGGCAAATATTTACACTTAACCTCCCAAGTCTTCACCTCTCACCTTTTCTGTAGCCTACGCCAAACCTTTTTATGTCCACACAAGTAATGGATCCTTTTAGGCTTGGCGTCTTCCACTCTTATTTACACTTTTTCGGGCTGATTTGTGGGAGGGTATTACAATGTTTGGAACACAGACACAGGAGGCTTGTGAACCTGCCGTGCCCCCCTCATGTCTGGTGGGGAGGGTTAAAAAGCTCCCAAAGTCAGGCTGACAAAGACACAGAGACTAAACCTGGCTTGTGCAGAAGGGCATCCAGAGGTAGTTGACACCTCCTCCCACCCCACAAGCTCCCAGCAGCAAACACCAGTCCCTCTCTGAGCTACAGCACTTAGGCTGCTAGGATAAACCCAACAGCATCGTGTTCATTTCCTCCTGAGCAAAGACCTATTGTTAAGGGTCACATTTAACCCTCACAGAGATTTTATTCCCCTCCTGCTGCCTTTGAGGACCTGGTCTCTGGTTTGGGCAGTCATAAACGTTCTCATCCACCTCTGGGGGAAATCACTAGAATATACAAATCAACCTGGAAGTGGTCTCTGACAGAACGGCAGCAGGAACAGTATATAGGGATGAAATCAGCCCCTGACCCCTGGTCACTTTCTCCACGTAACCCCTGTCAAACATCAACTCCCAGCATTCACTGGGCTACCTGTCTAGACTGGTGATAACCTCATTTTGGTATACCTTATTTCACCAACCAAATCTACCAGGCATATGCAGCCTGAAGCTGGGGCAGCCCCCTGAAGCTGCTCGTGAGGCTCCATTTCCCAGATGTACTTTTCTGGGTTGCTCAAAGTTCGTTGGCTCTGACAAGGATATCTATCTGCTAAAACAAAGGACGTTGGCAGTGGCAGTGAGCAGAGCCACAGCCGATTCTTCACCAGGCTGGGAGGAGGGGCGGTGGTGGTTCTGAACACCTGTGCAGGTGATGGATTTGCTGGAAGAGGGTGGACTTAAACAGGGTGCTATCACATTTCAAGGGGAGCAGATTGCACCTAACTGAGCGTCAGTTGGCTCAGACCACTGCTCCTGTGGGCATGGGGGGAGGGGCGTGTGTATGCCTAGGAAAGCTCAGGGCACAGTCTCTGACCCACAGTGTGGGCAGAGAAGGAAAAGGCTGTCCCATGCGTTCCCCTGTAGTCCCCCCACGCAATCCCCGGAACCCGGCCACTTGAGCTACCTACTGAAAGTGGCCTCATTCGGAGCTGGAAAATACCAAAGCTTGAAGAACTATAAACCTGATTTCCTGGGTTAACCTTTACAAGACCCTACTTTTCTTGTGACACAGGGTTTCTATACTATTGCAGTCATGGTTCCCTATACTTAAAAACTGGCAACCCAAACTCATTCAGCTGATAAGAGTGGCGTTTTGTCATAGTGACCAACTACCTGACAAGAGACACCTTCGGGAAGGGAGGGTCTGAGGGGGTCTGGCCAGAAGGTACATAGATGTGTGTCTCTGTGTAGACAGCAGCATGTGGGAGCTGCTTCCTCCTCACACCTCAGTGGTGAGGAAGCAGAAAGACAGCTGGAATCTGTCTACGGCCCTCAGGCTGGCCCTCCAGTAACCCAATTCATACAGCTATGCCCCGCCTCTGAGAGGTTCCACAGCTTCCCACAACAGCTGGAAACACTTGTAGTAGTAGGAGCGGCGGGCTGAGTCCCCGCACCCGGCCGCCTGAACGGCTAGCTTTACCCGAAATAATTACACGGAAACTGTATTCTTTTAAACACTGCCTGGCCCATTAGTTTCAGTTTCTTATTGGCTAGCTTTTACATATTGATCTAACCCATTTCTATTAATCTGTGTAGCCCACAAGCTGGCTTACCAGGAATGATCTTAACCTGCGTCTGTCTGGAGTGGGAGAACCATGGCGACTCCTTGACTCAGCTTCTTTCTCCCAGCATTCCATTCTGTTTACTCCGCCTACCTAAGGGTTGGCCTATCAAATGGGTCTAGGCAGTTTCTTTATTAATAAGAAATCACTCCCACATCATTTCCCCTTTTTCTGTTTAAACAAAAAAGAAAGGCTTTAACTTTAACATAATAAAATTACATATAGCAAAACAGTTATTAAGCAAGAATCACAGTTACAATATTTATATCTATTTTATCTTTTATCATAACAATGGAAAACTATAACTACCTATCCATTCTTCAACTCCATCAAAGACTCCAGAAGGATATAAGAGACATCTCGCTGCCTGGACAGTCACCCAAAGTTCTTTTGTACCGTTGGGGCATCCATCTTCAGCCTTCAGGCCCATAGTATCCAGCAGACATTTCCATGAAGCAGGCAATTTCAAAGACAGTTCAGTCACTATCTGCTGTGTCCTGCAGAATGTCTCGCAGACTCTTTCATGTATCAGGAACCCCAAAAGACCATCTCACCTTTAGGCAAGTTCAGCAGTCCTCTCTCTGCGGGTTCTCTGTGTCCATTTTATGCAACAGTCCAGGCATGAGCAGTTTCTTGCCCAAATGGCTATCAAACTCCATAAGGATCCTCTTCGATGCCCATCTTCCTCTCGAAGCAGATTGGTGCCGCCAGGAGCAGACATGTCTCATTGTCATGAAAAGTCCTAAGTTATTAAAATATTTTAAATGCCATATTCTGTAGCCTTTGAGAGATATGAAGAATGCCTATCTGAAATATATCTCTATATATCTAGAAAATCTAAGTAACATGACTACAAACTTGACTATTATTTATGATTATCCATCAACAACCTATATTTCCTAATTATACATTACATTTTAAAAATGAACTACACAATCACACCTTATTCAAGATCAAAAATACATATACATATAACAAAATTGACCTTAAAATCCATACCAATGCAAATTATTCATACCTATATCATATCCCCCTTTAAATGTAAAAGAACATTTACAAAAAATTTTTGGGAATATGGACGCAGTTTTTTCTCTCCAAACTGCTTCCTGCTGAATGGGGGCATCGTTAATTAGGTCTTTCATGGTATAACCTGTGTGCTAGTTTCATCTCAGTTGGCAGTTGAGCGAAGCAATTTTTTGAAGATGTTCACAACAACCTTTCAGGAGGGCGTGGTCTATCATACCAAATTGGAATTGAAGAAATGAACAGGGTCTCATCCTCTGTGAAAACAAAATAAGAAACTCCTTTCCAAAGCATCATGTCCTTAGACCCAAATTCTGAAATCATACCCTCATGATATCCGTTCTGGTTCCACTTGGCAGCCCATATAATGAAATGTCTCTCTGTACTTAGCTCCTTCACAGTCAAAAATTTTAAAGAAAACACAATGTACATAATCCAGACTCTCTGTGAATTTTCCATTTTTTACGTGGCTTATATTTCTTTATTTCTTTTAGTCTCTTAACTATCTGTACTCTGTCTCTTTAAAGACTTTACCTTTTTTTTTAAGCATTAACTTTATTCTCTATATTCTTTTTCTTCTCTCTCCCAAGCCTACGTACATTCATCCAACAGTATGGTCTTTTATGTCTGAATCTGTTTTATTGTGAATCTGTAACATTTTTTTACTATCCAGGAGCATTTCTTAAAATGTTAAGCAGTTCTTAAAAACTTAAGTTACACCATGTACAGGTAATACGGTAATAAGGTACAGCCTGTTTCCTGCCCAGTCTAAACCTTAACTGCGCTGTTTTTATGGTAATTACGGTAGTTCCTACCTGAGACCAGCACAGTTCAGCATGGTGGAGCTGAGCAGCTCCTGCCTCAGAGCCATTTGGTGCCCCTGAGCCACACACAGTTCCAGGCACACAGCAGTCCACATTGCCATCAACCAAGCCGTAGAGCTTTACTCCAAATGCTCCATTCAAAAGCTCTGTCTCCCACAGGGGCCAGACAGAGATCGCAATGGCGGCACAGCCCAGAAAGAGGCGGTTTAAAACTGCAGCTTTTTTCCTGTTGCGGATGCTGAGTCAGGAAATTCTCTCTGCAGTGCGCCACCCACCAGCCACAAAAGAACTGTGTTAAACTCTCTCTCACCTTTTTAAAGCCCTCTCAGGTTTTTAAGTGAATTTAGGCCATCACGTCTGGGCGTCACTCTGTTGTGTTAAGGAGCGGCAGGGCTGGGCTGTGTCCCGCCACCCAGCTAGCTTATGCCCAGAATAATTACACGGAAACTGTATTCTTTTAAACACTGCCTGGCCCATTAGTTTCAGTTTCTTATTGGCTAGCTTTTACATATTGATCTAACCCATTTCTATTAATCTGTGTAGCCCACAAGCTGGCTTACCAGGAATGATCTTAACCTGCGTCTGTCTGGAGTGGGAGAACCATGGCAACTCCTTGACTCAGCTTCTTTCTCCCAGCATTCCATTCTGTTTACTCCGCCTACCTAAGGGTTGGCCTATCAAATGGGTCTAGGCAGTTTCTTTATTAATAAGAAATCACTCCCACCTCAGATACTTGTTCGAAGTTAGGAGCCTGTGAGGGACAGTTAGACCCACAGGGAGGGCTCTGAATTCCAAAAGATTCTATTCTTGCCGATTCCATCCTGGGTGCTTGGGCAGGATGTCGCAGGGGTTAAGAGTGAGTAAGGGCTAAGACCTGTTCACTTCGTGGTAGACAGGACCACTGGGCAGGGACAAGAGGTGTCTGTGACAAGACCCTCACCTACCTAGAGACCCAGGTCCTCCAGCCAGGTCCAACCTTCTTAGGATTCTACCATGAGACAAAGGAGTTGGACCATCTAGGACTAATCCACCAGAACCAAGAGAGAGTTCCTTTTGAACCACCACACCGTTCAATCACAATGTTACTGTAGCTGCTCAGGTAACTCTCAGTTTTACAAATATGGACACGCATGGAAAGATGATGAAAAACAGCCTCTCCAGGGCTCCTGGGAAAGCCTGACTTGTCAGTTTCCCTCCTGAGGTAATGTTGAAAATGCTCCTCCGTGTGCTTTCAAAAGGAAAGAAAGAAAGAGAGAGAAAAAGAAAGAAAGGAAGGAAGGAAGGAAGGAAGGGAGAGAGAGAGAGAAAAAGAAAGAAAGAGAGAGAGAGAGAGAGAGAGAGAGAGAGAGAGAGAGAGAGAGAAATGGAGAGATCCTGCAGCGGACACAGGCCACAAAGATATGCATGGAGCTCGTAAAAGAAATCAAATTTGATTTTCAGCAGTGGGGACAATGACGAATGTCTACGTGATGAAACAGGGTGCAATCCTGAAAGAGTGGATTCTACGTTGTTCTCCCAACAAGGAAATCATCAATTAAAAAACTAGATACTGGCACATATGCATACAGAGAAAGAGGGAGGGAGGGAAAGAGGGAGATGAAAAGTTAGTGTATGACAATTCCTGTACTATGGAAACTAACTATATACTAAATGAGACAGGAGAGATACACAATGTTAGCATAGTGTGTTATATATTCAGAAAAATAAAGCATTATATCATATTTTTTCAGGGAGTTCACACACACATACAAAACAGACACACATATACACATGCACATACACATATACATTTTATATGTTATATGTACTATAAGAACATAGAGACATGGCAAACTGTATGTTCATAAACATGCCCACAGATTCAATAATGAAAGGAAAATATTTCCAGAACTTCTATTGGCAGCAATGGCAATGACCCTTTCAAACAGCAGGACACACTAGACACGAGGTGACCGATAAACATTTGTTTCTATCAAAGCCAGTCTACAATGGCACCCTCTTATGGGCTAAGACAAGCAAATAAAGTTAAAGACAGCTTAATCTGAGAGGCAACATGCTTTTATACTACAGCAATGTTAAGATGAACAATATTGTTAAAAAAAACAATAACACAATATTCCTAATATGTAAAAAATTATTGTGTATTAATAGGAAAATGTAAGCAATGCAGAGGCTTGCCTAAAGCAACACACAATATTTTAAAATAAGAAGTATAAACTTCTTATGAGTGTGGGAAGAGGAAAGTAGATCTCAACTTCAATTGCTGCAAATGAATTTTTAAAAATATTTTACAGTTATTGATTGATTGATTGATTGATTTATATGTGTGCATGCTTCCAGAGGTCAGAGGACAACCACGGAGGGGCCAATCTCTCCCTGCACGATGCACCTTCCAGAGACTGAATTCAGACACCAGGTGTTGCAGCAAGCCCTTTGCCCACCGAGCCATCTTGCCAACTCTTGCAAGTAATTCGTTTTAATTATAGATGTTTTCTCTTCTGCCTTAGTGACATATAATAAAATGACTCTTCATATACACAACTGAATTAGATCTGTGTCATCTGGTGGAATGCCAATTTCCTAAAAGAGAAAGAGTGATTTCTATGGAGCAGAACTAGAATTTGAAACCCTTAGGACATTCTAGTTGAAAGCTCCAAGACTTCATTTATAAAACTATTCTCTACAGATCCCTGGAAGCATGCACGGGTGTTTCCTTGGCTGTTGTTACTAGACAGAGGGTGGTAGAGCTGCCTGCCTTATATTTGTGATAATAGAAAAGAATCTAATGGTTACCCAGGGCACTGGTGGTTCTGTAGGGCATGAGGACATGGGCTGTCTTTCTGTTGCTGACCACCCAGGAGCTGGTGGTTTGCGGGCCAGAATCTTTCCCAGTAATCCAGCCCCCTCCTATTTGTCTCCTCATTTTAAAGTGCTCTCTATCCCTTGTACTCAGCTGGTGTCAAAGAAAGGAATATGAAGGTACATCTGGGGCTCTTCTGAAGCTGGGCCACTTGAATTTTGTGACTCCAGCATGTGACTGCACAAGCAGGGACTTTTGGGGGCTCAGCGTTGCAGAGTCCAGACTTGGTAACGAGGGAGCAGACTCTGAAGGTGTTAGTTCCTTCCTGATGGAGAAGGGGAAACAGAGAGCATCCCTTTCCCCATCTCCTGTAAATACTGCCTACTTCTAGGCTCTGGGCTGCTTTGTCTCAGGGGAGTCAACTGTTTCTTTGGGTTTTAGGCTTGCTTCCGGAAGCTCCCTGCCAGAGATATTGCATTGCATAAGCCGAGGATTTGTCTAGGGTCTCAGAGGAGGAGGTAGAGAAGGCTTGATATTAGACACCATGCTGGAACAGGAGAGGGCACCCAGGTCCAAGTATATACAAAGATATTTCAAATAAAAAGAAACAGACCCATTTTTTTCAAACTCAGTGGAATTTACTGCTTGATTGTGATATTTATGTAATAGGGACCTAAGAGGTAACGTCACCTCAGCTTGGAGGAAGAGTCAGCAAGATCATTGTACAAAAAGAAGCCATTCAGCCACCAGCATGTACGGACTCCTCCAGTTGTCTGAGCATAAAAGAAGGGCAGAGCCCTGTCACAAAGAAGGAGAAGGAGAAGAAGAGGAGGAGGAGGAGGAGGAGGAGGAGGAGGAGGAGGAGGAGGAGGAGGAGGAAGGAAGGAAGGAAGGAAGGAAGGAAAGAAAGAAAGAAAGAAAGAAAGAAAGAAAGAAAGAAAGAAAGAAAGAAAGAAAGCTACATTGCATCCTTCCAATAAAATCGCCAGGGCAATGTTGAGCACACTGACTCTAAGTGTTGTTTTGTGGTTATCTTCTCTCCTTTAAACCTTTGGTTTTACTCTATAAAGTGTGTTAGTACAGGTGTATCTGTGCAAGTGTGCACACACAGCCTATGGAGGACAGAGGTCAGCTTCTAAGAGCTGGCTCTCTCCTTCCATGAGATTGAGCCATCGGGTGAGGCAAGCCTTTCACCTCTGAGCCATCTTACTGGCCTCGTGGTTGTTATCCGGAATGGTTTCTGTGATCAAAAGTGACTGGTGCTCAGAGACAGTAGACTCAGAGGGAGAACACACCCTTCATGGCGTCACCTGAAGATTCCCCAGAGAGACCTAGAAATGGGAAAGGCCAGATAGCACAGATAGCACACCATCCTGTAGGGCGCACCTGTTTTCATAGTCCTGTGGGGAGATAAACTGCCATGGTACATCAGCTGGGGAGATTCAGAAGACAGGGGATCTATGCCTGCATGCACGTCTGTGATTCTAACAGTGTGTCTCCTTGTTGGTAAACGGGGGTGAGTCTTGGAGACCAACAGCAGGATCAGAATGAGTTTTTGTTGTTTCTTTCTTGGCATCCCAGGAAACACAAGGGGGACAGTGTCCCACACCTTATAATCTATGAACTCTTAACACTGAGAAAGTTCAACCTTAAGAGCATCCAGAGATATAGAACACAGTAGCAACCCTAGTTATACCAGCAATTTTGTGTTTCTTTCTCCTTCCTCAAGTTCATACAGCTTCAACAGGGCTAGAAAGATAATAAATGTTAGCAAAAGGGGACCGGAGATTTAAAGCAAGGGGTGTGGCCTGAGATTAAAGGTGCGAGAAGATTGCAAGTTGCTGACACTGCCACGTCACAGCGCACACTCTGGCTAGACAGTCCCCTGTGGCAGGGACCAAAAGAGTCATGCTAATTGTGCCACTGAGGAACGTAGTGTTAATAAACTTCTTGAATATGCTCCTGCTGGCTATAGCCCTGCCTCTGTTTCAGATTAGGTAAGGCTCAAAAGCAATAAACATAAGTCTGCCCCACAAGGCAGCTTCCAGGGTGCTAAGGAGCAAGGGGAAAAGATAAAATGTATCTGTTCTTCTCTGGGTACCTTGTGCTGCCTGGATGCTGGGTGCAATCTTGGCACCTGTTGCATCAAACACAAGGCTCACAAATGACCCCATGAGTTTTCCAAACATCTTGCAACAAAAGGAAGGAAGGCATAGCTCACCTTGCCCTGGGCATGCACAAGTTTGTTCTCCATGACCTCTACAACCCTCTGTTTTCAGCAACCATCGCTCCATTTTAACAAAGAGGACATTCCCAAAGACCTTTAAATTGTGAAGGCTGATACGGAAGGATATTTCTGTGCCTGAACACCTTCCCCACAAGAGATAGATTGAAAGCTTAAGCCCGGGTTGCAGTATGGGAAGGCAGGGCTTTTGGAGAAGTGTTGAAGTCACGAGGACTCTGTTCCCACAAAACCCACTGATATAATTTCCACAAGGGCTCATGGGAATAAGCTTCCTCTTCTGTCCACGGGAGTGGAAAACAAATACTAATATTTATTCTCAGCCCTCCAGCATGTGAGAATGTGGGGGTAGGCTGCAGGTACCACGGCCTTGATCATCACCCTTCTAAACCCGTAGCTGAAACAGAGGAAACTTCCATAAAGTGTTAGCTCTCCATTCCTCTGCTATAATAGCATAAAGCCAGAGTGACATTAAGGCTGCAAGGTCATGCCTGTGTGTGTGACACCAATGTTAACGGCTTTCGTCAACACTACCCCTGTCAGCGCCCGTCAGAGGGCAGCTTGAGTTAGGCATCTACTCATGATGACGGACCTACACAGGATGTACCCCAATCAGCTTGGCTTCTTGGCCTGGTGGGTACACACAATTCTCCTTTTCTTCTCTGCCATGCCCAGAGTCTCACCTCAGTGGTGGTGAGGTTGAAGGTTCAACCCAAACCCACAATATACAACCTGGCACACCCAGTATGCTGAGGGTCCTCCAAGGAAGAGGGCCTGCAAAGGTGCAGCCATCTCGACAGCAGAGGTTCATAGGGCCCAGGCGAAACTGAGGAGGGAGAGACTGACATGTTCTATAAGGTAGAGGTTTTACACAGCTCTCTCTCAGAGCTGTTGGGCCAGGGAATTCAGGAGGATGGTCCCTGCCCCCAGATTGCGGGAGGTTTTTTTTTTTTTTTTTTTATGGAATGAGCTTACTAGCAAGTGTGTATTTTAAGACAGCCAGACTATGTAAAATAAACACAGGAATTAACACTTGATTTCCATGCTGGCCAGCTGCCCTTAGAAACAGCCTTTGTGAAAGTATCAAACCTTATCCCCAGCAATCCCAAAACACAGAGAGGAAACAGCCTTGACCCAATTAAGAATTCACTTTTAACACTTGCCATAAATTAGGAAAAAATATGCCACCAAAAACAGCTCAGTCTAGATAGAGAGGTGGCTGGGCAGAGAAAGGAACTGAAAAGCAAAGAAAGGAGGGATGCATGTTTCAAGAAGAATAAAGCAAGCAAGGGCTGTTTTGAAGGTTTGGAGAGGGAGTGGCAGGCTGAGGTCCCAGGAGAAAGCCACCATGGTGTGGCTCCTGGGATGAGAGCATTGAGCAGGCCTTCTGCCAGAGTAATTCAGAGGCATGAGAGCAGGAAGGCTGTTGAAGGTGCAGGTGGCTCAGAAAAAAAGGATTGCCGCGGAGGTGGGCAGGATTCCCGCCCATCCTTAACAGCAGCGAGGTCCTCACTTAGAGAAATCTTGGCAGCACTTACATCATGGTGGCCGCTAGGTTGGGAAATCCTCGAAGTGTGTCAGGAGATGACACAGAGCAGGTGGTTCCTGTGGGAGAAAGGGAGACACAGCTGCAGAAGGCGCCTGCCGGGGTATCGACTTCCCTAGAGACAAATGTCGGCGGTGTCATCGACGCCACAGGCTCTTGGAGTGGAGTGAGTTCCACACTCACTCACCGAACATTCAAAAAGCAAGATGGGCTCCCTGCCTGAGGTGGGAAGGAAATTGGGGCAGCACAGAGGCCAAATCGTGTAGGAAGCAAGATCAAGGCCCGGTTCTAAGATGCTCAGCTGTTAAAAGGAACGGAGAATAAATGAAGCTCTCGGTCCTAGCACTCCCATTGGTCTCGACCCTGACTGGACCCTTGCCCTACTTCCAATATCAGCCCTACCTAGACCCTACCCCAAACTAAGAGAACTTAGGAGGGTGGGTGCCTAAGAAACTAGAAAGGGTGGGATGACTTCAGAGAGCTGGCCTAGTTCTGATCCCCAGACATCTCATGGAGTCAGAGATGCCCGCTACTGAAGCTCAAACATGGAAGTAATTCTGCAACCAAACCACAATGACTATGACAAAAAAAAAATCTAACTTGCTTGAATTAAATTTTTATGTATAACCTGTTGTGGGATTTTGATCCCTTTAGCCAATGACTTGGGGATTATGAACGCAAGGGTGTAGTCGTGTCTTATAAGGTGACAATTTATAAGCTTAGGGACAGGGTCCTGCTCTCTTTTGCTCCTGCGTTATCTTGGGTGGTCGGAGCCAAGAAGGTGGCTTGCTCTTCACCCCTCGACAGAATGACTGGACGAAAGCAACTCGATCAGCTGTGGTGTTTAAACTGTTCTGTCTCAGTGAGTGTTTACCCCTATTTTATACCTAAATAAATTATTGAGAACTCCTAACAGACTGCCGTGGCTTCTTGCAGCAATAATCTTTAAGGAATAGCTAAGCATCTATCTGAGTGAAATAATTGTCTATTTTGTTCATTTTAATCCCTTAGTCCATTCTTCAGAGTAGACTCAAGGCTCTGAGTTCATAGTTTAGAGTCTCAGTGCACACCCCAAATAACTTCATAGCTATTTATTTCATGCGGCTCTCAGATAAGTGGGTTGTGTTCAAAGTCCCTGGAAGTTTAATTGCTGCCAGAGTGCGGGAGGTTTTGCTGTTGCGTGTGTTTGTTTTTATACTGATCTTTATTTTGCTTATAGCTCCACTGAACACCTCAATCTCAGAAAAACGCTTTTTGATATTCAAACAAACTGGAGCCAGGGCTCCTGCTCCCACAGAGAAGCTAATTTCCTGGAGGAGATGGGAACTCTGCTTGGGAAAATAAATCAGCCCTTTAAGTAGCAGATCATGGATGCCAGAACCACGTGAACTCAGTACAGGAAGCTGAGGTACTAAGAAGCTGAAGACAGGGGGTGGGCAACAGGATCGGGCTATGAGGAGAGAAAAGACTCAGGAAGACAGCCCAGGAAAGTACAGACAGAACTACAGACAGAGACAGCAGACAAGGAGGATGGAGGCGGAGAAGGGAACGATAGCACCGGCTATGCAGGGAAAAGAGCACAGGATTTCACAGACATTGCCTGCAAAGACTCTCGTTAGGAAGCTTGAGAAGTTTAAGAGTAGAGCTGAAGTGATGTCTCAGGGGGTAAAGTGCTTGTCACTCAAGCTTATGTCCCTGAGTCTTATCCCCAAAGCCCACATTGCAAGTGTGAAGCAACACGCTTGCAATCCTAGCAGTGCCTCAAAAGAATGATGTGGACGGCACCTGAGGAAGAGCACTGGAGGGAATCCTTTGGCCTAAAACACACTTGCATCTGCACACATGCATACACACACACACACACACACACACACACACACACATACACACACACAAGGGGGGAGATAGGTAGATGATAGAATAGATATAAATGATGATGAAGAAGATAGATAAGGTAGATAGCTGGATGACTGATAGATAATGATGATGGTAAATTAATAGTGGGTAGATAGATAGGTGAAAAGATAGGTGCTAGATGACAGATAAATCGATGCTAGATAGATAGAGAGATAGATAGAAGATAGACAGACAGACAGACAGATAGAAGATAGATAGATAGATAGATAGATAGATAGATAGATAGATAGATAGATAGATAGAAGATAGACAGACAGACAGACAGACAGACAGACAGAAGATAGATAGATGATATGTAGAAAGAGATATAGATTACTGATGATGATGATGGATAGCTAGCTAGCTAGATAACTTAGGAATAGAATAAAGTGCTGTGTGTCCAGACTTCTGGTTTCCATGTGTCAAATTGTTCTGGAATGGACGAGTCCAGAAGAGAGAGTGCAGATGTTTAGATGGAATCTTGGCATAAAGAAATGAATACTTGTTGATGGTAGACAAGGAAGAAGGAGCAGATCCTGACACATACAGGGAAAAACAGGACAGGACTCCCAGGCAGCAAAAAGAGAGAGCAGGACCCAAATGCATCTCAGCTTCCCTCCTGTTCCCTCGGTGACTGAACCATTTCATTTCTAGGTCTTCTTTTGGTGATGCCCCATCAAAGGCCTTACGCCTACCTGCTGCTCACCTGGCCATTAGTGTAATGAGGACATGGGGCAGTGACAAGGATGCACACGGAGGGGTCTCTGCAGTTGCTAACAGATGGGTGAGGGAGTAGTGAAGAGTCAAGTCCATCCTTCATTTATTCACATTAACTCACCCAGATGCCTGTGTGAGAGCTATCCAGTGGGGCCAATACCTTGCCTCTTCAACAGCATCCTACCTTTCTTGTCACTTGTCAGTGCTAAGGAACAAGGTCCTTTGCTGGCCCGCTACAATACAGTAGTAATTCTAGGATTTGACTGATGCTCTCTGGACAGCCTCAAAGCCTCACTCCTCTGCCTTTGGTACTGAGAGAATCATTCTATCATTCTTTACACATTTCCACGCTGGTACATGTGAAATCAACCTCTTGAGAACTTCTATAGGAAGATAAGGCCCACAAGTTGAGAGACTGGAGTCTGCCTGAGGGCCTAGCAGCAGGCGCTGTCAGAAGTCCTGATAGTCCATAGCCAATGAGGGGCGAGCACACAAAGTCACTGGATCAGAACACACAGTTTGGGTGCTGGAAGGAGGGTATATAAGGCTCTCCCCATTGCTGTTTGCCTTTTACCTGACTCTCCACATCTGTAGCAGTGACACTGCCTTCTCACCCCCTCACCAAGGGAATCATTAGGACCCAGAAGCAAACTTCCTGATAGGAGAATCTGTAATCAAACTAATAACATGGAGACTTCCTCATCCCAGACACACCCTTCATTTCAGGTGGTTCAGTACTATTCTACCTTAGAAAGAGTTTCTATCAGTTGTAGTTTAGGAACTGAGAGTAATCTGATAAAAGAAAACTTTCTGGGTGGGTAATATATGATTAAAACCATCATTAAAATGCTCGTTGGTGTTTTATCTACAGCAGTGAGGTTGTGGGTGATGGGCACTGAGTGAGGAACTATCTGAAGCTGAAAGCAGGCTCATTTTGGCCTGCCTGTGAGTGAAAACCTTTTACGTGTTCATGTGTATGTGTTCATGTGTGTCCATGAGTATTCCTGTGTGTCCCTGTGTGTGCATGTATATATATGTATGTTTGAGCATGTTTTCATATGTGTGCATGTATGTGTGTTTCTGTGTATACCCATGTGTGTTCATGTGCATACTCATGTGTTCTTAGTGTTCATGTATGTGTGTTCACGTACATCAGTGTGTACGTGTGTATGTAGGTGTTCATGTATGCTCTTATGTGTTTTTGCATGTTTCTATATATGTTTGTATATTCATTTGTGTGCGTCATGTTTTCATGTGTGTTTGCACACATGTGTGTGCATATGAGTGTAGAGAGAGAGTATGGTTATCCACTTTAGTTTCTGAGAGCTAGTCGGCCAGTGAAGCTATAGCTTGCCTACTATGCTAGACAGGCTGGGATCTTTTTGTCCCCTCATTTCTGGTGCTGGAGTTTTAGACATTTGCTCAGCTCCCAACTTCTTTTGTGGATGCTGGAACTCAGCTCAGGTCCTCCAGCTACCCCAGAAAGCACCTTACTGAATGAGTCATCCCTGGTGCTATGGAACTTTCCTGGATCAGAGCAGCCATCATGGGATCCTTGTCCTGTCTCATGAGTGACACAATCTGATCTCATATGCGTGAAATTTATCATGCTCACAGCTGAGTGATCACCTTTCTCGTTCTTGTCCTTGCTTCCCTTGAACTCAGCTCCCCTGAACCCCAAGGAGCCCCCAGTGCCAGGTGATTCATGAGTTCTCTGTGCTACCCTCCTCCCCTTCTCCAGCAAGAAAAGAATTACTGCTTTAAAAGATGGCTGAAACTTGGGCTCTAGGCTCACAAAGGGATGGGAATTTTTATCTCTGGACTTACAGGGACAGGTGCATCTTGACCCCTGGACTCATAAGAGGAGATACATCTTGATCCCTAGGCTCACTATGGCAGGTGCATTTTGACCCCTAGACTCACAAGTACAGAAGCATCTGGACCTCTGGAGTCATTGGGGCAGGTGCATATTGTCTCTTGGACTCACAAGAGAAGATGTGGTTTGGCCTCTAGACTCATGGTAGCAGGTGAAACTTGACCTCTGGACTCACAAGGGAGGTGTTTCTTGACCCTTGGACTCATAGGAGTAATGTAACTTGACCTCTGGACTCATGGGAGCAGGTGCATCTTGACCCTTGGACTCACAATGGCAGGTGCATCTTGACCCATGGATTCATGGGAGTAGGTGCATCTTGACCCCCTGAACTCACAAGGGCAGGTACATCTTGACCCATAGATTCATGGGAGTGGGTGCATCTTGACCCCTGGACTCACAAGGCCAGGTATATCTTGACTACTGGACTCATGGGATCAGGTGTATCTTGACCTCTGGACTCACAAGGCCAAGTGCATCGTGACCCCTGGACTCACAAGGCCAAGTGCATCTTGACAACTGGACTTATGCGAACAGGTGCATCTTGACCCCTGGACTTACAAGGCCAGGTGCATCTTGACCCATGGACTCATGGGAGCAAGTGCACCTTGACCCCTAGACTGAAAAAGGTAGTTGCATCTTGACCCATGGATTCATAGGAGCAGGTGCATCTTGACCCCTGGACTCACAAGGCCAGGTATATCTTGACTACTGGACTCATGGGAACAGGTGCATCTTGACCCCTGGACTCACAAGGCCAGGTGTATCTTGACTACTGGACTCATGGGATCAGGTGTATCTTGACCTCTGGACTCACAAGGCCAGGTGCATCTTGACAACTGGACTCATGTGAACAGGTGCATCGTGACCCCTGCACTCACAGGGGCATCTTGACCTCTGACATCTTGACCCCTGCACTCACAGGGGCATCTTGACCTCTGACATCTTGACCCCTGCACTCACAGGGGCATCTTGACAACTGGACCCATTGGGGTAACTGCATCATCATCTAAGGAAAAAATTGCTTTTATTTTTCTGAATATCATTTTGGTGAGCAAGGAGTGATCTGTGTGATAACAGGATTTGGGGAGCTCAACTGAGCCAGTGCCAGAGACATGGTGTGGGTCCCTAAAGGCCTGAGAAGGCAGTTATGGGGATGTTCCAGGAAAGAACAGGCCAAGGACTGAGAGGCCTCCACAGTCAACACAGCATCTGGGGCTGGGAACAGATGAGGAGCTTTCAGCAGAAGACTTTGTAGTACAACTGTCACATGTGTGTTCATGTGCATACTCATGTGTTCTGTCTTAGCGTTGATGTACGTGTATTTATATGTGTCAGTGTGAGTGTGTGTGTGTGTGTGTGTGTGTGTGTGTCTGACGCTTCGCTCATGCCCAGTGTCTATACTCTAGCTCTCTCGGTATCACCCTTCCCTGGAGCTTGATGTTGTTGGGAACTTGCAACCAGGTGATTCTCATTTCCTCTATGGTCACATTTGGGAGTCAGAGACCTTCACTTTTCAGGGCTCCTACTCCAGTCTGAACTCCACTCCGGCCTTCTGACCAGTTCTTCATCTCTGCTTAGATCCGTTTTCTTTTTGATTGCTTGTTTATGTATATGTCTATGTGTAACATTGTGTACCTGCAGGTGGTTCTCTGAGTTCACACTGTAGAATTGAACTGTGGTAGTTTTTCATTTATTGCATATTTTGACGACAGTGACTGAGCCCAGGGTCTTGCTCATGATAAGCATGTCTCTGCTGCTGAGATGCACACCCAGCCTTGAGGGTAATTTTTAAGTGTGCTTAGGTGTAAATTTAAGTGTATAAAACTGGTACATTGATGTGCAAACAAGACATCTGTGAAATAATGAAATTATTTCCCAACAAGTAGCCCAGGGAAGTGATTCAATCAGTCAAATGCCTGCCACAAAGGCTTGGAAACCTTAGTTCAAATCCCCAGCATTCATGTAAAAAGCTTGGAGTGAGGTGTATATCTGTAATTCCAGTTCTCAGGAGGCGGAGATGAGAGGATCCTGAGGACTACCTGGCCTTCCATTCTAGTAGAAACAGAAAGCCCCCAGGTTGGCGAGAGACAGAAGGATCCCTGTGTGGATCTCTGGCCTCCACATGCATATGCATGCTCACATGCACACACATGACCACATAAAAACCATGCACACATCATATTATATGAGCATGCACACACATGCTCACTTGCACACACATGGCCAAATGAAAACCCCCATGCACACACATGATATTACATGAACACGAACATACATGCTCACGTGCACGCACATGACCGCATGCACATGTGGTGTTACACGAACATGCACACGCACGATCACATGAGAACACGCATGGTCACATGCATGTGTATGCACATGGTCACATGCGCACAAACACACATATGTACAAACACATATTTAATAAATAACAAAATATTTCTAAAATCCGCCAAGCAAAGAGAAGTCTACATAAATGCAACACCTAAAGATAAATGATTCCCTGAGTACCTAAAAAGTTTAAGCTTCATTCAGATTCAGCCTAAACTGTCCATGTCAGGAAGTACAGGCCGCTGGATATGAGCTGTGCATTTGGCTAGGTTTTCTACTAATTTACTAAGGATGCAAAAGAGGCATTTGAATAATATTTGATGGGGGAGAGTCTTCTGGCTTGTGTTAATTTCATTGGTTAACTAAAGAGACTGCCTTGGCCCTTTAATAGGACATAAAATTAGGTAGGCAGAGTAAACAGAACAGAATGCTGGGAGAAAGAAGCTGAGTCGAGGAGTCGCCATTGTTCTCCCACTCCAGACAGATGCAGGTTAAGATCTTTCCTGGTAAGCGCACCTCATGGTGCTACATAGATTATTAAAAATGGGTTAAGAGGCTAAAACTAATGGGCCAGGCAATGTTTAAAAGAATATAGTTTCTGTGTAATTATTTCGGGCATAAGCTAGCCATGTGGACAGCCGGGTGCCGAGGACGCAGCCCTGCTGCTCCTATTTCAACAAATATTTATTTAATTGATTACATCTAAAATATCATAATTTCTAAAGAAAATATATGTGAGAATATCAATGGTGTATGTTCTTTCAGGAGGGTGATACACCTTCAAGATCTAGAACCCTACCTGTGAATGAATGCTAACAGACAATTTGGACTAGCTACTTGGGCCATGCTCTGAAAGTCATTTGTGACCTGTTGGACTTACATGCTGGAAATCTCAAAATAGATGCTTTGCAATTGTTCTCAGATGACTTTACCTGACGTATTTCAAAACAGGGGAGGGCGTTCAGCAAACCTGTTCTTCTTGGCAATCCATTAGCCTGCAACTAATGGATTTAGATCTCCCTACTCTAAATTCTGCTCCTGGCTTGAGCTCGTCTTATTCCTGCTTCTCCATCACCTCTCCAATAATCAAGAAATTCAACTGGGCAATGGTGGTACACACCTTAGTTGCAGCACTCAGGTAGGCAGAGGCAGGCGGATCTTTTGAGTTCTAGGCCACCATGGTCTACGGAGTGAGTTCCAAGACAGCTAGAGATACACAGAAAATTTCTGTCTCAAAAAACAAACAAAAAAAAACCAACCAAACAAACAAAAAAAGATCAAGAGAGCCAGTGAAAAGTCCCTCTACTGGACTCAAACTCATTATCTATAACTCATGTGCCCGACAGGCTGTTAAAGTTAGTGCACACCTGCCCTTGTTATGAATTCATACCTTCTGTTGGCTAGCAGGCTTGGGATGCTTGGGAAGTGGCTTTATTGTTGGGGCCACACATATTCTGTTAGACCCTTGGTAGGAAGCAGGCCCAGGTCCTGAGTATCTGAAGGCCAGAACTGAACTGACCAGTGCTAAAGTGTGTACTCCCATCAGAGGACATAGGGGCACCTGTGTGCCATTCCTGTGGTTACTAACGAGGATTCAGTATGGAGAGATGAAAGCCCCTGTCCTTTCCACTTGTCCCTCCAAGCTGTGAACATGCTACTCAGTCTTTCATGTGCTCAGGCTAAAAATCGGCTCTGCTTTGGACCACTCTCCATCTTGAAGGCAGGCACCGAGACCCAGTAACGAAGAGTATTAACTCCGGTTAGCTTCTGGGAGTTGCCAGATTAGTAATGTGGCTTGTTAATGAAAATGTCCCCAAATACTGGAAGGTAGAGAGGATGGTGAGTGTGACTGGGCCACAAGAGGCAGAAATTTTATCCACCCAAATGCCCAGGTCCGCATATCTGTATAGAATGCAGATGTTTGTCCTTCCATGTGTTTTAGAAAAAAAAATTTTATTTTACATGTAAGGTGTTTGCTTTTCTTTTTCTTTTTCTTCTATAGGTATAGATGTGCCATAAGTGTGTGGTGCCCATGAAGAGCAGAAGAGATCATCAGATCCCCTATAACTGGAATTGTGAACTGTCGTGCACGTGCAAGAATTGAACCTGGGTCCTCTGGAAGAGCAACCAGTGCTCTTAACTGCTGAGACAACTCTCCAACCCCATAGTCTAACTCTTCAATCATTTAGTGTCTGTTGCTGGGGCCCAAGAGAAGTGATAACTTCAAAGAAGGGAATCAAACACGCTGATGGCCAGAGTTTTATTGAGATTGGTGTCTGAAACAATGAACATTCACAAGGCTGGAAGCCATTAAGGCTTGAGTCTCAGGTAAAACTTTTCAGATTAAAAATGCCCAAGGGAGCTGGGTGGTGGTGGCACACACCTTTAATCCCAGCACTCGGGAGGCAGAGGCAGGTGAATCTCTGTGATTTCGAGGCCAGCCTGGTCTACAAGAGCTAGTTACAGGACAGGCTCCAAAGCTACAGAGAAACTCTGTCTCGAAAAAACAAAAACAAAACAAAAATGCCCAAGTGAAGGGAGCTTCTATAGGATCTTAGAGGGGAATGCTAAGCCCACACACCAATAGTTAAGTAGGACAGGTGACCAAAGCATCTTCTATGAAATTTTGGGAGCCCTCTGTGATTTCCAATGGATTTTTGTATAATCTTCTCTTGGGTTGCATAAGCTCTATGAGAGGAAGATATAAGTCGGGCAACTTGTCAACTATGACGCATAGTGTGCGCCATAAAACCCCTGTGATTTCTTTTCAAGACGTGAGACGCGTAGTTCAAAAGGAATGCCCCTAATTCATAGATGGCTTTCTGTCACTACTTTCTCTCTGGAAAGGATGGATGCTCCTCACACACCCTTCCCTCTGCACTCCTGCTAGCCCTTAAGAACATGGGGGTAAGAATAGAAAAATAAAAAGTATGGAATCAGGCAGGGAATGCAGTTGGCTTGCTAGACTGCTTGACTTGATGGAACAAAGACCTGGGTTCAGCCCTCACTACTGCATAAACAGAGTGGTGGGCGATGCCTCAGAAGTCCTAGGATATCCTCAGCTACATAAGATGCCTGAGGCTAGCCTGGGACACATGAAGCCTTGTCTCAAAATATGAAACAAAGCAAGAAGTAATATCAGATACAGCTATCTAAGAATATAAAGATTTATAAACATTACCTAATGCCAATGTCACACATTACAACTTAGAGAGGAAATGACTCCACATAAAATCTTATATAACCCTCCCTTTATTTGCTGGGCCAGAAAACTGGTCTCTAGAGGAGCCACCATTTCAGGTTTCCCAGGGCTGGGGACCAGGATACAAAAGAAAGGAGTTGGAGGCCCCAACTCTGAGGGCATTGCCTTCTCTAACTCATCCCTAGAAAGCTGCCTAGACTCTCAAGGAGTTTACCATGTGAAATAGCTAAATTGGTGCCTTCATTCTGCTTTTGATTTCAGTCAAATTTTCTCATGGAGTTGCCCTCAGCCTCTGCACTGTGTTAAAGCTACCAAGAGAAAGACCTGAAAACATGAATCATGTAGTTTGCATCCCAGAACATGAATTTCTTGCTATCCAGGGCTCAAAAAAGCTGAAGTTACAGTGAGTCCCCCTCAAGTCCCTGTGCTAAAGCCCTTTCTTACATTCCACATGACAGTATTTGAAGACGGAGTCTTTGGTATTAAGATCAGAATCAACACATGAGGGTACAACCTTCGTCATGGGATTGGGATCTTTCGAATAAGCAGAAGGGATGTCAAAACCCTTTGGCCTTTTTTTCCCACACAGGGTACAGAGAGAAGATGGAAGTCTATGATCCAGGAAATGGGGTATCACCAGACACTAAATCTGCCAGCTCCCTGAACTTGGTCCAGTCTTAGAAAACCATAAAAATAAGTATCTGATATTTCTTGTTTATAACCCCCTCCAGGTTCGTGCCCTCTTCCCCCACACCCAGGCAATGATACTTTGTGTGTTAGAGCAGAGTAGGGACTGCCTATCCAATCTAGTGGATTAGCCTGACGGCATGTGCAATGGCTACCTCTAAGAAATTAGCTCCTGGGTGCACTGTGCATATGCCTAACTTTTCACACTCTGTAAAAACAAGCTACCTCAGAGGAACGGTGCCCATGTTTATAGCCAATATTAGGAAAACGGACATCTTACCCAGAGACCTGGGGATGGACACACACCAACTCAGACTGGTTCATCAGCTTATTGCAAAGCACAACCCAAAGCTCTGTAATTGCCTATCAGAAGCAGCAAGCCAGGGGCTGAGGGCATGGGTCAGCGGTAAACCTGAGTTCAGTCTCCAGAACCCGTGTGAAAATGTCAGGTGCAGTACCACACACCTTCTTCTGCACTTCTGTGGCAGATGAGATATAGAAACAGGAGAAAACCCAGAAGTTCATGGGTCAGGTAGCCTGGCATACAGAACCCAAAACAAAAGATCCCACCACAAGGTCAAAAGCAAGGACTTAGAGTACTGAAGTTTGTCCTCCAACCACTGTTTATGCTCTGTAGCATGCACATCCTCCCTCATGCTTGCAAGGGTGTACACGTGTGTGTTTGTGTGTCCATGCATGTGTGTAGGCACTTGTGTATCATTGTGTGTGTTACATGTGTGTGCATGTGTGTGTCTCTGTGTGTGCATGTGTGTGCATGTCTGTGTGTGTCTGTGTGTGCACGTGTGCGTGCATGTGTGTGTAATATGCCATAAGGCCTTATTATCAACACTTATTGATTCACTGTGACCAGCTCTTGTGCTGACCTTCTTATGCAACACAGGACATTGGCCAGCCAAGACTGTTACGTTGTAGACCAGGAATAGTTGGCTGTTTCTACACGAACATCTCTGCAAACACACAGTGTCAGTTGTGATGATGTCATAGAACTGCTGAATAGTTATCTTACTGCTTTATAGTGCTTGAAAGAAAATAACTTTAAATTTTACCGGCAACATACTTACACCAGAGATGTGTTAAGAACTCACTTTTGGCTTCTATGAGGGCAGCTGTGCTGAAGGTAAATCATTGGTTTGGGTATCAGGAGACTGTGGCTCCAGTTCCAGTCCAGTCTTAACTCCCTGGTCATCTTCAGGTTGGCAAGAAGCTTCAAGTGATTGGCTATACCTGTGACATATGATGCCCTAGTTTGCTGTTGCTGTGGTGACCAAAAGTGGCCTGGGGAGGAAAGGGTTTATTGAATATTCAATCAAGGAGGAAAGTCAGGACAGGAACTAAAGGTTCTCTGGAAGCAGAAACTAAAGCAGAGGTCTTAGAAGAACGCCTGTATGAGCTAGGACTATCTGCCCAGTGGTGACATCAGCCACAGTGGGCTGTGCCCTCCCACATCGACCATTAATCATATAAAGTCTCACAGATGTACCTGCCACAGGCTAATCTGATGGAGGATTCCTTCTGCCCAGGTGACCAAGGGAACAAAAACTGGCCAGTCCAGACACTCATTACCTAGCAAGAAGAATGTTGCTTAAGAATGTTGCAAATGACATGTTTGTGTTTGAGACAGAATGTCTACGAAGCAGATGTTAGTGCTTAAAAAGATTAAAAAAAAAAAAAGTCCTACCTTCTCCTGGACCACCATGAAAACAATTTTCATGTGCAAATCCAACACCAAACAACCACCTCATGAATGTTGATGTTTTGGCTATGTCTCATTCTGGGTCCTAGTGGCTGATTTGTGGATGACTCTCGGGCTAGGATACCTGCATTTACCTGAGTATTTAAACAAGGTATCCACTCTGAGCTCAATGGAGCCTCATCTGATGAAAGCCTTGGCCATGTTATCCCCTGGTTCTTGGAGAAGAATGGAAATAGGTCACCTCTGAGGTCTTTTCCTGTAGAATTGTCAGGTTGGGGATTAAAGAAACGACAGTCAGGGATGGCCAGTCATAATTGGCTTTTGGTTTACTAGTCCAGAAAACCCCGTGTGGTTGCTAAAAGCTCTCTCCTCATTTGCAGCATCCAATCGCAGTTGAGATGCATCTCTGCGTTCCGGGAGGTTGTTAGGGTGGCTGTTTGTTTAAGTGCTGTATTTGAATTTCCTTCATGCATCCAATTGCTCTCCGATCAGTGGAATGCTTTAAGTACATCAAGAAAATAAATCAAATAATTCCCTCACAATGTGTGTCAAGGGCTGAGGGACCGTGTGTCTAATTTACTGCAAATCCATGGAGATTATTTGGATTTATGAAAAAGCAAAGAATTCCTCTCCCCTGATCCCATGTAAAGGAAGGACTGAGAGCATCCAGAACACCAGTGAATCTTTACCAGCTTTCTCTGCTGCCTTCCCCCAGGCTTTTTGTTTCCTTTTTAATATTTCTTCTCTCCAAACAGGGCAATTCAACTCACAGCCACAAATCAAGTACACCGAGGAATCCCTGAGGTATCCCTGAGGACTCTTGGGGCATTAGAGGCTCCTCCCTGCCACACCCTGCTCACAAGATAATGCCCTGTGTTAGCAATTCCAGTGCTGGCAGTGATGGGCCCAGCTCTCCTAATACCAACAAACACAAGACTGAAGGGGAACATTTCACACCTATTTAAGATGTTATCCTAGCTTTACAGAAGGATGTGTGTACAAATGGATCTCCCCTCCCCCATTTCCTTTTATGTCTTAGGAGAAAAAATCACACTGAAATGGCCACTTCATGGCTTGCTTAAGTTTTTCCTTCCCATCATCGTTCCAACTGATGCTTGTGATGGGAGTTCCGGGTTGCACCTGCTGGCACTCTGGCTTTTTGCAGTCTGATCACAGAGACTGAACATTTCCTTACTTTTGGCCCTGTTTCCAAGCTTGTTTATTTGGACCTTGGCTCCTTACACTTCTCTGCTGTCTGCTGACTCTGTGTCTGGCTTTTATCTCTCATCCTGGCTCCACTCAACTCCAGCACACCATCTTTTCTCGAGCTCCCGATTAGATTTACGGTTTCCACTTAGTCATCCAATTCCTGGACTCTTCCACTGACTGCGATAGTCTGTAGCTCAGTCTGCAAGCCCACTTTAGCTGACAGGGGTTAACTCACAGGTCTGCTGAAACCTCTTCTATGAGGAACATCAGCCCCCTCTCATGGGCGGGTTCAATCCGAGGGGCTGATCTTCCGTAGTCCCTCAGTCGCAGGTAGTACTCTCAATCAGGCTATGCCGAGCAGATTCCTCCTTCTAGAGACAAAGTGTTCTAGGGAACTCAGAGTCTGTGAGTATAGGAGGCGAGAGAGGGTCCCAAGCTAACTGATGGTAGGAGGGACAAGGAGACAGAGGGATGAAGGTGGAAAACAGGAAGATAAGGCGCAGGGATAGAACGGGCAGTGGGGAGTGCATAAGAGAAAAAAAAATAGCCAAACAGAAATGGTCAAAAAAAAAGGGGGGACAGAAAACAGTGACTTCTCCCATTTTGGCAGGCTGCTGCCCACGCCTTGCCCTGGCTCCCCTGCTCTTCCCAATAAATTGTGTAGTTAAATCTTATTTTGTAACAGCTTGATCATGTTACATCTAACCAAAGCTATTGAAGAAGTCACCCCTACTGTCTTTACTCCTGTTGTTCTAATCGACAACTCCTCTTCCTTCCTCTGTTCTCGCTCCACTCCCTCATCCCCAGAGCTGCTGATGGCTCAAGGGGAGCCAGCCTCTGAAAACCCCCAAAGGCAGGTTGCTGCCCAGGATTTCTAAAGCTGCTTCTTTAGTAGATGCTAGAGAGAGAAGGCATGTCCCCTCCGACCTATACTCTCTGGTGCTTTTCCTTGAATTGGCTCCACTTGGAAACATGCTTTGAAGTCCCAAATCCCAGAACCCAAGAATTTGACCTCAATTTAAATGGGATCTCAACAGAGAGGATCTCCTCGCCTTGAACCCATGCTGGAGAACTGGAGGTCCTAAGCCAGTGACTAGCATCCCTATAATCAAGACCTGCAAACGGTCCCTCTGCTCCATAAAAGCATCCTGCACCGGCAAAGGCAGAGACGGCAGTGAAGTGCAGGTAAGCTGGGGAGATCAAAGGGAGATTCATACCTAGTAGGAACTCAGCAGAAGTCTGGAAGCTTCTCTGAGAAAAAATGACCATGCCAAGACCTTGACTTGGGTATCCGTGGCCTCCAGAACAGAGAGAGATATGAAATGTGCCCCGAATCTAACACACAAGTTGCTGTCACAGTCATCCAAAGGGACCATCCTTATACTACATGGGCTGGACCAAAGAAGGTCTCTATGGAGACCCTCCTCCACACCTCACACCCTTCCTCCAACATCAGCAATTGGAAACACACCCACCGTGCCATTTCCTTTGCTCCTTTGTCAAAGAGTGAGCTGGGTCCCTTAACAAGGCATTTGTAAGAGCAGGTGTACACACACGTGTGTGTGTGTGTGTGTGTGTGTGTGTGTGTGTGCGCGCACACATATGGGGGTTCAGCCCACCTCAGTTCTCACCTATCATAACCTAATCTTCCTTTCTGTTGAGCCTTGGTCTCAGTGTTGCTCTATGAGCGGTGAAGAAAGCTTGCTGGACCCCCAAACACCCACCTTACCCCCTCTTGCCCTTTAGCACCACCCCGGAGATTTGACCTTCACCCAGATACTTGTATACCTAAATACTTCCATAAAAATCCCATGGTTTTCAGACAGCATTGTGACAACCTCAGTCAACTCTGTTTCAGGGCCATTGAGGGCTAGGACAAATGCAATGACTTTTATTCCCTGGGGGAAATTTTCATTCACACAAGCAGCCTGCAGAAGAAACGGGATCTGAACCCAGACCCATTTCCAATGGTTTCTCACACTGTCTCATGAAAGTGGCACAGGTCTATGCCAGGTTTTCTTTTTCCATGTTCTACATTGTTGTTCACGTCAGGCGTTTACATCCTAGGCTCCGCAGAGAAGTTATTTTTGAGTTTCCTAACATACCTGGCCCCACATAATAGATGATTAAAGAGAGGGTGGAGAGAAGAGAGAGGAGGGAGAGGAAAGTGGGAAAGTCTAAAAAGAAAGGAAAAATCAAATTCCAATATTCTTTCAGACTGGATCCGGGTGATACACAACTCATTTATCTTAAAAACCTATGAGCATGGGTGCACAAATGGGTTTTTGGCGTCTATCTGACAGCAGGAAGTGCTAAAGACACACATGCACCTATTCTCTGTGGGCGCTCCTGCTGCTCAGTGAGTTTCTCCTCTTTCCCACGGAGGGGCTCGTGCTAGAGACTGTCCACATGACAACAATTTCTGCACAATGGATAGATTTTACAGCCCTTGGCCCTTCTAGTGCATACATTATTATTCATGCTTTCTACATTGATGTCTAATCTATTTTTTAATGACTTGCAGCCATATGCTGGTCTCCATCTGCATAAGAAAAAAAAGAACACTCCCAAAGGGAGTGACACAACCCAGATCTCGGTCAGTGCTCATTCCTTACAGGACTTTTTCTGTTTTCTTTTTAAAAAGAAATTGACAAAATATAGATTACAATTCTCTACTGAAAATGGAAGGTTTTTTTCTTCAAGATGTAATTCTTTTTTTTCTTTCTAGTTTTGTTTTTTGTTTGTTTGTTGTTGTTGTTTGTTTTCTTGCGTAGTTTCTAGGTGGAACCCAGATCCTCCACTCTTGCTAAGAAATCACTCTTCTGTGAATTACATCACTCACCCCCTTTTTTACCATTTTTATAAAAACATTTGTTTTTATTTTACCGGTATGGGTGGGTGTTTTGGCTGTACCTATGTCTGTGCACTCAGAAGAGAGCATCAGATACCCTGAAAATAGAATTATTTACAGTTGTAGCTATGGTACGGGGACTCGAACCTGGGTCCTCTGCAAGAGCAACCCATTAGTTCTCTTAACAGCTGAGTCAGCTCTCCAGGGTATTTTAAGGCACTAAGTTGCCAAGGCTGACCTTGAACTCCTGACCCTCCAGCTTCAGAGTTCCAAACGGGGATTCTAGACCTGTGCTACAGGTCCTGGCTAAGATTTAACTCACCAAAGAGCTTTTGCTGTGACTCTTTTTGTTCCTTGAAGTACTACCAACTTCTTCCTGGAGGGAAGGGAAGAAAGTTGGCCCCTGAGCGCTTAGACTTCCTCTGAGGATATTCCACCGCTTAGCCCCTCTTCACTTGGCAAACTCTCAGCACTTAAGGACTAGAGTTAGGCCTCACCCAGTAGTTTTTACAATAGCCTGGGGGAAGAGCCTGCAGGAACCCTGGATAAAGCCAGCCTGCAGTAAAAGCTCTGAAGAGCAGGGGGAGCCCAGGACAGCCTGGAAGCTGAGCAGTCCTCAGGCCTCAGCCCCTCCCTGGTCTCAGCAGCTGAAGGAGGTACTGTCTTCTGGTTCAGCCTTTGCCTGGGCAGGTTGCTTGCTTTCTTCCAAATCCTGCAGGCAAGAATGCAGGAAGCCAGCAAAAGCCGTCTCCAAACTACAGAGAGGCCTCCCTGGCCTGGCACCGTGGCAGATGTCTGTGCCTCCTTCCCCTTTAAGGGCCCAGATGTGGATGGCTGCCGGCAGCGGTTGGAAACCCTATCCCCCGGAGGCCATGTCGACACTATTGTACTCAGCTTCCAGGCTCTGAGCTCCGGCTTAATTAGTGGTGTGTCATTGGGGTGGGCCGACTTTTCTACCCCAGCATTGGGGGGAGGTGTAAAGTTGCAGCCACAATTGTCTGGAGATGTTTTTCGGGTCCAGATTACGTGAGGCTGGGGCACAGGGGGAGGGAGCCACCTTCTGCTGGAGCAGGTTCAGAAACAGGTGAAGCTGGAGCGAGAAAGAGGCGTCCCCCTCTCTCTCATTTTTAAGTAAATCTTGTTCATTTATGATTTTGTTTCAAGCTGGATTCTGCAGTATGATTTTATTCCTTCACCCCGTTTCTTCTCCATTTGCATATTTCCTAGGAAACAGACTCCCATCTAATCATGGATTAGGATTTGGGGGAAAAATCAGTGTATTTTATGCTTTAAGGATGTCATTGTTCTCTGTGAAAACTGAAGGTGCATCACAAGTGTTTGTTACAAGAACTGTGTTTTCTAGAGCTGTGTAAAGGTCAAGCTGTCATTAACACGGGCATTAGACAGTCCCCCGATAGTCAGTGGGTTCAAAAACCTTAGCATGGATACCTTTTCAGACTGCATCTCAAGATGCTGTGTAATGGGTTTTCCCTCAATGTTGCTGCACCTGCATTCCATCGAGCAGGAAAGATTAAGTGTTCATACAACACACCACACACACACAGACACACACACATACACGCACACACACACACACACACACACTTGTTTATATGAGACAGTAAAATCACTTATTGTCAAACAGCCTATTTAAATCCTGAACCTAAAAGTTTTAATTTTATCATGGTAGAACTTAAATATATTTGCATTGTGTACACAAAATGGGAAATGTATTTAAGTAAATGCCTTAAATGTTCTTGTCCATTCTTGTGTGTGTGTGTGCATGTACATTCTCAGGTGTCTCGTGTGTGTGTGTGTGTGTGTGTGTGTGTGTGTGTGTGTACAGTGCCAACATGCCTGTGAGAATGCACACATGTATACTGGGGCCAGAATGTCTTCCTCAATTGCTCTCCACTTTACACGGTCTCTCAGAGAATCTGGAGCTCACCAATTCGGGTGGGCTGGCTGGTCACTGAGCCTCAGGGATCTGCCTGTCTCTGCATCTCTAGCACTGAGTGAGATGGATAGGCACCACGGCACATTGTCCCGGACACTGAATGAAGGCCATCGTGTTTGCTCAGAGGGTGTGTTAAGGACTGAGCCATCGCCCTACCCTCAAGGGCATATTGTGCAGAAAAATAGGGACTACTATAGTCACTGCTGTCACCATCCAGAGAGAGAAGGGGACTTGAAGTGTGTGTGTGAATTGCATGTGGCAGGTGGGGTCCTTTGAGGGGCCCAGATCCAGGAGACCCACCTCACCAACTGAGAGCCTTTCTCTGTCTACAGGTAGAACTACCCATTTCAACTGCAATAAGAATTCTAAGTAAGGTTAAAAACAGTTGTCAGGCATAGAAAGAAAGAAAAAGAAGAAGAAAAAAGCAAGTGGCCAATGTGCACCTCATGTTTCTGAAATCCTGTGTTGAGTGGACCACCATGCTGAACACCATAGGAGAGCTGTTTCCTCTCTTCCTGCAATTTGAGATCAGGATCCAGGGCCACCTGTGACTTTGTTCCTGAGTCAGGAGTGAACGAGATCGAGATATTCACTGTGGCTTAATTGGGGTCTAATTAACTGGAGTGCTCTTAGGTGAAAAGAAAAACAAATATGGGGGAAAAAAAACAGAGTTCCTATGTCCCCAGGAGCTTTGGGGATTTCCAGAGGTTCCGGGAGCCAGATGGTTGCTGCTTCTATCAGCCAACCCATCGCACCCAAGCTCAGACAAACACCCAGGAAAAGCCAACTGCAGCTGTGGTCTGCTTTTGCCCCTGACATCAGCTTGAAGGAGCCAGTGATGTAACTGGCAGATGTTTGTGCCTACAGGTGCCGCAAGAGAGACTGGAGGAGTATTGACGCCCCACTGGGCTCTGGGGCTGAGTCCAGGGGCTCAGTGCAGGCAAAGCAGCGCATGCCAGCCACCCAGACAGTCCTTGGGAGTTCTCGTTTCTGACCCCACTGTCCTTGGGCATCTGGACTGGGATGTGATCAGGCCCCTTTTCCAATCAGGCTCACTTTACAGCAATAATACAAGGTGGGTGGAAACCTACCCAATCATGGCGTCATCCTCGTAGCAGCTCATACATTCCCAGGCAGGCTTCAGATTACATTTTAGAGACAGACGAGAGCACAAAGGCACAGTGGAAACATAAAGCTAAATTATGCTAGATGTTTGGGGACAAAATGACTTTCAAACTGTTCACCGCCTTGCAGGTCACACCCAGAGTGGCTTGGCCAATGGAAAGCACAAGTTATGGCTTCCAGTGAGTCAAACTAGAAGAGTTTAAAGTCCTGTGGGTTCTGATTTTACATTTCAAGGGATTTTAAATGTCATTCTATAGTTAATCTACTTAGAGACAGGGTCTAATGTAGCTCAGATTCACTTCAATTTTACTAAGTAGGGACAATAACCTTGAATTACTTTTTATTTGTTTATTAAAGATTTCTGTCTCTTCCCCGCCACAGCCTCCCATTTCCCTCCCCCTCCCCCAATCAACTCCCCCTCCCTCATCAGCCCAAAGAGCAATCAGGGTTCCCTGCCCTGTGGGAAGTCCAAGGACCACCCACCTCCATCCAGGTCTAATAAGGTGAGCATCCAAACTGCCTAGGCTCCCACAAAGCCAGTACATGCAGTAGGATCAAAAACCCATTGCCATTGTTCTTGAGTTCTCAGTAGTCCTCATTGTCTGCTATGTTCAATCTTCTTGAATTTTGCATGCAAATGGATGGAAATAGAAAACACTATCCTGAGTGAGGTAAGCCAGACCCAAAAAGATGAACATGGGATGTACTCACTCGTATTTGGTTTCTAGCCATAAATAAAGGACATTGAGCCTATAATTAGTGATCCTAGAGAAGCTAAATAAGAAGAACCCAAAGAAAAACATATAGGCATCCTCCTGGATATTAACCTTCATCAGGTGATGAAAGGAGACAGAGATAGAGACCCACATTGGAGCACTGGACAGAAATCTCAAGGTCCAAATCAGGAGCAGAAGGAGAGAGAGCACAAGCAAGGAACTCAGGACCGCGAGGGGTGCACCCATACACTGAGACAATGGGGATGTTCTATCAGGAACTCACCAAGGCCAGCTGGCCTGGGTCTGAAACAACCTGGGATAACCTTGAATTTCTGATCCTTTGGCAGTCTCCACTTCCCAGGGGCTGGGATCACTGGTGTGCCTGCCACACTATTGTGCCCAGGTCTTGTTGCACACTCAGCGAATGCTCTATAAGCTGAGCTACATAGTGCCAGACACTCTACCAACCAGGCTACCTCTTCTGCCCCTCAAGACATCTCTAAACATATGTGTTTTGCCATTGCATGATGACGAATAGTTATTGTTGATGGAGGAAGGTCATTGGTTCAGTAATAAAGAAACTGCTTGGCTGGCCCTCATAGGTTAAAACATAGTTGGGAGGAGTAAACAGAACAGAATGCTGGGAGGAGGAGGAGGAGGAGGAGGAGGAGGAGGAGGAGGAGGAGGAGGAGGAGGAGGAGGAGGAGGAAATGAGGTAAGACGCCTCAGACAGAGACGCCATGCTCCCCTCTCCCGGGCAGACACACGCGATGAAGCAAGCCGCCAGGTCAGACATGCTGAATCTTTCCTGGTAAGACCGGTGCTACAGTTTATTAGAGATGGGTTGATCGGGATATCAGAATTAGCCAGTAAGGGCTAGAGCTAATGGGCCAATCAGTGTTTAAAAGAATTCAGTGTCCGTGTAATTATTTCGGGGTATAAGCTAGCCAGGCGGCCGGGGTGTTGGGGACGCAGCCCTGCTCCTAATTACAAGAGAATATTGTCAATTTGACTGGATTTAAAAATTCCCAGAGCACACCTTTGAGTGTGTTTATCTATGAGGAGGTTCTCAGAGATGCTTAACTGAGGGTGGGGACAGACCCATCTGAATGTGGGGGAGCACCATTTTATGTCCTGGAGTCTGCGACTGCAAAAGAATGGGAAAAAGAGAAAAGAAGCCAAGCATTCTTCTCTCTCACTCTCTTTCTCCTATGTCTGTCTCTCTGTGTCTCTTTCTGTTTCTATCTCTGTCTCTGTGATTCCCCATATATGTCTCTCTGTCTCTGTCTCTCTGTCTCTGCCTCTTACCACCATCACGTCAGCTCCTCTACCACCATGATGGGCTCTCCCCTCAAACACAAAGTAAGGTGTCCCTCCCTTAAGTTGCTTCTTCTCAGGTATTTGGTCACTAAAACAAGAAACGTACTGCATTATGGAAAAATCTTTCTTCTTATAGTACCCCAGTCTAATTTCCTTTCTCTGGAAGCATCAGTGATGAGCTATAGATTGGATGCCCTTCGGAGCCTTTCCCTTCAGGCTTTCATTTAAGTCAGCTGTCACCTGGACTTCCGATGGCTCAGGCTTTTTGGATGTCGCTCATGAGCACAAGGGTGAGCAGACTATGACTCCTGTGTAAAGGACAGGAGCATCTGCCCAGAAGCTCACAGATGCGTGGGCAGCTGACTGAGGTTCTGTATCTTGCAATTGTCTTTTGGGGGAATGAAGGCTGTAATAATCTTTGCTGTGTAACTTTGCCGTGGGAGATGGAGCTAGAGGTAGATAGACAGATAGACAAACAGACATATGATGCTAGATAGATATGAGATAGATAGATGATGCTAGATAGATGAGATAAATAAATAATAGATAGGTAGAGAGATAGATGATGATAGATAGATGGATATAGAGATAGATACAGATGATAGATAGATAGATAGATAGATAGATAGATAGATAGATAGATAGATAATAGACATACAGACAGATAGATGATAGATATATGACAAATATATAAGGTAGATAGGTAGGTAGATGACAGACAGCCAGATGGATAAATGGAGAGGATGGATAGATACATAGATAGGTAGGTAGGTAGATAGATAGATAGATAGATAGATAGATAGATAGATAGATAGATAGATAGACCTGGTAAATTTTAGCAGAGTAACTTCTGAGAGAAGCTTCACCATAATTCTTTCCTTTCCTAGAAAATAATTTCCAATTCACCTTGGTTCTGGCACACGGCCAGCTCCCTTCAACTAGCCAGACAGCACCCAGAGTGGCTTTGCAGTCAACATGGACTCCACACTTCCTGCCAGGGAAGAGAGACAACTGCTTCCTGAAGGCAAAGCAGTTAGTTGAAGAAATTCTGGTCTGCTCTTAGCTCTCCACTGGTCACCGGACCCCATGAACCCTAGATCAGAGAAAAAGGACCAGAAACTAGAGAGAATGGAACCACTTGACAGCTCCAAAGTCAGATTGGGGAGTGTACGGATAAGATCCAACATTGTGCAGAGTTTCACAGGAGCTGTGTCTCAGGAAAGCACCCCTCTTTCCTGCCTGGCAGTATCCACACAGAGTGATCAAGTATACAAGTGTGTGCATGTGTGTGTGTGTGTGTGTGTGTGTGTGTGTGTGAGTGTGCGTATCTGTGTGTGCCCATGTAAGTGCATGTGTTCATGCATGTTTCTTCAAGTGTGTGTTCTCTTGTGATGGCCACAGGTCTACCTCAGACACTACCCTCAGGTGTAATTCACCTTGTTTGTTAAGAGAGTATCTCTTACTGCAACCTGGAGCTTGGGAGTTCAGCTAGTCTGGCTGAGCAGTGAGCGCTAGGGAATCTTCCAGTCTCTATCTCTTCAGACCTGGGATTACAAGTGTATACCAGTAGGCCTGGTTTTTTTAATATATGTCCTGAGGATCAAACTTGGGTTAACAAGCAACCCCTTCACCATCTAAGCAGTTTAGATCTTTGACTGTCTTGGTACTTTCCTCCAGGAAGGGAGTGAACTCAGGAGACCCGACCTGCATGCAAGGACACTTACAAATAGCATTCTGCAAGTTTATGTGAAATAACATTAGCATTGACACATTATGTGAGGAAGAGAAACCAAAGATGTGTCTAAACACTGAGGGACTGTCCAGCATGGCTCTGCCCATGTAGCTCTGAAAAGGAGCTCAGGTACAAGTCAGCAGAGAATGGCCTCACTTTTCAGTTTTATACTCCGACTCTGCTTACCTCCAAGAAGCAGCAGGCATGTTCAATGTGTGTGTTCAGAGTGCAGAGTGAGGATGAGGATCAGGCGTTTCTGTGGGCTTCCTAAGAGACACTCTCACGTCCACTCCACAGGTTTGTAGCTGGGAATTATTGGCGAGAAAGCCAGTATCTTTCAATTAAGTAGCAAACACACAGGCCAACAACACATTTTCTTCGTCAGAACTTCAGAATCCGGCTCCACATTTGTAGCTGCTTTCTAGAAACTGTCTGGATGTGAACTCAAACTCTTGTTCCCTGTGCTCAGAGTTCCTGGCTTTCCCCAGTGCAGGGCAGAGGCCAGAGGCAAATACACACAACAAGAAGAGAGAATCACAAAAAAACACACACACACAAAAAAAAAAACAGAGGTATGTGAATGATGCAGTCACACACGTTAATGAAGCCCTAGATGCTTAGCGAACAATTGGCTCTACCTTTGCCCATTTCAAATGTTTTCCATCCCGCTAAAGTAAAGCAGATGGTTCATAAATACTGTTTTATTCTCAGGGTGTCTCTATACTTCAATTTATTAAAAGTTATCAACTGGATTTGGAATGGAGACCATTATATGGTTCTCAAACTTTTAATTAGGTCAAGATGAGTGTATTTTTAGATCTAGTTTTATGTTTTTAAGATTTTGAGCATTAAAGCAAATCTTAACAGAAAATGTTATCTTAAATTACCTTTTAGCAAAGTTAAGATAACATTTCAACCCCTATGTCTGGAAAATCCCTTATGGTCAGAAAGAGAATAAAATAATGTCCATGATTTAAAAAAAAAAAGAAGAAGAAGAGAGAATCTACCCTGAAGAGAAAAATCTAGAAAAATGGAGAAAGGTAGTAAAATATCAGGAAAAAGATACATAGCCCCCCCCCCTTGAAATAATCTTCATTTTCAGGCAATTCTCAGCCAGTCATAATTTATTCCACATACTATTTTGTTTTTGTTTTTTGCCCAGTATTGAATCCATCTAGGTCTGGTTACCTTTACGCAATTTCATCTACCATGAAGCTATCTAAATTTAGACATAAATAAATTTGTATTCATAATAAAATATTACGTGTGTGTGGGGTGTGTGTTTGGTTCTCAGCCTATGGGTCATGCCCCTTTTGAGGTTTGAACAACCTTTTCACAGTGGTTAATATAATGTCAGCTATCCTGCATATCAAATATTTACATTATGTTTTATAACAGTATCAAAATTGCTGTTATGAAGTATCAATGAAAATAATTTTATGACTGGGGGTCACCACACATGAGGAACTGTATCAAAAGGTTGCAGCACAAAGAGAGTTGAGAACCATTAATATCTATAATGTGTAGTGTGTGTGGAGGGGGGTGTGGGGGTGTATTTAACTAGCAATGGCGGCAAGCTTCCCAGGCTGAACTGAATTGTGCCCCCTCCATAGTTAATATTACATTATTCTGGAGTATGGAAGATTCCCCAGTGCAATGCGACTAGTGTCATGATAAAAACAAAACAGTGAGGTTCAGAGTAGCATCAGCACTCATGGAGCAGCAAGAAGCCATGAAGGCCTTCCTGGGTGGGCATCAGAGGGAGTGGAAGTGGCCTTTGATCCCTGGATATCAAGAGTCCAGCATTCTAAGAGAACAGATGGGTAAGTAGGAACTTGAGTCCAGGCAGCCCCAAGACAATAGCCCACCACCAAGGGAGTGGCGGAGCATGCAGTGGCTGGAATATGTACTCCATACCCACCAGCCTCTAGATGGGCCTCTTGTGTATTGCTCTACCAGTGAGCAGGTGAGCCCGCCACTCAGGGATGAGGTGCCTACTTCATAAACAGCAGCTGCTTCTCCTCATCTTTCACATCATAAGCTGACCGTGGTCCCAATGTGTCTTAGTTAGGTTTACTGCTGCTGTGATGAAACACCATGACCAAAAGTGACTTGGACATTTCTTTGGCTTACACTTCCATATCACTGTTCATTTGAAGGAAGTCAGGAAAGGAGCTCAAACATGGCAGGAACCTGGAGGCAGAAGATGATGCAGAGACCATGGATGAGTGCTGCTTACCAACTTGCTCCCCATTGCTTACTCAGCCTGCTTTCTTATGGGACCCAGGACAAACAGCCCAGGGATGGCATCACCCACAATGAGGACCCTCCCCCACCAATCTCTAATTAAGAAAAATGCCCTACAGCTGGATCTTATGATGGCATTTCCTCTATTGAAGTTCTCTCCTTTTAGATGACTCTAATTCATGTCACATTGACCTAAAACTAGCCAGGACACAAGGCTTTCTCTCCTTTTGACTGCTTAGCCACCCTCTCCACCAAAAACACCATCAGAAATTTTGCCCAGAATCAGTGCCCTGCCTCCTGTGTGTTAAGATCGCAGCACAGTTTAACAAGAGGCCAGAATTTTATTTTCTTTCCTTGGTGCAGAAACACAGAAACCGTGCACCTTTTACCCCAGTTTTAAGTAACTTCTGCCACGCAGCATCTTTGCTTTTGATAAGCCATCCCTGTTGAAAATCTAGAAGCTGGCACAAAACATAGCAGGGATCTAGCCTTCCCTCTTTAATGATGAACTCACACTGATTTTGCAAGTTGAGTGAAAGAAAGAATTGATGCAAGGGAAAACAAGCTCCCTGGCTAGGTTCTACCTGTTAAAAAAGGACCTTAAAGGTTCATACACCGTTTCTTCCTCATCCTGGCGGGATATGAAAACTCACAGCAATGTCACAGCATCCCATGGAGTCCCACAAGGCAGCAGGGATCCAGGATCCAGTGATCTATGAGGTAAAGGGGTTTGAAGATAGCAGCTGGCCAACGGGTTTCTGCAGTCAAAACTAACAGGATCACAAAGCAAACGTCAACCTTCGGAGTCTGAAGAATGGTGACTTTCGAATTTGTCCCATTTGTCCTGTAGCAACTGGATGCTCATCCTGCTCCCCCCCCCCCCCCAGGAGCCCAGGGTCTAAGAGCCACCTGAAGCTGTCCAACAAAAGCAAATGACATTTGTTATCCAGACCACTGAAGGTCCACAGCCATGCATGTCACAGGGGGAATAAACACTCAAGAAGCCACAAAGAAATAAGACCCCCAGTTCCAAACAAAGATGGGCAGTGTTGGCCTCCAGGGCTGGGGTACAGCCTGGTATGGCAGGGCTACTCTTTTTCTGAAGTGTGCCCATTCTCAAGTTTTCCGGATCTGGAGTGAGAACACAGCTGAGCTGCATTGCCCGTGCTCAGGAGACCTGAAGCAGAAGGAAAGTCTGGACCTGAAGGAAGTCACCACTGAGGCTGTCCCCTGCTGGGTTGGGTTGCTAGCCAGGCTGTGCTAGCCTCTTCAGGCCTCCACAGTTTGCTTAGTGAACGGCTGTGATTAAACACAAATGTCAGCCAGGGAAATGAGAGGCCTCTGTGCTCCCTGGAGCCTGCCTTCCAAACTGCCCAAGCAGGCTGTCCCTGACATGGACAAAATCAGCTTGCCTGCTGCCTGCTCCCTCTGGTAGCATCCACGCAGGAGTTTCATAGACAGACTCAGGTGAAATTCCCTGAGGTGAAGGCAAAAACAGACAGAGGCTCAGTGAGGGCCTGGGATCCCACACTTATGCCTGGTCATCTCCGATCACTTGTGGTCTGCCCTAGAGACCAGAGTGTCCCTCTATCTGTTGACCAGTCTGATGGTCATCCTGAGTCAATGCCGAGGCCGTCCTGAGTGAGGTTTCTTCTCCCTATGTCTGAACCTTCGACAACTTCCTCAACCGCCATTGCCCTGGTTGCCCACTGCCTGCCTCCTTCCTCTCTAATCTCCCTGTGTAAAAGTAGGAAGAAAAAAAAAAACTTCTGGTCAAGAGAACAGACTCTCTGGCCTGGGTGAAGACCTAACATTTACCTGAGCCAAGACAACATCTTGGTCCAGAGAGAGGCTCTAGGAAAGTGGGCTGTCCCCTTAAACCACATGAAAGATGGGAGGATTAATTAGTCCTTTAATGAGATATGTGCTTTCCCTTCCCAGAATTCCTTCCTCTAGCACAGTAGCTTACTGGGCCCACAGCCATGCAGCTTTGTGGGTTGGAATGATTTTCTGATTTATTCTCTTTTTCTTCTGTGTATTCTAAACATTCTTTCTTTAATACTTCAGGCAATGCACGCCCCCCCCCCAACATTTTGGGCTTCCTGACTCTTTTCTAAAGCTTCCTTCCCGCCCCTTGTGTCTGACCTTCAAGGCAGCTTAAGCTGCATGGCTTTTTTCCTTCTTCCTTTCATCCTCCTCCAGGCAGCTGCTGAAGTTACAACTTGCCTGTCCTGGAGTTTGTCCTTTAAACGCTGATAAAATTGTCCTTAAGCTTCTGCTTGAGTCCATCCTTAAATTGCTTTATTAATGAGACTAAGAACCCCCAAGAGGGGGCCCCAACTTTCTCGCCCCACCCCACACCCTGTGTAACATCAGCAGCTTTGCACAGTGCTAAAACTGAGACCAGGCTACAGTTAGAAAATAGAGAGACAGATTCAAACTGAAACTCCGAGTCCAACCCGTCTTAAAGAAGGTCAGGAGGATGCATGGGAGAGCCATCCGTTAGCCTGGCATCAACAGGCCTCACGAAAGCCTCCTGACTGAGCTTCCTAATGGCTTCAGCTTCTATTGAACTGCTCCGGCAGGGTGCCTGCAAAAAAGTGTGTGCAGCTGATCTCGGGGATGTATCTGTGTCTTCCTATCACTTCTTCCAACACACCATAAAGACTAAGTGCGTGTGTCGGCAGAATTAAACTAGCTGATACAGTTAGATCCATAGAAAGAACTGAAGGCTCTCAGAGTAAAAATACAGATCCCTTTAAGTCACAGCCTTTCCCCTTTGTGTCACCAGCCCCTCAATCCCACCTACCCTGGCCCCTCCCCTTCATTTTACTGTTCCACCTCTTTAGACACACACATTTATTTACCCCGTGATAAGATAGGGTGGCCGGGCCTGCTAGGGGAAACCGCGCGCACGCTCGGGTATTATTTGCAAAGGCTGAAAAAGCAGGTGTTCATAGGCTTATCTGAATATTTTGAGTAAATCCCTGTTTTGAAATGTAAATGATTCTGCAGCCTGACTAGTGGGAGATAAAGCAGAGAACAATGAGTTAATCCCCATTTTATGCAGTTCATTATCAGGAGGCTGTGCCAGGCCAGGCACCTCTCCCAGTATAATGGAGGTCACGCACAGGTAGATAACTCCCGCCCCATAAATCACATTTATTGTGTAGATTATATTGGACATAAGCAGATCAGGGTATAAATGTTTTATAGATGCTTACAGATGCACTATAGAAAGATGATTGTTTTAAATATTTATTTGATAGGAAACATTTCAGTGCTTTATAAACTCGTTTTGCTGTCATTTCTGCAAAAAGGCAGAATTCTTTTTTTTTTCCTTCCTGGGGTGAAACAGAATGCATTCATTTTTGAGAAACATGATTTAATCTTTTAGAGCATGCACTGATGGGGGGGGCGCTGCAGAATCCCTTTGATTTTTATTTTTCTTTTAACTATTTAAAAAGAAAAAATACTAAGATATGATCGTCTGCTCAGATTTGTGGATTAAACCCCCTTAGCATCCTTCTCTCTCTCTCTCTCTCTCTCTCTCTCTCTCTCTCTCTCTCTCTCTCTCTCTGTTTTCTTTTCTGATACTATTTTCAAACAAACAAACAGCAGTCAAGGAACAACATCACCACAGGAGAAGGCGAAAGTGCTTGCATGGAAAACCTTGACCAGGAAAGGCATTCCTGTGGCCAGTGCCACACACACACACACATATGCACACACATATGCACACACACATACACACATGCACACACACACACTCACATGCACACACACATATGCACACACACATACACACTCACATGCACACACACATATGCACACACACCCGTTTTATACAAGGGTTGGGTCTCAGCACTTCTCCAATCCTCAAATGTTTCATTTCGTCCTAAGATCCATTAAAGTCATCAAAGGAAAAGCACTTGACAATTGGTATTCCCATTCTGTCCCTTCATGTCCACCCGGGCCACTTTTCTGGAGCTCTGTCTTGGTACTGCCAGTTCCTTGGTCCCATCTTTATTGCCCCACCCAATGAACACCTCTGCTCCTGGCTGTGTGCCTGGTTCTCTGCATCTGTGCCTCTATAAGCACCAAGTCTTTCTCTTCCTAGTGCAGAGCTGGCAGTCTCCCTGAGTTCCAGCGCCGTCCTGGGATGGGTCTCCGGAACTTCAACATCTTTGGCTCCATACCTTGTCTCTTGCATGACCCTCTGGAGTGAAGACAGAATTACCTTGAAAGGAGACACATACCTGCTTTGTGAGTTTCTGAAGTCAACACTGAAGGGCAAGCAACCATTCAGCAGAATCCAAATGTCCTCCTAAGTCCCTAATGGCCCCTCCGGCAGCAGCCCTCTGCCTAGCACTCTGCCTTGTTTGTCCTATGTTGGGGCTGGGCAGGAGAAGATAAGAGCTGATTCATGTCACTAGAATATCAACCGTGAAGCACATGTTTACATACGGTATTACTGAGGGCCGTGAGTCTCTTGAACGCTACTGAAGAGGTATGTCATTTGTTTATTTCAATATTTGATTCTATTTTTAATCAGGAATGAGTTGGTTGTTTAAAGATGCCACTAAGGAATTGAGAAAATACTAAAGCCCATATTTAATTTACTACCCTAGCGGTTGCGTTAAAATCAGGACAAGGTCTAAAGGCTGTGTGTTTCAGACCATCACAGGTAGGTGTCAACAGGGTCACAGAGTCCTAGCCCCTTTCCTTCAGAGCTGGAGGGGAAAAAAGGTACCTACAGATATGCATCAAGGTCGCAGTCAGCAGGAGAAAATAAATGATGACATTGGGATTCATTTTCCAAGACGGATGTTGTCTGTGTGCAAAGCCAGCTCGATTATTGGGACTAAATGGAGTTGTTATTTCTGGGGAACACTGGCCAATTCTTAGGCTGTATTGATCACATTGATGGATTAGGTAATTTCATTGTAAATGGTTCTACTTTTTTTTTCTTTTTTCAGGAGACCTCAAGGGTTCTGAATGCCTAGGTGGCTGTTTACAAAAGGGACTCCCTAGCAGCAGAGGTCATTGGGCCAATTCTGTTCCCTTAGATGTGACCATGGCAAAGATTTGGCCTGGCCTCTAGAGCAAGTCAACAGAAACTAATAATCATTGAGTACCTGCTATGTGCTGGGGGTGATACTGGGAGCTTCCACAGTAGGTTTTATCACAATGCTCAACCAACCCAAGCCTTGCCATCTTCCTGGAAATGACCCTTTTCAGGAATCTTGTGGAGAACACTCTATTTCTTTCCATTTGCTTAAGTAGAACTCCTCCTCAGCCCAAATTGTTTCAGGTCTTACAAAGGCAGGATCCACTGCGACCTGGCTTCAGGATAAATCTGCAAGTGTTCCGTGGACTTGACAGTGACCCGCAATGGAACCCTTCTCACCAAAAGCCAAAAGAATGAACTAAGTAACCAGTGAGCCTGCACCATCACATGGTGTTTCCAAACAGGCCTCAACTTCCTCAGTTAGGTGAGGCTGGTTCCATTGCTTTCTCATCTTTAACACATAAAAGATGTATAACTGGATAAGCTCGCAGTCACAGAGAGCAAATGGACGGTTTTAGGTTTGGTGCCATGGAAAGATTATGAAAAGAAAAATGATAGCCATTGGCGAGAGAGTCTGAGAATTTCCTCTCTGGAGGGTATGGGGATTTCAGTGTTGTAAGTGACTGACGCCTCAGCCAGTGCTCCAGCAGAGAAAGCAACCCTGTGGGTAGAGCTATACATGCTAAAGAAATCTTTCGGGCCCCAGTCCCCATGGCTGACCAGTCCTGGCGCCCACCCTGTGTCTCACCATGTAGAGCGTTGCTGTAGCTTCCACCTGGACTGTGCTTCCAGCCCGTGTTTGCATCTCATGGGAGGGCGATAGGACCAAGGAAGGCAGGACTGGTCCAGGTCTCCAGTTTTACATCTCCGAGAGAAGGCAGCAAGACCCTGCAGCCCAGCGTGGAGCTAAGAATCCCCCAAGATTCCCTCTGCACTTGTCCTCTCTTCCAAGACCACTGCCACATTGCAACATGGTCCCCTCTCCATTTTAATGTGTCACAGAGCCCACTGAGTGTTTCTCCCCTACATAGCCTCCTGTGAACACCCACTCTTTTTCCCCAGCACCACCATGATCACTACTTCCTGAGGACATCACTCCTGTCTCTGGCACACCTTTGTGATACCAACCAGTTCCCTTTCAGGGTGGTTCTCAAAGCATCATGCTCACTGCACTGTGGCAAATTCATAACTGGGATGGGCTTGACTAAACTAAGACATCCCGGACTATAGCATCATCTCCTCCTACCCACATCTGCGATGGTGTTTCTAGAAGGCATTAGTATGCAAAGCCACAGATTGGGTTCAGGCATTCTCAGGCCTTGAGTCTCAGACTGGTCTATACCACTGGCTTTGCTGGGTCTTCAGCTTTCAGACAGCTGATAGCCTTGGTAATCCTATGAGCAATGCCCATAATCCCCTAGACACTGCTGAATGCATGCTGTTAGCTGGGTCTCTGAGGCCCTGATGAGAGCCAGAGACTACCCCCTACCCAGTAAGACGGTCAGCATTCACTTCCTAGGGTTGGTTTAGGTTTCCCTAGCTTGACTATAAAAAACATCAGAACCCATTTTTATCTTCCACAGGCTCAGCTTTCAAAGCCAAGCCAAACAAGAATATTTCCTGAACCTATGAATGGTTTTACAACTTAAACCCGCAGCAGTGAAATCAATCATCAGAGAGAGTGTCCAGCCACACAGTAGGACAGCAGAAGGCATGCTCCAAGAATATGGGACCAAGGACCTCTTACCTGTCTGCAGCACTGTGTGTGTGTGTTATAGGCATGTGTTGCCTATGCATAGTGTATGACATAAATGCCTGAGTGTGCGCATGTGGAGGCCAGAGGTTGACTTGAGATACTTTCTTCTATGTCTTTCTGCCTTACCTTTTGAGACAGGGTCTCTCATCTAACCTAGATCCTTTTCTGCCCAACTGGATGGCCGGAGCACTCCAGGGGTGTGTCCGTCTTCACAGTGTCTGCCAGTACTTCCATTGTAAGTACACAACTCTGTGCTGAGTTACTGGGGAGCTGAACATGGGTCCTCATTCACTGCAAATGCTTTACCCCTGGGGTCACCTCTTCAGCCCCTCCAGCACCCACAGTGACCTTGTCTGGTAGGAAGAGGCCCTAAAATTCTTCTGCAGGGATCCTCTGTGTGGCTTTCAAGGCCACTCTGAAAGGGGAATGCAGACACCTTAATTTCTCCCCAATGAGTCATTAAGCAAAGGCAGTTGGATGTCTGCTCTCAGTGAGCTGTGGGGGATGGGAGGTAGCCAGCTATGAATAGAATTAACCCTTCCAAGGCTGTGAAGGTCCACTCTGTGTCGTCTCATGCCCACGAAACCCAGGCTTTTTGCTTGGATGTATCATGTAGTGTGATGTAAAGACCACCACGGAGGCTGGGCCCTGCTTCCAGCATGATAGGTCTGCAGGTAGCAAAGCAGAGAACAAAGGAAGGAGGAAGAAAAGAGAACCCTACATGGGCTCCACTTACCCTTACAGAGAGAGCAATAACTCGTGCCTCCAAAAATTGGGGTGAAATTTAAAAGATGTGTGAACCATGCTGTAGGCCTTACTAGGTCCCAGCTCTTTCCCGGTGGCTTTATGAGCCCCAGTTTCTTCTCTGTCACCAGCTCACACCAATGACGTACATGCTTATGTATCGGCACTTCATCTTTGTGTGGGCCACACTTCTCTGCCCATTGATGCCAGCTTTCTGAGGGTGAGGCCTGGGCTGCCTCTCACTTACGCATCCTGAGGCTGACCTTTGGCCCCCTAGCTCTGGGTCCCAAGGTTATTCCAGGCTCCACTAATTCCTAGCTGTCCAAAGTCATAAAAGAAGAAGCCTCCAACTGACTATGGATCCGGTTTCCTACTGAGGAAGCAACGGGGGAAGCAGAGTATGCACGAAGAAGCCTCACTGGGAAACATAGATGCCTGCAATGTGGTGGTCTGTGCCCTTCTGACTAGATAGCTGAGGTACCCCTCTGGCCCAGCTCCTCCCTTTGACCCGGAAGAGGCTCCAGGTAGGAGTAGCCAAGAGGCGGTCCGAGGCATTGCTCAGCACTGTCTACAGCAGGTGCTGGGATCCTCTTTTTGCTTAGAGGATGTGCCCCCTCGTGCTTCCTAAATAACACTCAGACATGTATGTACTGCTCACTAAGTTGTCCATTGTAAACTGAGCAGACAGACCCCAGGCTAGACCCCAGGCTTGTAATGGGGGGGGGGTACCCTGGGATGGTCTCTGGCATGAAGATTTTGCTAATGCATTGCCAGGTGTATCGAGGATATTCAAATGCTTGTGGATGGAAAAGGTGCAACCTGCATCTCAGGTGTGCCCAGAAGGGCCTACCTCACAGTGGAGTTGACACATAGTAAACCCTGGACCATTTTATTGGAAACAAATCACGCACACATGAGAGCACAGGTATCCTTTGATACCTAAGCTGTGCTCTGAAAAGGGAAGGGTCACCATTTCTACTAACGGTCAGCTTTGCTGGAACATTCCTGAGCTGTCTAGGGAGAGGCCACAATAGTAATCCCACTGCCCCTGACCGGGAGAGGACGGGATGCCTAGAACTGAACTTCTCTTGCATCTCCCCAAAGTCTTTTCCTCCTCGGAAGTGACTCACTGGACCAAGGAGTCTCTCTGCATTTGGCCTTTCTCACAGAACCGCTGACCCTTCCACCAGCTGATGTCTGGTGAGCACAATGTGCCCACTCACCAGAGGGCAGCTCTCCGGAAGAGCATGTCAGCAGCTCCTTCTCACCCAGCTCCTCCCTCCATCCCAGAATAGACGGTCACTTCAGACACATATGTCACTGACTGGTTCAGGACATGATCCCGCAAGTCTACTCCCTTGGCCTTTGAGAACACAGCAGAAGCAGGATGTCTACTCCCACCGTTCCCATCATCCACCTTAAGAAAGACCCGAAACCCTGAGACTCACTGTGCCTCCACCACAAGGGGCCCCTTGCAGCAGGTGTCGTACCCACACTGGACACCGGACCAACCTGATCAAGCTGTGCTGGCCACACCCCATCATTCACCTGTTTTCCAACATGTGCTCTGGCACACAAGTCACCTCTTCACACTCATCTTGTTTTCTGATGAACCCCAACTCACAGGAGTTACATTTACTATCCTGTTCTCTGGTTGATCTATCTTTGGTTGTAGGAGTCCCAGCTGGGAACACGGTGATGGGTAAGGAAAAGAGGTTATGTTCTGTGCTGTGCTCTTACTTCCCAAGAATATCTGAAAAGGAGTTTTCATAGCCAAGTCATAAGCTTTTAAGTTTTAACTTTATTTATGCTTCCATATCAGAGACAATCACAGGCTCATACCCCCTCAACTCTTAATTTCTCGCTCTGGGCTCTAGTCCTAAGTTTGTCTTATGCAGAGTCTATGATTTCATCAGCTTATTTTTAACTAAACCTTTACCAAAAGACAAACATGTTTAGGGGTCAGATGACCTATTTTCCCCACTTGCAGTGAATTTTCAAGCATGAAAGACTCCTTCAGGCCTCTGGTAGACATAGCCTACCAGCCTTGATAAGCACATACTAAGTTATAATTACGTTATTACCAACAACAAGAAAAGGACGTGGATCTTTCTCCCGAAGCCCTGACGTTCAGGTAGGGAAGCAGGAGATGGAACCTTAAGCACCAGGCGTGTGAAAATCAAGACATTTAAATGTTTTGGGCAAAAAAAAAAAAAAATCACACGGCCCTTTTCCCACCAGAGTGGTGAGGAACTGAGTTTGAGCACCATGCACCTGCTCACAAGGTGGTCTGTCTTCACCATCATCTGCTGGCAAGGTGGTCCGTCTTCACCATCATCTGCTGGCAAGGTGGTCCGTCTTCACCATCATCTGCTGGCAAGGTGGTCCGTCTTCACCATCATCTGTTGGCAAAGTTGCCCATCTTCACAGTCATTGCTTTACCAATTTGGAATCACCCAGGAAATTTGCAGGGATGTTTCCACAGAGAGTTATTCGAAATGGGAAGACCCACTGTGAGTGTGGACAGTGCTGTCTCACGTGCTGGCTTTCGGGCTGGTGAAAAGGAAGGAGGGAGACAGTGGGTTGAGGACAAGCAAACATCTCTTGTGTGTCCTACCTGCAGGAAGAATGCTCCTGCCATCCCACCACCACCTTCCATGCAACAGATTAGACCCCTCCTCCCTTCAGCTGCTCCTATTGGGTCACCACAACAAGAACACCAAGTGAAACAGCTCCTGTTCCTTACCCCATTTTCCTCAGTTGGAAACAAAAGTTTCCTTTCGGCTTTGCCTTCATCCGCCTATGGATCTGCTCCCAGGCACATGCCCCATGGAGGGCAAAGCTATATGTGCCCACCACATCCAGGGAAATGTCACTTTGCTCCCACTGTGTGGTCTAGATAGCCACAGATGTGCAGAACTGGGATTCGGCCCACAACAGTGTCACTCCCCAACTCCTAGTGTCCTGGGTCTCTAACTTTTACTGAATGAAACGTTTTTATTTTATTGGGGTCTGTTTTCTAAATTTTCCTTCTAATCTAAGAATCTCTTCAAGTCCTACAAATAAACAGAAATGGGGTGTGTGTGTGTGTGTGTGTGTGTGTGTGTGTGTGTGTGTGCTCAATGCATTCACATTTGGAATTTGTGTTAGTGTGTGTGTTGGTGTGTTCAGCGCATTCATATAAGTGTGAAGATTTGTGTGTGTGCCTGTGTGTATGTGTGTGCTCACGTGTGTGTACACACCTGTGTGTATACATGTGGAGACCAGAAGAGTGTATCTTCCACTACCTTGGTTGACTTTATTGCTTTGAGTCTTGGTCTCTTACTGAACCAGAGACCGGCCATTTTCGCTAGGTTGTCCGGCCTGTCCCTACCAATACTGAGATTACACGCATGCGCAGCCACACCCAATGTTACCATGGGTGCTGGGATTCAAAGTCAGGCACAGGAAACACTATTCATCATTGAGTCACCTCCACAACCCATTGTCTCGGATTTTAACCTCAGGTCTCACCCGTTTCCACTTGAGAAACTTTTACACGGCCTTCGGTTTGTAAGCCTATGACACGAGTACAACACAAACAGTCGCTTGTAATAAGTCATAAAGATATTAATGTCAAAATTGTTTGGGGGCATGCATACAATTTTAATCATTTACTAAAGACTAGGTAACTCTGCAGGCAGCGGTGTAAATGTGCTTTTCGGTTTTGCATGAAAAATACAATTGACTGCATATTTGAAGCTGCAGGACCCTAACCACGCAATGTTTTTTTCGGAATTGATCCATATTTTGATTTCCCGATCCTCAGTGCCTAGAACATTGTTTTACATAATAAGCATGGAGTTCAGAGCAGCAGAGGTGTGTTCAAGATCATTTCAGAAATTACTGGAAATTCTTTCCTAATCCCAAGCCGAAATTCACTTCATGGATTTTTTTTTATGAAACTCACAGCAACAACTTAAATGAAAACTTAGATCCAGCATTTTAACACAGCGCAATCCTGCAGTCCACAGACACACAATTTAATACTTATCTCCTGAGGAGCGATGGCAGAAAACACTAAATGCTGTTTTTATAATTAAAGCCGTGAGCTTCTGTGAGGGCAGAAAGTGTTGCATGGAGTGAAAACACAGCAGCTAATGACACACATGGGGGCAGACCCGAGCCGAGGCGTTTCAGGCATCGCCTTCTCCTGAGTGCTGGATGGCACAAGACATGGTCATTGCGTGGCATGTGTGCTGGGTTCAAAATCCAAGTAGCACTGGAGCCACACCATGCCGCAGCCTCTGAGCCCTGCAAAGGCATTGCCTTGCCTTCTCTCTTCGTTGAAGATGGATGTATGTTTATTGTGGGGTGTGTGTGTGTGTGTGTGTGTGTGTGGTGTGTGTTGCCTGCCCGTCAGTTTCTGATGAAAGCCCAACAGCAAACATTCTTGAGTTTAGGCTGCCTCTGCAGTTGTTTGCACAAGCAGCTGGAGGACGCCAGCAGCTGGGAGCGACTGCTGCATCCGCAAGGAACTGAAAGGTGCTCGGTCTATTTCTCACGTTGCTTTGACGAAGATGACTCGTGCCGGGCCAGTGTAGTTAGCTGCTTCTCTTTGGGACGGCAAATGTGAACATTCTGGATACTGAAAGGGCTAGGATCTTTTTTTTTTTTATGACTGTGTTACCTCACACCTTAGATAAACATTTTCTGTTATGACATTTCAAGTCAGCTTGAGATTTCCTGCCTTTTAATGCAACCAGCCTTTGCCATATAGTTCATGTCATCCAAATGTCTTTTTCACCCTTTAAATTCCATGAATTTTTGTGCACGCCAAGGTGTTTGCTGTTCCTGTTTTAATGTATATATTGCCTTGCCCCTTTGCAGAGGGTCAAGGCTGGGGGATTTGGACAGAAAGGGGTTGGGATTTTTCTCACTAAGGCTCTGTGAGTCATCCTTGAAAGAGGCTTACGCAGCAGCCTGAATCACATGTGAGACAGTTTATTATTGCTGGTATCCTGCGTGGGCACAGAGGGGATGTTGCCAATCATCCTGAGCTTTGGTTGCCCGCTACAGCGTTGTCTCCTGGGGCTGCTAACTGAAAGGGTGGGTACCAAGATCTGTGTACTGTTGGTTAGGAAGATTCCCTAGGACCTTAGCTTTGTGCACTTTTATAAATCTGCATGTTTCTCCAAATCATACAAAGAAATAGGTGAGGAGAACCACACTGTGGTTATTTACACTTTAAATCTCACAAGAAATAAGACTAAAATGTCAGCCACACCCAGCAGAAAGGCTGGCCAAGTGGGTTAATATTTATCACCTTTGTTTGTATGTCCTCCGCTTATCAGGAAAGGTCATCCACTGTAACAGGTGATTTGTCAGCCCTGGTCCCTCTGAACCAATGGGGAAGAGTTTAGCTGGTGATACCTACCCTAACTGTGTACTCAGTGTAGTTCTGGCCAAGTAGGCTGCAAATAAGGCTCTGGTAGCATCCAGTGCATCACACGCATGCTGATAACAGATAAAATGTGCAAGTTGTATCAACAACAGCAGACCTGAATGTTAGGATATGCAAATAATTTGGGGTAAGACAGCCTTGACTCTAATTCCATAGGAATATTCCCTCAAATACCAAATAATCTGTTTGGAATGATGGCTCAGCAGTTAAGAGTACTTGATTCTCTTCCAGGGGCCAGGAGTTGGAGTTCAGTTCTCAGTCCTCAGAACCCACATGGCAGCTTACAACTGCACACACCACACACACACACACACAGACACACACGCACTTTGAAGGTTTCTTTCCTTTCTTTCTTTCTTTCTTTCTTTCTTTCTTTCTTTCTTTCTTTTTTTTTTTTTTTGGTTGGCTTTTTGAAACAGGGCTTCTCTGTAGCTTTGGAGCCTGTCCTGGAAGTAGCTCTTGTAGACCAGGCTGGTCTCGAACTCACAGAGATCCACCTGCCTCTGCCTCCCGAGTGCTGGGATTAAAGGCGTGTGCCACAGAGGGTTTCCAATTCCTTTTGTGTAGCACAAAATTGTAATTGGTCTTAATAAAAACCCAGAGTCAAATATTAGGGGATGAAAGCTGAAAGTCAGAGAAGCAGAGCGGCCAGCCACTAGTTCTTCTTAACCCTACGACATCCTTGGAACAGAAGGGTCAAAATCCTGTCTCTACGAACCTCAGATTGAATCCTGAGCTCCTGTCTCCTCCCACCTTATATTCCTCTCTCTCGGCCCAGCCACATCACTTCCCTTCTCCACCTCTCAAGTGCTGGGATTAAAGGTGTGCGCCACCACTGCCTGGCCTCTGTGGCTAACTAGTGTGGCTAGCTCCACACTCTCCTCTTCAGGCAAGTTTTATTTGTTTTTGTTTTTTTTTTTGTTGTTGTTGTTGTTGTTGTTTGGGATTTTTTTTTGTTTGTTTGGGTTTTTTTTTTTTGGTTTTTCGAGACAGGGTTTCTCTGTAGCTTTGGAGCCTGTCCTGGAACTCCCTTTGTAGACCAGGCTGGCCTCGAAATTACAGAGATCCGCCTGCCTCTGCCTCCCGAGTGCTAAGATTAAAGGCGTGTGCCACCACCGCCCGGCCAAGTTTTATTTGCTAAAACACAAACAAAATATCATCACACTTTTGTTTCCTTGGGTTCCTAGGACATTCACACAGATATACACATTTACATAAATAAACAAACAAATAAACAAACAAACAAATCTTTTAAACTATTTTTAATCTGTGTATTGCCTAGGTTTTGAACCCGTAGTGTATTCCTTTTTGATACCGAATAAAAGGAGCTGCTGAGTCAGCCAGTGAACTGAGAAAAGAGATACTCATTGTATTTTTTCCCCAGACTCAACCAAAGCCAACCCTATAAACTGCATTTATCCTAGGTTAGCTGAAAAACTTTCTTTTCTCAGATCATGGATAGGAGCACTGGTTAGGGCACTCCCTGCTTGGGCATATGATAAAGCAAACCCAAAAATACATTTACTGTCTTAGTTAGCATTTCTATTGCTGTGAAAAGACACCATGACCATGGCAACTCCTATAAAAGAAAACATTTAATTGGGGCTGATTTACAGTTCAGAGGTTTAGTCCATTGTCATCCTGGTGCAGACATGGTGCTGGAGAGGGAGCTGCGAGTTCTACCTCTGGATCTGCAGGCAGCAGGAAGGGATTGTGAGCCACTTGGCAGGTTTCAGTTTCTGAGACCTCAAAGCTCACCCTGCTAGTGACACTTTTCCTCCAACAAGGCCACACCTTATAATAGTGCCACTCCCTGTGAATCTATGGGGGTTGTTTTCTTTCAAACCATCACATCATAACATGAGACCATCACTTAGCTGTCTACTGCCATGACAAAGCGCTGTAACCAGGAGAGTTTGTTTTGGTTTGTGATTCCAGAGGAGAAAGAGTCCGTCATGGCAGGGGGCAAGGCATGGTGGCAGGAACAGGACGTTAAAAGTGTGCATCTTTAACCACAAGTGTGAAGCAGAGAGTGGGTTGGAAGTGGGATGAGGCTGTACATGCTCAAAGCTCACCCGCAGTGACATACTATTTCCAGTGAGGTCACACCGTCTAAAGGTTCCTTAACCTCCAACTGGGGACTATGAGTATACGAGGGACATTCTCATTCAAAACTCCGTAATGAGTCTAGCTAGAATCACAACTATCAGCAAGAATCTCCAAGAGCAGAGACAAACTCCATCCAAAACTATATACTAGGGTTACATCATCTCCACAGCTGTCTTCAGTTTGCGAGAGCCCCATCTGAAGTATCACGGATTTCATCTGGATGAGACTTGTAACAAATGAAGGAGAGATGGGAACAGCCCTGAGCCAAGGCTCAGAAAGAGTTTTCCCCACAAAAGCAAAGTGTGCTGTACAAGAGGAGGCATGTGATGTTCAGCTGCTTGGGTACCTGGAGGCCGCGATGAAACACCCCGAAGAGAGCAACTTGAGGGAGAAAGGATCCATTTGACTCACAGATCCAGGCTAAAATCTCTCATGGAAGTGAAGAAGGATGCTAAAAAAGAAATCCCACACTAGCTCAGAAGTGAGTATAATAAAAAGTTATTTATTTAGGGGTAGAGTTACAGATCACAATCCTCTGCTCGAACAGGGAACAGCAACCAAATCCCGCAGCTGGGAAATAGGCTGATGCAAGCTTTATATTGGAGTATATAGTAAAAGAGGCCATGCTCCAGTGGTTGGGTAACTTAAAGGCTACTGGTGATAGGAATTCCTATAGCATTGAAGGTCAAGTCCAGGCAGGAGGAACTTAAAGCAACTGGTCATATTATATCCACAATCAAGAATAGAAAGTATACATGTATGTTGTACGTAAGCATGCTAGTGCTAACTTGCTCTTTCTCACTTTCATTCATACAAGGACAGAATTTCCTAGCTCAGTGAAGCCACCTAAGGAAATTGCTAAAAGGTATACATCCCAGGAACTTCAATAAGTTCCTAGATGATTCTAGGCTGTTCCAAGTCCTGCATTTTGTGAACTCTTTGGGGGTGGTAGGTATGAACTTCTGTCATGACATCTATTTGAGGTTTAAGAGGGGGTCTTTTAGATTTTTGCTTTATTTTGTAGGGTTCTATTTGTTTGTTCATTTGTTGTTTTAGAAAGATGCTTTGGGAAATGCTCTGCTCCCTCATTGCTCCCATAGACTGTTGTCTGCAGGCTTTCCCACCCCAACCCCTGTTCTCCAGATCAGCCACGCTCTCTACAATGGTCAAAGGTTAACTGGGACTCTCCTTGTCCCTCCAGCTTTGCTACTGAGCCTGGAGAAGGTGCTGCTGGCCCAGGTGGAGGACGAAGCTGGAGGGGAAACTAAGACCCCATAGGTCTAGCACTTCAGAATGTCTGCCATCATCCCCTCCGTCACAGTGTTACTTTCTCGACAGTCACAGCCCGCAGACACTTCCTGCATCATCTGCCATCTCCACTATGCTGCTCTTGACGGCGCTCTGCTCTTTCTCCCCAGGCATCGCGACACCAAAGGTGTCACTGGCTGTGGCTTGTTGATCTTTCTGATCTCATGGTGTTCCTTGTTGAAGTCAGCTTTGGCAAGGAATGTGTACCCCGTATCCAGTATTCTAGAATCCTGGCTTCTCCCGAGCAATCTATTCAGCACTCAGAGTTTATAGAGGGTGGATTTTCTGAAACACACATGTGCCGAGTGCCCCACCTGCTTCCCCTCCAGATGCCAGAACCCTGCCGCCCAGCTCGTCCTATTCCCCCTTGAACTCCACCCGGACACCCACCCTCACAGCCGTTCAGACAGCCGTCAAACTTCAGTCTGTCCCAGCCCCTAGGTGTGGCTGCTCTTCCTGACACCTCATCTCAGCTCTGTGTGCTCTGTAACCCCTGATGGGGCTGGGGTGAGAGGACAAAGACAGAGTTTGGCGTACCCTCTAGCAACAACCCCAGTCCCGATAGGTAGATGCCCAAACCACACGAGAGAACTGCTTTTCTATGTAATCAGTTCCTTAGGAACTTTCATCCCTGATTCGTTTATTTTGGAATAAATTATATTGTATATTCTTTGGGTTAATAGCAGGCTGTTCTGAAATACATAGATAGTAAACTGGTTTCCATGGTGACATTGAATGTTTCTACCATCTCACATAGTTACATTTTCTTCCCAAGAGTAACTAACATCTACTTATTTAATAAAATCCCCTAGTGCAGTCTGGTTAACAGTGCTCCTGCTGGGTATGAGATCCCAGGCTTCCTCAGCCTGTGCACCCTTAGCTTGTAGCCCTTAGCTTAACCCTCTCCACTCTTCTGCCTTTATGAACCCCACTTCCCTTTCCTCTCTCTGTATCTGAGGTCATTCTTCTTGTTGTATCTCACACGCAAGTGAAATTGTGTGTGTTTTTCTTTCTGAGTCCGGCTTACTTCACTTCAGTTTCTAGAATGTCTATTCATCAGGTACAAGGCTCGCCTTTTCTCAGGCCTAACGGTCTTCCAAGGTGACAATTAGAGCATGCTCTTTACCAGCCTGACTGACAGTTGACATGAAGCTTGTTTTCATATCTGCACCATTGTGGACAGAGCTGTGAGGAACTCTGGGGCAGATACCTGCTTCATGAGGTGGTGGTTTCATCTCTTTCTGTTGTCGACGGTGGAATTTTTGGGTCCTGTGTACCTTCTCTTGGAGCTCTGTGCTGCTCCCTACGACGGCTGTGCCCACCACCCACCTATCTACCAACCACCCACCAAGAGTCGTTTTGTTGTTGTTTGTTTTGTTTTTATTTTTTAATCTCCATCTTTCCATTATTTGTTAACTTGGGTTTTTTTCCCTTTTTTATTATTTGTTTTCAACCAACATACAATGTAATGAATAGGATTCTTTTGTCGTGTTTTCATACTTGTTTTTGTTGATCTTTCTTTGTTCACTTCTTCTCTTTTGATAATTGTTATCTTTTTAGGTGTGAAGCTTCTCTAAACACAGGCAGACCATTTTAAACTCTAACTCTCAAGCTTCGTAATTCCCCTATCCTCTTCAACATGGAATTCTTCATGGAAATTACAGGAGAACAGATAATTCCCAGTCTACGTGCAGGCAGTCTCAGTGTGGCAGACATCCTTAGCATCGGTTGTCTGACTTGGCACTAGCTGTCTCTCACTAGTCTCTAGGAACTCTGTTGTTCTTCTTGCCCAGCCCGTGCTGTAATGGAGACAATGCTGTAGGATACACAGCCATGCTAGCTTGCCAAGCCAATACTGAGAAGCTTGGCTCAAACCAAGTACCCAGGATATCTTTGGCCAGCTGACCTCCCAGCCCTCTATGGGCTGATGGGTATTGAGAAGGCTTGTTGTATTTGGAGAGCATGTTGGAGTTCCTCTGTGGATGGAGAGGCTCCACGGTGGACAAAGAGTGTTGTGACTTATAAAGAATGGCCAGTTAACACTTGGTAAAGGATCTCTGACCATTTTAGTCTCTTTTTTACAATATTCTTCTCCCACTTAACTTTTCTTTTCCATGTTTTAACTTTTTTCTTTTTATAGTCAAAGAATTGACAATCTCTCTGTTCACAAGAGGATGTTTTCCAAAACTAGCAACACTCCCATGTTGTGAAGATCACTGTGCTCACTCCGGCACCTTCAAAATGAAATCACCTAGTAAAAACCACCGTGGCTTCCAAAAATACCCACGAATTAGAATCCCCTAGAGACCTAAGCTTGGAACACAACTGTCATTTATATAATTCAAGATCCAGAACCAAAACAGAACTACCACAAAAGGCCCCATGCAGACTTTGCATTTGAAGCTTTCAACAAGAGAGACCAATCAATGCAAAGGTTTGGAGGTCCTCCAACCTCTAGCCTGAGTCTCCCTAGTGAGGGAGGAGGGGCCTGGTCCAGACTGCCTAGAAATGCTAAGGTGTTCAATTCCAGTCTCATAAATCGGCCAGGCTGTACTTCCTGCTTCCCCATCTTCGGACACCCCCATCTCCCCACTAATGTCTTTTCAGCATGGGCCAGACAGAAACTACCTTCTGGGGGAAACACATCCCCTGAGCTCTTTTTCAGCTGGAAAACTGGTTTTCATGCAGGCTTTTATATACTTAGCTTTCCAAAAACCTGGCAGTCACAGCCTTGTAGTCACGTGACTGTGATATCAGACTGGAAATTGTACACCTCCCCAGCTCACCACAGCAAGGCATTTCTTTGGATTCCTTCCAGGACACAGCCAGCAGGAAACAGCATAGCAATCCTTTCCTTCACATCTGAGCATGGCAACTATAGTTTTTTGTTTATTTGTTTTTCTTTGAGATGGGGTTTATTTGTGTAGCCCTGGCTGTCCTAGAACTCACTCTGTATTCCAGGCTGGTCTCAAACTCAGAGATCCACCTGCCTCTGCCTCCTGAGTCCTGGGATTAAAGGTGTGCCACCATTACATGACAATCATAATTTTTAATAGAAAGAATTTTATTTGCAGGAAGATGTGTCCATCGTCCAAAGTCATCCCTGACACACGACAAAGGCCACTCCCAGAACACTGTAAGTCACAGAGTTAACAGCCCAGTTCTTTTGATCTATAACTTTTAATGTTAAGACCTTGGAACTTGTAATGGAAATAAAGAAGCCCAACCTCCCAGGATATATAGACACCCAGAAACGCAGCACTTCCTCTTATTCTCTCTGAAAGAAAATCAATCTTTGAAGACTGTCCTTGCTTAGACTTATCTTCTCTACAAATCTTGTCCCAGGAGGGTAAAAGCAATGTGTTTTACAATGACATTATGGAAGACCTGACCCAAACTATGTGGGAAAGAGAATATGATCTTCCAGACAGCATGTTGTCTGAACACACTATGACCCTTTTAAGAATTAAGAGTGTGGTGTACTCTCTTCCGAACACATAACAAGGTCTCAAAAATATACTTATCTGGCTGGGTTTGGTGGTGTTGGGCCTACGATCTCAGCATGTGGAAGGATGCAGGACAATTTATAACTTCCGGGCTAGCCTGGACTACATAATGGAATGAGAGAGAGGAGTGAAGTGAGGGAGAAGAGGAGGAGGAAGAAGGTAGAAAAAAAAAGGTGGGGAAGAAATTAAATATGGGGTCAAGGGAGGAAGTAGGGAAAAAAGAAAGGCGGGGTAGGTGGAGAGAGAAGGAAGGAAGAGGGGACAGAGGGGAAGGGACAGACTGAATGAGAGCAGCAGGGGAGGAAGAAAATGAAGAGACCATGGTGAACTAACGAAGCCCCACAGACCCTTAGCTAGCTTCATAACAAACTGCTGTTCCTTTACTAAAATTCAAGGCTCAGAAACAGCTTTGTTAAAATAAATAAATAAAAACCAAAAAATTATCTAATACCAGCTACCAGCCGTCTGTCTCAGTGCTGCCAGACTGAACTCGGCCCAACCGCTAGCAGATGGCAAGCAAGGCTGTGGCTGTCTGGGATCACAGTTCTCCACCCTGGCATCTGAGTGCCACATGGTGCCGGCTGCCGGCACCCACAACAACCCTGCCCCAGTGTGCTCAGCAGCCTCTGCTGGACGCCCACGTGAGTGTGTCTCATTCCTATTCCCCTTGCCTACATGGAGAGAGGGACACAGGTGGCCCTGCTACAGAGACCTGTTTCACACCCTGTCTGAGCACATAAGGTTGGAAGGCAGTCATCATCGTCTGAGTCTCCCCGCATGGGGAGCCATGCCTAACTATGGAGCCTCCAAGGGGTCTACTCCTATGCTTAGGGCTTGAGTCACAGCCTACGGGGGCGGCTGGGGGCTATGAATCCTACTGTGGGAGGAGACAGACAAGAGTGTCTTCTGGCTGGCTTTCCCTGAAGTTAGTGCTGGTATCTATACCATGAAATCTCTTTGGGGATGGCATACATATGAGAACAGCTGATTTTCAGATTGAGGGTCTCCATGCCTTAAAGTCATATTAGCAACTGCAGTAGCCACGTGTGTCTACTTCCATTTCAGCTTAAAACTGATTCAACATTCAGATCCTCTGTAGCACAGCTGACTTGCGAGGGGGCAATAACCATGTGGATCCATCATCATATGAAGCATTTCAACCGACCCAGAACATTGCAGAGAAGACTCGTCTAGAAAAGATTAACTTCCAGGTATGCACTGTGACCAATTAGGGAGGGGACAGTAATAAGCACACAGAGGGATCTAGCAAGACAATTACAATAAAGTAGATGGGTTTGTGTGTTGGGGGGGGGTCAGATACTTAGGTGAGAAAGGATATCATCAACCAGGAATGGATCCAAAAAATGGGTCATGCTCTCTGGAGAGAGCAGAAGAAGAGGCCGTAGGTGGGGCAAACGATGAGACCTAGCAGTCCCTCCAGGCACATCGTGTGCCCACTGCTGTGTGGAGCTCCTGGCTAAAACCAATGCCCAGCGAAATTTCCAGCACTCTTCCGAGTAGCCCAATTCCACCTCAAAACAGTTCTAGAAGGAGCTAGAGAAACGGCTTAGTGAGAAAATGTCTGCTGTGCACTTTATACATGGGTGCCAATTCTCAGCACCTATATAAAGAAGCCAAAGGCACCTCTAACCCCAGCACTGAGGAAGGGGTCAAGATAGAAGGATGGCTGGGGCCTTGCTGACCAACCAACCACAAGGGAAAATGGCAAGCTTCAGGCTAAGTGAGAGATTCTATGTTGAAGAGATAAGGCAAAAGTGATCAACCAGATATGGGATGTTCTCCTCTGGCCTATGCAGGAACTCATGTGAGGGTGCCTACCATCTCACGCATGTGCGCGCGTGCGCGCGCACACACACACACGAGATCAGGTGTGAACACTCCCATTTCACAGGCAAGGAAATTGAGTTGACTCTTGTGGAATTCTCTACCCCGGCTCAGAGGATCTTCGTGCTCCTTCATACTCACACGCTGTCTGTCCATCTTGGATCCCCAGTGCCTACGGTACTGTCAGAGCTCCGCAGTGTCCTTTGGTGAGAGTGTGAATGACAGGAAATTCTAGAAGGTTTAAATTACAAATTAAAGCTAGATATACACCTTGGCATGCTTGACACACATGAGTAATGGTGGACATGGGCAATTCATGGTCAAGACCTTATTAGACCTGCAAAAGTCAGCAAGCAGCTCCGGGCACTGTGGTCATTTCTTCCATTCTCGCTCCTATTCTCCCAGCAGGTGGGTAGTTTGATTTTAACTGGCTCTCTCTTGGTCCAACTCTGTCTAAGGTATGTTAACCTTGTGAGGTTTTTTTTTAGTTGATTTTATGGAACTCTACATTTTTCTCTGCACCCCTCCATGCTTCTCCCCTCCCCTTCAGCCCTCTCCTATGATCCCCATGCTCCCAATTTACTCAAGAGGTCTTGTCTTTTTCTACTTTCCATTTAGATTAGATTCATGTATGTCTCTCTTAGGATCCTCATTGTTGTCTAGGGTCTCTGGAATTGTGATTTGTAGGCTGGTTTTCTTTGCTTTGTGTTTAAAAACCACTTATGAGTGAGTACATATAATAATTGTCTTTCTGGGTCTAGGTTACCTCACTCAATATGATGTTTTCTAGCTCCATCCATTTGCCTGCAAATTTCAAAATGTCATTATCTTTTTCTGCTGTGTAGCACTCCATTGTGTAAATGTATCACATCTTCCTTATTCATTCTTCAGTCGAGGAGCATTTTGTTTCCAGGTTATGGCTATGACGAACAATGCTGCTAGGTTGTTTCCTAATTTTCTGAGAAATCACCATACTGATTTTCAAAGCAGCTGTACCAGCTTGCACTTACACCAGCAATGCAAAAGTGTTCTCTTTTCCTCACAACCTCTCCAGCATAAGTTGTCATCAGTGTTTTTTATCTTGGGCACTCTTACCTGAGTAAGATGGAATCTCAGAGTTGTTTTGATTTTCATTTCTCTGATAACTAAGGATGTTGAGCATTTCCTTAAGTGTCTTTGAGCCATGTTAGAGTCCACTGTTGAGAGTTCTCCGTTTAGGTCTGTACTCCACTTTTTTATTGGATTATTTGTTTTTTGGGGTGACAAAATTCTTGTGGGTTTGTATATTTTGGAGATCAGACCTCTGTCTGATATGGGGTTGGTGAAGATCTTTTCCCATTCTGTAGGCTGCCATTTTGTCTTGTTGACCATGTCCTTTGCTTTACAGAGAAGCTTTTCAGTTTCAGGAGGTCCCATTTATTAATTGTTTCTCTCAGTGTCTGTGCTACTGGGGTTATATTTAGGAAGTGGTCTCCTGTGCCAATGCATTCAAGTGTACTTCCCACTTTCCCTTCTATGGGGTTCAGTGTGACTGGCTTTATATTGAGGTCTTTGATCCATTTGAACTTGAGTTTTGTTCACGGTGATAGATATGGATCTATTTTCTTCTACATGTTGATATCCAGTTATGCCAGCACCATTTGTTAAATATGCTTTCTTTTTTCCATTTGATGTTTTTTGCTTCTTTGTAAAAAATCAGGTGTTCAAATGCATGTGAATTAATATCCGGGTCTTTGATTTGGCTCCATTGGTCCTCCTGTCTGTTTTTATGCCCATACCAGGCTGTTTTCAATATTGTAGCTCTGTAGTAGAGTTTGAAGTCAGGGATTGTGATGCCTCCCGAAGTTCTATTATTATACAGGATTGTTTTGGCTATACTAGGCTTTTTTGCTTTTCCATATTAAGTTGAGTACTGTTCTTTCGAGGTCTATGAAGAATTTTGCTAGGATTTCAATGGGAATTACATTGAATCAGTAGATTGCTTTTGGTAAGATTGGCATTTTTACTATGTTAATTCTACCTACCAAAGAGCATGGGAGACCCTTCCCCTTTCTGGTGTCTTCTTCAATTTCTTTCTTCGAAGATTTAACATTCTTGTCATACAAGTCTTCCACTTGTTTGGTTAGAGTTACTCCGAGATATTTTATGTTATTTGTGGCTTTTGTGAAGGGTGGTGTTTCTCTGATTTCTTTCTCGGCCCTTTTTTCATCTGTGTAAAGGAGGTCTACTGATATTTTTGAGTTGATCTTGTATCCTGACACATTACTGAAAATGTTTATGAGTTGTAGAAATTCCTTGGTAGGATTTTTGGAGTCAATTATGAAAACTATCATATCATCATCAAATATTGAGAGTTTGACGTCTTTTTCTTTTCGATTTGTATCCCGTTGATCTCCCTTCTGTTGTTTTATTGCTCTAGCTAGGACCACAAGAACTGTATTGAATAGATATAAAGAGTGGACAATCTTGTCTTTTCCTGATTTCAGTGGGATCGCTGTGAGTTTCTCTCCATTTAGTTTGTTGTTGGCTGATGGCTTGCTGTATATTGCCTTTATTCTGTTTAGGTATGTTCATTGTATCCCTCTCTCTCCAAGACCTTTACATGAAGGGATGTTGCATTTTGTCAAAAACTTTTTCAGCATCTAATGAGATGATCATGTGGTTTTTGTATTTCAGTTTGTTTATATGGTGGATTACATTGACAGATTTTCGTACATTGAACCATCTCTGCACCTCTGAGATGAAGCTGACTTGATCGTGGTGGATGATGGTTCTGATGTGTTCTTGGGTTCAATTTGCCAATATTTTATTTAGTATTTTTGCATGATTGAGATGGTCTGGTCCTCCCACTTTATCCCCTAAACCATCTTCCCAGACACCTGTGTGACCTTGAATTGCCTGCCTCATTTGAATATTTAAATAAGTTTGAATATGTATCAATATGGAAAGACTGTGATGTCATCATTGAAGCGAGGAAGAAAGACAAGCTGAACACAGAGGACTTCTAGCGAGGAACATTTTCTCTTCATCCTGGATGTCTTTTCCTCTGTCTTCACATGGTCTGCAGGTGAAGGACACTGCTCAGCTAATTATGGCTTCTTGTTTGCCAAAGATAGAAGCAGGAAAGATTGATTGTACACCAAGCTTGCTTGTTCAATTAAAAAAAGAAAATTGAAAGAAAAGAAAATTTCCTCCTGGTTGTCATGAGTCCCTTTGCAATGTTTCCATCACTGAGGATGTACAGACAGAGAGGGAGGCTCCCAGCTGAATGAGTGCCTCCCCCACAGGATGAGACATCTGATCTGCAGAATTGCTGGTCTCTGTGGATGGCAGCCCACCTTATTTGCATGCTCACAACTCTTTCCTCATGGCCGGGTGCCTTACCCTGCTGTACACAGTTCACAGGGCAGATTCAATTACACTTCTTTCTGTTTCCCTCCAGGTTCTGATGTCATTGACTTGCTCCCCCACCCCCACCCCCTTGGTACTTTAGAAAGGCAGGTATCCTGTGGGTGGTTTTCAGGAAAGGATGGGACCACACAGGACATTAGACAAAACGTGGGACTGAAAGTTGATCTACCGCCTCTCAAATGGCCATTCACATACAAATCCGGGCAGTACATATAGAAAATGCTGTCTAGACACTCATGGCTGAGGTTGTGAGATATTCAGAGAAGGCTCAGCTTTTAGCATTTCAAGATAGCACACCTCCCCACTCACATGCCCTCCACCAGTCCCCTCCCTCCCCCGCTCCTTTGCATTGGTTCCTGTATGATAAGGAGCAATACTACTGCTTTTTACAAATGCGTTTTTTTTTTCTCTTAAGGCAAAATACAATCTGAGGTTAGACCCTAAGACTTATAGCCTGCATCAGCTTGCATGGTTTCTGACTGGAGTTACCCACCACCCACACCACACGCCAGCAGTCCTCCAAATGCCTTTCTGTTTATGAGGCATCTCCTTGAGCCTCTACCTTCCTTCTGATTCGGTGAACAGACACCTGCCTGCTCTGTTCATACAAGACATGAAGATTTCACACATCCTCAAATATTTTCTTCTTTTTTTTTAAAACTGCAGTTCTTATTTGCAGTTTTTATTTGCAAAGGTAAAAACTTGCCTTGATGTGGATTAAATATCCCCTTGGCTGTTTCGACTTGGAAGAGTCATAATGCTTAGTACAGAGCTAATTTATTCCTTCTCTCAACAAACAGAAATACTTCACCAAATACACATGACACCCTCGGTTGTGTGTGCTTGCTCACTGACGTGTATGAAAGTCAGGTTCTTGAATGATTAATTGAGGCTCCAACAAAGGTCTTGGGACACAATAATTATTTATGGGAGATGGGATTAAAATTTAACCCTTCTCCAATTTCCTCTCTTTGTAGTGAAAATTTCATTTTTCATCTGTTGGCCAAATAATTCTTTGGGCAGCCATCCGTAAATTAATCTTGAATTAATTCCTCGGTCTCCTGTCTTCTGATATATAATTTGCCAGAAGAAAACGCAGAGGCCCTCACCCATCTTTCATCAGACGCAGGGTGAGGATGGACGTCCCCAGTCTAAAGCCAGAGGCCCCACATCTGGAAGCCCCACATCTGGCTCAGGCCAAAGTCTGGAACCATTCTGCACATCTATCCGCTGTCAACCTGCAGATGTACTGGCTTCAGAGGACTGTGGGCTCAAACGTGACTCAAGATCTGAGAGTCAGCTCAGGGAACAGGCAGTGTGGGCCTCTTAGTTTATCAGCCAGAAAGCAGGCCTGGAGCCCACAAAGAAGTCCACTGTCCAACTGATCGGACACATGTTTAACAAGCTGTGTAGAATATTGCCTATTTCATCAGAATGGGGAGCTATTCCCTGGGGTGTGGGTAAGACCCAAAGCTTGGAGCCTATGATGGGGGTGGCTCAGTTCTTGCTGCCACTCCCTTAAGAGCTGCAGGCACAGAACCCTAAAGAGGAACATGTGACATTGCATTCCTAACTCTTCTGGGGAAGGCGTTTTGCCTTTTCTGCTGGTCCCTGGCCGTATCTGGATACATCCCAGGCATTTCGTTTTCCCATGCTCCACCTAATGAAGAAAATTCAATGTAAATTTTAGAGTTACCCAGATTGGGCCAAAAGAAAATGAGGGAAAGGATGAACGAAGGTGTGTTCAGATCTGGCCTTCTGTTCCTTTCAGTGGAGCAGCTAAACCTGCAGCAGGGCACAGGAGCCTGTGTCTAAGGTTGTACAAAACACGCAATGTCTACAGATCCCTCTGAACAAGCTCATGAAGATGAAGCAGGAGGTTCTATGTGGGTCCTTTCTGCTTGAAGGATTCCTGTGGATCCTCCAGCAGTTCCCTCACAGCTCAGAGGGCTGTGGACAGCAAGGTTTGCATGTGGAATCTGGAGTGGGGAGAGACAATGAGCTCACAGACTTCCCCGGTGCGGGCCTGGGGGATCACCAGGGCCAAGACTGGATTGTTTATCCAAGTGCTGGGCTGAGAGGGAGCTTCCTGGGGTGTTTATGTCTTCCTGGAGGTTGTGGGGTGTGGGGGGGTGGTAATCACGGAACTGACAGAGGGCTGTTCATCTGGTGGTTGACATGCTTGTCTCTCCTTCCACTTGAATTTGTGGAGACTCCCTCTATGGGACAGAGCTCAGCTTACAGACTTAATACTTGGATGGCAGGCGTTGGGGGCGGGGCTAGGACCAGACCACCAGAGGAGCACACAGCACAAGCAAGCTCAGGGAGTTAGGGTCTGTGTGCTTGTACAGTGCTGGCAATGGTGCCCTGGGAAACCCTGCCTGCTGACCTTGAACTCAAGCCTTGTTGAGTTCTTGTTAATACCCTGTCCTGAAGTTGGGATAACTCTGACCACAGTCAGGGTAGCTGACTAGACTAAGTCAGAACACAAATCTCTTGCTTCCTTTGGATTTTTAATCTGTAATCTTCCCTAAGGAAACTGAAAGAAAAAAGTTTTTTTTTGTTCTGTTCTTTTGTTTTCAAAAACAATATAAACATCTGGCTGTGGTTGCATCTTCCTGAAATCTCAGCATTCTGGGAGATAGACAGATGCAGGAGAATCAGAAGTTCAAGGTCATGCTCAGCTATATATTAAGTTCAAGGCCAGACTGGGCCCATAAGACACACTCCATACATATGTATATACTCAGACACGTATATCACACATAAACATATCACACACACACAAGCACACATATCACATCTACAGGGACACAGAGACATAAACACACCACAAGGTCTAGTCTCCATTTCTTCCATTATTATAGATATAAAGAAATGTATTACTATAAAAACAGGGGAAAGTAATATATTAATTTAAAGATTTGTTGTGCCTCTATTGTTTTCAATAAATACAACTTATTTTTGTCAACATCTGTAGTGAGGACAGTTTGACAAACTCTGGATCCTTAGAAAAAGTTGAGAATAACTCAAACAAGCTTAATCTTTGGAATTTATCACATAAGATATGAGTGTGTGTGTGTGTGCAACAGAGGAAGAAAAAGGGGAGAGAGAGAGAGAGAGAGAGAGAGAGAGAGAGAGAGAGAGAGAGAGAGAGAGAGAGAGAGAGAGAGAGACTAGGATATCCCAATGAGAAATAATCCACCCAGCCAGAATTGCTGCAGAATCCAGACACTCTTTACTTGAGCAAAGAACTACTACCCCAGACTCATGACTGGCTTCATGTACCTAGTGCTTCATACTGGGGTGCTTGGCTCAGCCTATGGGTACACATGGCAATAAAGAGGCCAGTCAACCCAACAGAGAGCTACAAAATTAACCCCAGACTGTGGGCTGAGCTAATGAGAACCAGGCCCACAGGCCAAACACCAGACACACAAATCCCAGCCTCAATTATTTTAATTTTCCCCCATTTTAAGGGTCATCAGGCAACTCCTTCCAGCTTTATTCCACTGTAAACTAAGACATTGTAAAAATTAAAGAAGACAGTTGAGGGTTAGAGGCAGCCTTCTCTTTGAGCAGAGTTTGAAAATGTGAGCCCAGCACACAACTGTCATTATGTTTATTATTCACAATATCAGAAGAGGGGGATGGGAACTCTGGTTGGGGATTTTGCTTTCCACTTAGCAAAAATACCCTGTTTGCTCTTACTGTTATCTACAACCTTCAGTATAAACAAGTGTGCCTTCCATGGTTTAAACAAGCAAGTAAACAAAACCGCAAAAGCCAAAGCACAAAACCTTTATCTCAAGTTTAAAAAAAAGTATAAAAATTGTGGAGTAAAGGCATGGGAGGTGACTCGGTCAATAAAGTCTCAGTTGCATCAGCAGAAGGACCTCAGTTTCATCCCTGGTACCCACAAGAAGCCCAGGTTCTAAGGTGCACACCCACTTGCAATCCCAGAGCTGGGGAGGATGACACAGGAGAAGCCCTGGGGTAGACCGGCTGCCAGTCAAGACGAATCAGCAAGTTTCAGTTTATTAAGGGAGCCTGCCTCAAAAATTGAATAGGCTAGCAACTTTAAAAAATGTCCACCGTTGACCTCTGACCTCTATGTGTACTCCACATAGAGGAACACACAGACATAAGAACACACAACAGCCAGGCTCGTGAAGTAGAGAGTGAAGAAGGACTGTGTGTGGTAAGGAGAGAGCAAGAGCTCAGACCCCTGCTCTACAGAGCCAGGGGAGGGGTCTGTGAGACCATGTTGGTGTGCAAACTCTCAAACATGAGTTAGCATGAACCAGGGGAGGGGTCTGTGAGACCGTGTTGGTGTGCAAACTCTCAAACGTGAGTTAGCATGAACCAGGGGAGGGGTCTGTGAGACCATGTTGTTGTGCAAACTCTCAAACGTGAGTTAGCACGAGCCAGGAGAGGGGTCTGTGACACCGTGTTGGTGTGCAAACTCTCAAACGTGAGTTAGCATGAGCCAGAAGAGGGGTCTGTGGCACTGGCGTGCAAACTCACAGGTGAGCTATCAGGCATATGCAGTTTACAGAGGCAACTTAGCAATGAGTTGTGCATGTGCGAAATCAGATTCCCCCCGCCCCCCACCACGTCCAAATCCAGGTGCTGTTGCTTGTGAGGCTCACGGTCTCAGTCCCATCATGGCATACATCAGAACATTTTCTGAACAACTTCAAGCGTGTCTGTGTCAAGGAATGGCATGTTCAGAAGGTACTTTCCTAGATGTGTTTGACACATAGCCGCAATGCTTATGTGTCCCCCCCAATTCTAATGCTGACATTCTAAACAGCACATGAGATGTCTTTGGTGAGATGTAACTTCTTGGGAAGTCACTGGATGGTGAAGGTGTCAGCTCCCTTCCAGGAAGCCATGAGTAGAGTCTCACCAGAAGCAAGTATCCCAGCACTGTGACCTTGGCCTGCAGAGTTTCCAGAACTGTAAAAAACGAGCACCTGTTGAGAAAGCTACAGCCTGGTCTAGTATTCTTCCACTGCAGCTGGAGCAACCAGGCCAGTTAAGAACCGTGCTCTGAGTAGGACACCATAGGACCTAATGCGACAGAGTCATATCCGTGACGAGAACTTGGCAAGGATGACCGTGGCACACACGCGCTGGAATGTGAAGCAAGGCCTGCCGAGTTGTCCTGGGTATTGAGTCCATAATCGAACTCCACACTCAAAAGTTGGGGGACATTTTCCCACCCAGGCTGAATACAAAAGGGCTGAGGGAAAATATTCTGTGTGAGTCAATCCCAGAAGCCATTCTGACTTTTAACAAGGAGAGAGAGATGGAAGGGAGGGCCGTGGAAATAGAGAATGAGGAGGAGGAGAAGAAGAAGAGAGGTTGTAACTGAAATAATATTTTAGAGAACTTTTCAGAAAATTTCAGGAAGTATAGAACAGCTCGCAAAATGAGCTGTAATTTTTTTATATTACTTTTTTACTTCCTTAATTTGTAGCAGAGGGTGCCTGCCGTATAAAACTCATCCCACTCGATATACCAGGGGAAGCATTTTCTTATTAAGCGAATAACAAGCAGTTCTCATATAACAAGGAAAGCTGTACATATTGATGCTTTCATGAAATAGATAACAAAGTAAATCATGAAAACTGGGCCAATGGAGCCCACAGACAAGCTCCTAAGCACGCGTGACTCAGAGGCCTATGACTAAAGCCTACAGGGGAGTCATCTCCCTTTGCTGCGTTTCCCACAGTCTGACTGCGAGGGACAGCTGTGCACCCTGGAATTCATCTCCTGATGATTTATCCGGAGCTGTTCGAGGATGAGTTTGCCGCTAATGAGCAGTACTGGGCAAGAAAGAAATGTTGCCTTCCAGTTTTCAGTACCAGTGAGTCTCCTTGGGGTGACTTCCTGGGGTGGGAACGCAGGCTCGATTTGCATCTTCAAGGTATGTTTCTAATAATGGCAAGATGTGGGCTAGGGAGAAAGAAACACTGAGGTCAATGACCTGTACGGTGCTGTATTCTTCTGATGACTAATACTGATGGTCAATCCAGGAGACAAGCCTCTGGGCACATCTGTGAGGGAGCTTCTAGATAGGGTTAAATGAGATGGGAAGACATACTTCATTATGGGAAGTGTCATCCCATGTGCTGAAGTCCTAGACTGGATACAAAGGACAAAGTGTTCTGAACACCAGCAATTCATCTCTTTCTGTTTCCTGATTGTGGGCACAATGTGACCAGCTGCCTCACATCTGCCTCTGACCTCTTACTAGGACAAACTGTACCCTTGAACTCTAAGCCAAATGAACCTTTATTTCTTAAGGTGCTTCTGTCAAGTATTGCTACACAGAGAAGACAATTGACATGACCATCCATTGTCATCCATTGGACTATGACATAGCGCATGTTGAGATACCAAAGAACTCATCTAAAGATGCCCTGTCATACCCATGATGATAGAACTGTTATTTGTATAAGTATCATAACAATCTCTGGGAACTAGCTAGAAAAATGCTAAAACAGATAACCGTGAAGGTCCCTGGATTCAAATTTGGAATCCCTAAAGTACCCAAGCTAACTCACAGCCATAAATTTAACCCAGTGTTGGGCACCCTTCTCTGTGAATACTGGCTTCCCAAAACCTGAGCCAAATACAAGGACAGACAACTCTTCTAGATCGCAGGATCTTGAAAAGGAGTTTTCCAGAATCTATCAGAGAGCTTGTGCCCCTTTTAGAAAGCTTACTCCTCATCCATTCACTCCAGTGGACTGTGTGTGCACCAGTGGTGGGGCTTCAGGCCCTGAGCTGCCTGATCTCCAAGGATTACAACCGGGATTTTATCTATATTTAGTAATGTTGATGAGTGCCAGTATCCCAATGGTGAACCCGGGCTGCCCGGCTGATGTGCTCTGTGGACCACTGGTGACTGACAACTTCAGGTCTAACTGTAAACAGTATACCATTCTCCCATCTCCATCCGGGGCTTTCTTGTCTATCACATTGTTTCTTGACCATTTGAGGGCACTCTAAAAGGTTGACCTGTGGATTTCACCACACACGAACTGAAGTGGTCCAGGATCTGTGTATCTGACAGATTTCCAAAGGCGTACTGATGAGCCTGGCTATACAAAGCCTCGCTCTTCAAAGCAAGTCATTATGCATTGACAGAAGAGTGGAGCTATGAGCTCACTGCCTTGGAAAAGGACTCGATATGTCATTGATGATAACCCCATTACCTGCCCCAGAAAGTAGAATTTACTAAAGAGCCACAGATAGGAAGTTGGGAGAAGACACTCAGCTCAAACCCACCATGGCTGGCCCTCACCTGTTGGCCTCATTGCGTCACTTCTTAAGGTGTTTGAGATAGAGTCACTATGGCTGTGGTCTTAGAACATCCACAGAGGATGGACATGACACTAAGAACACATTGGAGTGGAGTGTTCTTCAGGTTCTAGATACTGGATACTGGGTCCAGGAGACCAACCTGAGGTAACAGGCTGGACAGCAAGCACCTTTAACTGACTGAGCTACCCTCTTTTAAGCCCCTAGACTATTTTTTGGTTTGTTTTTGTTTTTGAGACAGGGTTTTTCTGTGTAACAGTCCTAAGTGTCCTGGAACTAGCTCTTGTAGACCAGGCTGGCCTTGAACTCACAGGGATTCACCTGCCTCCACGTCCCAAGTGCTGGGATTAAAGGTGTGTGCCACCACCACCTGATGTGGGAGTGTCATATATCAATCTGTTGATTTCATTGGCTCTAAGCAATAAAGAAACTGCTAGGCCCATTGGATAGGCCCACCCTTAGGTGGGTGGAGTAGACAGAACAGGATGCCAGGAGGAAGAGGAAGTGAGGTCAGACTCGACAGCTCTCCTCTCCGGAGCAGACGCAAGAGAGACGCCATGCTACCTGCTCCAGGGAAGACGCACGCTATGAAGCTCCGACCCACGATGGACTTAGGCTTAGAATCTTCCCGGTAAGCGCACCTAGGGGCGCTACACAGATGATTAGAAATGGGCCAGAGCAGTGTTTAAAAGAATACAGTGTCCGTGTAATTATTTGGGGCATAAGCTAGCCGGGCAGGGCAGGCGGCTGGGGTTGGGGACGCAACCCTGCCGCCGCTCCTTATTACTACAGATGGCGCCCAACGTGATGGACTAAACCCACTTAAAAAACCTGAGAAGGCTTAAAAATAAGGAAGAGAGCATTTAACACAGATTTTTGCTGTTTGTTCGTGGCGTGCCGTAGAGAGATTTCCTGATTCAGCAACAGCAGCAGAAAAAAAAAAAAGCTGCATTATCTTAAAGCGCTGCTTCCTGGGGCTGTGCCGCCAGTGCGAACTCTGGCTTTATGTTTGTGTTCCCGCTTGGGATCCGAAGGAGAGTGCTCTGAGACCTTGACGATGACTCAGAGCTCCCCGCCTGCACCTGGGCAGATGGCCGAATCAGGCTTAGGCAGGCGGAAGAGCATGGCGGATTCCTGCCGCCATACAGAGACGTGTTTTCAGACTGCGCAGTGCTCTGCCTGTCAGATTTGGATGTTACTTGGATGAAAAGAATTTCTGTGCTGCACGCTCAGTCTCAGAATTAAAGTGCTGAGTGCCGCTCCTACCTGGTAGCCCCAAGAGGCTTCCTGACTCAGCTTCAGCTGCAAAACCCTGCAGCTCATTAAGAGGTCCTGCCACGAAACACTTAAATGGTGTTGACGAAAAGCTGAACGCATGCTTTTTGGTTTTCAGCCATAGCAGGAAAAAAGCTGCGCTGTTTAAAAATGCCGGCTTTCTGAGCCATCCTGCCAGGGCAAACTCTGTTTGAGGTAGGAGGGCCGGCTACCGAGAGAGGACTTGAGTGTTGTCTGTTGTAGCTCGCTGGCTGGCAGGGAACCTGAAATGCCAGTTGTGGCTATAAACATGGCTACAGCCAGTACCTCAGCCAAGAGGCTGAAAAGCTAAGGAATGGGCTACATCTAGCCGGCAAAGCCACGCCTTTAGTCCTACTGATATTGCTTGGTAAATTAAAGACTCATGTGGTCAAAAAAAAAAAAAAAAAGAGAGAGAGAGAGAGAGAGAGAGATACAGTAAAGAGAGATTCAAAGACAGAGAAAATTTCTGAATGGTTTAAAGTGTGTTAAAAATATATGCAGACTAAAAGTTAAAATTCTTAAAGTAAACCTCTGTGGCTTCAAGGTGTGGTAGCACACGCCTTTAATCCCAGTGCCTGGAAGGCAGAGACAAACAGAAGTCTGTGAGTTCAAGTAGTAGCAAACACCTTTAATCCCAATGCCTGGGAGGCAGAGACAGGCAGATCTCTGAGAGTTCAAAGGCAGCCTGGTCTACAGATATACACTTAAAAAGCAAAAAGTTAACCTAGGAATGTCACAGCTTAGATTCTTAAGCGTCTAGTGATTTAAAGGTGTAAATCAAAAGTGCTCCTGGATAGTAAAAAATTGCAGATTCACAATAGGACAGATTCAGACCGCTAAACGAGTCACACTGTTGCATGGATGTACGTAGGCTTGGGAGAGAGAAGAAAAAGAATATAGAAAATAAAGTTAATGGTTTAAAAAAAAAAAAGGTAAAGTCTTTAAAGAGACAGAGTACAGATAGTTAAGAGATTAAAAGAAATAAAGAAAAATAAGCCGCGAAAAGATGGAAAATTCACAGAGAGTCTGGATTTTGTACATTGTGTTTTCTTTAAAATTTTTGACTGCGAAGGAGCTAAGTACAGAGAGACATTTCATTATATGGGCTGCCAAGTGGAACCAGAACGGATATCATGAGGGTATGACTTCAGAAATTGGGTCTAAGGATATGATGCTTTGGAGAGAGTCTTCTTTTGTTTTCACAGAGGATGAGACTCTATGGATTTCTTCTATTCCGATTTGGTATGATGGACCACGTCCTCCTGAAGGGTTGCTGTGAACATCTTCAGAAAATTGCTTTGCTCAACTGCCAACTGAGATGAAACTAGCACACAGGTTATACCAAGAAAGACCTAATTAACGACGCCCCCATTCAGCAGGAAGCAGTTTGGAGAGAAAAAACTGCGCCCATGTTCCCAAATATGGTTTATAAAACGTTCTTTTACATTTAAAGGGGGATATGATATAGACATGAATAATTTGCATTAGTATAGATTTTGCTTTATTGATAGAGATTTACGGTCAATTTTGTTATATGTATAAATGTTTCTGATGTAACTTTTACTTGATAACTGTTTTGTTATATGTAATTTTGCTATGTTAAGGTTAAAGCCTTCCTTTTTTTGTTTAAACAGAAAAAGGGGAAGTGATGTGGGAGTGTCATATATCAATCTGTTGATTTCATTGGCTCTAAGCAATAAAGAAACTGCTAGGCCCATTGGATAGGCCCACCCTTAGGTGGGTGGAGTAGACAGAACAGGATGCCAGGAGGAAGAGGAAGTGAGGTCAGACTCGACAGCTCTCCTCTCCGGAGCAGACGCAAGAGAGACGCCATGCTACCTGCTCCAGGGAAGACGCACGCTATGAAGCTCCGACCCACGATGGACTTAGGCTTAGAATCTTCCCGGTAAGCGCACCTAGGGGCGCTACACAGATGATTAGAAATGGGCCAGAGCAGTGTTTAAAAGAATACAGTGTCCGTGTAATTATTTGGGGCATAAGCTAGCCGGGCAGGGCAGGCGGCTGGGGTTGGGGACGCAACCCTGCCGCCGCTCCTTATTACTACAACCACCCGGCTGCCGCTGGACTCTTTAAAAAAAAAAAGAGTAAGACATAAAAACTGGGAAGAAAGGTCAAAGTGGGTATAGTCCCTCACTTGTGAGGAATTTCCAGCACAGCTTTGCTCAGAAAAATTATCTTCATGGCATCACGGTCCCAGATCAGAGATGACCAAACCTTCCTAAACTCACCTACCAGCAATCAATGCAAAGAATCCCAAGTGGGAATGAATTACAAATTGAAAATATTCAGCAGAAATTCTCTCTCTCTCTCTCTCTCTCTCTCTCTCTCTCTCTCTCTCTCTCTGTGTGTGTGTGTGTGTGTGTGTGTGTGTGTGTGTTGCCAGAAAAGCAAGCCGTAGGCTCACAATGACATTTACAGAAGAGCTTATGTGTGGCTGGACAATGTCCATATGCTTTTCGTTAGGGCAGCGAACAAGCACTTTGTAAAGACTTAACCGTGCACCGCACAGTCTGTGCCCATATTTAATAGCTCCAACGGCAGAAGGTGCTTTCTGTAGCCAAGGAGTCCTGGTGTCGGGCTCTGGGGACTCTGAGAACCCTATACAGTTCCTAGTTTCTGCTTACAGGATAACAGAAAGGATCCAATTACAGCCCCCAGACCCTGCTCCTAGCACAGACGGGGCTGTGCAGGGCTGGACCATGGACCACACGGAGAGCTGACTATAAACATTCTACCAGATTTCAAGCTGGTTTACTTTACCAGACGGCACTTCCTATCTCCTGATTCTCACCTTCTTAAGCATAGACCTTTTGGAAACCCCTTCTTAATTAGTTTACTTTCACAAATGCCCTCGACAGCTGTTTGGGGGAAAGGTCCGGAATTCCAGGCTCCTCGGAGCAGCGTGGCAACTGAAGTGAAACTAGCCACAGCGGAGCCCGGGGTTACAAAGGGAGGTTGACGTTGACCTTGGGATTTATTTTCTCCCATGACTTTAATACATCGAGGGAAGGAGCCAAGGGCATGTGTTTGGTTAGCATGTGTCAAAGCAGGGACCTGGCCCTTCAAAGCCCACAGCTTCTCTCATTCCACACAGACTTCTCAGCTAGCCCCGCTTTCCCTTTCCCTGAAGCCACTGCTCTGACGCCTTTGACCACCCAGGATTGATGGGCAGCTGTCTCCCGTGAGGAAATACATGACTGTTCTCTGTCCACCTCACCACCATCAACTGTTTGAACCAATAGGAAACATCTTCAAATATTATGAAAGAAATAAATGGGCAACAGGTTTTTTTTTTCAGGTCTGTCCCATGAACAGAAAACTATCACACACACTGAAAGGCTCACCTGGCGCCTCCTGTCCCAAGTACATGTTCCAGTCAAGGCTGAGCCATTCTACCCCGAAGACACCAGAAGCTTGCAGGGTCCAGCCTGGTTAGTGCTTGGATGGGAGACATCCAAAGATCTTCCCCCTGACTCCTTACCCAGTAATCTTTCCACAAAGGTAGGTGAATCAAAGAATTCTAGAATCTTCTGAGAGGGGGTAGGCAGGACTAAGAGGTCTTCACACACACACACACACACACACACACACACACACACACACACACCATGGAGATGTGAGAATCTGTGAGCTAAAGATGGTCCAGGGGTTTCAGATCTGAAGTTGATAGCTTACAGGCCATACCAGACCCTGGTAGGCACTGCTTTTGAGGGACACCTAATTTTTCATAATAAATAGTCTCTAGTTCTTATTAATAAGATAAACAATAGGAATTCCTGATAACATTTAATTTTTAAAAATTACCTCTTACGAGAGTATGTAAGATTACCCATGGCCAGAAGAGAAAATTTGGCATTGTGATTACACAAGTAGCATTAATTACACCATGTTATTCTACCGAGTCTTACTGCTGAGCTGCCACCCTAACTACTGCCGATGTCTATGTATGAGCTGATTTACCACTAACAATTAGGCACTCTGTGACCATTAAGCAATACCAGCTATTCCCCCTCTGTCTGCTCCACCCCCTCCCTCTCTGTGGCCTCTAATCTACTTTCTGTCTCTATAAATTTGTTAACCTCGGTATTTCATAAAAACAGATACTATATCATTTATTCTTTACGGGTGAATTATTTTACTTAACATAATGCTTCCAAGATCCATATATGTTGTGGGAAATACTGAAAGTCCACTTTTTTACATAGCTCAATAATATTCCATTGTATGGACATACCACATTTTTGTTCGTTAGTCATCTAGACGGACACTTGGCGCTATCTTTTTATTTTGTGAACAGCACTGCTGTGTGTGTGTGCGTGCGCGCACATGCGTGCATGCATGTGTGTGAGTGTCTACTTTCAATTCCTTTCTGTAGTATTAGGCATGCTGCTGCAGCCATATGATAACTCTGTTGAATTTCTTGGAAAGCTGGGGACTGGTTAGCATAAGCATTTCCTTTGGTATGTGTGACAGACCCCATCCCAGAGAGCAGTGACAGCCTAATCCATGTTTACCTAAGGGACAGACATGCAATCATTTTATTTACGACCATTTAAACTCACGCTACAAACACTTCAGTTGGACTTAAGGCATGTGTAAAACAAGCTAGACAAATTCAAATAAATATAAAACATACTAAAAGGATGTAAATTAGACCGAATGATAAAATTTATGTGTATGGGCCACAGGAGGCAGCAGTTAGGTTCAGAGTCTCCAGGCAGCCAATATGAAAAGAATGGAGCTGAACTGAGCTGAATTGGGCTTTTTAAGGAGTCATTTAACCCTTTCGTGGAACTGACACAGGATGGGGACCCCTGAGAGTCGCTCCCATCGACAGCTCAGGCCTGCCTCCTGGAGTTACAGAGTCAGCTCTCACAGTGTGGGCCCTGCTGCTAGAAACCATGAGCTGTCATAACCTCTAGTTCTATTGTCTATTGGGTGCAGACAGACCCAGAGCTGAAGAAAACCCGAGTCCAGCTCCAGGGCTTGATGGATTGGGTGGCCCTATCCAGCTTGTGTAAACGGCTCCTAGACCCCTGTACCCCAAAGCCACTCTAGCTTGCAGAACTGTGATGCATCTTCTCATTGAAGTAGAAGGCACATTGCTCAGGGGCACTGAGGGTATGGTGCTGCTGGGGTGTCGAGGTTCAGGGGGAAAGTTGCTGGGCGCCTCTGTTTCAAACCTGCAGTGTATTACGAGGGGAGCAGACCGTATCCCACCACCGGGCTAGCTTAAACCCCAAAATAACCACACAGAAATTGTATTAATTAAATTACTGTCTGGCCCATTATATCTAGCCTATTTTTGGCCGACTCTCACATCCTGATCTAACCCATTTCTACCAATCTGTGTAACACCACACGGTCGTGGCTTACCGAGAAAGATTCAGCATGTCTGACTCTGGTAACTCCATGGCGGCTCTCTCTGTCTGCTTTCCTCCTCCCAGCTTTCAGTTCTATCTTCCTGCTTATCTGAGTACTGCCCTTTCAAAAGGCCAAGGCAGTTTCTTTATTTAACCAATGAAAGCAACACAAATACAAAAGGTCCTCCTACACCACTGCAGGTGCTACTCCGAACAACCAACCACAAGGACATCAAGTTGGTTTACAGAGGGGAATCTCATGGACATGAAAAAGAACAGCTGGATCATCTACAGACAAAGCCAAGGCACATTGAAAACTGGAGGCTGTTATGTCCTTAGCTATGGAACTTACTAGACAAAGTATGAGACCAGGAACATCCCTGTGTCTCTAAGCAGAGTTTAGAAGTCACTGTTGTTTTCACAGGTTAGGCTAATAAGAATGAGTAAAGGCTTTGATTTGTTGTTAAGTCTTGATTAAAGATATTGTATGTGTATGTGTGCTCATGCAGGCATGTGCATATGTGTGTTTATTGTGTGTACATGTGTGTATGTGTGTGCATATATGTGTATGTTTCTGTTGAAATAAAATAGACGCTGGAGAAAAGCCCCATACTCATCAAAGCCCTATTAGGGGGTGTGGTGATAGTTCCCAAGCTCTAACTCTCTCTAGTCTGCTATCTACCATCTTACCTCCTTTATCTTCATAATCTCCACCCAGCCTCTCTACCATCTCCATCATCGCCACCCAACCTTCTCCACTGCCTCCATCATCTTCACCATCTCACCTCCACTGTCTCCATCATCACCACCCAACCTTCTCCACTGTCTCCATCATCTTCACCATCTCACCTCCACTGTCTCCATCATCACCACCCAACCTTCTCCACTGTCTATCATCTTCACCATCTCACCTCCACTGTCTCCATCATCACCACCCAACCTTCTCCACTGTCACCACCATCTTCACCATCTCACCTCCACTGTCTCCATCATCACCATCCAACCTTCTCCACTGTCACCACCATCTTCACCATCTCACCTCCACTGTCTCCATCATCGCCACCCAACCTTCTCCACTGTCTCCATCATCTTCACCATCTCACCTCCACTGTCTCCATCATCACCACCCAACCTTCTCCACTGTCTCCATCATCTTCACCATCTCACCTCCACTGTCTCCATCATCACCACCCAACCTTCTCCACTGTCTCCATCATCTTCACCATCTCACCTCCACTGTCTCCATCATCACCACCCAACCTTCTCCACTGTCTCCATCATCTTCACCATCTCACCTCCACTGTCTCCATCATCACCACCCAACCTTCTCCACTGTCTCCATCATCTTCACCATCTCACCTCCACTGTCTCCATCATCACCACCCAACCTTCTCCACTGTCTCCATCATCTTCACCATCTCACCTCCACTGTCTCCATCATCACCACCCAACCTTCTCCACTGTCTCCATCATCTTCACCATCTCACCTCCACTGTCTCCATCATCACCACCCAACCTTCTCCACTGTCTCCATCATCTTCACCATCTCACCTCCACTGTCTCCATCATCACCACCCAACCTTCTCCACTGTCTATCATCTTCACCATCTCACCTCCACTGTCTCCATCATCATAATCCAACCATCTCCACTGTCTATCATCTTCACCATCTCACCTCCACTGTCTCCATCATCGCCACCCAACCTTCTCCACTGTCTCCATCATCTTCACCATCTCACCTCCACTGTCTCCATCATCACCACCCAACCTTCTCCACTGTCTCCACCATCTTCACCATCTCACCTCCATTGTCTCCATCATCACCATCCAACCTTCTCCACTGTCTCCACCATCTTCACCATCTCACCTCCACTGTCTCCATCATCCCTGTCTGACCTTCTCCACCATCTCCATCATCTTCATCCTCCAGCCTTCTCTACCATCTTTGTTCTGTAACTTTTCATGACCCCCACCATTTCTATCTGCTGTACCCACATCTTTACCACCACTCCCTCTTCAGTTCTCCACCACCTCTACCTAATCCATCCCTGCCATCATGTCTGTCCTCTCTCTACCCTCTTCGTCATCTGCACACCCTCCACCTCCATCTCCACTGCATCAGAATCTACAGGAGAGGGTGCGGAGAGTTAAAAGCAACAGCTTGCACATACAATGAGCTCTGTGGCAAAGGGGAGAAGGCAGCACAGCCACATTCTTCGGACCAGGAGATGCGTCTTCAGCAGCACTGAGATCAGGAGCAGAGTGAGGACAGAAGTGGCAGCCAGGAGCTGGCTTTTAACTCAGATGTCGGCACTCTGATTGGCACTAGGACATTCACAGTTACTCCCAAATGCGCCAACCAGGAGGCTGTAGGGAAAATATTATCCATGAACTTGATGAGTGCAAGGGCAGTGTCTTGTGTTTTCCAATGCCAGCCTGGGGAACAGGTGATAAGTGCTCACAGAGATGAGATCAATCACAGGTACAAAACAACACCTGCATTGCATGAAAAGGCTGGGACTGACTGTGTCATCTAGGGAGAATGCTCTCAGGCCAGCAAGAGGGAAGACTGAGGTTCCTCTGTGCACGCAGGCAGAGCTGGAGCCCACTAGCTTCTGAGGTTTGTACCCCTGCTCCTGTGACTCTAATGTATAACTTAGAACTATACCAAAGTGTACCTTTAAGCCTAATAAGCTTCTTAATAAGAATTACTCCACCATTTTCCCGAAAACTACCGAGGTCAAAACTTGAACTTCTGCCAGCAACATTGGAAGATGAGCAAAGAACAGTGCATAATTAAATTGAAAGACTCAAATAAGAACATGAACTCCGAGAGGTCAGGGCACCTTCTCTCAGAAGGCTACCGCTTTTCACCTCATGAGCACTGACAGTAGCCAGCTCTCCGGCACCAGCGCAGGCTCCTAACCCTTTTGGAAGTGCCTGACCACAGAGACAAACATCAGTAGTGGTTTCTTGGATACTCAATCTGCCTCTGCCTAACGCTCTCGCAGAACGACTGGCTGGGGGTCTTGTTTGATGTGAGTCGTCAGTCTGCTTCACAGTGGCAAAGTTAATGCCCTAGTTCTCATGTGACCTGTTTGCCCTTGTCTGCAGTCTCAAGCATCCTTCTCTTAGGAGCTGGGCAGATGGCCCTGTGGATAAGAGCATTTGTTCTGCAGGCATGAGTACCTGAGTTCAAATCCCTAGCACCCTTGTAAGAAGCCACATAGTTGTGAGTACCTTGTAGTCCCAGCATTTGGAGGTGATAATGGGAAGATCCTGAGAACTCATTGGCCAGTCAGCCTAGCTGAAGCAATGAGCATCCAGTTCCATGAGAGACTCTCTCAAGGCAGTAAAACAGAGACAAATGGGGGAAGAGAGCCAATATTCTGCTCCGGCCTGCATGTATGTGTACATCACTCACATATATAGCGTGAGTTCTAAATGGTCTCAATAATAAATACATAGAGCCAGATATTGGGGGTGAAAGCTGAAAGATCAGAGAACTGATCAGCCAGCCACTAGTTCTTACCTCTATGAAATTCTCATACCCAATGGGCTATCCTTTCTCTATAAGTCCTCAGACTGAATGCCTTCTCTAGGAAACCTCAGATGGAATGGACTGAGCTCCTGTCTCCTCCTACTTTATAGTCCTCTCCCCGCCCAACCAGATCACTCCTGTCTCTACCTCCCTAGTGCTGGGATTAAAGGCACATGATCCCATGTGCTTGGAACACCTTTGTGTGAGCTCTGTTTCTCTTTTAGATTGGATCAATCTAGTGTAGCCCAGGGTAGCCTTGAACTCGTAGAGATCTGTTTGCCTCTGTCTCCAGAGTCCTGGAATTAAATGTGTGTGCCACCACTACCTGGCCTCTAGTGACTTAGCTCTGCACTCTGACTTCAGGACAGCTTTATTTGTTAAAACACAAACAAAATCTCTCTACACCTCCAAATGGCTCCTCTCTAGCAATGCAGGTGGAGCCTTCTTCCCCTAAATATCCAAAGCCTCCACTCTGGTACCTCCTCCAGCCGACGAGGCCGCGTGCACTCAGGGCAGAGCTACATGCAAGGCAGACTAAAACCTCGGGTCCATTCATTTTGGAGAAATGAGGATCACCTGGAGGAAATGGGGTGCTGAGGGGTCCTGAAGTTTAATCTTGATATCTGGTCCACAGAGATATAAACAAATTGTCACACGCTTCTGCCATTGTGCCTTCCCCATCAGAATGGAATTTACTCTTGACATGTAAGCTGAAATAGCCACCCCACTGAAGCTGCCTTACTCAGGGTAATTGACCACAACAGGGAGGAGACCGATACAGACTGCTGGGACATGTGGTCACAGAAGTCCAAGTCTCGGCCATTCGGCGATGGAAATCAACTACAAAAGGAAAAAAGAAAAAGATTTTATTGAAAAGTTTTAAGGCTAATATTTTAACATGCTAAATAAAAATAAGAGAATTTGAACTCATCCAACTTAAACACACATAGGGTGTGTGCGTGTACACGGGCACATGTGTGATGTATGTATATGATTAAGGCATGTTTCAAACTTGGCTACTCTGGTGTGCAGTGCACTGTAGGCATGCTTTTTGGCAAAGTAAATGAAACTGCATTAAACATACAGGCTTGGTGTCATCAGCAATAAAGTGTGTGATTAAACCAACAGCACCACTTCTCTGTCCAAAGTAGAAAAGGTGTTCAACAAAGATGAAACAACTCATGGCAAACGTCTCAGCTGCTCTCAAACCTCACGTTTCCATGACAAGAAGCAAACCAAAAGTAACATCTGAACACTGCCCACAACTCCGAGGACAGCAGCCATTTGCAAAAAGCTGACATCAAGAGACCTAAGAGGTTACTTACAAACGTCAACCAAGCCGGGCAGTGGTGGCGCACGCCTTTAATCCCAGCACTTGGGAGGCAGAGGCAGGCGGATTTCTGTGAGTTCGAGACCAGCCTGGTCTACAGAGCTAGTTCCAGGACAGGCTCCAAAGCCACAGAGAAACCCTGTATCGAAAAAATAAATAAATTAATTAATTAATTAATTAAAAAAACATAATAAAAAAAAACAAACGTCAACCAAAGGGGATACAATGAGCCTCAAACTTCAGGCAGAGGACAAGAGACAACAGCTTCGCTCCCGTGTTGACTGAAGGACAGCTATACAGGACCTTGGAACAGGTTTATGGAGTCCTGTCGATTTCTGCAGACACCCCACCTTGGCCGTTTTTCGCTGATGCTACTCCTTCAGGGCAGAGGCAAGACTGGGAGCGGTGGTGGATGTCTGCATTCCTGCCTGTGCCAAGAGGAAACTTGCTCTTTCGATCAGGGTAACAAAACTGCAAGCAACCGATGACACTTAAGAGTCCAGCTTGATTCACAATGGATTGCTGTCTGTCACTGAGAAGTAGTACAGGAGTTTGCTAGCCCCACCTGGGGAGTCCCTCCTTCAAATATTAATGACCCTCTCTCAGATTGAAGTCTGACCCACAGAATCCAAGTGACACTTGCTTTGAATTAGCGGGACCAGTCTCTGGATTTCCCAATCAAGGATTGCGTTTGAATAGCAAATACTGTCTATTGTTTCCTGATGGCAACGGTTCTACAAATCCACATGTATGGCTTTATTTTTATGCATTGATTTTTAGTCATCTGTATTAATATTTACAAGCTGAAAGTCCTTGGTGAAAGTACAAAACATTAAATTAAATTATGAAACTGTCCCTAGCAGTTGGAAGTCACAGCTACACTGTTTGCTGTAACATGCAAGTCACAGTCCTCTTGTCTGGAACGTGGCCTTTTCTCTTTTTAATTGATACATCTCCAAAAAAAGAGTTACCAATTAAACCTCAGCTGCTCATTTTCCATAGAATTGGCCCTGGAAAAGGTGGGGGTTCATCTGGACCCCCTTCAAATTCACAACTACAAGTCTCTAGGGATTCCCAGAGTCCTTATCAGCAGCTGTCCCACTGTGTGTGTATGTGTGTGTGCACTGTGTGCCAATGTCTGTGTGTATTTTTCTGTGTGTGTACATCTGTGTGTGTGTATGCTATGTGCCTATGTCTGTGTGTCCGTCTGTGTGTGTCTGTATGTGTCTCTGTGTGTGTATATGTGTGTGTGTCTGTGTATGTGCTGTTTACCTGTGTCTGTGTATATGTCTGTGTGTGTCTGTGTGTGTATGTATCTTTGTGTGTGTGTCTGTGTGTGTGTATGTGTGTATCTTTGTGTGTGTGCTGAGTGCTCGTATGTGTCTATGTGTATATGTGTGTGTGTCTGTGTGTATGTGCTGTGTACCTGTGTTTGTGTCTCTGTGTGTCTGTATGTGTGTATCTTTGTGTGTGTGTGGTATGCTCGTATGTGTCTGTGTGTGTATGCTGTGTGCTTGTGTCTGTTTATACATCTGCCATCTGTGTGTGTGTATGTGTGTGTGTGGCCTGTCTGTCTGAGTGCTGACAATCCACACAGTCATTCCTCATGTGTCCTCTACTTGTCCTTTGGTTTGGATTGATTTTAAGATAAAGTCTCACTGGCTTAAAATTTACCTATTCTCATGGGTTGGGTGGACAGAAAGCCCCAGGGATCCTTTTGTCTCCACCTTGCCAGCACCGAAATTACCAGCATTTTTCTACCACACCTGTTTAGCTGTTGTTTGTCCTTGATGTGGATTCTAGAGTTCAAACTCAGGTCCCATTCATTGCACGTGGTTTACTCACTGAGGTGTCTCCACAGCCACCTGCTGTTTGGTATAGTCGCAAAGAGGAAGCACCTCCAGAGACAGACAGACAGACAGACAGACAGGCCGGCCTGTAATAACTCCAGGTGCCTGGGCCGCTCTGGCCCCTGTGGACAGTGTCAGAGCAATCACACTTTGCTAGGCAGTGGACTGCATTCCCTGGTTGGCTCTGCTTGCCCAGAATGTTTGCTGAAGGCGGGTGGTGTCCTGGATGGTAACCTGCAAAAGCTCCTCCAGAGATGGCTGTGGGCACAAAGCGGACCAGTGAGGGCAAAGCCACCGGGCCTGCCCTGCAAATCCTCCCCCAAGCTTCCCGCAGAACAAATAAACACATGCTGTGCAAATAAGCAAAGGGAGCCGAGACTATGGACAACCAGTGAGGGTTCTCCATGAAGAAGCAGGCTGCCCTGGATGGCCTGCCTGGGAGACTGGTAGAGTGGGGGTGGGGGACCAAAGGCCAGCTTAGCTTTACCTTCAAGTCACTGCTGCCTAAAAGGGCCTGTCTGTGGCCAGCTCACAATGTATCTTCACAGGGTGTGTGTCTGTGTGTGTGTGTGTGTGTGTGTGTGTGTGTGTGTGTGTGTGTCAGAGAGAGAGAGAGATTGACTGTGTGTATATGTCTGTGTGGTGAGCTTGCTTGTATATATGTCCATACCCATAACTCTGCACTTCCAACACAGGACCAGGTTCTGCACTAATGGATCTATAGGTGGGAGGAAGCAGATAGTGTTTATGTCCTTTGTCTTTGAAGCATGGGTCTTAAGTAACCCAGGCTGGCCTCAGAGTCACTGTGTGACCGTCTATGACCTTGAGTTGACTCTCCTGACTCCATCTCCCAAGTGCTCCAATGATGGCCATGCACTACCACACCCGGTCTAAGACATGGAACAAACCAAGAGCTTTGAGTATTCTAGGTGAAGGCAGTGCTAACTGAGCTACATCTTCACTCCAGAAAAGGTAAAACGTTGGTCAGCACTCCATTGATAGAACAACACACTTGTGACGAACAAAGAGAAGATGTCAGAGCATGTAGTGTCAGAGGCCTGGACTGAGATCAGTCAAGATTTCGCCGGGTGTGAGGTGGTTCATCATACATGGCAGGAGACGTCACTGAGTGAAACACTCACACCATGGCTGGGAAGCAGGGAAGAGAGAAAGAGGAGAAGAGACAAGAAGCAAGAACTCCCAGGGCCCCCAATCTTCCTCAGGGGCACAACTCTAAGGACCTACTGTCCTTCCCGTGGGCCGTACCTTTTTTTTTTTAACAAAACAGTAACCTTCCCATAGTACCACCCCGGGGACTAAGCCTTTGATGCATCTGAAGAACCAGGCTGTGAGGACTGGAGACTACTGACAGTCACCAAGGAAAAGTCCCCTGTTTGTATGACTAACAGCTAAGGGGAACTGGTACATTTTGCTGCCCCATAAACTGAGGGAAGGAAGGCAATGTCATATGGAGTTTTCATTATTAAATACCATCTCCTTGTGGCTTCAAGACTGACACCACTCTGTACACTTGTAAACATGTCATCAATGTCTTATGAAGAGAGATGGGACTTCAGAAAGGGGAGACCCTCTTTGTCCTGTGCGTCCTCTGCTGGGTACAGGCTAATCTTAGTGGTTTCCTTCACTGAGCTCCATAAATTTAACATAGATCCAGGGTGAACTTTTCTTGTAGCACTCAGCACTACCTTCTTGCGATGATGGTCACTCAGTGGGCTGTTGACAATCAGAGAGTTCAAATCCAAGTCAACATCTCGTCTCAGAAAGCCACGACACCGACACCCACTGAGCCTGCTGAGTGAGAAAGTTAGGTAATGCTGCATGAAGGGAAACCACATGGCTGGAGGGTATTGCACCAGCCAGGGCTGCCAAAACGCACCCAGAGTCTGCCCTGAGTTCAAGGACTTCTTCTCACATAACCCCTGTGTCCTTAGAGCGAGCTCTAAGGTTCCCCCAAGTGCATGGGCGCCAGTGAGACTTGAGAGAAATCTTCCTTCTGCCTGCTCTGCAGAAGGCAGTATGCAGTTTCTCTCCCTAGGGAAGGAGCAGGCAAGTCAGACACAAGCTTCATGTATAGGGCTTCGGGAACAGACAGAGTTTGCAGACGGCTCTGCCCAGATTCTGTCTGTCTGTCTGTCTGTCTGCCTTTCTCTTTTATGTGTGTGTGAGCATGCGTGTGTGTGCATGTGTGTGTGTGTGTAAAATGAAACTACAAGAGAGTTCATAAGGGGTGAGGAAAAAATCTTCAGGGAGAAAAGAAACAAAAATGAAATGGAATACTCAAGATGAAATCAGAATTGGGGGCAGGACTATTATCCCTTTGCAAGAAGGAAGGCAGGAAACCTAGGAGAGCAGTGGATGAAGGAAAAATTAGGACAGAGGACAGTGGCACATGTGATGACGATGCGATGATGGAACTCATGAGTCACTTCAAGGACATTTTTAGAAAATTGCTAATATGTTTCAAAGAGACTTTGATATATTCAGAAATTGATCCCCATAGGCTTGACCTATGAGGAATGCTAAAGGAAGCCCTCCCAGGAGAAGAAGAGCTAGCCTCCATGGGGCAGCAAGGTAGCTATTGGGGTACCTGAGTTAGATCCTGAGAACCTATAATGTGTGCGCACGTGTGTGTGTGTGTGTGTGTTCCCAGTGCTTACAGTGTGTTTACAGTCCCAACATTCCTACATCAAGATGGGAGGCCAGAGACAGGAGAATGGAGGGCCAGCCAGCCTAGGATTTGCAGCATGGCAGAAAGAACAGGAAGGATCCCGCCTCAACAAGGTGGAAGGCAAGAAATAGCTGCCCAGAGTCATTCTCTGACCACCAGATGGATGCCAGCACAGCACATGCATACTTGCATCAGTAAGTGTATGCAGACACACGCATGCACGAGCACACACACACACACACACACATGTGCATACACATATATGTGCACACATACAAATACTCACATGACTCATGAAAAACAAATGTAAAATATCTACTTCCATGTGAGAAACAACGAGCCTTAGAAAATGATGCTCATCAGCTCAGGGTGGGACTTTCTGCACCTGGACTCAAGTTCCTAGAACTTGATACAAGGGGCCAAACCATTCACTCCTGTATTGGTCAGGGCTCCCTAGAGTTTAACAGAACTTATAGAATGAATCTGTCTGTCTGTCTGTCTGTCTGTCTATCTCTCTATCTGTCATCTATCTCTTTATTTATTATATATATTATATATATATATATAAAATAAGTATATATAAATAGATTTATTAGAATGACCTACAGGCTGCCATCCAGCTTATACAGCAATGGCTGAGTAGGACCAGAAAGTCCAAGAACCCAGTAATTGTTCAGACCATGAGGCTGGATGTCTCAGCTGGTCTTCAGGATGTGGTGGAATCCTGAAGAAGTAGGCTCTAATGCCAATGAAGGAATGGACTTGCTAGCAAGACAAGGGAAAGCAGGCAAAGGGCAAACTCTTCTTATTCCACATCCTTCTATAGGCTTCCAGCAGAAAGCATGGCCCAGATGAGTCCAGATTAACAAAGTGTGTCTTCCTCCCTCAACGATTCTGGTTGTAGTGGATCTTCTTACTTCCTCACAAATATGCCTTCCATTTTGGGGTGTTTGTTCCAGATATAGTCAAGTTGGCAATATGGACTAGCCATTGTGCTTCCCTTTCTACCTAGGAAAACTGAAGGGAGACAGTGAGGGAAACTGAGCCACAAAGTGCAAGGTGTGAGAGATGATTTTGTCCTTGAGTTTAGGAAAGAAGAGGATTGTTTTTCTTCTCGGTTTGCATTCAACCACGGGAGCCAAGTGGGGAGAACAGGCTGAGAGTTGAGCTTCCACACACCTACTTGAGATTGCCCCAGGACAAACTGGTATCTCTCGTCTGATCCCTCAGGGTCTCAGCTACTCCAGGAAGCTACAGGAACCTGTGAGAGTAGCATGTTGTGATCCTTGCTGGCCCCTCTTCTCAGCCCACGACACTAGAGCAACTGTCCTTGACCAGGAAAGGTAGAAGTGGAGATGTCCCAGAAATGGACTCACCAGCCAGGCCAGGTTCCAGCCTGTGTGGTGTGTGGAGAGGAGCTGAGAACAGAATCTAGTTGTTAGCTGTGACTTTGCTAATCCAGCAAACAAACTTGTAGGAAGAGAAGGAGGAGCAGGGGGAAGAGAAGAAAACAGAAAGGAGGAATAAAAATTGAAAGAGAATGGGGGTTGCCTTCTTAGCTGAGGCCCAAAATCAGTGTAGTTAGGCATACTACCTGCTGAAGATTCATGTGGTTTCTCTCCTGATCCAGGAGACACACACGTTTGTTGGCACAGGAATTTCTCCGCGGAGCTCCTTGGGTTAAGTGTATCTGTGTGTGACTGTAGGGGTAAATGTGTATAACGTCTATGAATACACATCACACGGTGGCGATATGCGATTTTGAGAGTGAATGTGTTTACAGCACATCTCTGTGTTATATACACAGCCAGTGAGGATGTGTTACCCTTACGGGTTTACGTGCGGTGAATGATGTGTGAGAAAAACTTGGATGTGAGCCTGTTGTGTGGCTGTGGGCGGTGTGATAGACAGTGTCTGAGGTGTGTCTTATATGTGTCAGGCGGTGTATGTAGTGTGTTTATTATGGTACTACGATGAGGTACTTGATGGGACGGCACATGGGAAGCGTGTGTACGTGTGTGAGAGTGTGGAAAAAGGGTGAAGTGAGGAAGTGACCTTGCACAGAACCAAGACAGATAAGAACACTGCATGGGGGAGGGGAGACAGAGGAGGGGACGTCGGTGGGGGATGGAAATGAGAAATGAGCTGGAACACGTGAGCTACTTCCCCAGCCGCAGAAAGAATATTGGTACCATGCCAGGATGAGCAGGTCTCTCACAGTGAGACGTGGAAGACCCAGGTGGGAAGAAGGACTAAGGATGAGAAACAGGTGCAGAGAGGCAGAGAGAGGGCAGGGCCTTTTACCCTGGCAAGTGGTGCTTTCCCCCCAGTGATGCTGCCACCAAAATCCCAGGGTGCCCCTCCTTGGCCCCAGGAAAGCCAACTCCTACATCCCCTAGAGAACACAATACTGAAGGTTGTGATGGCAAGGAGAGTGGTGTTAATATCTACCAAATGCCTGTTTGGGGTCAGTTTAAAATGAAGGCATTAACTGCTTACATAGAGCATCAATGTAAATCACTCATTTGGTCAATCAGATCAAAGCCCCCTTGAAATATGAATGGGCCGATACTGTTATCCTAATTTATGGAGAACAAGTTGCAGATTTTTGCTCAAAGACCATGAGTCAAGGAATAACAAACTTCAGAACCAGGCCCAGGACATCCGGTAGTCCTGTGAGCACCATTCTTGGCTCCCTGAAGCCGCCCTGAAGCAGCCCTGTCCTCTTCCCCTGACATTTCTTCAGTTGTCACCTTCTCAGTTGACATTCCCATTGGGCAGTGGGTCCTCACTGGCTATGGATCCTTTGGGGCCAGTGTGAGGTCCTACCCAAACTTCAACATCATGTGATTGATTTCTGCTGGGTCTTTCACACCCATGGGGCAGCATGTGGGCAGGAAAGCTTAGTGTTTAATAAGTCTTAATAAGTACACTCTCAGAATATTTTATTAATATACTGAAACTGTCTTCTTTATTTGATTCTATTTAGACCTTTCAAATGAGCACATCCTTGTGCCGTACAAACTGCACTTCCCTATGCTGCTCTGGTCTCAGAGAATGGTCAATGAAGATGAAGAGGAGCTACCTACCTGTGATGGCTGACTTTGATTAGATGACTCTGGATTGGATTACGGAATTACTAAGGAGGGCTGGATAGATTAGGCTGGCTGGGACCTATGTGGTGGAAGGAAAGAACTGACCGTATAAGTCATCTTCTGAGCTCTAGACACGTGCATCCGTCACTCCCACACTAAATAAACAATAAACAAACACAGTTGTTTTAAATGGAGAAGGTCTTAGTAAGGCTTAATTTGGGGTTTCTTCTTCAGGGCATTTTCAGGATGGAATAACTGAGTGGTAAGAGGCACCCCAAGCATAAGATGAACCATCCCGTGAATTGGGCGTCAAAACCGCATAAAAGGAAAGAGGAAAAAACCTTCTACGAAGAAGATCTTTTGTCTCTTCCTGATTCCTGGCCTTCCAGATGTGAGCAAACAGCCTCACATGACCACAGCTGGGAGGTGGAAGAACCAGATGCTAAGATAAACCCTCCCTTTCTTAACCTGCTTCCTGTCAGGTGTCTCCTTATAGCATCAAGTATCTAATGCCTTGGGAAGCGGAGTAGAGGCAGAAACCTTGCTGGCTCAGGTTAGTATGGGATTTCCAAGACCTTCACTCAGAGGTGAAAAAAAATAATATCAATTTTCATTTTGCATGAACCAAGCATGCATTTGTAATTCCATCAATTAACTTTGCTCTATGTCATTCCGTAAGCCCATTACACATACAGACAGGCGTTTAGTATTGCAGACCTAGTTTATGTTGGGTTTTCTGCCATAACGTAAACTAGACAAGGACTTTTACTAGTGAATATTAACGTCACAGATATTTCCTAATATATCTTACAAGTGTTCTCAGAGAGTTTTTACTTAAAATCTGAATTTATTGGAAGTTTAAAAAACTTAAAAATAATTCACTACCCAAACTCTTCAATTTGTTGAGATTTTATTGAGTGTAGATTATAATGGGGACCTGCCATGGTGGTCATACTTCTAAAATTATATAACTCAATCCAATGCCTTTTATTTGTTTTGTGAAGAGAGAATCGAAGTGTTCCCTGAGGGATGGTTCTTGTAAAACAATACGGCCATAAAAGCACATAAATTACAAAAGCCCACAGATTCAAAACATTACATCACACAGAAGGAATGAGTCCTCATCTCCCACAGCATGGGAGGGCAACTACCATCCAAAACAACTTATATTTTATAAGAACAGGAAAGAGTCCCCCAGTTGGTTATCCAATACCAAGTGGTCAGCTCTGAAATGATATATATGCAAGTAACATTATATGGACTGAATAAGTTGTATTTATATTACTTATGAACATATACACCTCTATTTGGGTGTGTGAATAACAATAATAAAAAAACAGAGTCCATGAATTGATGAGAGAGCAAGGAGACACATGGGAGGGGTTGGGGCAAAAAAAAAAGTTAAGGAGGGAAATGCTGTAATTATTTTAATTTCAAAAATAAAAATACTAATTCTTTTAAAAGAAGATTAAAAGGAGGCGTTTGTTCCCCATACGAAGAAAGGATATCATGTAGGCACAATTGCCTGACTTGCCTTGAATCATCATCACGCTGCTTCTGTAAATATGCATAATCGTGGTGCATTGTTTTAAAGGATTCCAGGTTGGAACACACACCAACTGGTGGGTTAAGCAGATTTTAGTGTCCTGCACCCCCAAGCCTCCATTCTTGGCTCTATACAGATCCTCATTCAGCTGGGTTGCAGTCTATAGGGCAGAGTAGTGGCAGGGAAAATGCATGGTAGATTATTATTATTGTCTGATAGAGCATTCCTTACCACTGCCATTAAAGCACACACTGTGACTTTTTTTTTTTAGGGGAACATATAAAATGCCTGTGATACAATTACAGCAAGCAAAGGGCCTCAGTCACAGAGATGAACCTTATGGAAAGCCATTTGTGGTTTTAAAAACAGTCTTAATTCTTGCACTCATTCTCCAAGGCTGTAGAACTTGTTTTTAGTCAGACAGGGATAAAAGAAAAATAATGCATTCAGCTTTTGAAGATCCTGTGGTTCAAAGATCTTAGCACCATCCGTCTGGTTCCTATTCTCATTGCGATGGACACCTGACAGGAGCAAACTCAAGAATGGATTTATTCATCTGATAACTGGGAATGGTACACTGCATCATCATGGGAACAGGCGAGCAGAAGCTATGGATAGGACTTTGTACATCTCTGCAGAGTAGGCAGCAGACAGAAGAATGCTGGCACTTGGCGACATCTTCACTTTTATCCAATATTGTACCACCCCACCTGTGGCATCTGCCTCCTGCCTGTGGGTGTGTCAGGGGTTCAAAGTATGTGTTCCTCCTCAATGATGCCATCTTTCAGAAATTTCCTCCCAGACACACCAGTCTCAAGCCCCCAGTATTTCTTGTACCAATCAAGTTGACAATAAAAATTAACCATTGTGCCAACCAAGTAAGTAATTAACTTAGTAAGACACCTTGGCTCAATACCCTCTTGCCACACCCTGCTATCCTAGGACTTTGATGATTCCTTCTCATTTCTTATAAGAGTTTCTCAAAGTCATTTCTGCCAGCACCATAGTGGAGATAACCCATGGTACAGAGTTCCCTGCCGTGAATCCACTGCTCCAGTGGGGGTCCCCATACATCACACTGCTGTGCTCCCTTCTCTCAGTCTGATAGGAAGGCCTGTTCTGTTGTGGGATAATGCTCCTGTACACTGTAAAGATTTGTCACTCATATTAGTTTAATAAAATGCTAACTGGCCAATAGCCAGGCAGGAAGTATAGGCAGAGTGACCAGACAAAGAATTCTCAGAAGAGGAAAGGAAGCCAGACACAGAGGAAGCAAGATGAGAATGCTTCACTGAGAAAAGGTATCAAGCCATGTGGCCAATCATAGACAAGAATTATGGGTTAATTTAAGTTGCAAGAGCTAATTAATAATAAGCCTTAGCTAATAGACTGAACAGTTTACAATTAATATAAGCCTCTGTGTGTTTTGGGGGGGACTGAATGGCTGTGGAACTGTGTGGGACAGAAACTTCTTTCTACTAATGGTGCTCAAAAGAATTTCCACATAAAGCCTGAGAAAGCTTTAAAAAAGGATTCTAGACAAACAAGAACAGAGTTAAGAACAGCTTCTTGGTAACTGTCTTTTCTCTGGTAGGCTCTGTTTACTGGCAGTGAGTAGAGGCATGGCTCATTTAAGACTCAGCTTTACTTGCAAAAATCTTGCAGCTCTTTTAAGAGGCCCTGCCACCAAATGCTTAAATGGTGTTTATGAACAGCCAGAATCAGGCTTCTTGATATTACCATGGACCTACAAACTCCAGAATTGTGGCAATAAATGTGGCTCCTGCCAATATCTCCACCATGAAGCTAAACTCTCAAAAAGCTAAGTAATGGGATGGAGCCAGCTGTCAAAGTCACAGCTTTAATCCTAGTCATATCGCTTAGCAGATTAAAGACTCATGTGCTCAGAAAAAGATAGATATATATGGTAAAAAGACAGATTCAGAAGAAAAAAACTCTAAATGGTTTACAGTGTGTTAAATATATGTAGGCTTGGGAGTGAAAAGAAAAAGGATAGAGAACATTCTTTAATAAAGAAATAGAGTAGTCAGGCATGGTGGTACATGTCTTTAATTCCAGCACCTGGGAGGTATAGGCAGTTGGATCTCTGTGAGTTCAAGCCCAGCATGGTCTTCAAAGTGAGTTCCAGTACAGCCAAAGATACACAGAGAAACCCTGTCTCAAAAAAACTAAAAAATTAAAAACAAAAATAAAAGAAATAGAGTAAAAAATACATGTAATGATGGAAAATATATAGAGAAAATGAATACTGTATGTTATGTTGTCTTTGAATAGTTTGCTGAGGAAGGAGCAAAGAAGCAACAGCTGCTAAAAGACATTTGATTATAAATGCTGCTGGATTAATCCAACCTACATATTTTGAAAATGCCTTGACTTCAAAAGTTAAGTCAAAGGTGTTACTTCGAAGAAGAGTGCTTGTTTTGTTTTTTGCCCCCCCCCACAGGAAATGAGAGCCTGTGGATTCATTCTGGATTAAGAAAAATAAGGTTTGATCAAGGAAGACTCCCTGAAAAATCTCCAATGGGATCAGATGGCCCAGAGGATCCAACATTTTAGAGGACCTTTGTTTCAGGTTTCCTCTAAATTTTACATCCAGAACACCCTCAAGACTGCTGGCTGAGATTATTCAGCCTCACAGAGTTCTCCAGTCAGACATGAACATAATCCTAATTTTTTGGGGGTACCCATAAAATTATCAGCACCCCCAATCAGCAGTAAGTAGCCTAGAAAACTATGCCCACATTCCCAAAATATGGATGATGGATATTTGCCTTTGTTTAGACTGTTGGCTACAAGTTGTTATTGATAGTTATTGAGAAAAAGCTAAGCAAAGGAGATTAGATTTAGAGTTCTTGTTTTGAAAAGAAAATAGGGGAAAAAATAAAAATAAAAACAAAAAAAAGAAAAGAAAATAGGGAAAATTCTGTGGAATAATGTTCTTATATACTGTAAAATTTGTCACTCGTATTAGTTTAATAAAATGCTGATTGGCCAATAGCCAGGCAGGAAGTATGGGTGGGACAACCAGACTAAGAGAATTCTGGGAAGAGAAAAGGAAGAGAGTGATTTACCAGCCAGATGCAGAGGAAGCAAGATGAGAATGCTGCACTGAGAAAAGGTACCAGGCCATGTGACTAAATAGACAAGTATTATGGGTGAATTTAAGTTGCAAGAGCTAGTTAATCATAAGTCTGAGCTAATAGACCACACAGTTTATAATTAGTATAAGCCTCTGTGTGTTTATTTGGGACTGAATGGCTGTTGGACTAGGTGGGACAGAAACTTCCACCTACACTGTTCCTTCATTCCAGTCCTTGTGTGTGGACAGTTGGGGAGACTGTCAAAAGGAGTTTTCAGAATCACCAGCCCTGTCAGATTCCTGCCAACAGCTCCCCTATCTACTCCCATAGATATACTGAGGGATATAGGAGTGGCTTTAAGCATAACGGCCTTTCCCACTAGACCTACTGAATAGTAGCCACACATGTCATACACTGCCTCTATTTACAGACAAATGCGATTTCATCATCCTCTAAAGCATCCCTTGTTCACTTTACATCTGATCCCCTCCATCTATTCCCTCCTGGAAGCCTGGTCTTTCAGACATACCTGAGGCTGGAGACTAATTCAATAGCTGTTCCATGTGTTATTGGGAAATAAGACGTGACTGATCTATGGTGTTCAGCTCAGCTGGAGCGGTGTCCTCATTCCACACTGAGCACTCTACCTCTCTTGGTTTCTCCCTGGAAAGACTGCTGTTCTCTGCCAAGATTAACGAGTGCTCACAGGAGACAGTAACAAGCTGGCTTCAAGCAAACAGAGCTGTGAAATGGCCCTGGTAATCAGTGGGGCTAGCCTATCTCCTCTGCTGGAAAAAAAAAAAAACTCAATATGTTTCACAATGGGGACATAAGCAAACGAGAGACATGGTGTGCTCTGACAACAGGGAACAGTCAGTACGACAGAGATGTCTCACCCCAAGCCTGAAATAGGAATCTAATAAGAGCAGAAAATGATCCTAAGATTTGTTCTGAGAAAATGGCCTTTAGAAAAGCAGAATAACGGAGCCGGGAAAGCATATGCTGTGGCTGGGACAGAGTGTGGCCCATGCTGGCCACGGAAAGAATGCTTATGTGCCCCACCAGGCAGACTAACTAGCAGGGGACCCATGGTACTTCTGTGAAGCCGTAAGAGGGACTTAGAAACTTCTTTCAGACAGAGAGTTGGGGACAGGTCACATGGTACAACCTCCACTAAATTTTCCCGTGTCTTGTATAAATCATTTGTTGTGCAGTAGTTGCTTGCACATTAAGAGATAGCTACACGTCAGTCAGTAGACCGGGTTACACTTGGGGCTGGAGAAGGTGGTTAGTGAGCATTGTGTTCCTAGCCTCAGACATGGTCGGTTATTGTTTCTATGGGGCCCAGTCCTCTCCTGTAAGTATTTAGCAAGGAATGGTGTCAACATCATTCTCCACTGCCTCTCAGTGTTTATGTTGGATTCTGGAAGCAGGTTAGACCTTACGAGAGATGACAGGTCAGTAAGGTGAGGGGAGAGCACTAAACAGATAACTCTGTGCCTAAAAGCAAGCACTGATCTTCTAAGGAGCAGGCACTGTTTTCAGCAACCACATTGGTCTGCTCACAACCGACTATAACCCCAGCTCCAGAGGATTCAGCGTCCCTTCTGGCCTCTGATGCAACTGTACCCCAGTGGTATACACATACAAACCTGTAATCACACACACATACACATAAATAAAAATAAATACATATCTCTAAATAAAACACACAGAGAGAACACCATGAAGACTGTTGAAATGTAAGGAACTAGCTAAATCAAAAGAGGTATAGAGCAGGGCCAGCAAGATGCCTAAGCCGGCAATGTTTCATCATGCAGTCTGGACTGTCTGTGTTTGGACCCCACAATCCACAGTGAAAGGAGAGAACTGACTGCTCAAAGTTTTCCCTGGCCTCCACACATTCACTGAGGACCTCATGCATAGCACTCCGCCCTCATGCATGCCTACGTGCACACATACACCCCCCTATGATACATTTTTACAGGAGAGGTAGGACCAATACATACAAAGCAAGAATCTGTGAAAAAGCTGACAAGATGAAAGGCAGTGCTGCCCTCATCCTGTAGTTCACCCTCGGGTACGCCTGAAGGCCCAGCACACACACAGGCGAGGAACTGAAATTCTAAGGGGATGGTATGGAAAAGCTGCCTCTAATCCAGGCGGCATTTCTCCGTGCAATGCGGAGATGCCTGGTGCTGGGGAACTCCACAAGTGTTTCCACCTTACACGGCTGTTACACACCTTGATTCTGCTTCGGTCTCATCATCACAATCCCATGCTTTCAAAACTGTTCTTCCTTTAGTCTGGGTTGTTTTTGCTTTTCTCCTAGGTATCTTCATCATTCCTGTTTCTACCAGTATGTGACCTGTCCCCTGGATGTCTTGATGAGGACATCACATGGTTCTATCTGTATCCATATGTTGTTTTGGGGGTGTCATATTTGCCCACTGGCTCTCTTATTCATATCTCATGCTCCAAGGAGATCTTTAATGTGTCTACAAGATGCTAAATATTTTGTAGCTGACAATGGACATCACGGAATGCACGTGTAACTGCAGCTTGATGTGAAAGTCTCATAGAAACATCAGGCCTGGGCTCAGTCTTGGTTAGAACTGTTCTCTGCTTAGAGGCCTTGCCCTGCTCTGTGAATTCACTGTTACCTCTTTCTTCTGATGTGCCCACTTTCCCAGCAATGCCTACAGCTCATTCCTAGAGTCTCTAACAATCTTTGGAAAAGTGTGGAGTAATTAGAGCTTCAAAGACGTGAGTTCTATAGCAACAGAACTTGCAAGATTTGCTCTGTCCTGCAATTAAGTCACAGACTTCTTCAGGTGTGCTGGAACACATCTGGACTCATAATATTTGGGGAGGATTTTTCCAATTGAGAAAACTGGACATGGGTTGAATTTACTAAACCATGATGATATATTGAATGACCTAAGTACCTTCACTGCTATTTTCTTCCTGGTTTTGATGAACTCAAGGTTGGAAGTGTTTAGTGTGGCTCACAGGTTAGAAGGGGGGGCATCAATCATGAAGGTAAAGGGATGGTAGGGAGACCAGGGTGCTGTCTGAGGCAACATGGGTGGCTGCTTGCTCATATCTTGGTGTATCAGGAAGCAGAGATGGTGAATGCCAGTACTTACCTGGCTGTGTTTATCTGACTTTTTACTCAGTCCAGGATTATACTGCTCACTTGGAGAGTGATTTTTTTTCCCTCTGGAAACACTGTCTCTGTCAGACGTGCATCTCACATCTGGGCTTTTTTCTCTCTTTTCTTATGTATTTACTTTTAAAAGATTTGATTTTAATTTTGCATACCAGCCCCAGTACCACCTCCCTCCTCTTCTTTGCCCCCCACCTCTCCTTATCCACCCCTCAAATGGGGTAAGTCTTCCCTTGGGAAATCAACAAAGTCTGGCATACCAAGTTGAGGCAAGGCCAAGCCTCTCCCCCATATCAAGGCTGAGCAAGCCATCCCACCATTTGGAGAATGGGCTCCAAAAAGCCAGTTCATACACCTAGGATAAGTCCTGGTTCTACTGCCAGCCCCCACCCCCCACCCCAACAGATCAAGCCACATAACTGTCACCCACATTCAAAGGGCTTAGTTCGGCCCTACGCATGATCCCCAGCTGTTGGTCCATGTCCATGAGCTCCTGCTAGCTTGGGTCAGCTGTCTCTGTGGTTTTCCCAATCATGATCTTGACATCCCCCACCCCTACCCCTACCCCCACCCCTGCCATTCATATAATCACTCCTCCCTCTCTTCAACTAAACTCCAGGAGCTCAGCCCACGCTGGACTTTTCTTAATCCATTCATGCGGACAAAAACAGCCCTTGCAGTCACTGAAGAAATTAGATTCGTAAAATTTTGGTATCTTGAGACAGGGTTTCTCTGTGTAGCTTTGGAGCCTATTCTGGAATTTGCTCTGTAGATCAGAATGGTGTTGAACTCACAGAGATCTGCCAGCCTCTACCTCCTGAGTGCTGGGATTAAAGGTATGCACCACCACGACCCAGTTTAGGGTCTGAAAATGAGGGACTGTGTAGACACTGTGACAGATGAGTAGAAGAATATGCACTCTTAGAGTGACTAAACACTGAGGGTGCTGAGCACACAGAGCCGAGCAGGAAGGCAGCTTTCCTGTGTTCCTGCAAAGACTGAAGGGCGTCTGGGAAAGGGGAGTGAGGAATCAAATATCACGCTCCTAAGAAAACAGAGGCTTGGAGACGAAAGTCACCTTTCTGGAGAATTCTTTAAGATCTTGCAGCTCACTGTCCCTCTGGGAAGAGGACTTGTCTGGTTCTAGTGTCAACCTGGGACTGGATGGGGCAGGGAGCTTGAGCCTTCTCTGTACCCATGTGAGGTAAGCCCTGGGTTGGACAAGGCTCTTATCTTCAGCGCTTGTAATAGTTCTGGGAGTCATATGTTATTCTTCATGGTTTGACAGTGAGGTCACTTATTTTGCGAGAGGCCGTTACAGCCCTGATTCCCACAAGGGCCTGCAGACACACCAGGACCAGAGTCAGTGCCCCCTCATGATGCCACTGCTCTTCCTGCCTTGGGCACTGGGGAAGTCAGAGGCATGCTTGGTGCTTGTGACAAAGGTCCATCTGTGGGACTGGAGGAGGGAGGTTTTAATACTTGAAGAGTTTACAGTTGATGGCATATTTTGTTTGGTTTATTTTTGTGGGTTTTTTGTTTTTTGCTTGTTTGTTTTGATTTTTTGATTGTGTATTATAGGCCAGCACACAACTCTTTTTAAAATTTTGTATTTTTTAAAATTTTGTGTGCATAAGTGTTTTACTAGCATGTGTATATATTTATCACATGCATGCAGAGCCTACAAAGCACAGAAGAGGGAATTAGGTCCCCTGGAACTGGAGTTACAGATGGTTATGAGCCACCATGTGAGTGCTAGGAATTTAACTTGGGTCCTCTGGAAAGAACAGGATCACAGAGCTGTCTCTCCAGCCTGTCTGTCTTGTTTTTGAGACCCAGTACCATGTAGTCTAAACGGGACTGCATAGCTTAGGATGATCTTGAACTTCCGATCCTCCTGCCTCTATCTCACCAAGTGCTGGGATTATAGACATGAACCTGCATGCCCAGTTTTAGGAGGGGCTGCAGATCAAACCAACAGCCTGGCATGCTAGGCAAAGCACTCTGCCTCTACCACCATCCCCAGACACCATGTGGCAATTTTAACAAAGGCAGAAGGCTGTGGGTGTTTATCTTGTTTAACTATTCTTTTCTCCAACCTTCCTCATCCCTGTTCTCAACTGCAGGACTCAAGCCTGATATTTTTCTCAGAAATGGCACCATAGGGATTATTTGTACCTGGGTTCACTCACATCATCTAGAGTTGCTGAAATTTATCCCCATCGACACTGCTATACTAAGTTCCTTTCCACTGCTGAGTCATCCCCTTTTGTGTAAATGTACGAATAACTCTCTATAAATTCTTGTACAATTCTCTATTAGTAGACTCTTTCTTAATTTTGGATAATATGAATAATGATGTTGTAAACATTTGTATCCATATTCTTTTGTTTGTGCATATTGCATTCCTTTAGTCAAATGTGTAATTTTACAAATGCTGGGCCACATACAAATGAATCACACTCTACAGAGAGGTTGAAGTTTTTGGTTTATTTTTAACATTTTTTTTAATTTACTAATTCAAGAGGGACACATTCAGTTGAATACAAACAGCGCTTTGTAGATCTTACAGATGCTGAAGTCTACAAGAGTTTTATAAAGGCCATAACGGAAGTCTCTAATATGTACAAGCAATAGTTCTCTATATGCATCGGACATTCTAGCAGCAACTTTCTCATTTTTAAAATTCTTTCTCCTTTATTGTGAGTGTGGATTTGGGGGGAAAAAAGAACCCATATCTCTCTGCATTTTATCATAATTTCTATATCTTTAATTAGAAAGAAAGCCTATCTGGTCTGAGTTCAGACAGGAATATCTTTCTTCAGACTTTTCCCTCCCTTATGAACTCTGTACCCACATATTTCAGGGCTGCTGCCAGTCGGGAGGGTTCTGAGCACCTTCCGGATTGGAGGAACAGCCACTGATGCTTCTGCACTTAGAGGCTAGCTGAAAGGGGGCAGGTTTTAGAAGGGGAAGAACGTGGGCACTTGGCTGGCTTGGATTGCTACCCAGCTGTCGCTGGCTAACAAAGTTGAAGGGGATTTTATTAAAATTTTAAACAAAAGTAAAGTCATTGAATCTTTTTGTTTGCTTGTTTGTTTTCTGTTTTCAGGAAATAGTATTAAGAAATCTAGATCCACAAGCTGCAGGGTGTGTTTTAATGCCTACTCTGCACACTCTACATCATAAATAAAAATCCCTTTTCAGTCAACAACAGAATTGAAGGTAAAGGCTAAAACTATAAAAGTCTTAGAGGAAGAGATGAAGTTTTGTGAGCTTAGATCAGGCAGTAGTGCCTTAGATATGAATAAAAAATAGATAACAGAGGAACCCAACTTCATAAAAAAAATTAAGGACCAAACCAAGAGCAGCATCGAGGAGATGAAAAGATAAGACACAGAATGGGAGAAAATATTTGTCAATTATGTACCGATAAACTGTACCTAGAAGATGGATAGTTTTAGTGCCAAGGATTAAAATGATTATCTTCCTTGGAAGACGCACAACTGACCCATTTGCATGGAAAATGATGCTCTACAGCATCGCCTTAGACAAGTGTCAATCAAATCACAGTGGATTGCCATCCATCATTGGGGTGGCTCTGACGACACAGACAAATCCTAACAAGAGATGGATGCATTCAATCTCTTCTGTGTGGGGGTGGGGATACAGAATGGTAGGTCAGGGGATGTATATTAGTCATTCCCAGAAAGGAAGAAAGTATGAATATGACGAGTTCAGGAGCTAGAAACTGGTTAGGGCAGATACGACAGGCACCCCAAAGCAGCCGTTCTGAGAACATCCACTCTGAAGTCAGGATGCCAGGAGACAGTCATAATTTCCAACACCTTGTCTCTCTCACCCTTGTCAGGAGCTCTACAAGAGAACATAATTGAAGCTGAAGAAAGAACCTGGAAACCTGATTGGGCCAAGGGAACCATCAGCTCCTCCTCCTCCCATTCCTTATCCCAGTGTCGTCTGCTCTAAGTCCTTTTAACCGTATCACCACCAGACTAAAAGTTTAACAGTGTCCATGACCCCTCCTCCTGTTCGGGAGCTCTATCATCATTCCCTCCCTCCCTCCCTCCCTCCCTTCCTCCTCCTCCTCCTCCTCCTTTTCCTTCTTCTTTCTTTTTAGCTCTCATTTCTAAATGTATATAAACTTGCTAAAAAAAAAAAAACTCATTCTCTGGGGCTGGTAAATTTCATTCTTTAAATTCTCCAGACAAGATTCCACAAGTTACTAGCTCTAGGCAGCTTTGGTGGCTGTAGTGATTTGAATAGGTGTGGCCCCCATAGATTCATGTGTTTGAATGCTTGGTCCCACAAGTAGTAGTAGCCTTGTTGGAGAAAGTGTGCCACTGTGAGGGCAACCTTTGAGGTCTTACAGGCTCAAGCAAGGCCCAGTGTGGTACAGTCTCTCTCCTTCAGCAGCTGCCTGCAGATCAAGATCTAGAATGCTTGTCTTCTTCTCCAGCACCATGTCTGCTTGTGTATTGCCATGGTTCTAGCCATGATGATAATGGACTAAACCTCTGAAACTGTCAGCCAGCCTTACTTAAATGCTTTTCTTTAAGAATTACCGTCGTCATGGCATTTCCTCACAGCAATAAAACCCTAACTAAGACAGTGGCCATAAAGTTTTTGGGAATTCTAGCATCCCAAGAAAAGTTCACCAGGAGCCAAGGAGGTCTCTTATTCTAAAGGGCATCCTGCCCCATTTTCCTGAGTTTGAAACAGCCAGGAGAGAGGACAATACTGTATCATTGTGGACAGAAAAGTAGGGGCTATAGAATGAGTGGAAATGAGAAGTGACCCCAAATAGGTTCAGGGTATTTGGGAAAGTAATTAAGATATTTTTAAATCACATAGAAACCAATGATTTCAGAAGCCTCCTAATTACGTGTGTGTGTGTAGTGGAGATTATATATATTCTGTTATACAGCATATATAGTTTACATGGAGTTACCCTAAAGCAAGGGGCAATGAGCTACTGAATAAAAACCCCAGTGCCAGTACCCCTTTCTGACTTGTTGGTCAATAGGTTTCTCATGGCACCACTAAAATTATGAATTAACTGTCAGTGCTTCTGGTTACCCTCCTGAACTTAGAGATAAGACCCTCCTGGTTAAAACAGCACATAACTTAAGTCATAGGAAATGGAGCAATCACTCAAGCGCTGAACTGGAAACTTCATCCTTCCTAACCAGTTTTCAGAAAGCAGTTACATTACATTTCACTTACAATACTAAGGGTTATGTTCATTTGCAACACTAAGGGAAAAAAGCAATCAACAGTTTTACCCAGCTGTGTACCCTGCAAACCTACACTAACAACTGGACTGAGAAGATATGCCCGCTGGTGCAATAGTAGCATGGATGTTATGGGAGTCTCCAACCACTTTCTGGGTGACTTAAAAACCTCTACAAGATAAAATATATGCCTGAGAATGTTTACTGGACCAGAAAATTGTGGTTGGCTAAGTGATGGGCCCTACAGGAGGGTCTACTAGTATTATCCTGCTACATGGACATTATATTAAACTGCTCCCTAAAGTTCTTCTCCCTACATCCATAGATTGATTCATCTCTCAACCCTCATCAGAAGAGCTTCCAGTAGAGACACGCAGCTGGTCAACTGCTGGGATTTTCCAGAAGTTACTTGATCTGGGATTGTATCTTTGCCATTGATGATGACTGTGATACATCCATATATATTTTAAACATTTCTAATTTTAAATTTCTTATATGGAAAGTTTTATTATATATTGTGTCTATAAGTAATAACCATTGGGGTCCTCAAGAAACTTCAAGCAGAAAGGGGCCCTGAGGTAAAAGGCTCAGGAAACACTTGTCTAGATAAAACCATGGACCAGAGCTGGATATAGGAGTCTCTGAGGATGTTGCTACAGGATCTGTGTGTTTCACACTTCACACCATGCATGAAGTTAGTCAGTAAGAGATCATCTAGACCTCTGCTGCTCTGTAACACTGTCTTAAACCTTAATTACCTTGCACACACACACTGAAGCCCTATGAATAAGAAGACAGCCCTGAGCCTGAATGCTGGAGGAGCCTAGGAAGGAGTGAAGGAGGAACCCAAACACTGAGAGGGCAAACGCTCCCTGCCTGATCTGGCACTGCTGCTGTCGTCCCCCCCCCCCCCCCCGCCCCAAGCAGGTCTGGAGGAGTCAAAGTCATATCCAATCGCTCTTGATCTCTTTCTCCTTATTTTACAAGGAAGCCTGGAAGACTAAAGGGTTGGAGGCACTTTCACCTTGCAAGGTCACAGGTTTACCTGCACTCCTGCACTTTAGCATCAGTTTCACAAGGGAAGTCCAGCTCACTCATTAAGATCAAGTGCGGCCTCCTACCCGGAGTGTGCTCCGAGGTCCCCGGGACTTGGCCTGGTATGCAGGGAATGTTCAAAGGCTTCTGGTTGAACACATGAAGGAGTGAATTTCTCCCCCAGAGAACACAATCATGGGCTGGCAGACATTCTAAATGGATATAAAAAGGCCTTGGATTCTGCTGCTGGAGGCTGGCTACCTAACCTCAAACATCCATCTAGAGTGACCCACCACAGAGATCAATCAGGTCCAGTCCTTCAGATGACAATAGGTTGGGGGCATGATGAAAGGGAGGTTCCATGCCAAGTTTTAGTATTTCGCCAACTTAATTGACTGTGTTCACCAGCGTCTTCCGCAGCCCATCTGGCAGCCTCCTGGCAGCTGTCGGGATTTGTTCTCTCATCCATGAGGGTGGGGTTGGCCTCTGGAGACAACAGTACCAGGCTTCAGGGACCAAACCAGAGATTTGATGTTTGACTCACAGTGAGTATCAGAAGGGGAAAAAAAAAACAGTGATAATGCTTTGTCGCTGAGAAACACAGCCAGCATAGGAGAGACACGGCACGAAGCTGCATCCAGAGAGACAGCAGGAAGCCTGGATCTTCCTACTGCTTTCTGGAGAAAATACAGCTATCCACCAAGCACAGCTTGAAAGACAGCTGGGGACCATGTTGCTGGGAGGCAGTGAGGGAACCGCTACTTAAGAAACAGTTGATCAATCACTGCGTTCATACTTGGCTTCTTTGAGACTGTCTTAGTATGTAGCCTAGGTTGGCCTACAGGATGGCTTGTTTCTTTACACAGGCTCTTGTTACATAGACCAGGCTAATCTCTACCTCTTGACTGCTCTGTTTCAGTTTCTTGAGTACTGGGATTGTGGGTGAGTCCCGCTTCTGCCCCTAGCTCTGAAAACAACTTGATAAGTACTTCCTGTGACTACTGATGAAGAAAGTACATAATAATGGATTCCAGATCTTTGTGAGGCGCCCCTTCCCATTTTGCCATTGTTTCCAGGATATCCCATTGGCCACCTACACATGTCAACAAGGGAGGCAGCTTGTGGGGAGCCAGCGCAGACCGGTTTCCATGGATCACAGTCATGTTCTGAAGATTTTGCCCAGCTACATCACTGTTGGGTAGTTTTGCTTCTTGGAATTGACAAGTGCATACTATGAACTGAACCATATTGTAGAACTGGCCAGCTGATGGAAAATACAGACACACACACACACATACACACACACACACACACACACGCACACACCAACTTCAAGGGTTCAGTATCCAGTTATTCACAGTTGCTGGTGGAAGGGGCTGAGTGTCCAACCTATCCCCTCTGTGCTATACCCTCTCCATATCCACAAGGAAAATACAGAAGGTGCTAGAAGCAATATGCTCAGAGCCTCTCTGAGAATGAACTTCTACTAAAGGGTGGGGGCACCAGGAAGAGGACACAGGGGCTCAGAGGGAGAGGACAACTGCTGAAGGCCCTCGATTTCTAGCACAGCTCAGAGTCTCCGGCTTTTCCATCAAAAGTCTCAGAATGTTGTTTTAAACACAGGTCTGTGGCGGTTTACCTCCTTCTTGGACGTTAAAGGAATTTGTGCAGCATGATTAATAAAAACCCAGAGACAGATACTGGGGTTCAACCAATTGGGGGTAAGAAAAAGCAAAACAGCCAGCCAGTGGTTCTTACTTCTCCTTTAGTCCGAAATGGCGATCCTGCCTCTAGGAATCTCAGAATGCGAATGTGTCTGAGAGCTGTCTCCTCCTGTCTTATATTCCTCTCTAGGGCTGGAATTAAAGGCATGCATCACTACCTCCTGGTTTCTATGGCAAATTAGTGTGGCTACTGGAATTAAGGGTGTGTGTCTCCACTGCACTGGTCTGTAAGGCTGACCAACACAGCTGTTTTACTCCCTGATCTTCAGGCAAGCTTTATTTATTAAAATACGAATGACATAGCACTACAAATTGCTTCTGATCTATCACCCGGATCGTCAACTGGACACTTTCTACCTGGTTTGGAGCTTGTTAGGACAGCAGGGGAGGAGTCAGCAGATAGCTGTATCATGTTGCCCGTGAAAACACATCCTGGCCTCCCCAGGGTCTGTGAGGCTCAGTCAGCTGTGCTGTAGGGTGGGAGCATTGAGAGGATCCTCTCAGAAATACAGTGACAGCATCTCTACTTCCCACGTTCACAAAGATTTCCTGAGAAGACATAGACTGTGGGAGGAAGGGTAGTGAAGAAGGTGACACACAGAAGCCATGGCCAGAGGAGCAGGAAGGACAATGGAGATATCCCAGGGAGGTCTCCTTTAAAGGATATGTGTGATTGATGGGCTCTGAGGGTTCTCCTATTATCACAGTCCATAAGGAGCATGAACTTGGGCATCTGTGCCACCTCAGAGATAGTCTCACGGGCAGCCCATCCCTTAGATGTCTACCTGTGGACTCCCATCATGAACTCATCCACCATGAACTGGGCATGCTCAAAGACCTGACGCAATGTATTCTCTGTACATTTCAAGGTTATCAAATCTATAGTCCGTGGGAACAGCAGGACAGGGTGCTGGGCTGACATCTAGAGATACCTAGAAAATTATATACCTGTAATTGCCTTTGGAAAAAGATCTCATTGTTTCTTTTAAAAGATTCTCTCTTTATCAGTCAAAGGGAGACAGGGCAATGCTACTTACACCGTGACTACAAGCACTTTATGCGTCATAGTTTCTCTGCGAGACATATGTGCTGGGACCAAGCCTGTCTGAGGAAGCCCTCAAGGTTCCTTGTAAGAGTTTCCTCAACAATGGTGGATAAACCTGAGGCAGGAGGCAGGCAAGTGATCCTGTTAGATGTGGGGTAGGGCTCTTCCTGTTTAGAGTTGCCTGTGCTGGAATCCTTCGCAATGGAAAAAAGCAAGACAAGGAACCAATCCTATTATTAACAGCAGAGAAATAACGCCAGCTCCTTCTGCAAGCCCTGCATGTGCTCTGCAGGTTTCCAACCTGAACTCGGGTCAGGGTGGAACTTGGGACAGGCAGACAATCACATGGCCTGGGACTCACTTCATTGTCATAGACCTCAGAAAACAGGAGTTAAGAGAGGGGTTACAGCTAGGCAAGGAGAGTGTGGGGTATCCGGGGAGGGCAACCTGAGTCCCAAAGTGAGAGTATCAGGGGTCAGGTGGGGAATTGAAGGAGGGGCTCTTCAGGGTGGAGAGCATGGACTAAGGTGTGGCTTTGCTCTAGGCACCCTGGTGAGGTAATAATACAGACCAAGCCAAGTGCAGAGAGCATACTGCAGACCACTCAGCGCTGGTGAAGGCAGTGAAAAGTGGAGGGGCATGCTGAGTCTGAAACCAGGTACTGAGAGTCAGGTCAAGGGAAAGAGGCAATCTAAGAAAATGGCTTGGGCTGAGGGGCTGACTCCGATTTTGAGGTAGGAAGTCAGAGATGGGGTGGGAGGATACGGACACCAAACTGCCTCCTACATCCAGCTTAATGCTCTACTTTTCCCTAATTTTACTTGAAGGATAAATGTGTCTTTCTACCCTTGAGTTTTGGACTAAATTCATGCTGCTGACGGCAAGTAGCAAGCTTTGTTTGCCCCACGCAGGCGGCACTCATCCTGGTCCCAGGACACCCACACCCACGTGGTTCTGCAGCAGATACCCTACGAAGTCTGCAAGCAGGCCTCAAAGTTCCAACTTCTGTGAGCTTACAATCAGAAACAGCTTTGTAGCCACCACACTGACGCAGGGACAGGGTCCCCAGTGCACACAGATGCACACAGGGCTTGGCACCAGAGCAGGATAGACCGAACACACCATTTGGCATGATCTGAGCGATGGCGGAAGAGGAAGGGAAATCACATGTTAGAGTGCCACCAAATAAGCCAGCTGAGCCAGGTGCAAGTCATACCCCAGAACCCCGAAGGTGGCACTCGGTGGAGGACCTTGCTGTGTCCGTGGGAAACAAACTGGACCAAAGCAGGGTGTTCCACTTGGAACTACTCCCGAGGGCCACCCAGTAATTTCCATAAAAAGCATCAGGGCATCTGGTCTGGCCCTGGAATGCACTTGTTACACACAACAGCAGGGCAGGAAGCAGCGTCAGATGTGGGGAGACCATTTTTCAATGGAACTGGCAAGAGGAGAGATATTTCTGCTGCTCTTTAGAGGGTCTTGCATGGAGGTTCATCACCAGAATATTGAGTCAGAATACACTGGGGTGGGTGTAGCTCAGGCTCAGATGGTTCAAAGTGTGTGTGTGTGTGTGTGTGTGTGTGTGTGTGTGTGTGTGTGTGTGTGTGTGGAGAGAGAGAGAGAGAGAGAGAGAGAGAGAGAGAGAGAGAGAGAGAGAGAGAGAGAAAGAGAGAGAGAGAGAGAACTAGAGAAATAAGGACCTGTGTGCCAATGCTGTTATGGTTAGCATCAATTATCAACTCAACAGAGTCTAGAATGACCTAGAAGATGGGTTTCTGGGTATGGCTGTGAGGGATCAACTTGCTCCTCTTTGTTGATACTGGATAACCCACCTTGTTTGTAAATTGAGCAATTCCTCTGGCAGGAAAGCCTGGATTGCATAAACTAGAGACACTGATAGGAGCACCAACAAGAATTCCGTCACTGCTCTCTGTTCACCATTGTGAATGAGACGTGACCAGCTGCTTCAAGATCCTGCTGTCTTGTCCTCCCTGCCATGATGGAATGAACCCCTGAGATAAGCTGAAATAAGTCTTTTCCCCCTCAGGATGCTTCTGTCAGAGGATTTCATCAAGGCAAAATGGGAGGGAACTAAGAAAAAACACATAGTTTGTTTCTCTAAGCCCTTGTGTTGATAACATGGCTGGATGGGAGGAGTAAGGAAGGGAGCCTTGGGAAAAGTTAAGCCCTCAGCAGAACCACCATTGATTCCCCCCCACATCTGTTCAGGGAGAACCAAACCCCTGAACCTGGAGGTTTCACTGGGGGGCTTGGGGCTCTGCTCTGTTTCAGGCAAGAAGGGGTTTCTCCTGAAAATTGTACACGCCAAGTTCTGTGTGCTTTCAAGCCCAAGTGTTTCTGTTTTTATTTTAACTAATGACTTTAAAATGAATGACACAAGCTTAGGGACCAGTAAAGATCAACCGCAGACGAGGAAAGAAGAAAGAACTTAAGCCTCATTCTGCTGGAACTCATTTAAGCATACAGAGAGGAATGTCCGTGTCTAAACCACCCACGGAAGCAGACAAAGGTTCTCCTGGGTGCTAAAAGACACCCGAAGCAACAGCATGTCATTTACAAAGAAAAGAAAAGAAAACTTTGGTTGGGACAAGTATTCAAAGTATCCATTTCATCAACACAAACCGTTCTGATACACCATCAAGATATGGTCATCCAAAACAAATGCAAGCTATACTCTGAACCTCCATCTTACCGCAGTGTCTCAGACAGAGCTAAAAAGAATGAAGCACTTCTAAATGGCCAATGCTGGTTTTTATTTGTCTTAGTATTTCCCCTCAGAACTGTAACTGAAGTGACTGAAGAGGTTTTCAAAGGCTTGTTGAATGCACAGATGAACAAATCATGACCGTGAATGTATCCTTTCCGGTTCCCACTCTGGTGTTGAAGAGAAGAGAACTTAGGAACTCCTGGGTGATCCACCTCTGCTTTCAAAACCTGAGGTTTCCATTGCTCTTGCAACAGAATGGCTGCACGTTTTCTTGTCCACAGCATTTCCCATTGCTAAGAGAGAAACAGGACTGGTCTGCTCAAGACATGGCTTCAAGTTCCCCAACTTTGTTAGTTCACACACATAGGCGTGTCAAGGCACAGGGTGAAGGGTGGCCAGAGCTGATCCACATTTGAAGGCTGCTACTGCATCCCAGGCCTGTCAGGGACAGCTGATTGGTTTGTGTGCACTCACACTGCACAGAACAAGGAATCCTTCTAGCACAGAGGTTCTCCGTCTTCCCAACACTGAGATCCTTTAATACAGTTCTTCATGGTGTGTTGACCTCCAACCATAAAATTGTGTTTTTGTTACTTCGTAGCTATAATTTTGCCACTATTATGAATAATAATGTAAATATCTGATATGCAGGACATCTGATATGCGATCCCCCAAAGGGTGGTGGCACGGGTGGAGAACCGTTGCTCTAGCATTTATCTGTGTTTTGGAGAGACTCCAAAACTCAACTGAACACCATGGCCAGGAGCACTGTCTACACAATCCTTCTGAGTCAGCAACCTCACAGTCCTCAACTGTACCACACATGTGCACATACTCCTGAACATGCATGCACACCAAGAAAGGGGCAGAGTGTGCTTGCAGCTCAGAATGCAAACACTGTTGGAAGAAATGAAAAAAATCAAGGCGTCCTCTGCAGTGGTTTGAACAAGAAATATCCCCCATGGAAGCTGGTATTCGAGCACCTGGTTCCGGTGGGTGGCGCTGCTTGGAGAGGGTGTGGAACCTTTAGGAACTGGAGCCTTGCTGGAGGGAGTACATCACTGGGGGGTGGACTTTGAGTGTTCTCAGCCTCACCCCACTTCCAGTTCTCCTCTCTCTCTCTCTCTCTGCTTCTTATGCGTCTTTGAAGATCTCTGTTCCAACCGCTTGCTGCCACAGCTCTCTGCCATTCTGGACCATCTCTCTGGAAACAGAAACCCATGTAAGTCCCTCCTTCCCAGAGCCACTTCCGGTCCTGCTGTCTGATCACAGCAACAGGAACGCTCCAGAAGCACCCCAGTTCTTAGAAATCCCGAAGGTCACAAGGATGTGCTGGGGGTGGGGGGCACTCACTACTCACACTGTCTCACTGCCAGAAAGCAGCGTTGCTCAAAGAGTCATGCTTTAGATACCCTTTAACATTCTCAACCTCAGAACAGCACACTTGGAGCTTTTAATCCCTACAGCCGAGAAAATAGATTCACTTAGGGATGGAAAAAACAGGGTTTGGAAGCTGCATGATGAACCTTTCTATGCAGTTAATGGCCTCCAGCTACATAGTCACAAGTAATTTACTTCTTAACTCCTCACATTTCCCATCCAAACTCTACAGCTCCCAGATCATGGCAAGAACGCGTTACAACCTCTTCTGTACTATTGAGTTTATTCAGTTCTGCACAGCAGCTCTCCAACTTACCTGGTCTCAAGAGCTCTCGAAAGCCATAGTCCTCTTGCTGACAGTGTGGAGTGCTCATTTATAATTAATCCTATTATACAGAGAAGAAGGATGTTGCGGCAGAAATATCATCATATTATCATAACATCCCATGTATGCAATGGGACATTTGCTGAGGATTTGCACCCAAAACTCATGAAGAAACCAAACACAATTATCCCTCATGAGTGTTTCAATTCATGTTTGTATAGTTCAGAAAGGTATTCTATATAGAACTAGTGATAGCACAAACCCCAAAAGCCAACAAAAATGAATGGAGCAAATCTTAATTTAAGGTAAAGAAAACAACCTCCATGGAGTGAGCATCCTGAGCAAAGTATGCATATACATTATATATATACACATATATATATGGATGGATGGATGTATTTGTGGTGTGTGTGTGACTATGTCTGTATGTGTGCATCCATGTGTCTGTATGTGGTGTGTTTCTCTCTGTGTGTGTGTGTGTGTAGAAAGAGTTAGAGAGAAAGGACAAACTGCAAAGACAAATGGAGAAATAGAGCTCTCATTTCGCTACCCCTCTCTGTAGCTTGTGAAAAGACCTGCGTTCCTAGGGATAATACTGTAAGAAATACTTCTTAAAAGAAAAAGGGTTTCATGTTATCGTTTATAAATGTTGAATAATTGCATAATCCCTTCAAGTGACAAAAGTGGTACCTTTAAACAAACACCCTTTACCTGGTCACTCTAGGGAAGACGTTCAAACTCACTCACCTCAAGAGTCCCTCGAGCCCTTGTCTTCTCAAGAAGTTGTTAGTGCATGGAAAAGAACAGATGAAGAACAGACCTTTGAGGGGCTGTGCCTGTGACAACAGTTGGGCATAGAAAGACAATTTTCCCTTTTTCTGTGGACTGTGGGACAACTGATCCCAGAGGTACAGGGTAGATGGGGACCAGAAGCTGGAGGTGAGGGATAGGGCCAGATAGTCAAGGGCTTCAAAATCTTTCATGGGAAACATACATTATCATCTTAGTTGTAGCACATAGTGTGGAGATAATTTTAGACTACCATACATTTCTAAATTACTAAGAGAATACAATTCAAATGTTCTCATTTACACAACTAGACATTTGGAGTGATGGATACACTAGCTCATCTGGTTTAATTATGTCACATTGTATCCAGGAATCAGAGCATCACATTGTACTCCATAAGTCTGTGTCATTGTCAACTGTTAAATTACAGTGATTCTTTTGGGGGAGAGGGCTCTGTACTTAAGAGCACTTGCTGCTTTTCTAGAGGACTCAGGTTCAGTTCCCACACACATGGTGGCTCACAACCATCCATAACTTGAGTTCTGAGGGATCTAACATTCTCTTCAGCCTTCTCACTTATCAGGCATGTGATGCACAGATATGTATGCAAGCAAGACATTCCTACACAGAAAATAAAACAAAATTATAACGATGTTAGTGCCAAAATACACATAGAAGCCAGGCAGTGGTGGCACATGCTTTTAACCTCAGTATTCAGGAGGCAGAGGATCTCTGTGAGTTTGAGGGCAGTTTGGTCTATAAGAGCTGGTACCAGGACAGCCAGGGCTGTTACACAGATAACTCCTGTCTTGAAAAACAAACAAACAAACAAAACCAATAAAAATTACATGTAGAAATGCATTCTTGAAGGGAGGTGTAAATGATGAATATTTGGGTGCAGGGCAAACTATGGAGGGGCATACAAATGTAATATTCCAATAATACTCTTCTCTGATAAAAGCAGGAAAAGAAACCATCAACTTGAACCTTAAGCACTGGCTACTTTTGTGGGGGAAAGGAGGGTCCGAATAAGGCAGCACATAGCAATGAGCAAAGCAAACATCAAACCTGAACGCAGTTCTGACTTATTAAATGGCCTTCTCTGGCTATTGATTACAGCCATTTCTGTAAGGAAAGGAAGCCAACGAGCCTGGAGAAACATTAGCAGTAACTTCCATTACCCGGTACCTGTGTTTCTTTAATTCTATGTCATGTGACTTAAAATGTTAGACAGCCTCATTCTCAAATGAGAATACTTGTGATTCTTCCCAGAATGTTTGTCAGGCAGAGTTTGTGGGAACCCAGAGAGGGACAGATGTCAGCACATCCTTGCTAATTGTGTCATGAATACGAATACGAACATTTATATGATCTTTGACATGACCCTTCCTATTTCTTGTCCAGTTAACCATTTTATTCTCACATATCTGGAAGTTCTCTATAGTCACCTCTGGCAAGAACTGTGTCGTTAAGGAGAATAACACAGAATTGCTATGAAGAACCCTAACAGAGACGGTGTCAGCAGATAGGGAAGTGAATGCCTTCCTGAACACTAGTGGAAATTCCAGCCTCAAGAACTGCTAATCTAACTGAAAGCAGAAAAAGAAATTACTCTGCTGAACTGACTGGGTTAACCTAATTAATTGTCTTTTGTGATTTTTCCCCCTTTGAGGGGAGCAGAGCCATGACCTCCCACAAGCCCAGTGTTTCCCTGCTAAGCTGTACGCTACCTTTAACAGTTTAAAATATTATTGGTTCTTTTTGTGCTGCATTTTCCAGATCTAATAGAAGGCTTGGGTTCATATAGCTAATTGGTAGGTATACATGGGGAGACATAATTGAATCATGTAACGATTCTTTTTAACTCATATACTTCAGAAACAATCAGATAATCTATTTTCTTGACAGTGTAGTTACTGACTGAAGTTCAGAAACCATCTGATCTTGTAGCGTGATGAGACAGTAGCTAAGTCATCATACGTGGTGGGTTTAATGAGACTGTCCCTCATGGTCTCAGTTGTCTGAACAGTTGGTCCCCAGTTGGTGGCACTGTTTGGGGAGGTCTAGGTGGTTTCTCATCACTGGAAAGGGCACATAACTGGTGTTCTGGGGTCAGGCTTTGAGATTAAAAGCCTCAAGCTTCTTCCAGCTCTCTCCCTGATTGTGTTTAAAGATGTGAAGTGAATTCATTAGTCACCTGACTTTCATGATTTCTGAGGGGTTTTCCTTACTTCATTCTTTGATGGGATGAGAAATTAGTTTATTCTCTTTCAATCTTTTGCTGTGTGTCTCAAAAACCAGTCTTCCAGAACTCTTCCTAACTTGACACTGTTGAAAAAAGGCTGTACTTTTCCTGCAGCTGTGTAAGCTGAGGCTGGGTGAACTGAGGCGTTAGAGAATTCACAATAGCCAATGTGTCAACGATACAATGAAGGGAGACCAATTGGTCCTGACTGGAGACAGCTAAATAATGGGAAGAATCAACACTCAGAGTCCCTCCAAAACCAAGACGGAAATTGTGGATTCAAGCATTGGGGAGGGAAAACCAAAGAAAGAAAGAAAGAAACAGACTAGAATCTCATGTGTGAACAGTAAGCAAAGTTGACTGTGGACTCATGGAAGTTCTAGAGATGCTGGCTAACTCAGGAGAAAAGTCTGAAAGCCACAGAGCTGCCTGCGACTTCTTAAGCACAGAGTCTGTGCCAAAAATTTTAGAAGATACTGCTAAGCCTCACCATAATTGTGTAAAGTCTGTGTTTTCCTTCTCTTTTTATATAAAAAAATCAAGATAAAGAGATAAGTTATCTTGTTCAACTTGTGAGAGGCAGAGCTGGAATGTGGCCAAGAGGCCCATCTCCCTTGCAAGCCTGGACGACACCCAAGATTAAAATGCTTTCCTGTTTCAAGTGGCTATAATCTTCTCACCCAGATCAAACCAAGGGAACTCAAAGTCCACACCCCTTCCACTGGGGTCCTTCCTGTATATAGATCAAGAATGTGCTGTGAACCAAGTTTTCTTCACAGGCAGGGTGAGTCTGGATAGTGTGCTTCATGGTTCGATAGGGGTAGAGAACAGGGGAATTGTTTTTCATTGTGAACCTGTTTGAGAGACTGTCACTCTTTCTACACCAAGATCATTGATCCCTGCTCTGCATCCTATGTCACCCTCACGCCCAAGAACTACCAGCATCCAAATTCTGGCCCGGGTTCAATCGAATCTATGCTTGCCAAGATCTCTTCTCTGCTTGCTAGATGCATTTCCGATGAATCTGGGAGGTACTCAGTATTCTTTAAATATCACCAGTCTCAAACAAAGGCCTTGGAGCAAGAGATTTATAATGACACCCCTTGCAAAAAAAAATTTTTTTTTTGGTTTTTTGAGACAGGGTTTCTCTGTGGCTTTGGAGCCTGTCATGGAACTAGCTCTGTAGACCAGACTGGTCTCGAACTCACAGAGATCCGCCTGCCTCTGCCTCCTGAGTGCTGGGATTAAAGGCGTGCACCACCATCGCCCAGCGGAAGGAATGGACTTTTGACATCAAAACCAAGTTATAGTTTCATTGCTGAATCAAACCAGGCAGCAAGCTCTCTCTAGCAATATCAAGTCTGAGGGAACTGGCAGAGCAGATGTCCAGAGACGTCGCTTCCAGGGGAAGAGAGGGTTGTCAGTACTCAGCGCAGGGATAGCATTTCATGACACTGCACAGTGGCCCTGCTGTTACTATTGCCATTAGCGAAGCATCTCTCTACCATAGTACACTGGAAATCAAGGCTCAGAAACACTAAGGATTTGCCCAAGACCGTGAGATGCTGAAGATTCAACATCAATGTCAGAACCCAGCCACACTGCCAATTCTCAAACACTTTGGCGTAAGCCATGTCAATATCAAGTCACTAGAATCCACAATTTTAAAAAGTACTTTGATTTTCATCTTATATGTGCATGGGTCTTTTGACTGCATGTATGCCTGTGTACCATGTGCATGCCTGGTTGCCATGGAGGCCAGAAGAGGGTGTCAGATCCCATGTAACTGAAGTTATGGATTTCTGTGAGCCGATGTGTAGATGCTGGGACCTGGGTTCTCTGGAGGAACAAGGGTGTTCTTAACCACTGAGCTTAACCACTCTAGCCTCAAAAATCTAGAAATTTTGTCACCCTGTCTACCAGTACCCAATGTCTGCCTGTATACAAACTGTGAGTGCCGAGATAACAACAGTTACTGAGCTGGCGTGGAGAACAGGACCCTAAAGTCACACACACACACACACACACACACACACAAATATATATTACGGATTCGTGAATCGTGCACCAAGCTATCCACATTAAGGTAAAAGGAGATAACTCGACTTGATTTAGAAGATGCTAAGAAGAACGCTTCTCATGACATGAGTGATGTCAGGGTCTCCAAATGGTTTGACGGTTATTAAAAGTGCAGCTCAAAGATTTCTGGGCCAGAGGGTGGCATGAAGTAGAAGCTTCTGTTTTAAAACGCTCAGAGTCAAAACTCCAAGGTTAACTAGATATGCATGTTAGAAAGTTTCAAAGGCAAATTCCAACTCTAAGAAGTAGAAGCGGACATGGTCCCCTCCCTGCGCCCCAGCAAAGAAATAGAAAATCAGTTTTTTCCAGTAGAGTATCATTGGGTATATCAGCCACATTCCAGGGCAAGCTCCACATTCAGGAGCAGTTGGTCAACACAGAGCAGACGCCATGCTCTTTTGAGGACTTTTTCTTTTTGTTTGTTTAGTATTTTTATCTTATTGGAATTTTTGTTTGTTTTGATTTTTGTTTTTGTTTGAGAAAGAGGATTTGAAGTTGGGTGGGTAGGGAGGTGGGAAGGAACTAGAGAAGGAGAAAGAACATAATCAAAATATACTGTATAACAATGTTTCTAAGCAGGGTGGTGGTGGTGCAGACCTTTAATCCCAGCACTGGGGAGGCAGAGGCAGGCAGGTCTGTGTGAGTCTGAGGCCAGCCTGGTCTACAGAACTAATTCCAGGATAGCCAGGGTTGTTAGGGCTGTTACACAGTGAAACCCTGTTTCAAAATACTAGAAGAAGAAGAGGAGAAGGAGGAGAAAGGAAAGAAGGAAGGAAGGAAGGAAGGAAGGAAGGAAGGAAGGAAGGAAGGAAAAAAGGAAGGAAAAAAGGAAGGAAGGAATATCCCAAGTATTTAAGGATTTCAACTGAACATTGAACTGAAACCATAGCTTGTACCAGGTGAGATGTGATTAATGAGAGATGTTTAATTCAAAGAACTCAGGCTCAAGAATGATATTTTGCCATATCTTACTTTCTGTGTCTGTCGCTGTGACAGCACTGCTTATGGGGAGAAGGGTTGGTTTGGGCTCATGGTTCCTACATGTAGACTATCATGGCAGGGCAGTGCATGACGACAGAAGCATGAAGCACCCACAATCAGGAAGTAGAGAGGAATGCATGCATACCAGCACTCAGCTCACTCCCTCGACTTTATGCAGACCAAGTGTCCAGTTTTAACTAATACACTAATACTATTAGCTGCTCCACCCTGGAGTTCTGCCCCCAACTTAGTATGGAACCTCAGGGTGATTGCAGGAGCTGGGCTAGAGACCTTGACATGCAGAGGCTCAGTCTTCATTATGACTCGTGGTAGAGACCCCAGACATTGCAGCTATTGCAGAAGCTGCAAGGAGGCACAGGCCATCTCATGACAGGCGACTCACGGAGCTTTCTAAACATGGGGTTAGTTTATTAATTTATTCAGCGGGGGTTTTTGTTTTTGTTTTTGAGACAGGGATTCTCTGTGAAACAGTTCTGGCTGTCCCGGCACTCACTCCATAGACCAAGCTGGCCTGGAGCTCACAGAGATCTACCTGTCTCTGCCTCCCAAGTGCTGGGATTAAAAGTTTCCGCCACCACCGCCTAGCCTGAGGCTTATTTTTTTGTTGATAATAATTAAGCAAACAGGAACAAGACAACACAGAGGAGAATGTGATAAAAATTGCCAAAACTGGAGCAAGTAAAAATGTCCGAAGTGTATTTTGTGTTGTCTCATACGGCAACCGCTAACCACATGTGGCTGTTTACATCAAATTATCATAATGGAATATAATTAAAATTCAGATCCACAGTTACGTTCGCCTCTTTTCAAGTTCCCCATAACCATATGCAGCTCATGCTCTTCTGTTGGACAGACACAGTGTTCTCATTCTTGCAGAATGTCACGCCACCAAGCACAGCATACATTATCCACGGTTGACCGCAGAAGAAGTGGGGAATCCTCCCTGTCTGTGTAACCAGGAGCTGTTACTATGTAATTTCGAGGAACTCCATCAAAAAGTGATTCCCAGGAGCTGGGCATAAAGATCAGTCGGTAAATCCCTTGCCACAAAAACACAAGGACCTGATTTGAAACCCCAGAACCTACATAAAAAAAAACTAGGTTCTGTAAGGAAATACTTGAAATCTCAACACTAAAGAGACAGAGGCAAGCAAGTACGGTCTTGGGGCTTACTGGCCAGCCCATCTAGACAACCCGGCAAATTGGAGGTGAAATAGAGTGGACAGTATCCTGAGGAAGGACGCCCAAGGATATCCTCTGGTCTCCACATGCCTGTGCACATGAACACACACAAATAAAATTAATAATTAATTAATTAATAGTAGTTATGCAGCCATAACTGCCTTAAATATGTAGATGGCGGTTTTCCAGGGACTTCCGACAGGAGAATCTGATCAGTAAAAGCCATGAGAACGCACAGGCTGCCCTTTTGGTGCCGTTACCTTGTCACTTCCCTGCACGTGTTTCTGTCCTGTTCCAAGCAGGTCCCTGTCTGCTCTGCGCATTCAGTTCCCTTGCCTGCGCTGGAGCCGTGCTATGCGCCTGCTTTCCCATTAGCGTCCCCGTCCGGTCTGAAGACTCCGTGCGAGCATCCTCACACAGCTTCCCGTTTCACCCACTCCTGCTGCACCCTGGGCAGGCTACACCCACCTCCAGATGGTAACTCACAGGCTGCATGGTAACACTCGTTCCCCTTCCTCCTCATCAGACTGAGCATCTTGGAGGGACCACGTCTGTCTTACTACATCTCTGTCCCTTTATCTGCTGCTGAGCTTGCGCCTGAGTTGGTGCCTTGGAAGTTCCCAGTAGACTCATATTCCGTATCCTTTTAACACTGTGATTCCTTTAATGGCTGTTGTTTATATGCTGTGACTTCTCCTGCTCAGTCCTTTCTGATTTCTCTATGCTGCCCTATGTGTCAGTAATAAAGTTCTACGCATGGCTTCATCAATGGCTAGTATCCACTTTCTCTCACTATGGCAGTAAAGCCATTTCAGCATATCACACCAACACACAGACATACACACATACACCATACACATATACAACATACACAAATACACCATACACACATACACACATGCATACACCATACACACATATACACATACACCATACACACACATACACACATTCACACACATACACCATACACACACAAATTCACAAACACACACACACACACACACACACACACACTATGACCTAAAAGAAGATACCTCAAACTGAGAACTTTCCAGACTGTTGCCATATACTGAACCTGCCTGGAGGGGAGTCAACCGCTTCCTGCCAGCACCATCCTCAGAAACTGAAGCAGAATGTACTATCATGAAAAGACTCCCAGGAGAGAACCTAAAGAAGGGTTGGCATGGGAGGGTGATGACGAACAAAACCAAAACAAAGCAACCCCCAGAAGCTTGATTCATACACAGACTGTGAGCCCTAATTTTGTCTTAGAGAGGTCTTGTGGCTTCTCCGTGTCCTGCCTACACAGTTCTGGATAGGGTACTGACCACGTCAATCTGTTGAGAACCACAGATGGTGTGTGCCATGTGTTTCTTTAGGCCCTGGCACCTAGACTGAGTGCACCAATGAGGAAATGGGACCTGGCATTTATTCCCCTTGAGACACTTCTGAAGCCCGTGACTCCTGCTGTGCGAAGACTCCTGAGGCCCAGTGAGATGAGTCATCCTGTCTCTGGGATCCTAAAGGTGTCCCACTGGGTTTGGAAAAAAACACATGCCCTAAACGTGGAGTCTGACAAAAACCTCAATTTCAGCTTTAAAGCATGACTTCCAGAATTTCTCAGAGATATTCCAGCTGAGATCACTCCAGCTTAGTACTCTAATTTGGATACAAGATAATCAAGTACGAACAAAGTAAAAAAACCTAAAAGACTAACTATAAAATTAGAAAATTTACAGTGTAAGCCTGAATATTTTGGATGATAAAACCTTCCAGTGAAACTTAATTTCTCAGGGAGATATCATTTGTGATATTTTTGGGCAATAGCATTTAAGACTCTGGTAACAGATATAAAACTGCATGGTTATGGGTCCACACAAAATCACAAGGGTCAAATGATAATGGCTGGAGCCAGTGTACCGAGACTTCGTTATTCTTTCACTGGCTCCATATTGGTCAGTATATACCGTCCTGCCAGATGAACCTTGAAGATGCTGCCTCTCCGCCGTTATCCCAACAGTGCCCTTGCCACCCCATGTGGTGACATGTCTACCTTGGGCCAGCTTGACATTCAGAGCCCCCCCCCGTGATGGTTTGAAGGAGATGGATGTCTCCAATCTCCTCGGGTATCTGAATAACTGGTCCCAGCTGGCGACACCATTGGAGGGAGGTGGGAACTAGCAGGGGCCTTGATGGAGGAAGCACACCACTAAGGGTAGACAGGGAGATTCCAAAGACCCTGGCCATTTCCCACTGCACTGTCTGCTTTCTGGTTGTGGTTGGAGAAGCGAGCTTTCAGCTGTTCCTGTTGCCGTGCCTGGGGATGGCTGTGATGCCTCCTTCCCTGATGTAGTGATGGTGATACACTCTTTTTTTACCCCATGGAACCAAAGCCAAAAACAAAGTCTTCCTTCTATACAAGTTTCTCTGCTCATAGAGTTTTGTCACAACAATGGAAAAGTAATTAATACATCCTTGGAATACCCACTAACACCTTTCAATTAAAGTCCACATATGCTGGTGCCGCAGATGCACCATGAACACATTGCCTGCCAGGGGCAAGACACCTGGTGCTAACTGCTCAATCACAAAACTCAGTTCTGCTCTTGGACCTGCCCATGCTGCACCTGTGCCCACCCTGACCCTCTTCCTGCATCTCCACAAAGCCAGAGTAAGATGGAAGGTGGACAAAATGGTACGTCATAGCTCCCTCTGCTCAGACATTCCCGAGCCAACAGAGTTTAGCGGTGGCCCAAGAAAAAGAAATACAGTTACGGTGGCTGGGAACTTTGAGTGGTTAAGAGAGTACAAGATGGATGAATGTCAGAATGTAGAATGCAGGAGGCGGGGATAGGGCAGTGAAAACGGATGTTTGGGAACTGAAAACAAACAGCACAGAAACAACAGAAGGGACTGGGCAGGTACCCCAAGACCAACAGCCACTCCTACCCGTGCCTGGGTAGATTCCACCTGCAGGATTGGGGCACAGAAAGTGATGGGATAGGAAGTTTGGAAGCTGGGATACATTTTAAAAATGATTCAAACTAGGCAGTCAGAAGCAAGATTAACTTAATGGAAAAACTGCATCCCTTTAACCACAGCACTCAAAAGGCAGAGGAAGGGTGAGTTTCTGTGAATTCGAAGCCAGGCTGGTCTACATACCAAGTTTCAGGACAGCTGGGGTAAGACAAGCCCTGCCTTGAAATCAAACAAACAAAAGAGTTGACAGTCATGGCTGAGTGGCCAAGGCAATGGACTAAGAAGAACCCCAACCATCACACTGGTGTTCCCACACGGCTTGGAAGGGCAGAGACCGGCACATTTTGTGGAAGACAAACCCCGTTGTGGGCAAGGTATGGCAGAAGAATGCACAGAAAGATTGTAAAAATCACGGAAATATATGAGGTGTGGGGCTGCAGATACGGCTCACAGGGTAAGGTGCCCGCTATGCGTGAGGAGTTGAGTTCAGTCATCCTATTCCAGGGTATAAAGCCAGACTTGGCAGCAAGCTTAGTACCCCTGTGCTGTGGACAGGTAGAGAAAGGCAGACTCTAGGGGGAAACCCAGTCTGTTTGTCTAGCTTAAAGCAGAGGGTCAACATGTTCACTGAGAGACCCTGTCTGGAAAAATCAGGTGCAAACAACCTAAGAAAGACTTTGTGCTTTGTATCTGGCCTGGACACATGGGCCTGAACAGATGAACACACAGGGACATCTGCACACAAGTATGCAACCCACATATTAGATCACACCACAGAGAGAGAGAGACAGAGAGAGAGAGAGAGAGACAGAGAGAGAGACAGAGACAGAGACAGAGAGAGAGACAGAGAGAGAGAAGACCGCACCCTTGCCTTCCACCATGATCCAGTACACACTGTCACTGATATGTATGGAGCACAATAGCCACTCTAAGAACACACACAGTAAACACATAAGACACAGAGTTGCTGAACTGGTTGTTGTGACAGGCACAGGCTCTCATGGCCCCATTTCATCTTCTCCTGTGATGGCCATTATTGCCTCAACTAAAGCCTTTTGCTAGGGACAGGAAGCCAGGGCTTCTGCTCACAATCTCAGGAGCCAAAGAAGTCGATAGTTCTTCATTTGACTGTGGGCAAGGTCCTCCCCCCGCTATAATACCGGAAATAGTATATTCTTGTGTTATGGAATGATGAATAGAAGAGGAAGAGCAGGGCAGGAAGAGGAGGAGGGAGAGAGGAGGGGGAAGGGATGAGGAGGAGAGGGGATGTAGGAAAGTATGCCTGGACAAGGATGAATGATCCACGGTTACGGAGTAGCCTTGATGTGACAACCTGCCTGGGGATAATTAGAAAAGGCTGCCTTCCCCCCAAGGAATAGCACGTATATTTTCATGGAAAAAGCAGTCCTCAGTCTTCTGTTCCCAGATCCTGGATCAGCAGCCATTGCCCCCTTGCTTTGGGAATTGTGGGAGAATTAATCCTGAAGATGAATTGCTTCAACTTCCAGCATTCCAAGATAAAAACGTCAACACTTGGATTCCTGTACTGTTTGGATTGGTGGGCAATGGCGCAGCACCGAAGGCCATCAGAAGGCTTCATGACAATGACTGTGATTTCCTGCAGGCTTTGCCCTGCTGATCTTGACCTCAGCTGCCTCCTAGGCACCTCTCCATGGAGCTCCCTGTTGTTAAAGTCAGGCTGGAACCATTTCCTTCTGCTTTGTGGCTTTGACCTTACCTGTAATAAGCTTTCTATCTGGCTCATAGCTGAGAAAAAATAAAATAAAAACCCCCTCCAATTTATGAAAGACTTGAACAGGAAAATCCCCTTTTCTTTCCATCATGTGTAGAAGCTGGGCCCTTTCTGTACAGTGGGGCCCCCAAAAGTAGCGGGGGGGGGAGGTAGACAGAAATGGAGAGAGATCCAGGCAACAGGATAGAATCTGAGGGGCTTAGTCAAAAGGAGTTGATGAGGAAGAGGTCAAAGGGGACCTAGTGGTAAGTAGCAATGGTGGTAAGAAGAGGGTATACAAATATGGGAAGGGAGAGACTGCCAGGCAGAGCCCACACTTAAACCCCCTTTCTCGACATCCAGCCTCCTCAACATCTGTATCCTGATACAGTGATGCTCTTTCAGGGCACCCCACATCTGCAGAGCTCTTGTGTGACAGCTTCGGGATCTGGCAAAAGTTGTATGAACTGGAGTGTGAATCACTGACTGCTGAGATGTGGGGCCAGCAGGACATCAGCTTGAACTCGACAGACAACAAGAAGAGGTTAGGATGAGCTGGAACAGCAAGTGGGCATTCAAATTCAGACCATGGCCCCCACTATCCAAGTGATGGGGCCACCTCTGTGGGTTAGTGGTGCTGCCTAACTCATAACTATGCCTCCAGCTGATCTCTGCTGCACCCCCTTTGCATTTTAGCAAGAGGCTCTGGTTGCTTTCCACAGAGAGGAACCGTTAGAGAAGGAGTATCAACCCCAGGCCTCAATAAAATTTACCTTTGAAGTAAGGATGATCAAATCTACTGTACAGGGCTGTTTAATGTAAGACAGAAAGCAACAAGGTCAAGGATTGCCCCATCCAAACCTTCCTTGGGTCTATGCTTGAGAAAAGACCAAGATGATTAATGCAGACATTCTCAGCCAGGGTTTCATGGGGTCCGGAAAGGGAAGCCCATAAAAGCAGGCCAGGCTTGTCCACTCCAGTGGAGTGGAGCTAATTGAGTGACTTTACCTTAGAGTCATTGCCTTCAGAAGAAAAGAAAAATACACTGGTTTTCTTTTTTCATGAGCTGATTAAATTTAGATATCAGAGAAAAAATCATTTTCTAAAACTACAAATAAAACACCCAATATGTTAGGGCTGGTGTGTTGGCATGCCTCAGAAGGGCACCCTCTGAGCTGCCTTCAGACCTGTCCTGAGTGAAGGCGGCTTTCCCTCCCCCAACACCTCTTTGCTGGGGCTCCCAGGTGGCTGTGTCTGTTCCTAGTTAAGAACAGGAAAAGAGGGAAGCAAGGTCATCGCTCTTTGCTGTAGATGTCAACCCCATGAAAGATCACAGGCGAACCTGTCTACGCTTTTACAACATGGTTCTGTTTTCAGGGGTTCTGTCTTTCCCAGTTCCTGCTCCAAGCCCGGGGTCACAGATCAAGTTACCCCTCAAGAGGCCTCCTCCCACCACAAGGCCACACCTTAGCCTCAGAGGTGCTGGCTCCACCACACTCCCTCTCAATCAGAAATGGTCAGAGCTCAGACTACTTCCATAAGGAAATGGGATCTGGTGGCCAACAAAGAGCTTTGTAAAGACATACATGGATGCCCACCAACCAAAGAATGGTAAAGAAAATGGAGTTACACAATAGAATATGACTCGGCTTTTAAAAGCAGAGAGACTGTGAAATTTGAAAGCAAATGGATGGAACTATGGAAAAAAAAATCATTCTGGGAGAGTAAGCCATACCCAGAAAGACAAGTGTGGTATGTACTCACTTATAAGTAGATATTAGCTGTAAAAGATAGACAGGCTTTAATCCACAGACCCAGAGAGACTGGGTAACAAGGAGGACTCAAGGGAGATGCTTCAGTCTCCATAGGAAGGGGAAATAGAAGAGATCACAAGGTGGACTAGGGGAGGTGGGGATGGGAACATGAGGGGTCAGTTTGTGAGGGGATGGGAACATAAGGGGTCATTTTGGGAGTGAGGGGTAAATGGAGAGAAAGAGTACTAAAAGAGATGAATGGTAAGGGGAAATACTTTGAGATCAAGTAGAAACCTGGTACAAGGGAAACTCCAAGGATTCTATAAGGAAGACCCTAGCTAAGACATCTAGTGAAAGGGGATACCTCCTGTGATCAGACAAGACTACCTCTGGAGGGACTGGGATGCTAACCCAACCACATAACCTTCGATTTACAGTTTTGCCTATGGGATGTGCTAGGGTGAGGGTGACATAGAGATTGTAGTCATGGCCAATCAATAACTGGTCCAGCCTGAGACCTAGGTCACAAGAGTGAGCCTACTCCTAACACTGCCTGGAGGGCCAGGACCAAGAGGCTGGGTGGTCCAGAGACCTAGGATAGACCCAAACAGGACTGGAGAGGGGAAAAAGCCAATGTAATGATGCCTAATGATATTCTGCTCTACACATAGATTGGTGCCTAACCCAACAGTCATCAGAGATGCTTCATCCAGCAACTGATAGACACAGATGCAGACCCACGAGCAAACATTAGGCCAAACTCGGATTTCCTGTGGAAGAGAAGGAGGAAGGATTGTAGGAGCCAGAGGAGAAAAATTTACCTCAAGAAAATCCACAGAATCAATAAACCTGAGCTCATAAGAGTTCACTGAGACTGAGTCAATAATCAAGAAACCTGCATGGGACTGACCTAGGCCCTCTGCATATGTGACAGTTGTGTAGCTTGGTCTTCTTCTGGGACTCCTAGCGGTGGGAGCAGGGGCTGTCTCTTACTCTTTTACTGGCTTTTGGGACCTTACCCCTCATACTGGGTTGCGTTGTCCAGCCTAAATACAAAGTGAGGTGTTTAGTCTTACTGCAACTTGATATGCTATGCTTTGTTGATATCCATGGGAGGCCTGTGCTTTTATGAATAGAAACGGTGGAGGAGGGGGATGAGGGAGGGAAGCAAAGGGGAGTCACAGGGAAAGGGGCTAGGAGGAGAAAAGGAGAGAAAATTGCAGTCTAGATTAAAATAAATAATTCTTTTAAAAAAGGTAAAATCAAAGAATATGTATATCTAAAGCTTCTAATTTCTAAGAAGCAGAAATTAGGCATGAACTGTGTCCTTTTCTATTCATGGGCATATTTAGGGTTTCTCCTAGATGTGAGGCAGTTCTGTCATAGGTGGTAGAGCAGAGATACGGGAGATCTTTTAAGAGTCATTTTCTCTCCTTTCCACTTTTATTTTAGCGAAGACGTGCTCGATGGAATGTGTCCCCTGGGTGAAGTTGCTTAGCCCTTTGAGAGTTCTAAGGTCTTTGAACCAAGAAAATGTTGAAACTTTAAAATGATCAGAAAATTCCAGAGAAAGCTGAAATAAAGGAGTGGCTTTCAGCATTATTCCCCAATATTTTCAGGGGTGCTCACACTCCTGAATGCCCCACAGGTGACAGAGTGACTGGCTTTGCCCGGAGTAGGTCCATGTATGTTTTGTGCATAGATTTAAAGATGGCTTTAAAGGCAGCAATGTGACTTCAACATCCTTTCGTGGGAATGGGATTATAGACTGTCGGGGCTCTGAGTTTACTCTGGGCTCACTAGCTTTTGCATTCTAAGAAACTGTTGCTGGGGACACCAAGGAAGCAGATATATATTCTGCACAGAACACAGGACAATCCAGTTCCTAGGCATATGTTTTTAAGTCCTCGGATGTGGCAGGTTGGTGAAGCCATTAGCTAAAATTTTCTAAGACTTGAGAACGTAGAGACTAAGGACTTCAGCATTTACACGCAGGTCAACAGAAGGCGATACTTCAAAGATGCTGGGGGTGGAGGGTGGAGGTTCTTCGCAGTTTGTATTGCTGAAAAAAAATACCACAGAGTAGATGACCTTAGCCACAAGTTTTGACCTGGTAGCTCTACAAGCCTCAAGTTCAAGTTAAAAATTCTAGACAAGGGCAAGTGGGATGGTTCAGCTGGTAGAGGCCATAGCCAACAAGCCTGGAGACCAGAGTTCAGTCCTTGGGCACCACATGGTAGAAAGAGATAGCTGACTCTTCAAACCGTTCTCTTACCTACATATGCAGCCTGTGGCATGGACACAACACACACACACACACACACACACACACACACACACACTAAATAAGTAAGCAATACTATTTAAAAAATTCAGCCTCAGTTCTTAGTGGCCACTCTTTGTTATTCACTAATGACCACCTCACTCTATCTGTTCACAAGGAAGATGGAGGTAGAGTGAATGATAGATAGATACATTGATAAATAGATGATAGATAGAAAAGATAGATAGATAGATAGATAGATAGATAGATAGATAGATAGATAGATAGATATAGAGATACAGAGATAGTAGAGGGAAAGAAGGGTAGGTGGGTATGGGTGGGATAGATGTAGAGATAAACGAGAGGAAGAAGAAGGGAGAGGGATCTGGTCTCGGTATTAGACAGCAAGAAGGTTCTCCTCTCCAGTCTAGGGATCATGGGAAAGGCAGTGGCGGGAGATGATGGCAATCTTCATCATTAACGATGCCTTATAAGTGCTCTTAAATTTAATACTGACACCAAAGAATCATCACAGAAGTTAAATAAGGTGCTACTTGGAAAGTACTTAGTAGACACTCCGTAAAAAGTTCCCTGTTTCTCCAGATCACTTTGGGGTGATAATTCTAAGTGTCTCTCATTAAACATCTCTAATTAAAGCCTTGATTGTTAATTACATTAATTACCCTGATGAGAACAGCTGGGGAGACAATGGCAACACGTCTGCAGAGCAGCTCTGGGTCCCACTCCAGTTGGCAAGCTCATGGCTGCCGGGCGTGTGCTATTGCCCTGGCTCTCCCCACCGTGGGACATACTGCGCTCAACCTCTGGGAGTGTAGAGGAGGCAGGGGCACACTGCAGACAAAATGGGGTGAGCATGAGGCATCCCTCAAGAGCTTCGAACCTGGGAAAGTCAGTCCTAAGCATCGCGTCACCCCACCTCTGCTGGAATGGGCATCATGGCCAGACAGATGGCACTTTCTTGTGAACCTTGCCAAAGAGGGCTAGGCTGGCTTGTAGCCGCTTGTCTCATGCAACTTCCCAATGTGTTGTAACAACAGATACTTGAAGTCCTACTTGGCATGTGAAAGGAATAATGAATCATACCAGCTAACATTTGTATGTTCTGACATATGTGTGCACATGCACGTATGTCTATACATCAGTCCTCATGGCCAAGCTGAAAAGGAAGCCCTATTCCCCCATGTTACACATGGGACAGAATAAGACAGAGCTACTGACCCAGCATGCCCCATGGTTTGCAGTCACATGGCTGATAAGGGGTATTGCCGGTTTTGTAATTCTCTATGGATCTCATTAAAACTGAACATGTGACGTTAACACTGAGGTGGAAAAACAGATGATAGCTAAGCTCAACTACTTGGGCTTGAGGGCATGGGCAGGTTTTCATGAAGAGAGTTGTTTATAAGGAAGGAGGCCCCCCAAAGCCAGCCATAAGGATAGCTGAGGAGCGCATGAAAAGACTACCACAATGCCGAGAAAATTGCCTGTACCCATCCAGGACATCCCTAAGACAAGGAAGGAGGGCTGTACAGAGAGAATGAGTAAATGGAAACACAAAAGAGGTGCAGGAGTGGTAAGATAGACATATGTTTAAAAAACATGTGTGCAGATGTGTGCATGTGGACATGTGTGTGTGCGTGGGCCTGTATGTATGTAATTTGTATTCATGAATGTGTATTTGTCAGAACACAGATGCATATATGTGCATGAGTGTGTATATATATATGCATGTGTGCATGTGTGTATGATATGCATGCATACATGTATATGTACGCAGATGTGTGTGCATGCACGTATAGATGTGTGCATATGATATGATTTTGGTGTGTGCAGGTGCCCACACCTCTGTTTGTGCTTGAAAGCCAGAGGATGGTACCTAGTGTCCTGCTCTATCTCTTTCTATTCTAATCCCTTAGGATAGGATGTCTCCTGAGCTTAGAGCTAGGCTGACAACTAGAAAGTTCTGGTGAATCCCCAGTCTCTGCCTCCCACACAGTGCTGGGCTTGCAGACAGGCCATGACTGAGCACAGCTATCCATTTCCAGAATCTTAATTGTATGTTTAAAAGATGAAGTTTCTTTAAAGGCATTTTAAAAAAATCTAGAACATTTTTATAACTGCTGAAATATATTAGCTTTCCCTTTCAACAAATAAAACACTTCAAACTGCAACATATACAGTTCCTGAGTGTGGTTAGTGTATACATACATGGAACCAGGGGAAGGAGGTGGCAAGGGAAGGTCCTGAGAATTTGGAAGGGGAAAATGATGGGTGGACTTAATCAAATACATTATATACATGTGTGAAATTCTCAAAAAAAATAGATTATACAGACAGACAGACAGACAGACAGACAGACACACACACACACACACACACACACACACACACACACTGCAATGTACAAACCCAGGCTCAGCAGTGATCTTTCTGCACTCACAGCACTTGGAACATGAAGCCAAAGCAATTGAGAGTTCAAGGTCAGTCTGAGCCTTAGAGTAAGAACTTGTCTGAAAAAATCCAAAGGGAAAAAAAATCTCCCAAGCTTAAATAGGATAGTCATTTGGGTCCTATTACAACTTAGCCTCATAAACAGAATTTTAGGACATACTCCAGAGTGAAGATATTTGCAATCCACAAACTGCAAAAAAATAAGCAACCAGAACCTTAAGGAAGCACCACAACCAGGAAGATAAACAACAGAACTGGAGAGCATAAACAGAAAGGGAAACCTGAATAGCAGAGAGACCGAACCGAGTCTCGGCTCTCGACTGTTTATACTCTAAAAATGTGTAGCCCAACCATGTGCGGCTGCTGCACAGCCACAGAGCGGACACAAATCAAAGAAACTGTGTCACAACCATGACCGCTCTCCTCTGTCACTACTGGGAACACAAACTGGAGCAGCCAATTTCGAGACTATTTGCATTTCTAATGAAGCACAGCTCTGCTGACACAATGACGTAAGCCCCACCACTGCAGCAGACTGACTAGGAAAGTGCATCCGAGCCAGGAGAAAGAGACTCGCCCGGGCTGTGTGCAGGACCGCCGGGGATGAAAAATGCTGAAAACTGCATGAACAGCCTGGGGTCTCCACATCATCCTGCTGGGTGGAAAGAGATGAGTGGTGGAGAGACAAAGAGGGAAAGCACACACATACCATGTGTGATTCAACAGAAAGGCAAGGCTTTTATGATGATGGAGCCTGGGAGGTCCTGGACAGGTCATTTGCACCCTGCACCCTGGGAAGCTGGAGGTGCCATTCCAGACAAGTCCGGGGTCTGGGAACCCCAGTTAAGATTCAAGGCCTGAAAACCAGGAGTACTTATGCCATGGAGGCGGTCAGGAAACATGCGAGTCTGCTATCAATCAGGGAAAGATCATTGGCTGTTTCACTGTTCTTTTCCAGCTTTCAACAAATTAGAGGATGCTGTCCCCACACGCGAAGGTGGATCTTCTTCATTTGTCTTTCTGCGGGGAAAAAAGGAATATTTGCCCAGTCCTGTGAGCAGACCTTAATCCAGTCACATAAAACTCCTCCAATGCCTTCTTGACCTTTCCCTGGTGTGACCTCCTCCCTAAGAAGCAGCCCCATCTCTGCCATGCCCTGTGCTATACCATCTCAGATGCTACGTCTGACACAAGGAGCTCTTGACGGATCACAATTATGCTCTGGTCAAGGCTATATTGACACATAAGTCTTTTTGACATTCAAAGCAGCAGAAAGAAGAGAGGACACTGTCAACATTGCAAAGCAGGAGGAAAAGTGTCAAGGTAAATCTCAAATCCAAGAGCAGCCAGAGAGCTGGCTGATATCAGACCAGACAGAGTGGAGACATAGGAAGGAAATGCATCCGGTCAGGCTTCCAAGAGACAGCATCTTCTCTCCTTTCATTGTGGAGGCTCTCAAATGACAGAAGTGATTCCTACTTCCTCAAGAAAGGTGAAGCCATCTTTTATAAAAATTAATAAATAAAAGAATAGAAATAAATCAATACATCTAGAACAAGAGCAGGGCCTGGTGGGGTAGGGTACTCACAAGATGAAGAGACAGAGAGACTATACACGGATATCCAACTTAGTCTCTCCCCCATTCTGCTGCACAGAATCTTATCACTTCCGGGTTTGCCTACGAGCTTGTCCTGTTGTGTATATTTTGAGTGTTTCAGGATCTCTTTCTCTCTGTTCCCTTTTGGTAGCCCCATCCTTCACATCTTCCTGTCCCAGCTCCACACTCCCCACCAGAACTCTTCTCTGTGAACCGTGTCTCCTGATGGAGTGTCCCTGTCTCTAGATGACATCATCATGGAGATTGAGCAGAACAAGGTGGAGGGGGAAGAATTCTGATTGTCACAAATCTGGCCATTCCCTGGAGTACACGAGCGCCAGAGAACAGCCCTGTGGCTGCTCGCACACACGTCCCATGGCCTGAGAGGGATAGACACGGCTTTTACAGACTGGATTCATCAAGCCTTTGCTCCCATTATGTGCTGTGCTGTATAATAACAACATAACATAACATAATATAATAATCCTGCAAAATTGAAAAAGGTATTTTTGGCCACTTGAATCTGAGCTGTAAAGGATGATGTGAATTATACTCAAGACTCCATGGAAAAGTGAACATGTTATATAAAATCTTTACAGTTTTATGTAACCCAAGCATCCTCATAAGCCAACGCGTAGATGTGAAGGGGGCTTGAGTGCTTACCTCATCATACTGCTTTGGTCCGTCTGACTTCGTGCTTACTGAGTTGAAAACAACTCACTTTTTCCTAAAGAGACCATTTAGTGACCCTTCACACACTCAGAAAGGACATGATGTCATCAGTTTGAGACACAGCTGCTCAAAGAAGACTATTAAGGTCCAGGACTGGAGGAACACCCCAGCCAGCAACATGCTTACCACACAGGAATGAGGCCTTGAGTTCTACCATGAGAGTGGTATGAGCTTGTAACCCCAGTGCTGGGGGGGGGGGGAGGCAGAAATACAAGGATTTTTAGCCAACCCAGCCTACCAGGCTAATACCAGGCTAAATGAGAGACCCCATCTCAAAACAAAGGTGGATAGAGTCTGAAGAAAAACTACACCCAAAGTTGACCTCTGCCCTCCACACATGCAAGTTTTCACACACACAAACATACATAAGCACACATATGTACACACACATAAATGTACGTGTACACACATGCAAGTTTGCATGCACAAACATACATAAACACACATGTATGCACATGCTTGTTCATACATGCGATTATGTGTTTACAGACACATACATAAGCATACGTATGTACACACATGCCCATTCATACACACATACATGTACACACATATACATATTCATACACACACAAACATAAATACATGCAATACACATACATACAGAGAGAGAGAGAGAGAGTTCCTGAGACAACACAGTATAGCAATGCTTCTTAGTCAATAACTAGTCAAAGAAACAGAAGACAAAAAAATAAATAAATAAATTCTCCAAAGCTTAATAAAAGATTGGAAATACAAAAGAGAACTCAGACAAGATCAACACAGAAGAATCATCAGCAAACAAAGCTTTATGCTCCAATGATCACAGGAAACCATGGTAAGAAATAAGAGGACAATAAAATAACAGAGGTGTCAGAAGGACCTCTCTCAGACCTGAACAATGATTTGAGTCCAAAAAGGAACCAGAATCAAAACCTGAGTGCCCTGAAGAGACGAGCCACTAAGATGTGGGGGTTGGAAAATGAAAAGTCCTGAGACGGAGAATTAACCAAGTTTCGTGTAGATAGAAATCTGACAGATTTCTCATTAACATTATTTGATGGTAAAGACATCATATCTTTGATACGTTTTTAGAAAAATATTTTAGCATAGAATTTACACCCACTAAGGATTAATCACACATGAGAACGGAACCAATATATGCCCCAGACATAAGATTTTTAAATTTTACCTTCAATTCATTCTTCATAAGGAAGTTACACAAAAGGTGCAACCATCAAAATGGGGGGGGGGGGGGCGGATCAACAGAAGAGAAATCAAACAAAGTCGAGAAACCTGAGGAGATTCTAGATATGGAGAATTCAGATGAGGACTCCTGGGTAATCAGTCCACAGGAAGAAGGATGGGCTGTCCGCAGTGGGAGGTCTAGGGTCAAAAGTGTGCCTGTGTGATTGAAAACACACAGAATAACAAGATAGAAGATGTTACTCTGCCTTCCTCTAAAAGGAAAAAGAAAAAAGAGAAAAAGGGAAAGAAAAAAAGGAAGAAAAAAATATTTAGTATTAAAAAAAGGTCACAGGGATTGTTGAGTTCTGTGAGATGTTGGTGGCTGGTGGCCAGGTTGTCTAGGAACCACGGACCAGAAGTGTCAGCTCACAGTTCTGAGAGTGCCTTCGAGACAGCAGGGTGGGGCTGGCTGCTCAGATGTGTCCTCTTCATCAAGACTCTGTGTTCTTCTGGGGTTTAATAGAGATTAGTGTTATAACGGAAACCAGAAGAGAACAAACTGGGCATAAAGAGCCCCCCTAGCCTAGAGAAACCCTGGGGCCCTGGGGTTCTGAGACTTTGCTCTGTTCAGGTCTTGCTTCAGACACCCCACAAGTTCATGAACTGCCGCGCAATCCTCAATGTGCAGAGTCAAGCCTGGAAGCCGGAACTACGCACCGCTCGACAGATAGCTCGGGTGACTCTTTCCATGTGGTGCTGTTTGTTGGGGTCTAAGGAGTCAGATTTTCAGAGCCAACAGGAGGAGGGCATGGAGGAAGTGAGGGACTGACTGTGGCACAGGGTCAACCTTATAAAAGAAGGTGTGTGTGTGTGTGTGTGTGTGTGTGTGTGTGTGTGTGCGCGCGCGCGCCACAGTGGGGATTTCATAGTGAGGCTGTTGCTGGTAGGGTTGCTGCATGGCGCCCTTGAAAAGGGTTAAGATTTACTTACAGTCACAGTTTTAAACAGAAGGAGTAAGGGCGTAGCTCAACTGGCAGAGGACTTGTCTAACATGCCTGAATCCCTGGATTCAATTCTCAATGCTGCATTAAAAAAGCAGGGAGGGAGGATGGTAGCCCTAAGCTATGGGTGAAAACAAGAGGATCCGAAGTCCAGGGTCATTCTTGGGCAACTATGTGTCAGCATGAACTTTGTCTCAGTAACTAAATGAATGAATAAATAAATGGATTCATTTCCTCCATTAATTTTAAAGAATTTTAAAAGAGGTACATGGTAAACTTTACTGTTACACTTGGGTTCCCAGGCTGGGTTGGTTGGGTGTCCACGTAAGAAATAAATGTGCGGCATAGTGAATCAGATTGATTCCTATCATTGTGTTCTTACTTCTTGACTCATTCAGTCTATCAGGAAAACTGTTCTTACAGTGGCCTCTGGCCCTGGGGACACAGAATGGACAGTTGAAGAGAAGCTTGAGGTCTCTGGGCAGCAGTGGCAAAAGTCACCGTGTCTGGAATTGCCATCTTTGGTCTATCCCAACTCCAGTCTCCTGGGAATCGTCCCCAGGGCAGGACTTGGAGAACAGGGCATAGTGAGGAATCTCCCATGACACCCTGCTCCATGCAGCGCTGTCACCTTTTCTTCCAAACCTTGGCTTCCTGGAGCTGGTTTGTCAGAGGCAGCTCAGCCAAGCAGAGCCTCTGGGGTCAGAGCCCAGCAGTTGCCCTGGACAAGGCATGACGGGTATGCTAAGCAACAGCTGCTGGGCTGCCCTGGGTGGGGGAACATTCCTGCCCAAGAAGAGGAGGCCACACTGGCCCTGGAAGGACACCAGAGTGACTCCAGGCTGCAGGGTGCAACCCAGCTAAGGGTGTGGCCCTGTAACCCAGCCAGCCGCCTCTGCTGAAGGCAGGTGGCAGGGCAGGGCAAGCGTGGCTTGCCCGCAGCGGAAGCATCACTCAAACACCAGGTCTTCTACACAGAGAGCAACCATGTGGGCCCTGGGAGTGGGTGACTCACCAGGGAGCTCACACCACTGCAAGGCCTCAAGTCGCTACAGAGGGGGCCACAAACATCTCTAGATTTCTTTTTTTATATGGAAGTCATTTTAATTTTATTTTAGCATTAGGTATAGGAAAGAGAGGGTTATCAGCAAGGCCAAGTCTTCCTCTCCCTATTATGACTTATATTTAAAGACAACACCAGCTTTATATGAAGCAAAAAGAAACCACAAATTTACTCCAAGAATTGCTACACATTGCTCGTTCAGTATTTTTTCTGCAAAGAATGTGTTATCTTAACTCTTTTCCTACTTAAGCTTCATTCTAGGAATTCTGACATACAGACAGCCACTGTTGAGCCAACCAACTGCAAATTAATGCATTCTCAGAAGGTTGGGTCTGTGTTGAGCATGCAAAGCACATGGTTTTGGGGCTTTGGTTGTTGTTGTTTCCTGTTATGTCTTAGTGGGATCTGGAGATATTTAAGCTGGACGGGAAGGTGTGTGCAGGTTAGAAGCAAAGTCAGCATTCTTTTCTAGGAGTGAACAGAACACTCCTGAGGGTTTCAATACACTCTAGGGCTTCAGACCCAGCTCCTCACGGGCCAGCCTTGGAGCTGTTCAACTGTCTCCTGTTCTCTTCTTTTCTACTCATTTCCATTTTTGTTCACTGAGAGGTATTTTGTAACTTGGTGAGGTTTTTCCCCCCTTTGGCTCAGCTAGTTTTAGGAGCTATTTAAACGTAGCTGGGAATTGGTAACGGACTCAGTGGACCTGAATTTGATCTCTGGAATCCCTGTCAAGAAAAAGTGATGGAGGAAGGTCATTGGTTAAAATAAAAGAAGCTGCTTGGCTCTCATTGGTTAGGAGATAGGTGGGAGGAGTAAACAGAACAGAATGCCGGGAGGAAGAGGAAGTGAGGTCAGACTCCACAGCTCTCCTCTCGGGAGCAGACGTCCGCCATGCTCCTGGCTCCTGGGCAGACACATGCGATGAAGCTCTGAAGCTCCTACCCAGGATGGACTTAGGCTAGAATCTTCCCGGTAAGACCGGTGCTACACAGATGATAAGAAATGGGCTAGTCCAGGTGGGAGAGTTAGCCTAGAAGATGCTAGGTAGAAATGAGCCAAAGCAGTGTTTAAAAGAATACAGTGTCCGTGTAATTATTTCGGGGCAAAAGCTAGCCGGGCAGGCGGCTGGGGTTTTGGGGACATAGCCCCGCCGCTGCCCCATATTACTACAAAAAAGACCAAATGCACACTGTTGCTGAACTTTGTGGGAGAGTCTCCGTGACTATGCAGGTGTACATACGCACACACAGAACATAATAAATAAAAATTTACAAGTAAAAAAAATAACCAGAAATAACCATATGACTCTCAGTCCTTGACTTTCAGTATAATATAACTATGCTTTAAGAACATGTCCTGTGTGGTCTCGATGCTTCTAAGGGCACTGTGGCTAATCTGCAGGTACCGTGTGATGGCGTCTCATTGGGATGCTTCGCAGAACTGGAAAGAACCCATATCCTGATGTTGTCAGACTGAAGGCTGCACAGGAGCCCTGGTAGGTAAAGATGTCTGAGAGTCTGGCTCTGTCTTTTGTCTTCTTGGTGGTTCCCTCTATCCTGTTTCTCTGCGTTTCCAAAGGAGGAAGGTTGGATTTGTTCATCTCCTCCTTTTAGCTGTCTAAGTCTTTTTCTCCATGACTATTAGTGATGAATACACAGCACAGGCAGTTTCTTGCTGAATTAACCTCTGCCATCCATCTGGCATGTATCTCCTCTTTACCTGGTAACGCTGCTTGTTGTCATGCGCCTGTGCCTTGTCCTCCCACACACAACATCAGAAAAGGGACCACCGCGCATGTGGCTTTTTGTTGTTGTTGTTGTTGTTTTGTTTGTTTTTTGAGACAGGGTTTCTCTGTGGTTTTGGAGCCTGTCCTGGAACTAGCTCTTGTAGACCAGGCTGGCCTCAAGCTCACAGAGATCCGCCTGCCTCTGCCTCCCGTGTTCTGGGATTAAAGGTGTTTGTTGTTGTTTGGTTTTTCAGGGAGCTTAGTTTGTTGTTTGGTTTTTCGGGGAGCTCACAAGTGAGAGAGAGAGAGAGAGAGAGAGAGAGAGAGAGAGAGAGAGAGAGAGCGCACTTAGCAGATAATTTAAATCCAGCACAACTATTGATAAGGCTGAAATTAAGTTCCCCATCTCATTAGTTTCGGTTATTCTAACTATTTTTAGAAAGAAAGAAAGAAAGAATGAAAGGCGAGATTGGAATGTTTTAGAGATTCGACATTTATCTCCACTAATTGCTAATAACAACGGTAGTTCCATTTTTAGTGATTCATCTACCATTTTCATTGCGCACCCCAACTTATCATGGCTTTATGTAGGTGATAACATTTTATGATAGCATAATTTCCTATTTCTGCCATGATCTCTGCACCAACAGTGTCATATATTTTACCTGTTAGACCATCTGACATGCACTACAAACCCCAGAATGCACTGCCTTTTCACCCCACAATGCATTGCCTTTTTAAATTAAACAACTGATTTCTCTGCACCTAGACTTCCACTCTGCTTTTCTTTGCTTAGTCAGGATTTCATTGTGTGATCCAGGCTGGTCTCAAGACTGCAATCCTCCTGCCTTTATCCCTCGAGTGTTGGAGTTAGAGGTGTGTTACCCATTTCCCTTTTTATTCATCTTTACTCTGTCCCCTTGCCTGAGCTGTAAGCTTTTTTAGGTCAGAGCCTGGGACTTTCCCCCCTGGATCTCACATCACCAGCCCATGGTGTGTTCCACCCTCTGTGGGTGTCTGATGAGGGAATGGATGGGGCAATTTTTAGTGTCTGTCTTAGACTCGGGTCCTGTATTTCTTCTGTGGTGACTTCAGTAAAACGACTGGCATGAGCTGGTGTTGAGTGAGTCTATTCGGAATTCAGGATTGGAGACAAGAGAATAGAAAGTTTGAACTCTGCTCCTTTGAGTCCAAAACTATTAATTAATTAAAACTATTAATTTCTTTTGAACAGTAAATAAAGAGATTGAGGTTCGGAAAAGGAGAATAGCAGATGTTTCTGGGGTAATCCTGTTCCTTTTTTAGCTGGATCTTTGACTGGGACTCTGACCAATTCCCCTTGAGTTTTTAAAGATATCTCTGGCCTAGGCCCTTCTTGTGGAGCGATAAGAGTTCTTTACTGGGCAACCCCAGGGAAGGAAATAAAGGGATTACTGATTTCCTGTCTGGTTTGTAGCTCTGCTTCTGACCGCATCCGTGCCCTGCTCCCATGCCCCAAACAACAAGGGTAAAAAACAGGACACTTCTGAGTGCTGACAGTGTTCATGCACACACGTGCGTACACACACACACACACACACACACACACACTACAAGGATTATCATTATCATTCCACAGACCAGGGAACAGAGACTGGAGATGATTTGCTGCACCCATAGAAGCATTAACCTGCTGTTGGGAAGAACTTTATATCTGTTTGCTCTTGCCAGCAGAACCTATCTTCCTTTCTCTGTTTCTTACCATTTTCTGCCAAACTTTATAATTTGGCTTTGTATAAAGCACAGGGCCTCTGTCCTGGGTGACTCGTGGTATATTGAAGTCGTAGGCTGTGATGTCACATCATAGGGATTAATGTTCCCACTTGGTCTTATTTTAAAATGATTCTTTAATGTGTCTGCAATGTCTTCAGCCGGAATAAGTAAGACAGTAGAATATGTACATTCCAAAATAAAGCAGAATGACTTCAAACATGTGAGAGGCATGGGAGAAGTCCCGTTGGGATAAATGGAGGCTGAAATGGGAAGGGATGGCCTGCCATTCTAGAACCTCAAAGCAGCATCTCAGAGACACCGGAGATGGGGAAGGGAGCAAACCCTGCAAGGGAGGGGAGCTATTTATGGTTAAAATCAAAAGACCAGAGGACAGAATTCTTTGTGGTGTAGTGAGCACCACGAAGAAATTCACCTTCAGAACTGATCATCCCTGGCTCAGGCTGAGTGTAGACTGTCAGAGAAATGATCCTAAATGCAGGGGCAAGGGGGTGCTGGTCTTGTTTGCTGCACACTTCCTGCGAGCTCCGTGTCAAGGCTGCAGAACCTAGAGCAACCTCATTGCCTCCGCCTGTGAGACCTGAGACTGGATTTACTGAAATCCTTCCCCAGCTGTGATTTCTGCACATGGGAAACTCGGCTAAGCACTGCTTTCATCCCCAAAAAGTATTTCTTCCAGTGTGTGCGAGCTACACATATTGGCAATGATTAGAACAAGATAACTAGACTAGAGACAGGGTGGAAAGGAATTGAAGTCAAAGAAAACGGCACAGGCAAGCTGAGCAGGAGGCCAGCCTCTTGCGCTGGGGTAGACAGAAAGCTACTTCCTTCTCAGGAGCCAGTGGGGATGTATAGGGAGTCTCTTCTGTTACTATGGTGATGTTGTCCCCAACGGGGGCAAGCAGTCCTTCCCACCATTCACTTGACCAATGGAGAAGCCCAACCATAAAAAACACCTATCTGTGAGTTTACATCTTCAAGGAAGCCAGATGAATGTGGACGCATCAGGCAAAGGAGACCCTGGGAAGATCCCTGCAGCAAACATCAGACAACCAAGAGCATTAAGTTTCTCTATTATAGTTAGTCTCCATGTCTTGAGAGATTAAAACTGAGCTTCAGGAATAATTTTCAGAGTGGTTTTTTCCTCCAGGTCCCTAGGTATCCTTTCCCAAGACTCCAACACCTTGTATGCAAACTGTCTGTACCAGAGAAGCCACGCTGAGCTCCAATCAGCTATTCAGACATCAGTTGTCATGGCTGATATAGGGGAATTTATGTGAAGTGAATCAGCAGCATTCCACACTCAAGCACAAGTACATGCGTGCACACACATAAGCACACTTGCACACACACAAATACACACACATACATGTCCATACACACATGTATGTATAATACACCATATATAATGCTCACACAACACACATATGCACATACACATGCACACACAAATACACACTCACACATAAATGCACACACAGATGTTTTCACCCTCACTTTGCATGCATTTACTTGGTTAGAGAAAACGGCACATTGTATTGAGACACTAAAAAGCAGAGCTTGATTTTCAAGAAGCCTAGGGTGACCAAAAACAAAGAAAACATATAATATGCTCGTTACCACTTACACATTTAACTGGGAGTAATCACATCCTCATGTTTCCCACACGTACGCATTAAAGAAAATGTCAGTAATTAGAGGAAAATTCAACATAATGAATCCATGTCAAAGCAAGGTTTTAAATACAGCATTTACACAGGTTACACATTCCAACTTGACAATCAGAGGCATACTTTTGTGTGTGTGTGTGTTTTAAGTCGTCGGGGAGGGCAGCCTTTGATATTTGAGTCCTGCTAGTGCACTTGAGCTCCAAGATGGTATTCTGGCATTTTTCAAGCAGATTTCAGTCCTCACAGTGAAAAAGGCTCGTTCTTACAGGTTCACCAGAGACAGACACATCCCAGAGGTAAATGCTGTGGACTCGTACTAGGGCAGTTGCTGGATCACAGTCCCAAAGTCCCCTCCTCAGGTTAATGCAGGGACACATTTTCAGTTTGGGCAACAATTGATGTGGACAGTTTTCCAAAACCCAACAGCATTCTAGGCTGCCAATAGCTTTTGGGTGACAGAGCTTGCTACACTCAGGAAAGCCAAGAAGCAAAATGGACTCCGTCGGTCCCTTAGGTTGAAGACATTCAAAATGAAGTATGAAAGCCATGGACTGGATTGTGAAAACAAACCGTAAGCTCCCATTCAGATTGTCTTTTAAAAGCAGCTATGTTTCTGCAGCTGATACTGAGTGCACAGTGCAGTCCTCAAGCCCACCCTCAGTCAGGGCTTTCCCTGTGGAGAGAGATCAACACTCTCCTGAGAGAAAGAGGAGAATTGCACAACGCAGATGAGTCCTCCTTGGCAGGGACCCACAAGTTCTACAGTGGCTCCATCCCAGGTAAGTGAACTGAAGGATTAAGTTGTCTAGTTTTAGCTAAACTAAGCTCAGTGGAAGATTAAGTGGTTTAAAACATTTCCTGCAAAGAAACAGAAAATTGGGATAATATCAGCAAAAGCAAGAACAAGGATATATTGGAGCCAGATATGTGATTGTCAGCCCAATTAAAACAAGAACAAAAAGGAAAAAAAATGTATACAAAAATCAGGCATGGTGCTATACCCCTGTCACCTTAACATTCCAGAACTGAGGGCAAAAGAATTTCTGTGAGTTTGACCTCAGTCTAGGCTACACAATAAGTCCAAGGCCAGCTGTGTTATACAAGACCCTGTCCCCCAAACCTAACAGTGTAATGACAAAAAATAAAACAGAAGAGAGAATAGGCACTAGAACAATCAATACACATGTCTACTAGATAACATTTAGAAAAAAAGCATGTAAGAATAGAGTTGGTAACTGAGTGGCTGTCAGGGGGAGAGCTTGCAGTAAGCTGCTTTGAAGTGTGACTATGGAGTTTTCTAGACTCAATTTCAATAATCAACCAGGGAAGAAATAATTGTGTTAGGTACTATTAAAATTCACAGCATATTTCCTTGGCACTTAGTTTTGCACACACACACAAATGTGTATAAATCTCACTTCTCATCAAAGAGATACTTCTTCTGCATGGTCAGAGCATACCAGAAAGCCACAACTTTTCGAGATGTAGAGAACAAGTAGCCATGTGATGCCCAGCCCCGGCTGAGACATCTTCAGCACAGCACCTAACTTAAGGTTCAGGGAACACGGCAGAAAAGGGGACAAAAGGATGCAAGAAGCAGAGGAACAGGACATCTATGTGAGAGCTGTCTTCTGTCTGTGACAGGGAGTGACACCCATGAAATCTCAACAGAATGGTCACCTAAACAAGACCTGCTGACATGCCAGCATAGATGGGAGAAAAATCATGAGGTTGCAGTTTTAGATGAAGGCTTACAGACTGCTGGGAGAGGTAGAATCAGTCTTCCCGAGGGACTGATGTCCAACCCAAGTTGTCAGCACAAAACACAAACATATGCGCAACAGTGAATGCACATTGCATGTATGTGTGTGTGTGAGAGAGAGAGACAGACAGACAGACAGAGAGACAGAGACAGAGAGAGACAGAGACAGAGAAGTTATGAATTGGAGAGAGTTGGAGGTGGAAGGGGGAGGCGAGGAAGTGGTGTAAATGCATGGCTCATATATGAAATTCTCACTGAAGAAAGGGGGTGTTAAAAAGAAAGATACATAAACAGCACTGGAATGTACTTTATTGGTCAACACTTGCCTAGGATGCAAGAGGGCCTAGATTTTTTTTCAAAATTTAAAGTGTCACTGAGATGGTTTATTAGATGATTACCTGAAGTCAATCCCAAGAATCTGCACAGGGTAAGAAGAGAACTGACCCCCAAAGGTTGTCCTTTGACCTTCCCAAAATAATGTAATGCTAACAATTTTGATGTATGCTGGGAAATAAGGAAGGCCCCTGAAAATCTTTTCGGATGGGAAGTTTAGATGGGAAATGATTTAAATGATAGTCCCTAAAATTAAGTGTTGTGCATTTTTCTGGCAGAAAGACATGCATGCAGACTCAATGGTTCTTCAGCTAACACAAGAGCTCCAGGGCACATGCTCAGACTCTCACCACAGCCTGAGCCTTTAAGATTAAAGGGATGTTTGAGCACTGAGCAAAATCAACTGTACTCCAAGGAGACATCCCTAATGGTGCGACTACCAATAAAAGCAAAGTATTCCTAAGGAGGATGAGGCAGGAGAATGATGGCTTCAAAATCAATCTGGACTAGAACATGTCCCAAGATGGCCTGGGCTACACAGCAAGACCTGGTCCCAAAGACAAATAAGAAAGAGCAAGGTTTATTCTCATCTGGTGTCAAAGTCTAAAAAGACATTAAATTATAACCTTATCCACGTTGAATTATGGCTGGCCAAGCATTTGCAAGTTCTTGAATATAATGTTTTGATAAGAGGATAAAAGGACCTGATGAGGATTTTGATGACATGATCAGCAGTATTTGGCATCCAAACAGGTGAGGAGCAAAGCTGACTTCTGGTATGAATGCTGCTTGGGTTCCATTTGCAGGCACTGGATGGGACACCTCAAGAAAAACCCTTTGTCGATTTTCTCTTTCTCTTTCCTTTTCTTTTCTTTTTTTCTTTTCTGAGACAAGGTTTCTCTGTGTACCCATGGATATTCTCTTTGTAGACCAGGCTGGCCTTGAACTCAAAGAGATCCGTCTGCCTCTAAGTGTTGGGATTAATGGTGTGCACTACCACCAGCAGCAGCCCCCTTTGTCAGTTTTCAATAAAGGGCTTCACTGCAAAGTAAATTCAACATGAAGCACAAACCAGCCCAGTAAACTGGGTGCAAAGCAAAGTTTTTGTTTTGCACATTGGCCCTGTCTCTGCAAAGCTTTTGTTGCGCACACCGTGGCCCTGTCTTCTGGATCCCTCATAAGACTGTTTCCTGCCCTCTTACCAAATTATGTCAGATAAAAATGAAAAGTGTCGCAGAGGCCACAGGGCTGGATAGATGAGCGAGCAGTCCAGGAATATGGGAAGATCAGTGTGTTCTATTTAAGATCCTGCTAGCACTCTGCTTTCTCTGGTATTGTCTCATGAGTCCCCTCCCCCAAGAGACTTCTCTCATTACCATGTTTCCAGTTCCTGGTGCCACCCTGGGGTCAGTAATCCCATACCTGTTTCTCCAATAGCCTTTCATTGTGAGCATTTTACTGGGGTAGGGTCTCAAAAAAGTCTAGTGATACTGAAAAGGAGGTCTCATTCTTGCCTGAGAAAGAAAAACTAGGCTTGTGTTCTTTATATTTTAACAGGAATGTTTACATATTTATAGATACTTGAAAATAGATGTGAATGAATAGGAAACCACTTTGGTCCTGTGATCGGTTACATACTTAGGAAGCACAGCTCTTACACACATCAAACACTTTACTCCTTTATAAAATGATCAGAGGAATACCATGCTTGGCATTTATAAAATACATCCGAAAGGAGACAGCTTCCACCGGTGTTCCAAAGGCTTCCTTTGGCAGCGTGTTTCTGATCATGAAGAGTAGAGACTATATCTCACGTATAGCTTGAACTCTACAAGGGATTTGATCCAGGCAATTATATATTTTTTTCTTTATTGTTTCCCTAACTAGAAGGAAGGTTAATTTCATCATTCATCTTTCCAGATGGGCCCACTTTAGGTCCCAGGAAACCACCACCTCTGTGATCAGAAGTCTCTCGCAGGGCTTCTGTGAATTATTGCCTGAGAATGAATATATATGAGAGTTTATAGCTGAGGACAGAGCAGGTGGTAAATTGTGGCACTTCAAAGCCAGTCCATTCTCATCTTTATCCATTTAGCTTCATGGCTATAAAATCTGTGAGCTTTGTTTTCCAGGCCTTGGAATGGGAAGATGGGAAGGTTGTTATTGTCTATGATTACGGAACATCATTTGTGAAACACATGAGAAAGCAAGTGCTTTGGACCCCAAACCAGAAACGACAGGGCAAAGGAACAACGCGGGAGAGAAAATGGCCTCCAGCAAAAACATAACACATTTGGAGCTATGAGGTCCAATGTTACGGACTTCATCCATGGAATATCCAATGACTCAAGATTGGGTCTTGAGGCACAGTGGGGCTTACACAGCCAGTCCTAGTAACCACACAGATTAAAGGAACTAGCTGTAAAAAATAATAAAAGAATACGATATAGAGGTCACCCAAATTGCTATGCAGTCTATGGTGAGTGGGGACCAATGAGCATAGGCACCAAGGTGAAATGAGCTCCCTGCCTGCTTTAGGCAGTACCTCAGCGTATATCCCACAGAATTTACTGTCAGCCCCTCTCTGATATTTGCTGTGTTTTCCTTCCTTGCTTAGTCTTATTATTAACTTAACAGATACCTTTATTTGCCTTCTGTGCTGTTCCAGGCTCTGCTTGATGGGCTGGAGACAAAGTCCCATGTGGACCAGCTAGCTCATCTTGTTTGTATACTACTGTGTTTCGCTTATATTCAACAAGCTCCTTTCCTGACGGATGGGGCACCTCTTTTGGAATCAAATGGAAGAGGCATAGAAATAGTTACACATGCAGTAAATAGACTCAGGTGATGTGGGAGTCCCCTATGTGTGCTGTGATTACCATTAATGAATAAAGAAACTGCCTTGGCCTGTTGATAGGGCAGAACTTAGGTAGGCAGGGAAGACTGAACTGAATGCTGGGAGAAAAAGGGGCGGAGTCAGAGAGACGCCATGGATCTGCTGCCAGAGATAGACACACTGAAACTTTGCTGGTAGGCCATGACCTCATGGTGTAATACAGACTAATAGAAATGGGTTAAATTAAGATGTGAGAGTTAGCCAATACTAGATGCTAGAGCTAATGGGCCAAGCAAAGATTTAATTAATACAGTTTCTGTGTTATTTCAGTTCTGGGCAGCAGGGATGGACAAGCAGCTCCTTGCAACACTCAGGCTTTTATGGCCCGCCTCACAACTGGGGGAAGATACCATATGCGACGTTCCATTTTCTTTCCCAAAAAAACTGCATTTTTTTCTCCCTATTTCTAAGTGAAGAAAACGAGAACCAAAGTGGGTCGACTTGCCAGCATCCCATATTTACAAACAAAAGTGGCCTTCTCCTATGACCCTGCATGTTTTGAGTCTGTGTTCCTCACTGAATGGAGAAAGGTGAAGGGATCTAAGCCAGCCCAAACATGGTACCCCACCCCAAGGACTGGCTGAGGTTCTTCTGAGATGCTTGTCCTCATCACAGAACCAACAAGTCTTATCCTAAGGTCACAGGCACAGGCATTCTGGCCTCAGCTCGGGTAAAATATTTGGTGTAGGAATGTCTACCTGACTTGAAAGAACTTTTGGAAAACAAGGAGTCGATACCGACAACAAGAAGCCCAGCAACAAGAAAATAAATGATCCCACTGAGTGCCGGAGTCACAGTAAACAGCTACCTTCATATGATTCTAATCTAACCAGAGCCCTGCCTCAGTGTCCTGAGCCCCACTCTCTGGAGCCTCTGTTTTCCTGGAGCTTCACAGAGAGGAGCCAAAGCTTTGGAAGACATTTGAGTCCACATAGCTCAGTAGGTGAGGGCATTGTCACCAAGTCTGATGACCTCACTTGGTGAGAGGAAAGAAATCTATAAATTGACTTTTAAAAAAAATGATGCCTCCATCCTGCAAAAGTCAGCTGACTGCAGAGTTCCTCTGGCCTGGGGGAACTGATAGAAGCAGTGGATTCGGGTTTAAATTTTAAGGCCTTATAGGGAGGTTTGAAAAATGTAGAAATTGAAATCTGAATCAACATGAACACATTAGAGGTGACGTTCCCTCTGTAAAGCAAGACCCCAGAGGAGCCATAACTTTGTAGCCAGGATAGACCAAAAATAAACCCACCACCCCCTCCACCTCCGTTTCTCAGCAGGAAGTTCTCAGTGGAGCTGAGAGGAGCTTGGGGAGGTAGCAGCAGCTGTGGGAATTTAAGATCTGAAAAACTCCAGTCACAAAGTTCACTTGAAGCTGACTTACCTGGGGGAAGCATGCACAGTCCTGACTGTCCTAAAGGAACACCTTCAAGCGCTCGCCCAAAGAAAGTAAGAATCCATGGCAATAAAATAACTTGATGAGAGGCAGAGAATCAGTGAAGCAATGGGGAGAGTGGGCTCAGTCAAGGTCTCAGATGTGGAGAGGCAGAAAAAGACCCTCCAAAGCAACCGCTCTCATTACACATGAAGTCATAACAAGCTTAAAGGGATCTCAGAAAGAGAAATCTATCCAAGGAAATAAAGATCAACATGAGTGGAGAGAAAGCAAGGAAATCTCCTTAAGATTGGAAGCTACAGAACAAAGAATTCCCAACTTGAAGACTGCTCCTATGTTTTGAAGCAGAAGAAGTAAAGATTGGTGAAAGAGACAGAAGAAATTACACAGGATACAGGATGCCCCTACAGAGAAACAGAGAGCTCATAAATAAATGTGGAGCTCAAGACAAAAAATAAAGGCTGTGGCAAACCTTAGTAGGCAGTTGTTTGTATTTACACAGAAAAGAAGAAAGAAAGAAAGAAAGAAAGAAAGAAAGAAAGAAAGAAAGAAAGAAAGAGAAGGGAGAGGGAAGGGAGGAAGAGAGAGAGGCAGGGTGGGAGGGAGAGAGAGAGAAAGAGAGGGAGGGTGGGTAAGAGGGAAAGAAAGAGAGAGAGCTAGTGCAAGAGAGGGGGAGGGGAGAAAGAGACAAAGAGAGAGAGGCAGAGTAGGAGGGGGAGAGAGAGAAAAATAGAAAAGGAGGGTGGGAGGGGGAGAAAGAGAGAGAGAGGAAGGACGGAAGGAAGGAGGGAGGGAGGGAGGGAGGAAGGAAGGAAGGAAAGACAGGAAGGAAGGAAGAAATGGAGAAAGTGTCTCCAAAGACAGTTGATTTTAGTCCTCTCATATATAATGACTGACAATTTCCCAAATCAGTGGACAACAGGAATTTCTCAGCTCAATAATACCATAGACAACATCAAACTACATATGCTTCTTAGCCTAACAACAGGGATTCATTCCAGAAAAACGCTATCCTAGCTGAAAGTGTCTTAAGCCCAAATGCAGACAATACCCCTGAACCTAATGAACATACTTCTTTAGCTCAGCCCGCCTTAAACAGACACAGGAGGACACTTTACCCCACAGTCAAGCAAAATCACAATACAGACTGTGGCAGCTAGCCATTTTACACAGATTAGGGGTGTTCTTGTCACAACGGGACACAGAGAAGAGCATCCAGCAGGCATGAAGTGATGATGGAGAAAGACAATGTGATCCTATTCTGGTTTCTGGATGCTTTATGAAGAGCATCCGCTGCACAGCTAGCGGGGATCCTCTGCCCACTGCCAAAACTAAAGATTTCAGAGGTGACTATACAAAGCCTATGGGGACCATTCTTACTCAAACCTCCACATTGGGAGACGGAGTTCTGTAAATGAGCCAGCCAGTCCCTAGGGTGACCACAGAGGAAGTGGCCTCCTGTCTCCATGGTATAAAGAATATTTGGGTTAAATAGGCACACATTCTCCAGTCAAGGCTGGGCCATCCATGTGCACAATGCCTCTCAAAGCAGGCAGCTATATCTAATGTCTGTTCTTCAAAGAAATAAGCAAATGTTTAACAGCAGTTAACCATATCTGGGGACACTTGGGTTCCCAGAGTGGAGTGATTGCCACCTTCGCAAGGCACAGATCGAAGTGTGGAAATCCATCCCAGAGTTCAGTTGAGGAAGGGAAGCCAACTTTCCCACTCAGTCAATCCACACCAGCACATGGGTAATTACTTGAAATCATCCAGTTGTGACCCTTGGGAGAGGAGTGGAGGGCTGGGTTACATTCAAGACATGTACCAAATATTTGAGCGCATTTTTTAGCAAGTGGGCAAAACGACTCTTTGAAGGCTTCAGGCTTCTGTTTCTAACCCCGAGGTTTCTCCACAGGAAGCGGGAACGGATATCTGAGACAGAAAAAGTCATCCCTCCAAAGCAGACAAGAGTATGGGTGGGGTGTGACTCACTCACAAGACAAGTGACCTGGCTTCTATTCCCAGAGAGGAAGCAATGGTGAGAAAACCAAAGTCAGTGAGAGCCCGTGGCAGGGCATACTGTTCTTTAGATGGGGGACTATGATGTTGTGTTAGGAGTGGCGGGCTGCGTCCAGCACCCGGCCGCCCGCACGGCTAGCTTTACCCGAAATAATTACACGGAAACTGTATTCTTTTAAACACCGCTTGGCCCATTATATCTAGACCTTTTCTCGGCTAACACTCGCACCTGGACTAGCCCATTTCTAATAATCTGTTTAGCCCACGAGCTGGCTTACCAGGAATGATCTTAACCTGCTTCTGCCTGGAGTGGAGGAATCATGGCGACTCATTGACTCAGTTTCTTTCTCTCAGCCTTCCGTTCTGTTTACTCCACCCACCTAAGGGTGGGCCTATCAAATGGGCCTAGCAGTTTCTTTATTGCTTAACCAATGAAATCAACAGATTGATATATGACACTCCCACATCACTATGAGAGCCCGTGCCAGGGCACCGTTCTTTAGATGGGGTCTCCCAGAGTCCGTGGCAGGGTGCCATTCTTTAGTTGGGGGAACTCCGAGGGGGGTGCTGTTTCTTTCAAAGCAGGAAAGCAAACAATACAGGTAACCCAGAAGGATGCTGCAGCCAGTGCGTCCTTGGGGATAGCTTCTGCCACACCCCTGCCTACTGTGCAAGCCTCAGGCTCCTCCAGGCTGTCTTTCTGCCACAGCTTCAAGGCCCCTCAGAAGAAACAGAGAGGGAAAGCCCAGCTCCTGTGCCAAGCCTTGTGTGCTCTCATCCATAAAACTCTGAGAATTCCGTTCCCTCCCACAACCTCGTCAGCCTTTATGTATGCTTCTACAATGGGGAGGATCAACTCAGAATGCAGTTGGCCTCCTGAATGGACTTGAAGTCTAGAAAGTCATAGAATTAGGTAGGCACCTAGAGCCACGCAAGGCTGAACCCATCTACAATTTAGGGCCCTTTCTGCTCTGCTTCAGACTAGATACGGTCTTTGACTCTGACCTCTCCTCTCCACAATGTGGCCCCACTGTCCATCCAATCTGCTTCTCACATTCAGCATCCATAGTATCTCGGGCTTTTTCCCCTTGGAGCTCCCAGACCTCCAATCCTGCAAAGGGTGCCACCCTCACCTTGACATTCACAGTCAGGGCCTTCTCGCAGATCACCCCCAGGGGTTACTGCCCACTCACAGCTGTGTCCTGCCTCCTTTCAAGACCAAACTCCTGCTTGTGTTTCAGGATTCACTTCACCATCTCCTCAACTGGGAGACTATTGGACACCTTCCCTCTCCACCCTTCCGAGGTACCCCCATCACTCAGGTATCTGTGTACCACCTCGCCTTGCCTCCTAGGAGTGGGCTTGGATTTCTGGAGGTCAGCATGAGCCTGCTGCCTGAGACAACGTTTAACATTAAAAACTGGGTCCTGAGAGTTTTATGTATATGGTAAAGATTTTTCAGATTTTTCCAAGTCTTCATTTTTGCATCTATGGAAAATAGTGATAGAATAGCACAATTATTGATAACAGTGTAACTCACCTATGAAATGGGTGAAGGTTTGGCATATTCTAAGTACTGGAACTCAAGTGCTTATATTAGAAGTGCATTTTAGAAGCTGCAGAGAGCACTTTGACTGAATACATCGAGATAAATAAATCATATGCAAATTTTTCGTTTTCTTCTGTTTTGTTTGTTCTCATGTAATGTGTATGTGTGCTCGCCTATGTGAGTTTATGTGTGCCACATGAAAGCAGGTGCCCACAGAGGCCAGAAGAGGGCCTCAGACTCTGAAGCTGGAGTTGCAGGCATTATTTATGAGCTGCCAGTGGATAATGGAAACTGAACCAGGGTCTTCTGCAAGAGCCCTAAATGTTCTTAACCACTGAGTCATCCATCTCTCCAGCCCCTGTATGTATCCTTCCATTTAATACTCAACTACTAAAAATCTATGCAGAGAAAATTATCATATATAAAACACAAGCAGTTAGCTCAAGAATTCTGCTCATAGAATTGTTTGCCTCATTAAGAAACTGAAGAGAATCTTAAGTCAATATCACTAAGAGATTAAAAATGAGTATGATCTATGTTCATGTGATGGAATCCAGCTGGACATTAAAGATAATTTTGTAGTTAAGGAATAAGAGATAAATTACCTTTAATCGATTAAATGGGGGAAATTGATGCTCAGTCCAGGTATCCCATCTAGCCTGGCTGACTTTGGTTATAGGGTACCTGGAAGATAGAGAAAAAAAATAAAAACAAAAGGTTATGGAACCAAACTGTTGACAGTGATTATCATTAGGCCCATGAGATTTAAGGTCACTTAACATTGTATTGGCTAATTGGAAAATAAGTAAAGCAAATATTAGGACATGATTGCCATAGCCGTCATAGCAGGAGAAATGGAGCATCGGTTGGGCAGTAGTGACCATAGACAGTTCTCACAACTGCTGTTTCTAAATATTGGGAAGGAATGCAGAGCCTGCAGCTATTTCTGGCTGGGGCTGTGCTGTGCTATATCTTACTTTGTGTGGGAGGATGGGTGTGTGAACTCACAGGAATTTAGGAACCCAGATTCCCTCCATCTGTAACCTCTTCATCAACACAGTGGCTAATGTCTACCCAGCAACAGGAATTTCAAAAGTGAATTATTTCTTACTGTTGGTGAATCCAGTTTTCAAAACAGACAGGGAACGAATTACAGGTAGATAAATCCTCCCGCAACTCTTTATCCTTAAAGAGCACAAGAAGCCTGCATGCACCCAAAGAAAGAATGAACTCTCCACATTTGGGGCTTATGGAGGCTTAAAATGCCTTTCAGACAAATTGGGGAACAGACAGAATCAACAGCCTTTCAAGAGGAAGCATAGCTTTATCCACAAGAGAACCTTGTGACAATTCGGAGATGCGTGATCTGGGGTTCCCACAGCTCCCAGAACTGACAATCAGCTCTGTGCACATCCTGTGGACCCCATTCCAGCAGCCCACCACCCATTTCAGTTGGGGGACACCAAATTCCTGAATGAGTTCAAGGTCACTAAAATAAGGGTCAGAATTAAGTTGCCCATCTCAAGTTGAACAAAGATGAAGCTAGATTGCTGAGGAGACAGCCAAGATAGTGGTTTCCACTGCACAAGAATGAGGACAAGTTGCATCCCCAAGACCCACAATTTTTAAAGCTTCAGCCATGGTGTTGTGAGTTTGAATCCTAGCCCTGTGGGGGGGGGTGGGTGATATCTGGGGTGCTCTGGCCAGACAGCCTAATTGATACATTCCAGATCAGTGAGAGACGCCGTCTCTAAAGAACAAGGTGGATGGTGTCCTGAGGAGTGGTACCCAATGCTGAGTTCTGTTCTTCAAGCACATGTGTACCTAAATGCAAACACACACACACACACACACACACACACACACACACACACACACAAGCTAGAGCATCCATAAGCAAAATGTATGGAGGAATACTAGCCATAAATACAGACCTCTTCCTATGACTGCCATCTGCACTTGTTTGCCCACAAAACCAATGCAAATATGCAAAAAATAAATGGATTTCACGAGGTTGCCACAGACACACAGGTGTATCATGACTTCAGAATCTGGACCCAAGGACAGGCATCTCAATGCAGCCTATGTGCCCCTGTGGAATTCATCTTCCGCAGTCACCCAGATCTCTGGTCTCTGCCCCACACTGCTCTTGTAGGATTTTTCTTGCTGTTACCATCTACTCGTGGAGTGCCCCTTAAAATAACACAGGTGTGCTGTACAGGCTGCTTGCAGAAGTAGATCCTTTGTGGAGGGATTGTACTGGGAGAACCCTGTATTCATCCTGGCCAATTCATTGGTGGATTCAAAACTTTAAATTAGATAGTTGTAAGATGGAGAAACGGCCGAAGGCAGAGATTTGGGGGACACCAGTCACAGAAGAGGGTGTCTTTGAAAGGTGCATCCTTCTGCCCCTTCTCCTTTCCTATGCTCCCTGGCTGCCTTGAGTTCAGTATTACTGCACCATACTGGATGTTCTGGCTCAGAAACAGAACCCAGTGAGCATGGCCGGAACCTTTGCGATTTTTCTCCTTCAGGTTGTTTCTCTCGGGTATTTGTCTCAAAAAATCTGACTCACTCTTCCTTGCCACTCCTGACCCTACACCCTCACCGGCCCCCACCCCCTTCTAGCTCTCCCCCACTCCCTGTCCTGACCCTCACACACCTCACACTGTTCCTGTTCCGGGTGCACTCCCAGAGCTTCCTGTATTTGGAATCCTTCCCAAGCCCTTGTTCTTCAGGCAAGTGTGTTCACTCTTTCTCCTTTGCTCTATTTCCATAAGTAAGGCCCTTGTCACAATGTCAGGTATTTATAGCCTTAGTTCAGAGAGTCCAGTTAGGTGCCAAACTTAAATACATAAGTTGAGACATTAAATTCCATTTTTAAATCTCCATTTTTAAAATGCCGTGTGTGCTGAACTCCTGTTTACTTTTTAGAAAATGCCACAAGCCCCTATTCAAAGCCACCATGCATGTTCCAGACCCCCAGTGCCTTTTTTTTTTTTCACATTGAAAGGCACATTGTTGAGTCCCAAGCGTCTTTTTCTGAGGGAAGTAGGTAAATTTCTACTGTCTGTGGAAGGCTGCTGTCTCAAGGTACTGCACAGATCCACAGACACAGTAGGGCAGGATGCATTTCCTGCTCAAATAAAAATAACAGGAATATGAAGTTCGGGGGATGGGAGGCTCACTGGGAGAATGGTGCACAGCATGAGGAGCTAATTTCCATGCCCAGAACGCACAGGAAAGCAGGGGGAACAGCACCCTCCAGTAATCTTATCACTGAGGGGCAGAGCCAGGCAGATCTCTGCAGCCTGCTGGCCAGCCAGTTTAGTTAAACTAATGAGCGTAAGGTTTAGGGTGAGACCTTGTCTCAAAAATTAAGGTGGAATCAGAAGAGCACATTCAACATGGACCTCTGGCTTCCATACTTGCACAAAGAAACACACACACACCCATGCACACACACACACACACACACACATCACCACCACCTCAACAACAACAGCAAAAAGTCTGTTCCTTAGATATTGTTTCGATTTGTCATGACAGGAAGAGCTGGGGTATCACAGCTGTTCACCATACACCCATTCTAGCATCTCCACAGTTTCCTAGCTCTGGAACAGGGAGGGGCTTTTTTCTACATTATGGGACAGGGTTGATATCTGTTTCTCTGGGAGCTAGATGCATGTAAAGTAATACTATCCCCAGCTCTTTTCTGGACAAAGAGAGAGGAGAGAGCAGCAGAGCAAAGCAACCTTAGTGGCAGGGCCAGGGTAGCAAGCTGCCCCAATGCCAGCATCCCCAAAGAGGTCCTGATGAATGATCAGCCTCCCCCATGACTACCTACAGTAAAGCACAGTAAACACATCACTAATGGTCTTAAACAGTTGATGCTCAAAAGTTTAACTTGATTTGCTTTTTTTTTCCCTCCTGCAAGTAGCCCTCCCCTAAATTCCGCAATTATGCTGCAGCAAATGCTAAAATTCCATTCCAGCTCATAACCACAGCAGCAGGCTGCCGTGGTGGAAACTGCAGGTTAGAGTGACAGGCAGAAACCCCTCCTCCTGCTGTGCACCTCTGCAGAACACAGCCGAAACCGGCATTTTTGCACACACACATCTTTTCCGGGGGACCATAGCCCAATACTTTGAACATCTTTCTGTGAGGGACACTTTTGCCATTTGGGTTTTAGTTTCTTATTGGGATCTGGAGTTTATTTTGCCAACAAGTTTTTGCTTTCCCTGCCCCTGCTCACCCAGGTTCTGGAGACTGAGCCTGGGACTCTGAATACACCAGGCGCGTTACTCCACCAGTGAGCTACATCCTACCGCTCACCCTGCCAAGAACATCTTACTAAGTCCTTCCTAATGGTGAAGAGACATTCACATAAACACATTCTGGCACAACGCCTTCCCAGTCCTGGGTGCCTCACCTCCATTTCTCAAATGTCTGTATCAAAAATCCCAGTTCGGATCTGAAACCTCAAATTTCATCTTGCCCTTTTACTCTCCATGAGGGAAATCCTCTTCGTTGGTGAGCCTTGTTTGTCACCCCAGGGCCCTCCTATGCCCCTTTCCACCTCTCTATAACCTCTTACAGCGCTTGAATTCAGCTACTCAGTACATGGCTTCAACCAAAGCACATTTCCTCAAAACTCTTTTCGTTCAACCACTAATGTCCAAATAGGAAGTTTCCCTCTCTAAGTCAGGGTTTCTATTGCTGCAAGGAGACACCATGGCCAAAGCGACTTGGGGAAGAGTTTATTTGACTTCAGTTTTTAAATCACTGCTCATCATTGAAGGAAGTTAAGATAGGGACTCGGGCCGGGCAGAGTCCTGGAGGTCGGAGCTGGTACAGAGGCCATGGAGGGGTGCCTCTTACTGGCTTGTCCTCATGGATTATTCAGCCTGCTTTCTTATGGGACCCAGGATCACCATACCTTTTGATTCTCAACTCCAGCTGGCCAGCATCAATTGCCCAAGCAAAGGTTTCTCTTCAGTGGGTCTAGTCTCTTTAGTTTGTTTGGTTTTTCAAGACAGGGTTTCTCTATGTAGCCCTGGCTGTCCTGGAACTCACTCTGTAGACCAGGCTAGCTGGCCTCAAACTCAGGGATTGGCCTGCCTCACTGCCCAGCTTGGTGGTTCTTTTCTCTTGTTAATTGTAGCTGATTCTTCAGATGCCACAGATTCTTCACACAAAAGGCCCAATTCAGTCTTTGCTTCCCTCTGAATCTTCATGAGCCACCTGCAAAGCTCTCAACATTCCTATCTTCCAATCTCACTGGGCTCTCAAAGCAGAATGACTTTTGTAGCCCGAAGTCCAAAGTCCTTTGACAATCCTCCCCAAAGTAACACGTTCGAGTCCTCACAGCGATATCCCACTGTCCCGGTACAGACTTGTCTTAGTTAAGGTTTCTATTGCTGTGGTGAAATACCATAACCAGAGCAAGTTGGGGAGGAGAGGGTTTATTTGGCTTAAACTTCCAAATCACTGTTGATCATGGAAGGCAGTCAGGACAAGAAAGAACCCAAGCACAACAGGATCCTAGAGGCAGGAGCTGATGCAGAAGCCATTGAGGGGCACTGCTTGCTGGCTTGCTCCCCAGGGCTTGCTCAACCACCTGCTTTCTTACAGAATCCAGGACCACCACCACAGGGGTGGTTCCACCCACAATGGTCTGGGCCCTCCCCCATCAATCACTAATTAAGAAAATACCCTACAGGGTTACATACAGCCCCATCTTATAGAGGCATTTTCTTAATTGATGTCCCTCCTGGATATTAAAATTCTTCATGGGAATACATAGGATTTCAAAGACTTTCACATCTAAACATTCTGGGGAAGTATTACCTTAAGCTCTATGAAAAATTTTCCTTCGGGGTTCTCATCCCCACAGATGGCACTTGAATTTGCCAAGTACAGTTTATTTAATAGCATTACTATAAACATATGAAGCATTATATGTAAATAGATGTGTCACCCAAATTCCTTTAGCATTTTATTCTTAGGTGATATGTATCAGAATGTATTTTTTTGTTTTGCCTTTTTTTTCTTTGTTTTTCATGATTTTTTTTTGTTACATTCTGGCCTTGTATCATCTCTTAGATCCTCTTATGTTAATATTCTAGCTACTTTAGCTTCCAAATTGAGTAATATGTATGACTAATTCTGCCTTCTTTATGTTTTATTGCATTTTAGTACGTGTGAGTGTGTATATGTGTGTGTGAGTCCATGCCAAGGTGTGCAGGTGGTAGCCAGAGGACAGCAGGTAGAAGTCAGTTTTCTCATTCCATGTGGGTTCTTGAGTCAAACTCGGGTAGTCAGACTAGTAGGCAGGTTCACCCACTAAGTCATTTCGTTAGCCTGATTCTGCCTTTTTATTTCCATTATATTATATCAGTCTATAGCACTTTGATGTCTTATCTTTCTTACTTTATTGTATTTATTTATTCTATTGTATTATGTAGCATGTGCATGTACTGTGGATATTCCATGAAGTTCGGAGCTGTGGTTTGGATGAGAATAGCCCCAGAGGCTTATATGTTTCAATACCTTGCCTCCAGTTGGCTAGACTGTATAGCAGGGATGAAGGTGTGGAAAGGTTATGTCACTGGGGGTGGGCTTTGAGCTTCAAAGGGCTTCCATAACTTCCGGATACTCTGTGCTACCTGCTCGCAGACCAAGATGTATGCTCTCAAGAGCCGCTCCAGCTACCTACCTTCATCATGGATTCTAACCTAGAACCAGAAGCCCCAAGATCCCTTCTTTCATAGCGTTTCATCCCAGGAATAGAAAAGTAACGAAGACACCGGTTGCTAGAAACACACTGACGGTGATTCCTCATCACCACTGATCCTCAGACAACACACAGCCCAGCCAAAAAAATCTTAGGCTCCAGGGAAATTAATCTAAGGCCATTGTGAAGTTACCTGTCCTTCAGATGGCCTTTATTTCTAGGGACTTTGACAGGGACAGTGTCCCTTCTGCCTCAGTGGTTCAACTGCATAACAGTTTTAACAGCCATCCGTGAAGTCTTCCAACAGCAAAATCACCTCCATCTACACCCAGGACTGAGCTCTGCCTTCACAGAGAATCTTCACGTCACAGAACAACCCCCTCTTACAGGTCTAATTCGGAGATTAGGGAACATTCACATGGGGGATAGCACCATCACAGCAAAGTATCAAAAGGGAATCCATTCCATCTGACTGGACCATTCCGCAGGTCCAGACACTTCCCAAAGTGATCCCAAGCTACTTCAGTCTATGACCAGGTAGGAAGCCTGCGACCAAATACATCTATGAGGAAGATCATAAAGCCAGCATTCCTTGCCCATAAAGTCTCAGGACCAGATGGCACCTCTCAGTTTATGGTTTCAAGAGTCCAGAAGGACCACTACAGTAGACTACCCCAACATGACAGAAATACAGACAGAGCTGCGGCTCAACTTCCGCACCCCCATCTTCTATTTGCCCAAATGGTGACCATCAGGTGCCCCCGTCCTTAGAGTCTCTGTTTAGATTTCCAGCGGGCTTTCCTGTCAGGCTGGCACATACTTTTCACCCAATAGTTTGCAAGAAAATTTCTCTTCCCATCACAGCAGCCATCTCTCCTGAAGTAAAAAGAAAAATCAAAAAGGAATTGGAAACTACTCTTCGGAATATTCCCATTGAAGTATTAACACCATCCATTAGGTCACATTATAGTCAATTGTGCAGAGGGAGAAAGCCTATTCAACAACATTATTTAATGGCGTTTCGGATATGCGATTGGCTCGACACGATGATGAATGCAAGGACTGAGCAGTAAAGCAGTAAGAAGGCAAACAACTCTCCCGCGATGTTTATTTCCCAGGCTTAAATGAGCTCAGAGCTCACGAGTGATTTGCCATGACACCGGAATCCAATTGGAGTCTGGGATTACTGTAACTGTTTTCGGCTTGGGTGATTTAATCAGCAAATCTTCAATAGTGTAATATGCGTGTACTGAACTGACTCCAGGCTCGAGAGTCTGATTTATACCCAGCGCTTGCAGGCGACCATTTGTGCAGAGCATACGAGCATCTGTCTGCCTGCGTCTTTAGTGAGCAGATGCCCACGGAAATGTGTGAGGACAGTCAAGGTTCATGCTGTATATCACAACCCAAACAAAGAAGCAAACGCACCAAGCAGGGAGGGCTTGGTGGTGTCGTTTGGGGATGGTTTTTAAATACTCAGAAAAAACATTCATTTATTTTGCCAACAGGTATATATCTATCCCCATGAAATCCATGAAAAAGAGGGGCAGAAAGAGAGGGAGAGAGAAAGAGGTGGCATGTGGGGGGAGAGACATGTGTCCCCCATAGACATAAGTGTGAAATCAGGGGACTGCAGTCAGAGAAATAGTTGTGACATAGGTTTGCTACCACAGAACACACGCCATAGTGGGCCTTGGAGCACATTTTTAACCTCAGCCCCAAGGAATGAAGACAGCAAGATCCTGGGGGCTGCTGGACAGCCAGTCCAGCTACTCAGTGAGCTCTGGTTTCCATGAGAAAGCCTGTTTCAAAGAATAAAATGAAGTGTGAGTGAAGAAGGGAGCCCCCAAATTGACCCCTGGCCTTCACACATGCGTATTCACGTGTACACACACACACACGATTGATATCTTCCCAATGAACACAGTGTGATGAAAAACCCCAGTCTTCTTGGCATGTGAACTCTCTGGTTGCATACAGCACTCAAAATAATACAGAGATTTACTATTCCTGCTCCTGTCCCTGCTTCTCATACTGTCTGCAAGTGGAGTGCCCTGCACTCCCAGCCTCAGAGGTCAGGTGTCAGCTTGTGAGAAAGAAAATAGTTGGCCAGCCCCCTGCCCTCAAATTCTAATAGGTAACCACAGCAGCGGAGATAAGAAGTCTCAGAGATTATGCTGAATGAGAGGGACTTTCTTATTTCTGATCACCTCCAGCACAGCGATGGGAGATGTTCTAAGTTCTTAGAAAGCAGAGAGACAAGGTGGAGTTAAAGATGGAGACAGGGCCTGTCCCCTGACCTTGAGACAGAAAAGACCAGTCAGGTGATACCTCTGACATAGATCAAGAGAGATGGGCTTTGATCATTGGTCAACATGTCCTGTGCCTGCATTAGTCAGGAATCCCTGGAGGAACAGAACATTTATTAGAATGGCATATGGGCTATAGCCCATTTAGTCCAACAATGGCTGTCTACCAACAGAAGGTTCAAGACTCCAGTAGATGCTCAGCTATAACCCTGGGAGTCTCAGCTGGTCTTTGGCATACCCCAGAGTCCTGAAAAAGTGGGCTCTAATGTGGTGAAGGAAAGGACTTGTCAGTGAAAGCAAGGGCAAGCCATCAAAGAGCAAAAGCTTCCTTGTCCCTGCTCTTTATTCAGGCTGCCAGCAGACTAAAGGTGGGCGGATCTTCCCACCTCAAAAAATTCAGATTAGAAAGTGGACCTTCCCACTCGAAATGACTTAATTAAGAAAAAGAAAAATCCCTCATATTGGGGCCCAACATCTTGGGTTTTAGTTCATTCCAGATGCAACCAAGTTGACAACCAAGACTAATGATCTCAGGTCCCATGATGAACCATGAAGCAGGATGATCAACCCTGCATGGGTTATGAAAGTAGAGTCTCGGAAGATGTCCCTTAGGAACATCCAATGTTACATGACATCTATAACTAGACTTTTTGCTTAACTTGAAGGAAAGCGATAATCCCACCCAACTAACATTAATCTTCCCCCCAGCCTAGCTAACTGGAGAGGCAAAACAAAACAAATATTATATTGAATTATATATAGGTAAACAAAAAATTATATTCTTGTAATCTCTCTCTCTCTCTCTCTCTCTCTCTCTCTCTCTTCCTCTCTCTCTCTCTCCCCCCACCCCTCTCTCTCTCTCTGAATTTGGCCAGTCAGAGTCTCAAGCTTCAAAAACTGTTTACTCCTTTAAAAAGGTTGTTGGATAGTGGCCTACTAGACTCCCGTTTCCTGTTCTCTGACTTGTGACCTGTTTTGCACCTCCCCCTCCCCCATTAGACTGAGAGAGACTCCTGAATATCCTCCAGGACTCCCCACCTGCTGCAGGAAATATTTCATTTTTGGGGCAGGGGGAATGTTGTAATTCAGAGGAATATGCCATCAGTAGGGGGTCTCCTGCCTCCTTTGGGCAGGCGGGTTTAAATGTCCCTCTTGTCTCAACAACCCTTTCACATACAGATATGCTCCTGGTTAGGGGCCTGGGCCCCACCACCTGCCGGCCAAGAGATAAGTACCACCCAGGGCAAGAGATAAGTAAAGATAAGTTGAATCCCTGCTTCTGCCCTGGGTCCAGAACGACACAGCACAGTTTACCAACCAACTCCACCCCGGCCCCAAATGGCATCTCTTCCGACATCTGAGGGCTCAGTTATCAACCAGTGTCCCTGTCTCGGGTAATTAAGACTGTCTCAGGTGGTTAAGGAACCTCAAGACTGTGCCCATGTTGATCCCTCAGGCTGAGTCTGTAAGTACCCCCACCCACTCAGCACTGGAGAGTTCCCAAAGTTCTACCCATGCCAGTGCTCAGTCCAGCATCCCCACTGTGAAAGTTTCATTTCAGACAATGGTCTCCACGATGGACATGAGGAACAAGGTGAGGATGGTGACCATAGTGCATAAGAATAAAAAGATTCTGCTACAAGGGATTGTAGAATGCAAAAGTTAGCTAGAGGGCTGAAGCCAAAGCACAGTGTGTAACAGCATATACTGCTGACACAGAGCACTTGAATTTGATTTCCAGCACCCACATTTAATGAGGCAAAACCATCACCTGTCCCTCCAGCCCCAGGGGAATCTGACCTATGTTGTGGAATACTATTTTACCTAGGTGAAGGTGTGTTGCGTTTGTTTCTGCTGCCTTTGTTAACTATGTAAAGATGTGTTACATTGGGTTATGCTACATTTGCTTGTTTAATTATGTAAAGATGTGTTGCATTTGTTTCACCTTGCCTGCCTAAGGCACCAGATTGCTCTAATAAAAAGTTGAATGACCAATAGCTATGCAGGAAAGGGATAGGTGGGGGTTGCCAGGCAGAGAGAATAAGTAGGAGGAGAAAAGAAGAGAATGAGGGAGAAAGAGAGGGACATGCCTGGAGCCAGAAGCTAGATAGTCGGAGACAGCAGGAAGGTAAGATAGATAGAAAGGAGGGAAGGACAAACAGAGGGAGGGAGGAAAGGAAGAGAGAGAGAGAGAAAGAAAGAAAGAAAGAAAGAAAGAAAGAAAGAAAGAAAGAATAAAGGAAGGGAGGAAAGGGAGAGAGAGAGAGAGAGAGAGAGAGAGAGAGAGAGAGGAAGGAAGGAAGGAAGAACAAATGAAGGAAGGGAAGAAAGGGAGAGAGAGAGAAAGAGAGAAAGGAAGGAAGGAAGGAAGGAAGGAAGGAAGGAAGGAAGGAAGGAAGGAAGGAAGAAAGAAAGAAAGATAGGTAAAAAGTAAAGAAACAGGTTAAGTTATAAGAGCTAGTGGACAAGCCTAAGATAAGGCCAAGCATTCATAACTACTAAGAATTCTCTTATTTGGGTGCTGGTTGGTGCCTGTTGCAGACGTCTGGTCTCCACCTGCCCTCTGATACACACCCACACCCCACACATGTGTACAGAACTAACTACTAGAGTGTTGCACAAACACGAAATCCCGGCACTTGGAGTGGGGCTGGGTTGGAGGCAGAAGGATCAGGCGTTTGATGTCACACTAGGCCACATAACTTATTTTCCTTTTTGTCTGCTAATTTTTTGAGAAGTCTTCCTATGTAACCCTGGCTGGCCTAGAACATGTATAAACCAGACTGGCGGAGAACTCACAGAGACCTGCCCGGCTCTGCCTCCCAAGTGCTGGGGTTACAAGTGTGCATTACTATAGCTGCCAATAAGTTTTTGTTTTGAACAAAAACTGTTGGGAAAAAAAAATAGTTTGAAGCCTTCCGGGCTCCATAAGATCCAGTGTGAAGAAAAAAGAGCGAAACCCTCAAAACACAAAAGGATAAAATTCAAGGAGGTTGAAGAGAGTGGACACAGACCGTGATCCTTCTACTTGCAAGAAGGAAGATGTGGTCCTCATTTCTTCATCTCAGCCTCTCAGGCAACCCAAGGCACACACACACATTCACTGTGTTCAGTTCACGATTGCAACTAAATGCAAGAGAAAAAAAAAAGATAAAATAACCCAGTCTCTTCATGCAAGCTATCATGTCAGCTTGTAGAAAGTTTTAAATCAGATTATTTACTTATTAATTGTGTGTATGTGTATGTGTGCATGTGTGTGTGTAATGAGTAAGTGTGTGGGTACACACACTCCATAGTCATCTCTGAAGAGCCCCGAGGTTAGTGAGGTTAGTTTGAGTCCTCTGCCACACGGGTCCTGAGCATTGAACTCGGGTTTTCAAGGCTTGGTAGCAAGTGCCCTTACCTATGCGGCCATCCTGATGGCCCTGCTTATAGAGAATTTTATACAACAACTTGAATGTTTATTAAACCCAACTGTGTCTTTACATAGTTTCCTGACATGGGCGTGGCTTCAGAGCGGAGATGGCAACCCAAAATTGAGCTCCATAGCCCCCCGTGGCACACAGTGCTGGGAAAGATGGCTCAGGTCTCTTCTCGCTGTTGTTAGCATTAAAAGCTTTCTGGATTGGCAGGTTGTCAACGTATAGATTTGATTTCAAATGGATTGCTGAAACAACAGATCAAAATGGATGATTCATGAGTGCCTTCGCTGGTAAAGGACTAGGGCCCTGCCTACCGATGGAGAAAAGTAGAAGACAAGCAAAGCAGCCCCTGGCCTGATAGAATTCCTGGCTCTTGGCCTTAGAAATCATACACAGAATCCATGACTCTTGGCTTGGACACAGTCTAGAATGCACGGGCCTTGACTCAGATGGATCCTAGAATCCATGGCCCTTGACCTTGAACTGAATATAAAACCTACAGCCTTTGACTTTGGATAGAGCCTCTAATCTTTCTGTTCTCCCCCTAAGCATGAATCATACTTTGGGAACTCATATTAAAGCCACAATGACTTAAATGGTCCCCAGGGTGACTCAGCTTTGGACTTGACAGTGCCTGGGAAATACTATCACTTTTCAAATCCTGTGACAGCAGAGGTTTAAACAAGAGGGCAAATGACTGGATTCATTTCGATGAGTAGCATATCCAACTTCCGGCTGGACCCAGGTTCGCTCCTGGAAAACCTCATCAACTATGAGGTTCCTGACTGAAGGATTGTACAGCCTCGCCTGATTGTACAGTCTCACTTTGCACTGAAAATGAGAAGGAGCAAGGGTACCCACCCTGGGCAGGTTTCTAAGCTGCCCTGGATGTTGTTTTTCTCAAGCATAGACTCGTGCAAGAGGTTTCTACAGGGGGGTAACTCCACTTCAGACCCTCACAATAGCACAGTCTGCAAATGTATCCAGTTCGTTTTAGGTTGTAGATACCATGAGCTACAATGGGATGCTCAGCCTTTTTCCTTTGGGAGCATGTAAATCTGAGCCACACGTTCATCCTTCTGCTGAGGGGACCTCCTGGGGAGTGCTCTGCGAAGACCCTGCCCAGTCCCTGCTCTTCTGTTTCCAGAAGACAAGATGTCACAATGGAACTGGGCTTAAACTCGCAACAGTCCTGCTTCAGCCTCCTGAGGGCCACTCCATACCTTTCAATAGCTTCTTCTTGCCCCCTCCCTCTGTTTAGAACATCAAGGTCTTGGTTTTTTGTTTCTGCTTTTCATAAGCTTTATATGTATTGTGTCAACTACCTGAATTCTGTTTTGAAAAACGAGCCTCCCTGATAAGATAACAATTTTTGCCTAGCAACTACCTCACTGCTTTCTTAGAAAGGCAGATTTCTCTTGAACTACTTCAGAACTTTGGGTAACATGGACATGATTGCCCCCAACCCTGAGCACAACTGGAATGTAGGGAAGGCTTTTAGGTTGAAAATAAACAAAGAAAAAAGGAAGGAAGGAAAAAAAAGAAAAAGAAAGAAAGAAAGAAAGAAAGAAAGAAAGAAAGAAAGAAAGAAAGAGTTCTGGATCCTGGGGTTTTGGAAAGGGGGCATGGCGACCCAGGCCTGGTTAGGCATGTGTCCACCTGTGTGGCCCCTTGTCCTTGCTCTAGCTGAGAAGGGAAGCCACAATGCTGCATTTGTAAGCAGCAGCCCAGATGGTGTCCATGTTACTTGTGGAAAAGTCCTATTTAAACTCTAAGGGCTTAACTCAAGTCAGGGAGGAAGGAGCTGCACAAAAGGTCAGCCTCAGGGGTGGGGTTGGGACCCCTACAAGGTACATCCATTTACTGCTTGATCGATGGCCCTGGGCAACTGGGCATCCTGCCTGCTGCTCTGAAAGGAGCCTGGCTTTGTCAGAGGGTTGATATGCCAGGGGAGGCCTGGCCAGCAGCCAGCTCCGCCATTCACGGCCTCTTCCCGCTGGCTCCTTCTGCATCCAGAGGTACCCAGGTCCGTGGAGCACCTGGCCTTGCACACCTGCAGCCGCGGCGCCTGCTGCCCGCTGAGGAGCACCTGCCCGTTCTGGCCAGAGAGGGTAGGGTGGCACTGCAGGTGGTCAGGCTGCTGCTTGGCATGGCAGAGTGGGCCAGGGGGAGGCAGCTGCAGAACATAATGTGGGGGCAGACTTTTAATCACGGGGGACTCTGGAGAGCCTCAAAGCAGGCAGGCGGCTTGGGAATTCAGAGTCCTTTCCTAGGGGATGCCTGCATTAAGCAGCTGGCGGGTGTGGGACCACCCCTGTTGGTGGGAAGTGGGAGGTGTGGGGGGCTCTGATACAGAGAGAGGCTGCTAGGAGCTCCCAATGGAGGCTTATCTTTGCAAGCCGCATCCAGCCTTCACCTAAATCAACATCACCCCAGTAAGTAGCTCAGCTGAGGTGAATCCTGCTTTCTGGACTCTAAAAAGACGGCAGTGTGGGGCTGCCTGTTAAACGTGCACACCAAACCATTTCTCCTCATTAAAATGAGATTCTCTTTCCCTCTCTGCAATGTTGGCATGCCAGCAGTCCCTGAGACAGAAAGGCAGTGATGTGTGGTTGTTGGCATGAAGATCTGCCCTTGAGCGGTCACTCCGGGCTATAGTGGAAACAGACACTGCCCCTGATTCTACTGTAGTTATCTCCGTTGTCCTGCCCTGATGTGCACTCAGAGACACGTATCTCTGCAATGTGCCTTGTGTGTGTGTCTTGATCTTGCAGCACCATCTGCACATAACTGGTCGCACACTCTCCTGAGGATTAATCACAGTGCCTTCTCGTTCTCATTCTCCACAAGCGTTCAGGTCATCCCACCCCTAGGTAAATGATTTGAAGTGTGTGCAATTTAATATCCGAGGTAAGTGTTGTTGATTCTTCAAAGCAATGTGCATATTTAGGAAAGCAATGTACCAGGGCTGGAGACATGCCTCAGGGAGTGAAAATACCTGCTTCACAAGCATCGAGGCCTGAGTCCAAATCTCCAGAACCAGGATGAAGACAGACACTTTGTAGCATTAGTGGTAGGTAGAGACAGGAGAATCCTAGAAGCCAGTGGACCAGCTACCTGGGTGTATGTATCTGTGAGTAACACAAGGAGCCTGTCTCAAACAATATGGAAGCTGGGAACCAACAACCAACGTGGTCCTCTGGCCTGTACATTCATGTGCCTATCCTTACACACACCCATACGCAAACATACACAAACACACACACATACACCATACACAGGAACATACCTTCCACCTCTGTCTTTGCCACTCTGTTACAGCTTTGGCTGTGTTCTCCTGTGTGTGTGTGTGTGTGTGTGTGTGTGTGTGTGTGTGTGTGTGTGTGTGTGTGTGTGTATAAAAGTACAGATAAAAAGAAGCACACAAACATGTGTGCTTGTCACAGGGCCTAACTGAGGGGTCCTTTGGGGGGCATCTCCATGCCAGGTCAAACATCACAGGCCAGTTTCAAGCATTTTTCAGTTTAGTATCAAGATCAGCAAAGCCACAGTTAAGGCTTTTCTCTTTCTCACTTTCTAGTCGGGTAAGAGACAGAAAAGCCATGGTGCGGCCTTCCTGTGGTCAGCCACAGCAACAGCTGATGATGAAATCACTTGCCTTTGACTGTGTTCTCCTCCTGCATCAGGATTCAGGCTGTGAGGAAGAAGCTAAAATGAATGAAGTCTGGATCTACACTGTGTGGAGATGGAGAGAAGGATGACCAGGCAAATTCTCTTCTGTGAGCGTGTCACTGACTGACCACAGAACAAAACCTCTGAACTCACCCAGGAGTATGCAAGCTTTTGGTTCCTTTGGATCACATTGTCATCTACAAAAACCATACTTAAAAACAAACAAACAAACAAACAAACAAAAAGCCACCCACTTAAAAAGAAAACTGCGTTCAGATGCCCAGGCCTTCTACCTCATTCTAAAATATATGCAGAAGAAACACAGGGTGCAGATGTGGCTGGGCATGGTGACACACACCTTTAATCCCAGCACTTGGGAGGCAGAGGCAGGCAAATCTTTGAGTTGGAGGCAAGCCTGGTCTATGGAATGAGTTCCAGGATAGCCAGAGCTATACAGAGAAATCCTGTCTCAATCATCACCCCTGCAAACATAAACAAAACAAACAAACAAAACACAAGGGAGCCAAATGTTGAATTGGGAACTTTTCTTTTTCCCTGTTTCTTCTCTTCCCCCTCTTCCTCCTCCTCCTCCTCCTCCTCCTCCTCCTCCTCCTCCTCCTCCTCCTCCTCCTCCTTCTTCTTCTTCTCTCTCTCTCTCTCTCTCTCTCTCTCTCTCTCTCTCTCTCTCTCTCTCTCTCTCTCTCTCTCTCGTCAGGTCTTGATATAGATCCGTAGCTCAGGCTGCTCTCTAAATCACAGAGATCCATTTGACTCTTGAATGCTGAAATCTGGGATGTGCATCACCACATCTGACTTTGGGGGAAATTCTCTTGAACTTTAGATCCAAAGGCAGCTTCGAGTTTGTGGACAGCTTCCTTCTGTCTCCCAAACCCTGGTATTAAAGAATTTTAATCTACGAGTTTACCATAAGAAATGTTGTCCCATGGGGCTGGTGAGATGGCTCAGTGGTTAAGAGCACTGACTGCTCCTCCAGAGGACCCCGGTTCAATTCCCAGTACCCACATGGCACCTTGCCACTGTCTGTAGCTACAGTTCAAGAGAATCTGATATCATTATACCAATGCACATGAAATAAAGTTAAATAAAGTTTAAAAAAATAAATGTCGTCCTTGCTAGTATTTTTTTTATATAAAAATGTTGTATATGTCTTCACATGAGTATGTACACGTGAGTGAGGGGTCTGTGGAAGCCAGAAGAGAGTGCTGAAATTGCAGTTCTAGGACTTGTGAGCCCCCTGACATAAATGCTGGGAAATGAACCCCGGTCTTTCAGGGGAGTGCAAGCTGTGACCTGCTTAGTCTTCTTATCAATATTTATAATTCCAGTAAGAGTCAATCATGCTTTCAATGACTCTGTTCTTGTTAAACTCATTGTAATAAAATTTGTTCAAGAATCTAGATTATTTAACTATGGAGGGCATTTCCTATATTTTAAAGGATAATCACTGCATAGTGTCATGTGTTGCAAACCCAATTTTAGACCACAGAGTACCCGATGCTTTCCACCTGGGTGTATCACTATCTTCGTCTCTCATCCAGTCAGTATAGCTAGTTAAGCATCTGTTCCACCCTAGTCACCATGTTCAGGTTTCTAACGGTGAGAACGGCTCCCACTTTCTAACTCAGTGGCTAACCAAACTGACAGAAGGAATCTGCATCCATCAAAAGCGGGTTGATTACAGTGTCTTACAGGCAGTCTCCTGATGGAAAGGTCTAAATCTGAGCATTGTTCAGTCCTCAAGGGTGGCTGTCTCAGCTGCTTTTCATCCTAAGCCTGCAGACAGAGACAGACATTAGCACCCATCAAGAGGACTACGGGTAACGGCACCTGCCATATAAACCTGAAGACTTGCATTCAATCTTCAGAATCCGTGTTAATATGGAAAGAGAGAACCGACTTCACACGTGTGTCCTCTGACCTCAACTTGCATGCACATAAAACACACACAGTGATAATAGTATTATTGTTGTTCCTGTTATTATTAATATTATCATAGAAGGCAGTTAAATCAAATATCCCTGTTGATGCCCACCCACTTCCTCACAATGCTCTCAGCCTCTATGGGAGTGAAGAACAGAAATTCAGACTTGGAGAAGAATGACATTTGGCATAGCTTAGCCCTGTGTTATGGTTTCCAGGCCCCTAAGTTTAATCGAAGGTGGAAGTTATCGGACACAGGGGGCAAAGTTTCCGTGGATGAGGATTTCCAACACTTCTTCTCCTCTTTAGGTAGGATCTGCTGTCTGCCCACCCGTGCTGTATGCAGCTGGTGCTGCACGACTCTACCATCAGCATAAGCATTGTGAATGCAACGCTGGGCTACCAGCCAAGGGCCTGCTCAGCTGCTGCGCATCTATGGACTGCTCCCTGATGGATACAGACCCCATGAGCCCCATCAACCCTGGAGCCACAACTCATGCCTGGAATCCCGTGACACTGAATGTCTGTGGCTGAATTTCAGCAAGGTCGCCTAATGATAAAAGACATTTTCCCCAAGTCAGGCAGCAGAGTAGACTTCCATGTTGCCCCTCCTTGCTTTCTACTTCCCAGAAGTGTTAGAAGATGGTTTCCCTAAGCAGCACAAACATGTCCAGAGGGAATGCCTCTGGACCCTATGCCTAGATTCTATCCCGGTTATCCCGTGCTATAGTACATCTTTGTGGTGATACTTTATAATCACACTATTCATAATGTTCTCAATGATTTGAGAGTCACAGAACTTTTAGACACAGGTAGAAGATATCCAGCCAATTGGTCAACATAGAAACAAAGACAGCTAGCTCCTAAAGACTGAGCGCCTGGCCTTCTTCGGTCCTGAGACTTAACACGTGGAGACTGAATCATCTTGTTGAAGCATCTGGCTGGATTTTCTGGGCTTAGTGTCCTATAGGAGACCTTATGCTTCAGAGCACAAAGTGTGCCAAAGAGAACCAGTCATTTGGTTGGTAGCCTGCCCTGGAAAGCAGAGCCTACATCCCTAAGTGTTTCTGAATAGTTATTAAAGATGAATATAAAGAGAATAAGATGTGGGCTCCACTGCAAGGGCAGCGGGCAGCTAGTCCAACACAGTCTTCAGGATTCGGACTGGCCATTTCTTAGCATAGGGAGCTTTATTGGATCCTGTTTGCACTCTGGAAGAGAGAGCTAGATTTAGATTCTACCTGTGTTAGTGGAGGAGGGGAGATATGCATCTATACATATATATGTATATACATATGCATATGTCTATTTAGTTTCACAGATGTTTAGACTACTACAGTGTGTCGTGTAGGCAGTTCTCAGACCATTTTGGTGTGGAACATGGTATTATTCTATAGAGTTGCTGTAATTAGCATTGACACAATAAACAAGCTTCCGCTGAGGTGGCTGAGCAAGTAAATACATGCCCAGGAAATACTGCAAATGCCTTTCCTTTTATACCCCAGATCTTATTCTTCATGGTGAGGTCCAGAAATAGGCACCCGACATCATACTTGTGCAGTCATTCATTCACCCAGATGCGATTAAATACACCCTTGCCCTCTGTCGACAAGAGGTTAAATATAGGCAATAGCATATGCATTTAGGAATATCAGAATTAATTATTGAGAAAAATATCAAATACACATGGGCAAAGGATATCCTTTCCCCCATAAGAAAGAACTAGAGAGTTGAAAACAAAACAAAAAGTCCTGGGCATCAGGCTTGGGAGGGGTATAAAAGAGACTTTGGATCTGAGAAGATATGTGACTTCTATATTAACCCACTGGTCTCTTTGCTGCCCAGTCCAGGAAACAGACAGGGTGGAGGATGCATGGGTACCAGTTTCCCTGGCTTCACACTCTATCCTATTTATAGATGCATCCTAGATGCATCCGCCCACTCTAGAGCACGACACTTGCTTTGGAGTCTTCTTCAAACACCCTCACATTTTATAATTATGTGTACATATACACGAACTTGTGCAGATTTTTATGGTCTCAGAGGCTCCCAGAGAGTTGTTTCATGAGGAGAAATCTCCGTGTCAAATTCTTCCTTTAGAGAAAGAAAATCATGGTGCTGAAGTCGGGAAAAGATGTCAGTGGTAGTGTGGGAAGCGTCCTGTGCATCTGGTGTCGTGCTCAGTTCTCCAAACCAGGAAGAACGGAAGAAAGAGAGAGAGGGAGAGAGAGAGAGGAAGGAAGGCAGGAAGAAAGAAAGAAAGAAAGAAAGAAAGAAAGAAAGAAAGAAAGAAAGAAAGAAAGAAAGAAAGGTCAATTCACAATAATACTTGCAAGACATTGAGAGCACCAAACTTAGTCCTGTGGGAAAATAAAGTTCCAGCCAAGTTCAAAGTAAAGGCAACTAGGGCTGGGGTGGGGCTAAAGGAGGGAAGAAGAAACAGAACCTCTTCCAGGAGGGGCAACACTCATCTCCCTTCTTCTCCTTAACTCTTTGTTTCTCTTCCCCAGACTCTCTTAGGGTGGTTTCCTCTTCATTAATAGTCTGAAGCATGCATATACTACTGCAAGATTTTCTGGAGAGGGACCCAGAACCCGGTTACCTCCATAGTAGAGCAGATGAGATGTATGTTCTCTTCAAGGGAACACAATGGAAACCAAAGACTTCTGCATTGGCCACCAAGTTCCTGTGCTTCCACCCCCAGCACCAGCCATCACGCTGCCTGCAAACTGAAATTCACACCCACTGTCTTGCATTTTTTTTGTCTGCTCTTCCTGCCTCCAAAACCCACCACGGGGCTGGGTGAGAGGAACTTTATTGTATAGAACTATCTCAAACCTGAAACAGATCTTTATAAACAACCGAGAGGAACTTCCTGCCTATCCCTTGGGCTCCCGGAGCATTTCTGGCATCCATGATCCAGGCCTGGATGGAGCGTGATGTGCAGATTTGGTGTCTGGAGAAAACTAGGGTGTCAGCATGACGAATGCTGGGATAAGGGCAGACAGGCAGTGACAAGGATTGACATTCAGTGAGGGGACTCTAGCAATGAGGAATGGCTGGAAATTGGATTGGAGAGATGATTGGATGGGTTGAGCCTTTACCACACAACCTTATGGCCTGTATTTGGATCCCTAGGCCTCACATGACACTGGACACAGTAGCACACTCCTATAATCCCAGCACTCCTACTGAGAGGTGGGAAGTGGAGACAGCAGGGTCCTGGGCCAGCTAGCCTGGCACCCTCAGTGGTGAATAAGGAAGACCTGTCTCAAACAAAGGTACAAAGTAGGACTCGCACCTGAGACCATCCTCTGACCTCCACGTGTGTGTAATGGCACACACACATACACACACACATACACATTTGTACATCCACACTCACACAAATAACCATGCATACACAGAGAGATTAAAAAGTTAAAATACAAATGCGGATCCCTTGCTCTCAGAGGCAAGGGCAGGAAGAGGCCTCGCTACAAGGGTGCATAGCCCTCTGCCTGTGTCAGTATGGTGATCACCTGGGCCTGAGTGACCTGGAACTTATCCTTTCTCAGTTCTCGCGGAAGTTTTGCTCCAAAACCTAAAAAAAGGACACTCTGATGCCTATGCTTTTAAGCTGTGAGCCCTTGACGGAGCGATGCTGTCTTCCATTGTGGTACTAGGAATTCACACAGCCATGTTTACCATTGACGGACACGCATAAAGACGGCTAGAGTGGCTAAGCAGAAAACTCTTGCAAAACAGTTTGTTTGAAGACAGCACTCCTCCAGGGCTTGCTATTGCCTCTCCCTGATGCGGTTCCTTGGTGGGGGTGGGGTGGGAAGGTGGGGGGAGTGTTACTCTAACAAAGGACACAAAGGACCCTTGAGCTGAGGCCTCAGAGATGGTAATGTAGAGGAGCAAGGCCCCAGCCCTCACAGTTCCCTCTCTAACCTCAAGGATTCACAAGCATTTTTCACAAGCATAATACACTCCCCTACCTCATCCCAGCATGGCCGGGTGTCTTCACCAATGCAGTGTCTCCTCCAAGTTCAGAATTTCACCTTACTGTCTAGGTCAGGTGTGGTACCAGCAACTCTTAAGCAACGAACTTTCTATGCAGAAGCTGTGAACCCAGACAGGCTATCTGTCCCTAAACAGGACATCTCATTCCAAAGGAAGCTGTCACCAGGAAAAGGTGAAGGAAAGCCCACTGGGTGCTAAGCACTGACAATCCCCACTTGAACTTGGTTTTCCCACCTCCGGGTCTCTTTCCACCTACATCTTCCCTTCCCCAACCACAGAGGTTTGGCTCATAGCCACCCCTGCAAGATCATACTATTGGGTCCCAACTCAAGAGGAAATGGATGGAGATGGGAGCCCCTGGAGGATGGCGCCACAGCCTCTCCCGGAGACAGAATGTCTAGGCCTGGCTGGAGCTGGCTTCGAGGAGAGTTAAGGGAGCAGTAGAGGGTAGTGCGCATGGACCATGGACGGAAGCCTAATGGACAGGGAGGGAGGAAACCTGAGTGTGGCCCTCTGAAGTAGGGGATACAGTGTAAAAAGCATGCTGTTAGGGACATGTGCGCCAAGCTGCTACGAGGAGCTGAGGAGCTAAAGGGATCTGCACCCCAGAAACAAGGCCCATGTTGCTGCGGATGAGTTCTTGCAACCCACTCACCAAGGCAGCTTAGCAGTCCAGGGCACAGGGCACTCAGCACAGAGCCTGGGTTCTGAGGAGCACTGGGACCCCTTCTTCTTCTAGCAACCCAAACTTATTGGCCCAGCAGCCAGAGGTAGCTCTGGGAGCAAGGAGTGGGGGTGGGGTGCAGCCTCCCTGCCACAGGGAGACCTGGAGAAAGGAATGCTTGCTACATTTAAATAGGGGCAGAAATGGAGGCAGTCAACAATGACATCCAAATGCCAACGTCATCATTAAGTAGCCCTGTCCTAAAATATATAATAGCCAAGATGTAGGGAATGTGACCAATGTTCCCCGGCTTCCGATTTGATCAGAATGATTTTTTTCTAGTATAAAAAGTATAAGATAATAAAACAGGAAATTGGGGCCATCAAATGGCTTCACAGGTAAAGGCACTTGCAGCTAAGCTTGAGAACCTGAGTTCAAGCCCCTGAACCCATTCGGCACGAGGAGAGAAGAGACTTCGAAAAGTCGTCCCCTGTCCTCCACACAGACAGGGGATATGTGCACACAAATAAATAAATATAGGTTTAAAAAAAAGAAAGGAGAAAAAATTTTAATAGACCCATAGAGTTTTCTTAAAAACAACAACAAAGACAGGGGTGAGCTTGGAAGCACCTCATGAAGGTCTCCTGCCCCATTCTGCCTCGCCCTCCCTCTGCACACAATAATAGCCCTAAGAGACTGATTCTCTGGCTGTCTTCTCCCCCATGCCTCTCACCCTGCAAATGTCTTGTATCTTAGTGTGGTACAGCGATGCATAGCTTCCTGCCCATAGGAAGCAATGCCTGCTCCCTGCAAGTCAGTGAGTCCAGGCCCAGTACCAGGTCACTCCTTTCTGCTGTCCTTTTCTGTTTTGGTCTTCTTCATCCACTAGGACACATTTGCCATGAAGAACACAGATGGTTTTGTTGTTGCTGTCATTTTTCCGACTGACGAGTGACTGAACTGAATGCATTTGGGTAGGACTGGGGTTTAAAGAAATCTGGTCTGTGCCTCCGGAGCTGTTTCTGACCAAGTCATGCTTGTGCGCACACAGGCTGTGTTCACACACACTCATGATTCCACATGCAAACTTGCAATCACACGTTCACAACCGTGTCCAAAAATCACACATGTCTTCTTTCGTACACAAGGCCAAAGGAAACCAGTGCTCAAGGACCAGGCTTCCTCAGCCCTGAGAGGAGCTCAGCCCTCTCTGTCCCCTTAGAGATTCTGGCTCTGGGGTTTGCTTAGCCTGCCTCTTCTGTCCCCATGGTAGAATTAGCATAATATGCAGGGACCCTCTCCCCTCCCTACCACTTCAGCCCAGAAGTCCTTGCAGCACCTTGAGAAAACTTCAGCAACTTAGAGAGTGTTCCCACTGTGAGGTACCATGCACACCAGGGTCACCAATACAAAACACAAAGGTTTAAGAGACAGTTATTTAATTTCTTATATGTTAAGCAGCCTCCTGAGTGGTCAGTAAAAGTTTCTCCCCAATCTGTTTATACAGACGTCTTCTATCCCCCACCCCACGCACACACCTGCACAAGGTGTTGCCAGTAGATCCACTCATTTCTGCCAACCTTGGGAGCAGCCAGGGTGGCCTTACAGAGGCCAGAGGCCTTGCCGCACCCAGACAGCAGAGCACCACAGGTTCCAAAAGTGCACCCAGGTCTGAAAACACGGAAGAGCTTACGTGCCACTGACTGTGTGGAAGGAGCTGGCCTGAAAGTTCTGTGTGCTGTGCAGCTCCCATACGTGACACACCCTGTCATAATAAGATCAGGGTATGCTGGAACTTAGAGAGAAAGGATGAGGCGGTCAAGCAGAACATCTTCACCGGAACTATTGGGGTGACAAGGTAACGATGACGGGACACACGCCGAGTCCCTCAAATTGCAGCAGAACTTATGTCAAGGGTGGATGCACAGCTGTAATGGCTGGAGACGTGTTCACAGAAGATAGCCCACACACCACTGAGGCAGGGATGATGTGCTCCTGGGGGTCGTGCATACGCGGACGGAAGTTAAGTTGTACCCTGTGTGGCATTTCCACTCAGTTTTGTTGTGAGCCCAATGCTGCTTTCCGAAAACAAAATCTCTTTTTTTAAAAGAAACAAGAATGTCTATTTTACAGACCAAGGTTAAGATAACTCAGATGATTCAGAAAGAGCAAATATGTGGAATGCTTTGGTCATTATTATCCCAAAGTTGAGGGATACCTAGTAAGATCTAAGGGAAAATATAAGACTCTGAAGTCAGATTTTTCAATACAAGGCAAACTGCTTCAGTGCTCAGATCTCCACCTCTACAGTACAGTTTACCACTCTTTGCTGGTACATTAGTGTTGCGGTGCTCCGAAGACATTTTTTTTTTTAACGCATGGCAATGGAATAGACTAGAAAAACAGAATCAGCTTGAATTGCACAGAATGAAGACTTTCGGCCCTTTGGTTTCTGTGTGGATATGTCCCTGACCTGGTCACGGGGAGAACATATACATGTCACTTTCTTTCTTTTCTGGTTTTTCAGGATATATTTTTCCTGTGTAGCCCTGGCTGTCCTGTAACTTGCTCTGTAGACCTTGGAGATCTGCCTGCCTCTTTCTCCCCAAGCACTGGGAGTAATGACATGTGCCACCATTGCCCCTGGCTCATCTGTCACTTCCTAAGCCCCAGTGCTGTGCTGTGTCACCTCCCTGCTCATTTGTTAGCTGGTCATGCTGTCCAGTGAGATGGTGTGGAGGACAAAGGAAAGGAAGGTCAACGTGAAGATTCTTCCAGCAACTTAAGTGTGCCCTGATAAAACAATGATTGTATCCCAGGTTATCAGTGTGTGTTGTGTGCATGTTTGAGTGTGTCGTGTTTGTGCATGCAGATGTGTGTGTATGTGTGTGTGTGTGCCTGTATATGCATGCCTATGTGTTTGCAGAGAGCACAGAGCAGACAGACTTGTATTTAAAATTGTCCAGCAGTCAGATCCTACCCTTACAGCATGGTCTTGGCAGAAGCCTTAGCATTGCAGCATGCATAGGCATTGAATATTTGCTGAAGAGTCCACATAGCTCCTTATCCTCAGTTGGTTCACAAGTGTGAACTAACTGTTCACAAGTGTGCATGCTTAGTTCGGTGCTTGTGTGAGTCTGTGTTGTACAAAGGTTACGGTGATTTTCAGTTTGTGCCCGCAGACACCTGAGGGACATTTGTGAGGACCTGGCATGCTGAGGAATAGACACAGTTGGGCAACTTGTTTGGGAGATGAGATATAGGGACAGAAAGGCCCATGCACTGGATTTTTCATTTGTTTGTTTTAGGAGGCCAAGCAAGGCCAGCAGTCTGATGCTCCCAGCTGTTAAATGAGTCAACTGTTTAACCAGGAATCGTTTTAAGACTTAACTTAAAATTTTGAGGAAAAATTGAACATTTCTTGTTTAGTCTGATACAATTTTAAGTGACTCTGTAAAATACCTTTTTATATGTTAGTATTTTATGACAATGTGTTGAAAGAAAAGGATAACAGCTATAATTTTTTAAAAAAGAGAGAGATACACACAGTCACGGGGTCCCCAAACAAATGTGACCATCAAGACTCTGAGGGTTAATTATGTATTTAGCAATGTCTATCCTTAACAGGAAAAGCACCTACTTCAGCCACAGGTAGAGAAAGGAAGTGGGTCCTGGGTGTGAAGCGTACTTAGTAGACTCGATCCTGATTTACATTCTGGAGTTCAGAAGCTAACAGATATTCCCAGTTTACTAAAGTAACCTGGAAAGATAGATACTGCTGAAGAAGATTAAGCATCCCTTGGACAATAACCCTTTAAATAGTTGATTCCTGCTGGCATTATGAAATCTGATTTTGTTTTTCTTTTAGAAGTGTATGCTGCTCCTATAAGCAGCATATAGAGCTTCTACCACGTTCCCCTCTCCTTTTATTTCTTTTCAAAAGAAATGACTTAAATTTTTCCTCTTAGTAAACAAAGACACACACAGTGTAGCTAGAAAAGGGAAAGATGTTTACAGATTTTTCTAATTTTCTTTTTCTTTCATTCCCAGTCCTTGAAGAATTAGGGACTGCATCAACAAAGTGGGTGGATCCTGGTTACAAAATATCAAGTTAGTTAATTTTTTGTGAAGGAGCTCCTAAACTGGACTGCAGCAAGACTCGCTGGGTTCTCAGGCCCGCACCTGCAGCACCCCCAGCAACTGCCACTGTTGACTCAAGGACCAGCAAGTCTCTCACTTGTCACATTGGGCCTCTGAATCCCAACACCAAAATTCAGCCTCTTTTGTTAGAATCTATTTTTGCCAGCAAATGACCCACTCGTCTTTGAACATGAGTTCTGTTTCTCACTAGAAAGAGTATGGGTTTTGCCTGGCATTCCCCATAGAGCACCACAACCTTTTGAGAACATGTGTGTGCGTGCACACACACACACACACACGTACACAGGCACATACACACTGGCTCTTTCTTTCTCTTCTGGGGTTGATCTTCTTCTAAGGCTATGAATAATTTCATACCAAAAAGGTAGCAAATAAGTACAGAATTTAAATTGTCAAAGGTTTTCAAATACGTATTCTGTTACAGTGTAAAACGTGGTCACAAGTGGTGGCTCTGGAGGCTGACCTCCAGGTGGAATGTCCCGTGTTCGGGACCAGCTTGTGGTGTATAGACTAAGATCCTGTCTCAAAACAAAACAAACAAACAAACAAAAACAGGCCAGGGAGGGAGGAATGGGGAGGGAAAAGTCACGAGATAATAAAATAAAATAAATAATACGTCCCCGTGGTTCACATGCAGACAGGAAGCTGAGATGAAATACTTCCCCTGCATCTAAGAGTGTAGATTTCCTCCATGATGAGGGCTCGCTGGCCCCACCCCATCCTCCTCCGACGTCCCCCATCGCTGAGAAATGCAGGCGGGGAAGAGGCAAACAAGAGGCCATCTCCTTGTCCGGAAAGATGGCTTTTCACACACCACATGGGTTTTCTACAACTCCAGACTTCGGGTCACCCATTACGACTGGAAATTCTTATGGTTCCAGTGGCCTTAAACAACAAAATAAAATGCCAACGTTATCAAGACTGGGGTTAGCTTTAATATTACATGTACTTGGGACAGTGCTATTCTTTAGGCTGCCCACGAGGGTGAAATACAGGGGTCTTTTTCTTTTTTTTTTTTTAATAAAATGATCTGTGAAGAGCTGACACCATTGTCCGCGGGTGGGGGTGGGTGGGAGATGAGAAGCTACTGACCTGTGCAGTACACAAACCTGAAAGGAAGTGTGTTTGGATAATTCCACTAGTCTCGGGCGGCCGATTTCTCGGGTGAGCGACTACGGGTGGGGTGAGGGGCTGTAGATCTTAAGAACCAGCCCCCAGCGCTGGGGGTGGATGGGTCTGAGGAAGATAGGGTGAGCAGCGACGATAAACAGAAAGCAGAGAGCTTCTTTTCATTGTCCTCAGAAGAGCCATAGGTGGGTAAGAGACAACACAAAGAAAAGCGAGTTTCCAAGGAGCCCCAGTAAAGCGACTAGGCTGGGGCCGCCTCTTCGGCGGCAGTCTTTGCAGGAAAATAAGAAATATCTTTGCTTTAAACCCAAGTACACTTCATTTTAGCTTCGGTTTATACCGTTGGGTTAAAATAGCAAATGACCCAGAAGGTGCGTGCTGGGAAGCAGAGCCAGGGTTTCAGGACCGAGCTGCAGGGGAGGAGGGCGTGTGGGGGGGGAATGGAAGGAGGAGGCGGGACGCTGGGGTGGGGGAGGGGCAGCGCGCGGCGATGCTGAGTCCCGGGCCACAGAGGGACCCGTCCCGCCTGACACCTAGGACTCCTTTTGGAACTGCTTCGGAGCCGCGGATTGGGATGGTCTCAACAGACCGTTACTCTGGCCGAATCAGGGGCGGCGCGAGATCTAGGAGGGAAATCGGGAGGGGGGTGCGGGGGATACGGGACAAAATCCTGCGGGTGCGCGGTGTAAGGGAGGGCACGGCCGACCCGACTCCAGAAAGCGGGGAGAAAGGGAACCAGAGGATGATCCCACGTGCACGGCGCCGCGCGGTGTCGAAGCGCCACCTTCCGCCTGGCAGAGGCGCAGAGCGATCGCGCGCGGGTTCAGGGCGCGACCCGCCCGGGACCAGCAGCGACACCCACTCGCGGCGCCCCGTGGGGGCGTCTGCAGTGAGGCTCACTACATCGTCCGCATCCTTGTGCCCACGCTGGTCTTTTCCGCCCCGTCCTACGTCCGCCCTGGAGACACGCGCAGCTGTACGCACTCGCGGATTTCTTTTGAAAAAAATAACATATTTCTAGACACCCCCCCCCAATCTTTGCAAACTGGCCAGGGGGCGGGAATAGGGGCGGAACCTGTTGTTAATAACGGGAGATGGGCGGGGTCGGGCATAGCCATTGGTTGGCTGGAGGAGTGATGTCACCCATATGACACCCTGATAACGAGTTGAGAGAGAGCCCTCAACTTTTTGCAGAAGAAGCGCGCGCGCCTGGAAGTGCTCGGGGTCCGGCGCTTGCGGCGGCTGCCAGGAGCGGGAGAGCGAGAAAGCGAGCCGAGCGAGAGAGAGCGAGCGCGCAGGTCCCGGGCCGCGGCCGCCTCCTCTCCGGTCGCCGCAGCCGCCGCCGCAGCAGGGAACGGGGCCGGGGGGGAGGGGGGCAGCCGCGGACGCGCGCGGCCGAGGACTTTGCAACTTGCCGGGGAAGGTGGAGGGGCGGGAGGGGGAGGGGCGCCCGCGCAGGAGACCAAGCGCCCAGCCCCGCCGCGGACCATGGTGCAGCAGGCCGAGAGCTCGGAAGCCGAGAGCAACCTGCCCCGGGACGCGCTGGACACCGAGGAGGGCGAGTTCATGGCGTGCAGCCCGGTGGCCCTGGACGAGAGCGACCCGGACTGGTGCAAGACGGCGTCGGGCCACATCAAGCGGCCCATGAACGCCTTCATGGTGTGGTCCAAGATCGAGCGCAGGAAGATCATGGAGCAGTCGCCCGACATGCACAACGCCGAGATCTCCAAGAGGCTGGGCAAGCGCTGGAAGATGCTGAAGGACAGCGAGAAGATCCCGTTCATCCGGGAGGCGGAGCGCCTGCGCCTCAAGCACATGGCTGACTACCCCGACTACAAGTACCGGCCGCGCAAAAAGCCCAAGACGGACCCGGCGGCCAAGCCCAGCGCGGGCCAGAGCCCCGACAAGAGCGCAGCGGGCGCCAAGGCGGCCAAGGGCCCAGGCAAGAAGTGCGCCAAGCTGAAGGCGCCGGCGGGCAAGGCGGGCGCGGGCAAGGCGGTGCAGCCCGGAGACTGTGGCGCGGGCAAGGCGGCCAAGTGCGTCTTTCTGGACGACGACGAAGACGAAGACGACGAGGACGACGAGCTGCAGCTGCGGTCCAAGCCGGACGCGGACGACGACGACGACGAGCCCGCGCACTCGCACCTGCTGCCGCCTCCGGCGCAGCAGCAGCCACCGCAGCTGCTGAGGCGCTACAGCGTGGCCAAGGTCCCCGCCAGCCCCACGCTCAGCAGCGCGGCCGAGTCCCCCGAGGGCGCCAGCCTGTACGACGAGGTGCGCGCGGGCGGCCGGCTGTACTACAGCTTCAAGAACATCACCAAGCAGCAGCCTCCGCCCGCGCCTCCCGCTCTGTCTCCCGCGTCCTCGCGCTGCGTGTCCACCTCCTCCTCCAGCGGCAGCAGCAGTGGCAGCGGCGCCGAGGACGCCGACGACCTCATGTTCGACCTGAGCTTGAATTTCTCCCAGGGCGCGCACAGCGCCTGCGAGCAGCCTCTGGGCGCGGGCGCGGCGGGGAACCTGTCCCTGTCGCTGGTGGATAAGGACCTGGATTCCTTCAGCGAGGGCAGCCTGGGCTCCCACTTCGAGTTCCCCGACTACTGCACGCCGGAGCTGAGCGAGATGATCGCGGGGGACTGGCTGGAGGCGAACTTCTCCGACCTGGTGTTCACGTATTGAAGGGGCACAGGGCTCCTCGGGAGGCAGTCGTGGCGGTCAGGATAAAGAGGATGGTGGGAGGGGGGAGGGGGAGAAGATGCTCATGGTCAGAGATGTGGCGCAGAGAAATTGGAAAAGGTGGTGAAATGTTGGTGGAGTTAAAGTGAAATGAGTAGTTTTAAAGAGATTTTTCCAGGTTTTTTTTTAAATTTTTTTTTAAAAAATTTTTTTGGTCTCCCCACCCTTCCCTTTTTTTATCGTGTCTCAAGGTAGCTGCATACCTAGTCTGGAGTTGTGATTTCCCCCACCCCTAAGAAAACGTGTTTTGTAATTTTTATTTCTTTTTCCTGAAATTCGTGATTGCAACAAAGGCGGAGGGGACCGGGCGGGGGGAGGGGAGGAGGCCCCGCTCCGGAAGGCGCTGTTTGAAGCTTGTGGCTTTTTGAAGTCTGAGAGACGTCGGCAGAGGACCCTTTTGGCGGCACAACTGTTACTCTAGGGAGTTGAAATTTTTTTCTTAAGAGATCTAAAAATGAACTGGTGATTAAAAAACAACAACACAAAAAGGGACCATTGCAACCTTTTTATTTTAATTTTACTTTTTTGGAGGGAGAAAGCTGATGTCTTCTATGCATCCAATTTCTCAAACTGCAGGGAGCTTGAAAAAATGCAGTCTGTACAAACGCTTACAAAAAATCATAACTGTGAACTGACTTAAGAGCAGAGTTTACTTTTTCAGATCAAATTGTTTATGGTTTTACAAATGTGATTTCTACTTGGCAACCTTTTTTTGGTAACTCGTTCCCTTATACCTCCTTGATTGAATACCTTACAGCCTAGACCTCAGTACAAAAAGGTATTGAAACATTTTTGATACATAACAGACCTCAATCTTTTTTAAAAATTAATATATTTTCAGGCGTATTTTTGTACAGTGAAAAGGGAACAATCTTGCTGTGTTTTTTCAGTAAGACTTTCAGGCACTTCTTCCCTTTTGATTTCTTTTTCTTTTCCTTTTATTTTTTTTCTTTTTTGTTTGTTTTTTTTAGCATGCAAATATGTTGGTACGTTATGTCCTGGTTTAAAGGATTAAAAATTTTAAAAGTAATCCTTGCATCTAAAGGCCTTGTGGTTAAAAAAAAAAGCAAACTTTTTTGTACAGCTATAGTAGAGATTTGTTCAATATTTGTAGGTAAAGATTTATTGAAAATGGTGACATAGACCTCAGAGCTGTTCTTAGTTTGAGACTGTATGTACTGTACCATAGTAGGACCCATGTATCTCATCGCTGTGATGTGTGGACGGGGCCCCAGACAGAAGGTTTGAAACTGGATTCTCGATTTTTAGCAAAAAAGAAAAAGGAAAGGCACATAGTTTTAAATTTTCTCATTTTGTGCAATATAATCTAAATAAACAGACCATTGCATATTTAGTAGCAAATGGTGGCGAAGCAGACTCAACGCACTGTCGACATCACCGCCCGAGTTTTTGTGAGTGTATGTGTGTGTGCGTGTGCGCGCGCGTGCTGAAGCCTGTGTCTTGATTTTAATAAATCAGCAGGAACTGATAGAAGCTCGCATGGCCCATAGTCTAAGTCTACCCGGGGACCGCGTGGTCTCAGCGGCTGCGGGTGGCGGAGGGCGGATTCCGCTTGTGGAACCCTTAGGCTGGCGTGTAGTGGGCAGGCCCGGTGTCCTCCCACCTCACCCCGCCCTACATCTCCACCCCCGCCGCGGGCTGCGCGAGGGTCCGTGCGTGGTGGGGCCGAGGCTGGTGTCCACAGGGCTAGTCCCCCCCGCACACCGCTTTTGCGGATTTTTTTTGTCAGTTTTATTTTTCCTTTTAAACCTTTTTTTCTCCCCCCCCACCCCCCGCCGCATCGCTGCGTGCGCGGTCATTCGGATGCGGGTGAAGAGGGCCGCGCCCTTCAGTGTCCACGCGGGGGGGGGGGCACGAGGAAAGCAAACGCGCCCGATGCCTCTTCTACAGTGGGTGGTTCGTGGCTTTGGAGTCTTGATGGAACATCTGCCTCCCGGGGCCCAGGCCAGTCCTACCTCCCCCCACCCCCAGCCTTGTCCCTCGTGGGTCCCGCGCAAGCCCAACTCCCCGGGGCCACGGCGCCCGCGACCGAGGAGCCGTTCAGCGGCGAATTGAAACTTGGTACCCAACAACCCGACTCTAGACCCACAGAAACCGTTACTCCTCGGGCGCTGGCCGCGGGGACTTGGCCAGCTGGGATCCAGGTCCGCGCCCCACGCGAGTCGCACACTGCAGGTGGAGACCTGGTAGCCACCAAGCGGCGCGATCGCACAGCACGCGTGGGTGGTGGCGGGGGCGGCGTGGCTTTTCCGGGCTCTCCTCGCTCACCCCTCCTCCATGGCGTGCTGGTGTGGGCCACGCGGAGACCTATAAACCGCGAAAATCCCACCAGCGGTTTACCAGGGGAGGGAGGGGCGGTTTCTGAAGCTTAAGGAAAAGGCATTCTGAGTGTCTTGAGATCTTTACATTTGCATGTGTTTCCTGTTTTCCACCGGGCGTTTTCTGTGGTAAGGGAATTAGAAAGGTGTGAGGATTTGGTTTCAGAATGAAAACATAGCTGTGATTTGTATTTTAAAACTATGTGGCCGGTTTTTTGGCAGGAAAATAAGAGACAAGTCCTTGGTTGGCGATAGTAAAAAAAAAATTTTTTTTTAAACCCTGTTAGAACTCAGGACAGGCGCTTAAATGCGCTCTTAATATTTAAAGCAGTTTAGACGAATGCATTGAGAAGATCATTCCCAATAAACTCTTTATTGAATGTCTAATACACAAGGTATTCCTGCCACTGGCTAGGCTTCAATAAAAGTTTAGCTGCATTTTTCCCCCTCCTAAGTAAGTCTTATTTTTAACTGAGCATTGACAGTATCTTAAAATGGTAACGTGGGCGTGGGCGTTGTATGCACAGCAGTCTAGCCAGTTGGGTACCCTGCCCCTTAACTAGTTCAGAGACTCGTGCATCTTTGGCGAGATTTCCATCTTCGAAGGAAAAAAAAATACCTGAATCAGCGTTCTCTTATTAATTCTTTAAGCTGTGGAAATAATTTCCAGTTTCTACATTCTCGATAATGCACCCTTTTTATTAAAAAGAAACAATACGAATGAAAGGCAGTGTGCTTCAAGTGTGCTTTGCAAATCCGTGTTATGAATGGCTACGGTCACTGGGTAAATTATTTGTAGAATGACTAGCCTTTAGCTAGGGAAAAAAAAATCTTTGCAGCTCTTTTGGGCCTGGATGGTTCTTTTTAATGTTAATGGAGGGGAAGTGATTTAAATATGCATGCTCGTAGCAGTCAGGATCTGACTTAGTTGTTTTGAGAGAAGAAAAATCAAAAGGCAAGGTCTACTTTTTCTCTGGGAATTGAAACCACCATCATCTTGATACTTGGATGGTGTAAGAAATGGACATTTGTTCTTCACTTCAGAATTCAAATGAGTTTTTGCCCAAGGAATCTGGGAAATGAGGCAAATAAGTTGCTCAAATTTCAAGTAGTCGTTGAATAGAAATAGATTTCCATCCCTCAGCTTTTTTCTTCTCTGATGGGGTATTATGTATAGTCTCACCGTTTTCTCCTAATGGGCATATGTATCTTTGTGGACACTTGGAAGAGAGGATTTTCTTGTACTCTCTCGTTTCTAGAATCTTTATACTCTTTTTCCTGCGAGGTTCTCTGCTTTTAACAGATTTCTGAGGCAACTATATTTGTGCTTTTTTCTTACGTAGGAAGACCAGCGAAAATAGCTTACTGAGTTGTCAATTTTATCAGTAGATAAGAAACTTTGTTTATTACAGTTTCAGGGAAGGTTTTTCAGGATATTTCTCAGTTATTCTAAGGGCCAAATTTTATAAAAATTTCCATTAGGAATGTCAGTTTCCGATACCCTTTGTATAGCCTATGGCCTGCGAGGACAAGACTGAGCCTTACATGTGTCCGAACAGGAATTCATAAGTCCCCAAAGTAAACGTCTCCATGTAGCGACTCTTGACGCGTTTCCTGAGCGTTGACTTATTTTAATTATCGATTCTTTCTCACTGTCCCATTCTAGTTGATTGATTCTGCCATATCCCTTGGTTTTTGATGATCTCGACATTTTTTTGCTCTTTGGTAAACGACTCAGGTTTTGTTTATGGGTTTTAACGCCCCCTTTGTGTGATGCTTACATCTTCAAGCGCAGTAATGTACTGAAGCCAAGCTCACTTTTCCACTTCCTTACGGCTGACTCCTTTTATTCCCCCAGCTCCTCACATACCTTCATTTTTTTTCCCATCGTCGTATTTTCTTTGACACTACCTAGATGCGTTAGCTGCCTGATTACGTCATCTACACCATGTGGGTGCGGTGAGTTTATAAGAGAATTTCACAAACAAGTAGTTTTTTAGTGAACTTAAAGCAGAATTTTAAAGGAGACCTATTTTTATACTCAATAAAAGCACAAAAGTGCATAGAGCTTAGCATGGCGTACAAAGGGAAATCCGCTCATAACGTTCCATGTATGAAAGTAATAATTTTCTTGGATAGCGATATTCTTTGAAGACCCAGTGCCTCTCTGCCTGTGCATAGACAGGATGGTTTCCACACACTGGGAACTTCCGGTTGCCGGCACTTGACACACACACACTTCGTCAGAGCCACCATGAGCAATAGGCAGGAGCTGCCATGTGCTTCCTGATGGCGAGCAGCTGGCCACTGGGCAACCTGGCTGTGTACGCGCGGAGGCTCCAGTCTTTCTGTTTGATCAAACTTCTTTTATGTGGTCGTGTAGACTCCATTTTTCTCTTCTGTGAAAAATGACAAAATAAAGCAATATGGCGAGTTTGGAAATACATTTGAAAGGATAGAATTTCCTCCAGGGTCCTCAAAGAGGTTTTTTTTTTTGTTGTTGTTGTTGTTGTTTTGTTTGTTTAGTTGGGGTTTTTTTTTCTTTTCTTTTTTAATGTGACACTTATTTTAGGAGGCACATTGCATTCCCCCTTCAAAAACAGAATGACTGGAAATAATCAAAATATAGCATGGAAAAAAAAAGAATTTTGATCAAATGGATTTTGACAAAGGGCCCTCGATCCCATTTTTCTTCACCCAGCTTGTGTTCAAAATCCGTATGCCTCGTCCCCTGAATCACAGGGAGAAGCGTCCTGGGCCATTGTCACGGACTCCCCACTTTGTCTACTTTTGCTCCTGTACATAATGTTGTGGGTATCAGTCTTTCCCATTTGTTCTGTGACAACCTTTGTTTGAATGGACTGTTTTGAAATGGAGGCCTGTGTCTCGAGTATGGGACACCTAGTGGTCGTGGTGTCCCATCCCATAGTGCTTTGTGCCAGCTGGGACAGAGCCACCTGAAGTCTGAGGGAAGTTATTAGCATGACACCTTGAACAAGTGTTTTGTTTTTGTTTTCCAAGGCCGAGAAAAAAAAAACAACTTTCACAGCCACTCCAGGTTTTGGGGAGGACTAGCTGGAAAGCCCTTTTGTTTAGAAGTCTGAGTGGGTTGTGGGGGGACCTTTTATAGAGTTTGCATGCCAGCGCAGAACCTGTTGCTGTCAGACAGAGAGAGGGAGGAGCTACCTGAGGCAGTGCGCTGGGGGACCGTGGAAGTGTCCCATAGCACTAGGGAAGCAAATGCATGGCGAAATCATGTCTTCTGGTAGAGGTTATCTAGCATGCAGAGTGTAGTGTGTTGAAACTGTATGACGTTGCTGTATCAAAGTTGTAAAATTAAGCATTATTTATTGAAAACTATGTATTTTTTTGTAAAAACCTGATCACACAGAGTATCAGTGGCTTGTGCTTTGTGCTTCAATCCAACCAGCTTCGTGACCGCCCTCCTTGGAACGCAGTGTTAAATGCTCAGGGTTGAATCCATACACTCCAATGTCTCTTTCGCAGGAGTTTTTCACAGAGGAACACATTTGTTCAAAAGACCAATAAAATCGTGTGATCAATCTCCACATGTGGCTTTTATGTGACTTTTTTTTATTTTGATTTTTTTTTCCCCATTCTGCATTGGGTAACTACTGTGTGACTCCTAAAAATGTTGTATCGAAGCTGAGATTTGAAACGTCCTGGTGTCTCAGCGTCCAGCCGGGACCTACAGCCTGGGCAGGACTGGGGCCCTCAGGAAGTGATGCTTTGGGCAGTCTGGCGAGCTGCCCGCAGTGGACGAAGCATGGTGATGGTGTCTTGATATTTTTAACTGGCCAATAGAGTGGATTAAGAGCCTAGGCCGAGACTAGAGGGGTAGGTTAGCCTGTGTGTCCGCAGTAGAAGATGAAGGGGCTATTCAGGGGCAGTTGCTGATGTTGAATCCAATGCCAGCCAACTCAGCCAACTCCATTCCTCAGTGTCTTTTTTTTTCTCCCCTCTATAAACAATTTACAGTGTAAATGTATTTTGACATAGAAACCATTCTGTATTGAGATTCTTGCTATAAGATGTTTTTATGAAAGCCTGTAAGTGGTCCTTGCAACTATTATCAGATTTTTTTAAAGATGTGTTTACATGGTGAGTGTTTGTTGCATATTAATTAAATTTGGTTTTGTAGAAACATCTGTGTCGTATCATGACGGATCTCCACCAGCACGGCTTACACACTCACATGCTTGGCTCACACACTCATTCCTAGGTCCTTGGTTTGACCAATGTTACCTTTAAAACACCGAAGAGTAAATCCCAGGCTCCACGTGTGGGACAGCTCTCTGGTTTTTATTTATGTGAAATATTTTTACTTCCGTAATTGACTTTCTCATAGTGTCTCCATTTGGTAGGACTTGACGTTTATTTTGAGACAGATTGGTAGACTCTGCAGCCTTTCGTCTTAAAGTAGATTTTATTTATTATTAAACAAATTCACTGACATATCTAGCTAAATCACCACTGATGAGACTTTTTTTTTAACTTGTGAACATACCTTGCCCCGCAGATCTAGACTGTCCTGTAGGGCGGGAGTCTGCTGGCACACCAGGAGTATCTCCCTTCACACCACCACTCTCCCATCTTTGAACTTGAATGGTAGCTACTGCGGGGAGAATTACTCGCTCTGCCAGGAAGCAAATGACTCCACAAGTCGAGAGGAGCTTAGTGAACTTGATGGAGCCAATGCAAACTTTGACGTTGGTCAAAGCACCTACAGTTTCGTTAGAATTGGTCCTTACGATACCCCAGGGTCAGTGGGAGTGGAATGAAGTCCTCAGGAACCCTTCTGCCATGTCATTGTTTATTATCTGCTAGGACCCAGTGCAAAGAGTCCAGTAACCTGTGAACACAGCTGGACTGAGTCTACGGGTCAGCATGTAGTCAAGGTAGCACCTTTAGAAGGGGGGGATGCAGCTCATTTGCTATTGTGCTTGCGCAACGTTCTGGGTTTGGTCCCCAACATCGCATAAACCGGGCATGGTTAGCACCTGCCCACAATCCCAGCACTGGGGAGGTGGCTGCCTCAGGAGAATCAGCTGGTTGAAGCCATCTGTAGCTACAGGAGTCAGCTTCAAAACAACAGTGACCCTTTAGGTGATTCTTTCTAGGAAGCTCAGCCAGCTGTCTGACTGGATTCGTCTGTTAGCTTCCTGCAGCCCCAACTGAAAGATGTTCTAGTCTCATGCTCCTGAACAAATGGCCTTGCCCCACCCCTCCTGGAACCCCAGAGAGCAGGCTTGTTGGCTCCTTGCCACTCTGGACTGCCTGGGGAGCTAAGCCAGTCTGTTATACTCCCGGACAATGTAGTTGAGCCTGAGGATACACACAAAACTTGGTGCTTTGCTGGCCAGGCTTGAGCTGGGAAGCTGAGGAGGAAATAGGAAGTCAAGGAGTGACTGCAAACTTATATTTCAGTGGTCAGAGATGGAGAGGAGTCTAGAAAGCAGAGAAACCACCTAAGAAGCATATGGAGCCTCCAGGAAAACAGCAAAGTCTCAAACAGGGCAAGTCCTCTGGACACCACCCTTCAGTTGGGCTGAGGCCACAGGTGGCTCTTAGAACTCATTAAGAACTTCTTGAATGACACACACACACACACACACACACACACACACACACACCCTTAGTTTTGGTTTGAATGGTAATATAATCAAGCAAAAAAAAAATCCCAGTCTCATAATTTTTGAGAGGGGGCAGTCTGCATTACGGTGATCACTGAGATGTCAGTGGAAGCTCCTGGCTGAGGCAGGGTGGTTGGTGTGATTGGCTTCCTTGGTCCTCAGCCCAGCAGACATGTACATAGGGCCTTGCAGTCATGGAGAAAGGCGAAGAGAATTCCTGTGCCCATACTGGTCACCACAGCCAAATACAGCTCCAGGTTCGGAAGAACCCACCTTACTCACCTTTCCCCTTAAATGTGGCCAGGCAAAAGCCATAGCCCCATTGTCCTGATTCTTGGTGTGGGTCTTTTATGTCTTCCCACCTTGAGTAGATGTCCGAAAAGTTTAAATAGCTGAAGAATTAGGGATGAATGTCACACATAGGGGAGTACATGAAGGGAGTTACCAAAACTCTTTGGGAGCATTTACAAGAAGAAAACAGAAATGTTACTGGTTTCTGCAGGCTCAGACTGGACATCAGGTTGCCCTGTTTACATTTTAGCTTTATTTATAAGAAAATTTCTCATTGGGACATTCTTTGGACCTGGGCGGTGGCTCACAAAATAAGATGCTTGCTGTGTCTCACTGGAGTTCAATCCCTAACATACACAGAAAGGTGGAAGGAGAGAGAACCAGCTGCTCGAAGTTGTCCTCTGATTTCCACACGTGTTCCATGTCACAGCCACACACATCACACACACACACACACACACACACACACACACACACACATCACACAATCATAATACGTTTTTAAAAACCGGAAGGATTGCTGCACTTTTCAGCCTGGGGTATACACGAACTGTCTTCTTAGAACATTCATTGGTTCCTATGCTGGAAATTTCTCCCACCTAGGTACTCATGCCTGGTCTTGCCAAGTACCTCTGGCTTCATGAGTGTCATTTACAAAATGAAGTCCTCCGATATTGTTTGTCCCTAATTCCCTCCTGAGAGTTCAGCTTTTAGTGTTCTGAATGCAGAGACTCTAAGAAGAAATGTAGAGAGGGGAACTGAGAACTTGAAGCCAACGTCCAAAAGGATTCGAAGAAATGAAGAAGGAGGAAGATGGAGGAGGAGGAGGAGGAGGAGGAGGAGGAGGAGGAGGAGGAGGAGGAGGAGGAAGATGGAGAAGGAGGAGGAAAGAAGAAGGTAAGGAAAGGGGTTGATTTAGCAAGGATGCTGTAGAAAGCATACGGAAAAACTCACAGCCAGAGATCCAAAGGTCCCCGGTTCGTCTCTGTGTTGTGTCATGTGAAACTCAGGGTTCATGCTAGAGAGGCTAAGCCATCAGCGAAAGCTCTGGTTGGGCTCATCTTGTCCTGTTTGGGAAGGCAGGGAACTGAGAAGTCCTGCACTTAATCATTCACCTCCCCATTCTGGTGGCACTGGGAGGTCTGTAAAAATCACTTTGCCACACCCCTCTTCTCTGGGGAGTTTTTTCCTAACAAATATTTTTGGTCCATTGAGAGTCTTTCGATTTTGGATCATCCAAGCTAAATGGGCCGAGCATCTTCTTGTGTCTTATCCCTTGGGTCTTCTGATCAGGCAGGCAGTCTTCTCATATACCAGAACCACCACAGCTCAGTCCAAAGATAGCCAGACTGGTCCAAAGAATTTTTTGAGAGTTTGAGCCCAGAGGACAGGAAGCTACAGGGGATGGGTGTAGAGAGGAGAGAGGGCCTTGGGAAAAAGGTGTAGCCCAAAGCAATAGAAACCTCTGGAGTTGGCCCAGAATGGTAGCTCACCCTCACCCAGCATGCGGTGAGTGTGAGCCAGTACTCCATAGCTAGGATAAAGAGAAGATGGATTATGAGAGCTACTTGCAGAAAAGAGATGAGCCCAAAAAAGATGCAAGAAGAATGCAGTTTGGTCGTGTTTTGATTAAGAATAAGGGTGTCAGGAAGGTGAGAGGTATAGTCAGTGCAATCCACATTCCCAAGGATGGAGGAAGAGGTGGCATAAAGCAGACCTTGGACTTCAGTGTCTGAGTCTTTGTGATTGGAAGAGGCAGATTTGAGCCAAGTCTTGTGCCTGCCCTGAGTTAATAGACCCATTTTCCCCCATCACGTTCCCTTACACGACTGTGTCCCTATGACCTTGGGACCACAGGGCAGCTGGGAGTGAGAGTCTAAGGTGACCTGCAACCTCAGCAGCCTACACCACACAGTCTGAAGAAGACGGTCTCATCTCTCTCACTTTCCAACCAGAAAGGTCATTCAGGAACACGTGTTCCTCCAGTGGCAGCTCGTCCTGGAACTCCCATAGAAGTGAGTCCTGAGGGGACAGTGCCTTAAGGTTTTTATTGCTGTGAAGAGACACAGTGACCACAACAATTCTTATAAAGAAAAACATTTAATTGGGCCTGGCTTACAGTTCAGACCTTTAGTTCATTCTCATTGTGGCGGGAAGTGTGATGGCATGCAGGCAGACATGGGGCTAGACACATAGATGAGGGTCCTACAGGACGTGAACATCACACGGGGCATGGCTTGAACTTCTGAGACTTTAAAGCCCACCCTGCAGTGATACACCTGCTCCTACAAAGGCACATCTCCTAGTAGTGCCTCTCCCTATGGCCAAGTATTCAAACACAAAAGTCTATGGGGGCCATGCCTGTTCAAACTACCACTGATGGTGAAGGCCCTGCTGTTAGGGCCCATCCAGAGGCTCGGACTTTAGGGTGCAACATGACCGTCCAGTCTGACCAGCACCCTAACCTCTGCACTAAACCAAGTGGGCAGGGAGACTAATAGGATCCCCAGGGGCTCCTCAGCACCAGGGTACTGGGAAGATACATAGGTGTGCAAGATATATAAACAAAACCAGTCAAGGAGTGGGTGGGAGATCTAGCTGTGTCCAACACATACCCAGGAAGCTGCTGGTTTGGGCTGAGACCCTGGCAACAGGGAAGAGTTGCACATCTCTGACTTCTCCGCATTTCTTTTTTTACAGGAGGTAAAGCGCAACCATATACAGTTAAATAGCAGGGCGGGAGTCTGCTCCCTCGTATAGTGGATATTCACCCATGGTTTTGTGCTTTGGTAACACCTGATGGATGCCATTCTCCTGCATTAAAAAAAAAACAAGATCTATAAAACCACAGTGGAAGGAGTGGAAGCATTGTTACCTCAGGATCTGTGAGGTAATTCATCCCAGAAAGTGCACAGAGGTCTCTGAATGCTCTTTGAAGAGACAGGCAAAGGGTCAAGGACCTTTCATGCTTTGTGTCTCTCAGTAAATCCTGGAGACATAGAGAACCTTAAACAAAGAATCAGAAATCATTTTTAAATATATTTGATTTTTACAATAATTCTGTCATGACAAAACTGCAGGACCTTGGCCTTTATTGTCTGTGAGGGACTTCATGGGAAGACCATGCTCTGCGATGCCTAGGAGGCTCCCTTCCACTGAAGTGGTCTCCAGAGAGGTCATCGGCATCCTTGGCAGCCTCATCTGAGAATATCATGGCTCACATCATTTCCCGCTAAACAACCCTTGCTAAAGACAAGAGAGACGAGATCCTTTCCTAACACTTCATGCTTGGATCAATCATCTTGTCTGTACGTACTTTAAAGACATAACATCCTTGTTGGAATGCTTGCTCACAGACTTTGAAGGAGAGATCTTAGGTGAGGTTATTAGGGAAGTGAGGTGAGAGGGCCTCCACTCCAAAGGGAGAAGAAATCCTAAGTTCTCTCTTCTGGAAGGAGTATCATGTGGTGTTTAGAAGAGTGGCCCCCAATTCTGTTGAGCTACCAGTCTGACTGTGCAAGCTTGGATCATTCATTTTGTCATGAATTAATTGCTGACTGTCTTAGTTAGGGTTTCTATTGCTGTGACGAAACACCAAGACCAAAAAGCAAGTTGGAGAGGAAACGGTTAGTTTGGCTCACACTTCCACATCACTGTTCATCCCTGAAGGAAGTCAGGACAGGAACTCCAGCAGGAGCAGGATCCTGGAGACAGGTGTTGATGCAGAGGCCATGGAGGATGCTGCTTACTGACTTGCTCCTCATGTCTTGCTCAGCCTGCTTTCTTATGAACCCAGGACAACCAGCCCTTGGGTGGCACTATCCCCCATGGGCATGACCTCCAACACTGATCAGCAGTTGAGAAAATCCCTTACAGCTGGGTCTCATAGAAGTATTTCCTCAACTGAGACTTCTTCCTCTCTGATGACTCTAGCTGGTGTCAAGCTGACATACGAAACTTAGTCAGTGCCATGACTCAAGTGAGCCACCCTGCGATTCTTTTTAGCCCAACAATACAAATCAAATAGCCACTATATGTTTGCAGTGAGTGCTGACTTACAGGCGTTCATGACTCTCAGATTCCAGGTGCAGGGAAGGAACAGAATAAAGACAACAATGTCCTCTGGATGAAGGAAGCCAGCACTCACCAAAGGATCCACCTTCAACATTTTGACTCATCTAGTGGAGTGGTGGTCACACATAGTGACCACAGACACTCTCTGTTTTTTTTCCCCTTTGGGGTGAGTCTGTGAGTTTAAAGCCCCAAGTTGCTCTGCCCTGACTGAGCTATAGCCACGAGTATCAGAAGACAAGACAGCAAAAATGTGGCTTCCCAGGCTAGCAAATTCTTAGTCTCAAATTTGATCTAATGATTTGACTTTGCTTCTTGAGACAAGGTCTTGTGTAGCCCAGGCTGGTTTTGAATCGCTATGTGGCTGAGGATGTCCTTGAGCCTCTTCCCCACTTCCAAATTTAGGTTACTACCACGACTCCTGGTATATTAAGATGGAATTCAGCACCCCAAGCGTGTTGGGTAAGTGCTATATCAAGGTAGAAGCTTGAAGCAGAAATCATGAGGAACACTGCTTACTGGTTTGCTCCTCCTGGCTAGCTTTAGCATACTTTCTTATACAGTTCAGGTCTATCTGCAGGAAGTGACACCACCCCAGTGCCCTGTACCCTACCAAACCAATCATTAATCAAGAAAATGTGTCACTTACGTGCCCACTGGCCACTCTGATTGAGGCTCTCTGCCCCTGTATGTCTAGGCTTGTGTGGAGCTGGCAGAAATTAACCAGCCCACCAACTAAGCTACAGCCCTAGTTCACTTTGACATGGTTCCCTTTGTGCATTGCTGTGCTGTTTCAATTGTCAAGTTTCTCTTTGAGGAAACATAAATGTGCCTCATCGTTTACAGAGACACCAACACTTCCTGAAAGAGGACACCAGCTTCCAGAGAAAACCAACAAGCAGACAGATTGACCTGCTTTCTCCATAGCTCTCCAGAGTGTCTGGAGAAAAGCCTCACATGGGTGCAGCCTCTCAGTGAGTCCAGCCGACTCTGATGCTGCTGAGTCACAGATAGCTTCTACAAACCAGAGAACTGGATGAGAGGGGAATCATACAGACCTACATTGTATCAAAATACCGTTCCTCTGAGTCACCAAGCAAGACGTCTATTAATACACATGCACACAAATGCATGCATGCACGCATAATGACTGTGGTTCTGCTTCTGCCACTGTTTGCAAAGGATACTCTGCCTTTAGGGCTGTGGTCAGATGAGGGAGTTTGGGAGGGCATTCCTGCCGTGGCCATGTGACACACAGAGCTAGGATGAAGAGAAAACAGACAACCTTGACTGGGGGACAGGAACAGAGCTAGTTAGGACCCCGCAGGGATCAAAGGCCCCCAGAACTACAATTAGCTCGCTTCCTAGCCCAGAGGACTGGCACATAAAGATGTGGAGCTAGGGGCAGGAAATGCTTACAGTTGGATCCTTGCTTTTGCTGTGACCCAGAACACTCGCTTCGTAAAAAATTTCTTCTTTTTAAGCCTCTCTATGCAGGTCCCATCCTTAGACTGGACATCCATGTTGTGGAGATACAGTGGGAGAGTTGGAAATCAAAACAGTAATTTTTCCACACCTGGATCCTCCCATTGTGGGTTGGCTCCATGACATTGTTGGCAATAAATAGGAAACTGGATAGGCCTAGAGAATCGTCACAGAGACACTAAACTGGGCTCCATCCATTTCTTTCCTGCAAATGGGCATGTGCACCGTCTGCTGCTCAGTCCTGACGATGGGAGTCAGGATCACCTGGTCCCAGAGTTAGCATCACAATAGATGTTTGTCTTTGAGCTCTTAACCACCTGCAAAACACAGATCACAATGCTTGTTTCCTGGGAGCCTTGGTTGTTTAATGAGCTTTCGTAAAGGTCTTTGGCACCTTCTGACAAGATGTGATAAGAAATGCTACACCTGGGTCGCCAACGAAGAGATAAAAGGCAGAAACCCAGTGTGGGATAGAGAATGGGTTCTGTGCCTTCTTGTACAGAGCAAAACAAATGAACATATTCCACTAGAGACAACAAAGCAAGCAAACAAATAAATAAATATCACAGGGCTGAAGCAATGGCTCTGCTGTTAGGAGTACTGGCTGCTCTTCCTGAGGACTCAGTTCAATTCCCAGCACCATAGGGTGGTTTGCAAACATCTGTAACTCCAGTTCCTGGAAATCTGGCCCCCAGTCTTAGAGGGCACCAGGCACAGGGTGCACATATAGATATGCAGCCAAAACATCCATACACATAAGGTAAAATTTAAAAACAAATTTTCCTACCTACCTAATTCTAGGAAACAGTTTTTAAAAGTATAATAATATGGAAAGCTAATCCATATACAAAGTAAAGGGAATTGTGGAAATGACTAATGCCAAAAAATTAAAATTAAATAAATAAATAAAAATTAAAAATAAAAAAGAAATGACTAAATGTGGGTGACACCTCAGAATCACTATGTCAACACAGGCATATGCAAGAGAAGGTAGAAATAGAGGAAAAACTGCGGCTAGATGCTAATGACACACACTCTGTGCAAGGAACACATACATGGACAACCCAGCACAGCTGCCCTCAGGAAGCTTCCACCTTCTTAATTAAACTAGACCTGATCAAGAACCAAACAGGCTTCAGAAAACCAAGGGGAAGACCCTGCACAGCCCAAATTCAAGATAGAAACCACATGATCTAATCCAGATCTTTGCCCATGAAAAGATAATTAAATGAAAAATAATTATTAACGAAGATGGGAAGATCTTAGGCCTCGCATGCCTCTGCCTGTGTTCTCTGCACTTAGAGCAGAGCTAGCTCAGCAGAGTGTGGAGCAGTGGCTGTGCCCTCCTGTGAGTCCTGCATCTTTCTATATGATTGCATAACCTTTTTCAAGCTCACGACTTTAGTATTATGCTATGATTACCTCTTGGTCTTAAGTGTCTAGGTGTACTAGCTGAATCATTTACTCCCAGTAAGATTTCTCTAAGGGAGAAATTCAATAACAAACTTTGCTTTTCTTTATTTACTTTTTTAAAAGACGTGGAATCACTTTGTCGTTCATGATGCCTGGAACTCACTACATAACCCAAGTTGTCCTCCAACTTCCCAAAGGCTAAGATCACAGGCATGAGCCTCGTTGTCATGCCTTTACAGCCATAACTTTTGAGCTCCTGACCAGCTGATGGGGGTTAGCCAGGTGTGTTGCAGTATGGGGGACCCCTCAACACCACCAGGAGGGCTGCTAATAAGTGACTTGCTGGCAAGACAACATGAGCGTCCCATCATCTGTGGTTCTATAACGCTGGCACCATGGATCTCAGTTTGCTGTGTTGTGGGAAGGAATGGCCTTGGAGAGAACAAGGGGTGGGGAAGCCACTTTACTGGCCTGCCCTGTGGTATGCCTTTCTTTTCTCCCTGCTTGTCCTGCCCTTACCCTGTAAAGACAATCCTTGACCGATGATCAGCCAATCTTATCAATTGGAAGGAAAAATAGGGAATTTACCTTTTTTTTAGAAAAGTAATTTAAGCTTGATCCCCACTGCTTGTGCCCCCCCATGAGGCAAATTTTACAAATAAGCTTACAAAGCTCCCTGTGATTGCTCTATTCCCTTGATCGATTGGGCTTCTGCGAGCGCTGTGTCTTTGTTGCTATTACGGTTGGTTATTTTTCTTTTGGTTTGTAAAGGGTTTAATAAGCTTCAGGATGAAAGACATTGTATAATGAGTCTTATTATTATGTTACTTAACTTTTTAAAACACCCTGGTGGAAGTCGTTCGTTTAGTTCCCGACATGGAGAAATATTAACATATTAGTATAGTCATAATTGTGTTGTAGCACAGTTAGAGGGTCAGCACTGGGAGCCTGATGGAGGCCAGGCAGGGGTTAGGAACAGCAGCTGGTGGACACCCTGCCTGTGGACAGAATTCTCTTGGACATCTCTGAGTCTTCCCCCAGATCCTGGGGAAAAAAAGCAGGCACCCTATGCTGAAATTGCCTGATGCTGAATAAGACTCTCTGAAGTATTAGTAAGATTCAAACAATGCTGATAAAATATTTACTAGCTATTACTCTTCTTGACCCACTAGCAGAGTTCACTAATGGACTCGGGCTTCCTAAGCGGAAAGCTATTTCTTCAGCGTCTAGACCAGCAGCTTCCGCTCAGGCACATCTGCAGTGCTGGAGCTCCCAAGTCCCACTGTCATGGTGGAGCGGAACTAAATTCCCTGTCGTCCAGCACCACACTCGCCACCTCCATGTCCTCACCAGCGGCAGAAATTATCTCTCGTTAGAGACTAACAGACACATTCATCGTGCAGTCGACAGTCAGCAAGGCTGCAGAACCTGGCTTGCAAATAGAGAAGAAGGAGGAAGTTGAGGCAAAGCTGGCACCACCGTGCCAATGGTGCCTGAGCAAACCGCCCTCAGCAGCCACCCAGGCAGTTGTGCTGGGGCCACTCCTGCCGTCTTTGCATCCGTGAACACGGATGTGGCTCACCACTGTCTCCACTCAGCATCATGGGGCTCCCTCCACCTCTGAACTCGGGTGCGCAAGTGAGTCTTCTCCTGGGCTGGGATCTTTTGAACTTTAATTTCCACAGGGTGAGGCAGGTGTGACCTCTCTTCTGAGACTCAGCACTTCCAAGTGGGGTGCTTCTTAAGGACCTGGAAGGGGAGAAGGTTGAGGTGGGGAGAATAAAACCACAGACAGATGGGTGCCCCTTGTCATTTGTGTCTGTATGCATGAAGTGCGCAGACCCATGTAGACACAAGGTTATACACATGTGGTGTGCATTGTTATTTCCCAAGTTCCTGTACCAACTTCCTAACATCCATGGAAAGGATTTAACTCTTCTCCCAAACCCTTCGGGGGAAATTTACTTAAAAACAGTAATCTTGCAGGAAACCGTTTTTACTATCTGAGGCTCTCTGAATGAGAGAAACAGGAATGAAAGCATACGCACGTTGATGGTTTTTATAGTCTCACATCACCGAGAATTTTAGACTCTGGGAAAGGGTGAGGCCGAAACCAAAAAAAAAGCACACAGCATTAGAGGGTCAGAATAGGGCACTGTGAAATGGGGGTGCTGGAGAGGTGGCTTGGTGATCAAGAAGGACTTGAGCTTGGTTCCCTGCACCCAAGCTTGGAGGCTCACAGTTACCTGTCACTCCATCTCCAAGAGGAGCTAACACCACCTTTGGGCCTCCACAGACCTCTGCACTCTCATGCGCCTACTTATACAGGCCATGTCTTTTCCTGTCTTCCTCCCAGTTCCCTGGAAATGATAGACGACACAGCAGTAACCATGGTAATAGCATAGGAGAAGAAGGCTGCTCCGAGGGCTGGAGAGTCTGCCACTCTCTTTACAACTAAATAGGAACTAGGGAGACCCTAGAGCTGGGACAGATTGCTGTGTGGGACTTGGGACCCCACCTTGAAGCCTGGGCACAATGCTCACCATTAACCAGCGGCAAACCATCTCCAGGGAACAGAGTCTGTGTTTGGGGAAGTTGAGGAAATCTAAGCTCAGTAGAGTCAGTCAGGCTGCCATATCTGTCTCTCCCTTCAGAAAGCATGAATGTGGAACTAAAGCCACATCAAGATTAACACGCGATTAACAAGAACTCCATTGGCAGAGAAAGATCAGAAACCCATCCTCTCTCTGGGCTACATAAGGCAGACAGTGTATGTACATGAGCCTGGCAACCCAAAGCTTTTGAGAAAATGCCCTTCCCTGCTCAGTAACCTACTCCCAGTCTCCGATATGTTTTCTCTTTATTAATAAACCATCTGTTGTTACTGTCTTATGTGTGTCCTTGGTACAATCCTTTGTCCTGGGACACAAGAACCCCCCTGGCAGGACCTGGAATTGGCTGTCACCTCCAGTGCGTTTCCCTCAGAGTTAATGCACATCTGCAGCAATGACTGAAGAGTCACAGAAGTGAACTGCAGTGGGGAGATGAGCAACAGACAGCAGCAGCCAGGTGGAGATGGCTGTACTGGGGTCCTGTTTCTGTTCTCACCTCAGCATCTCAGAAGGTAATTTATGACGAACTTCAAGGCATCCAGAGGCACAAAGTGAGAGAACAAACTGTGTGCCCCAGAGGGAGTGATTGTAGCCAGAGCCGCGCTCTTTAGGATATAGTATTTACCTTATTACTCTTTCCACACATTTTTTCTCTTTTGTGAAAATGACAGCTGTTTGTTGTTGCTGTTTTCCAAAACAGGGTTTCTCTGTGTAGACCTGGCTGTCCTGGAGCTTGCTCTGTAGACCAGGCTGACCTTGAACTCAGAGATCCAAATGCCTCTGCCTCCCAAGTGCTGGGATTAAAAGCTTGTGCCACTACCATCAAAGATGGCAGCTATTTTTAAAGTGCGCAATTCTTAAATTTTAATTCAAACAGGCACAAAGGGGGAAAATGTTAAGTGGAATGAAATGAAAGAAGCCCGAGGGTTTTTTTTTTTTGTTTGTTTGTTTTTGTTTTTCCGGTTGCAGAGTGTGTCCTCAGCACAGGCAGAGTTTTCAGGAAAACTCCCTACCAAGTGAACTCTTACTACCAGGATGTAGTGATCCTGGGAGTGATCTCTTCCAATCAGAACGCACTGGGCTCTTTACGGATGACGTGATCTACTTCATGTCTCTGTTGCTATGGTAAGCTATTCTGACCCTAAAGCAGCTTCTGCAGGAAAATATTTATTTGGCACCCACTTCCTGGTCTCTATCCCTCTTCTAGGGAGGCAGAAACTGAAGCAGAGACCATGGAAGAATGCTGTTGACTGGTTCACTATGGTTTAATCCCTACCAGCTTTCTTACTGTGGCAATGCCCACAGTGAGGTGGGCCCGCCTACCTCAATTAGCAATCAGGAAGACTCTCCACAGACATGCCAATCTAACAGGGGCCATTTCTCAATTGAAGTTCTTCTTCCCAACTGGCTTTAGTTTATGTCATGCTAAAAAGAACTAGTAAGTATACAGGGAAAACAGTCACACCTTTGAATCCTCAGTGGCACCCAACTAGAAAGGCTGATTGCTTGTTGATAGATCCCTCATCTATCACTCCAGAGACCAGGCCATTACCAGGGTACCTACTGTTTACTGAAGTAATAATCACACAGTCCAGGGCCCAGGATGGATGTGCTGCCCCGGACACTCTTTGTGCCATGCCTCTTCAGAAGTCATTGACTGAGAGAAGTCATGTGGTCTGGTCCAGGGCTGCTAAGAGGAATGACCATGAAGGCAGGAGTGGGAGAACCAAGCCTTCATGGTGGTGTGGAGGTCCTTCTGTCTATGTGTTGCTTTTATTGGTTAATAAATAAAGTACCTTGACCTGTTGATAGGGCAGAATTTAGATAGGCGGGGGGGGGGAACTAAACTGAATGCTGGGAGAAAGGAGGCAGAGTCAGGGAGAAGCCATGGAGCCCCTATGCCGGAACTTTACCTAGTAAGCCACAGCCACATGGTGATACACAGATTAATAAAGATAGGTTAAATTAAGATGTAAGAGTTAGTCAATAAGAAGCTAGAGAGAATGGACCAAGCAGTGATTTAATCAATACAGTTTCTGTGTAGTTATTTCGGGAGTCTGGGTGGCCAGGAACAAACTAGCAGCTCTCCTTACAACACAGAGGATTGGGTCCAGCAGGCTGCTTGTGTTAATGTGAATATTAAGAACTTCTATTTTTAAATCACCTGTAATAGAACACAATGTCTACTTAGTAGCTCACTTTGCTGGGTGTCAGGTTTGCTACCAGACAACTGGGATCAGTTAGTCAAGTCCTGCTTAATCGTTCAGGATTTTCCATGAGTCACAGTGAAGAACTCGGTCTAAAGGGAAGAAGCAAGGACACCGCAGTCGCCTGTATCTGAAATGGCTACCAACCTGCTCTTATCCTGCATCCTGCCTGGCTATGCCATTAACCATCCCTGGAGATCTGGGGCCTTGTTTCCCTCTAGGTTACCAGGCCACACACTGTTCTCAGCTAGAGAATGGGAAGGTGGCAGGCTTCTCCCTGTGGAAACCTCCATGCACTTTCATTGCTGGAGTTAAGACGATGCAGGCTCCATGTAGCCCCGCCCCCAGCCACACTCCCCCCTCGTAGTTTATAACCTTCCCAGGCTGTCTTCATGTAGAGGGAGAAAGCACTGCACAGGCAAAACTCCAAGGGGAAGTGAGGGAAGTGGAAGCGCCTGTGAGCACCAAGGTGGTAGCTGGGCAGTAAGGCCTCCTCAGTGCGAAGCAACGGCAATGGCTACACTGATTGTAAAGAGGGTCAGGCACTGCAAATCAACCACTCTTTCCCGTACAGAGAGAGGAAGTTCTACAAAATAAAATGCAGTCGAGGAATGGACCTCAGGAGAAAGAAGGGGTTGGGAAGCAGTTGAGGCTAAGGTGTTCGCCTGAGCTGGGGGTTTGGACTCCACCTCCAATATCAAAAAGAAAATAAAACCACAGGAGGCTCTAAGCTGAGAGCCTAGTCCTGCATAGCCTGAGGTTATCTTCCCACACCTTGAAGGTGTTGTAAAATGGAAAGCTGGGTTAGAGGCATTTGAATGTGTGCAGGGGAGCCCTGCAAGGCCTGAACATCTGGCTTTGTCACTAAACTTGCAACATGCATAAGAAAGCCAAGGGTGTGCTAAGATACTACCTCATCCTGTAGAAGCCTTGGGACTTCTAAGAGAGCCTAGTGCCTATTTCTGCTATAGCCTTTACGTAGCACTAAAGTCTGTGTGCAGTTTCTGAATCTTGCATCACACATAAGAGATGAGAAAAGCTGTGGTCTTTCAGACAAATTCCAGTGCCTCTGGTGACCTAGAGATGGGATGGAACCCTTCCCATCTTTCACTCATAGCTTTGCTGTCCTCGTGGAAATACTATAGGGTGATATCTGGAGCTCAGATAAAGCATAAACAACTTGATTGTTTATAAACTTTTAAATTCTATATAAACAAAAACTAGACTATCCCTCAAGGATATTACGGTTGGCATTGCTTTGCTGTCCTATCAGATGCTGCACCCAGATGGACAGATATGTAAATGAGTGACTAGAGAGAGGGATGGGAGAGTGGTAGATAGACAGATAGGTAGAAGATGGATTGATAGAAGGGGGCGATGGGTGGATGGGTGAGTAGATAGATAGGTAAGTAAATATATAAGTAGGTGGACAGACAGACAGACAGAGGCTAGATAATGTAACCATGGTGTACTTACAGAATATAAATAAATCTCTGTTCCTGCACAGCTTTTAAATGGGTCAGATGTTAAATAGTATCTGAGATGCAGTGTTCACCATTAAAAGCCATAGGATTTACTAGCTCCAGGTGCTACGTGTAGTGTATATAATAGGTTTGATACTTACCATAGTCATCATGGCAGAAGGACCCCCAAGTCCTGAAGGACTGAGTAACTCCTGAGGCCAGCAAGTGGTGAAGGAGGAGTCTAAACCAGGCCTGCCTAGAATCAGAACCTGTGCTGCCAATGGACAGCAAGTCTGATCTTGATTCTTCACAGAGGAAATATTCGAGTTTCCTGTTTGGAGGAAAGGCTTTTTGTTTTCTTTCTTTCTTTTTAAGACATGTTGATGTTAAGTTTTTTTGATTTTTCAATTTATGTGTCTGAGTATTTGCCTGCCCATGCATATGTGGACCACACAGGTACCTGGTGCCTGTGGCGTTCAGAAGAGGGAGTAACATCCTCTGGAACTGAAGTTTCAGCTTGTCATGAGTCACCCCATGGGTGCTCAAAACAGAATCCAATCCTCTGCAAGAACAGCTGGTACTCTTAACCACTGAACCATCATTGCTCTAGTCTAGCCCACATGTGCTAACTCCTGTGACCGACTGACTATAACGGAAATTACCAGGCATGAGTGAGAAGGAAGTATGAAACACGCAACAAACCCGCACAGAAATTTATTAGAGGATACGCGTACAGGCCTGGAGAAGTTGGTGTGCAGAGAGAGAGGGATGAAGATGGCGTCCAGCTTTTAAAGGCTGCCGAGCCCATGCCCACAGGGGCATGACGTGGCTACATCATACGCAGAAGGCAGAGTTCACACATGTGTGCAAGGGCTCACGTAGCTGCATCATATGTAGGTGATGCAACCATTCTGCACATGGGTCATGCAGGGCTTTTTAAGGTCCCCAGGGCAACTAAGTATTTTTGCCTGAGGGCTTGTCCCCATATGCGTGGCCATGGAACCAGGAAGTGTCAACCATGCTGGTTTGGCTAAAATCATAACTACCATCATAAGTAACTAGTTACTTCTACAAAATTGTCTAGGGTCAAGTTAGACTATAGTTGGTGATTGTCCTCTTTGTAACCCACTGTGCCCCCCCTCCCCCAAACATAAGTGCAAGTGTTACAGTTCTGGACAGAAAGGTATCCTGACTGGTCCGGAGATCAGGGTATAATTGAAGCTGGGGTATGGAGGGAAATGGCCTCCCCATAGGATGTGGCAATTCTGCTCCTTTCTTAGAGCCCTTACAGCTGAGCTCCTTTGGGTCCCCCTAAGGGAACATCCTAGCAGAGCCAACCTTTTTTTTTTTTTCCAGCTTTTCTCAGTTCTGGCCTAAGATGTTTCTTTTTCTGCTTCATTCTGCAGGGGAAACCCCTGCAGAAACGGAGCAATCTCCTCTGGCTCTGGCAAAAACTTACTTTTTCTGCTCCACTCTAAGGGAGTTTCCCAAAAGATGTACCTGCTTCTTCTGTTTTATTCTGCTCAGCCCCCCTAAGGAAACATCTCAGCAAAGGTTCTTCTGTTCCACTAAGGCCAAAGGAGATCTTCACCCAGAACTCTTTTAAAAAAGAGATTTGAGGAGGAGGAGTCCAGGAGAATGACTGCCTGTCAGGGTGGTGAAGGACAGCCAGCAACTGAACTGGCAGGGGACTTATATGGGACTTCTTAGGGGCAGAATTTTCCCAGGGAGAAGACTTTCTGCTCAGCGATTGGCTAGTTCTCCTTTACAGGGATTGGTTGGTTTAATTGGTCAGAAACCAGACCAGGCAGAGTTGGCTCTGGTTTCAGGACCAAACTGTGTCTCTTTCACTGGTCCATTTTAAGTGTTTTGGCTCTATTTTTAAGGCTAAGGTGTATTTCTTCCACTGACTGTGTTTCTAGGGCCCAAGTGTGTTTCTTAGGTTCTGGGTTCAACAATAGTGTTTCTTTGACTAGCTCTCAGGGCCAGAGTTGGTTTCTTTCACTGGGTCTGAGTTCAGGGCCAGGATAGGTTTCTTGGGCTGGCCCTTTTACCCTACAATAACCAAACTGTATTCTTATCTCTGTCTCTGGCATTACACCTAATCAATGAATGTTTCCAGAGACTCAAAGATTGGACTCTTTCTAAACCTCTTACCACTGTGGTAGAATGGAGTGGATATTTGCCTTTAAGACAAAGTAGCTTTTAAAGAATCAGTGTGTGGAGGTGATCTAGAATCTAGTCATCGGCTTACAAGCTGCCTTCAAAACTGCCCCCATCTAGACCTCTTATAAATAACTTTTCATGGACCTTTTCAAGAATCTTTCTTTCCACAAAAGTCCTCTGTATGTGAACAGTTTTGTAATAGGCACAGGCCTCAAGTTCTCAGCCAGAACAACTAGCAGAGGTGAATACCTTTGTGCCAGACCCTACAGGCCTTGCATCTCAGGTGTGGTAAGATGGTATTATCATTATGGGTGTGAAAAATAACACTCAAGGAGATTTAATAACTCTCCTTCTGCATCCAGCTGTGATGGAGGTGGGTCATCTTTCTATCTGCTGTTTCATTGGTTAATTAATAAAGAAAACTGCTTGGCCCTGATAGGACACAAAATTAGGTAGGTGGAGTAGACAGAACAGAATGCTGGGAGAAAGAAGCAGATTCAGGGAGTCGCCATGATTCTCCCACTCCAGACAGATGCCGGTTAAGACCTTCCCTGGTAAGCCAGCTTGTGGGCTACACAGATTAATAGAAATGGGTTAGATCAATATGTAAGAGCTAGCCAATAAGAGGTTATAACTAATGGGCCAAGCAGTGTTTAAAAGAATACAGTTTCCATATAATTATTTCGGGTATAAAGCTAGCCGTGCGGGTGGCTGGGTGCTGGGAATGCAGCCCACAGCTCCTATTGCAACAGAGTGGCACCTGACGTGATAGACTAAATCCACTTAAAAACCTAAGAGAGCTTAATTTTAAACAGAGAAAAAACAGAGTTTAATGCAGAGTTTTGCTGCTTGTTGGTGGCGTGCCATAGAGAGATTTCCTGATTCAGCAACAGCAGCAGAAAAAAAGCTGCATCATTTTAAAGCACGGCTTCCTGGGACTGTGCTGCCAGTGCAAACTCTGGCTTTAAAGCATTTCAATGGCATTTATGGGACTGGATGTTTGTGTTCCCGCTTGGGATAGGAAGGAGAGTGCTCTGAGACCATGCCAATGGCTCACCGCTCCCAGCCTGCACCTGGGAAGCTGGCAGAATCAGGCTTAGGCAGGGGGAAGAGCATGGCAGATTTCTGCCGCTATACAGAGACGTGTTTTCAGACTGCGCAGTGCTCTGCGTGGCTGTAACTTGGATGAAAAGAGTTTCTGTGCTGCACGCTCAGTCTCAGAATTAAACTGCTGAGTGTGGCTCCAATGTGGACTGCTGTGTGCCTGGAACTGTATGTGGCTCGGGCACCAAATGGCTCTGAGGCAGGAGCAGTTCAGCTCCACCATGCTGAACTGTGCTGGTCTCAGCCAGGAACTACCGTAATTTCTATAATAACAGCGCAGTTAAGGTTTAGACTGGGCAGGACACAGGTGGTACTGTATTACTTCTGCCTGGTGCAACTTAAGTTTTTAAGAACTGCTTAACATTTTAAGAAATGCTCCTGGATAGTAAAAAAATTACAGATTCACAATAAAACAGATTCAGACAGACCACTAAATGGATCACAGTGTTGGATGAGTGTACGTGGGCTTGAGAGAGAGAAAAAAAAATAGAGAGAATAAAGTTAATGCCTTAAAAAAAAGGATAAAGTCTTTAAGGAGACAGAGTACAGAGCAGATGAGGGAGGGGGACTTGATCGGGGGAGGGGGAGGGAATGGGAGGCGGTGGCGGGGAGGAGGCAGAAATCCTTAATAAATAAATAAATTTAAAAAAATTAAAAATTAAAATAAAAAAATAAATTAACAGAAATAAAGAAAAATAAGCCACGTAAAAATGGAAAATTCACAGAGAGTCCTGGATTATGTACATTGTGTTTTCTTTAAAATTTTTGACTGTGAAGGAGCTAAATACAGAGAAACATTTCATTGGGTGGTCTGCCAAACCACATGTATGTTCTAAAGGTACTATGATTTCAGAATTTGGGTCTAAGGATATGATGCTTTGGAGAGGGTCTTCTTTTGTTTTCACAGAGGATGAGACCCTGTGGATTGCGTCTATCCCAATATGGTATGATAGACCACGCCCTCCTGAAAGGTTGCTGTGAACACCCTCAAAAAATTACTTTGCTCAGCTGCCGACTGAAATGAACCTAGCAGACAGGTGTACCATAAAAGACCTGAATAACAGCACCCCCATTCAGCAGGAAGTAGTTTGGAGAGAAAAAAACTGTGCCCATGTTCCCAAATATTGTTTAAAAATGTTCTTTTACATTTAAAGGGGGATATGATACAGATATGAATAATTTACATTGATATAGATTTTAAGGCCAATTTTGTTATATGTATATGTATTTCTGATATTGATTAAGGTATTGTGATTGTGTAGTTTATTTAAGAATGTAATGTATAATTAGGAAATATAGGTTGTTAATGGATAATCATCAATAATAGTCAAGCTTGTAGTCATGTTAGTTAGATTTTCTGGATATGCATAGATATATTTCAGATAGGCATTCTTCATATCTTTCAAAGACTGCAGAATATGGCATTTAATGTTTTAATAATTTAGGGCTTTTCATGACAATGAGACATGTCTGCTCCTGGCAGCACCAATCTACTTCAAGAGGAAGATGGGCATCGAAGAGGCTCCTTATGGAGTTTGATAGTCATTTGGGTAAGAAACTGCTCTTGCCTGGACTGTTGCATGAACTGGACACAAAGAACCCACAGAGAGAGGACTGCTGAACTTGCCTAAAGGTGAGATGGTCTTTTGGGGTTCCTGATACATGAAAGAGTCTGTGACACAGTCTGCAGGACACAGCAGAAAGTGACTGAACTGCCTTTGAAATTTCCTGCTTCATGGAAATGTCTGCTGGATACTATGGCCTGTAGGCTGAAGATGAATGCCCCAATGGTAGAGAGGAACTTTGGGTGACTGTCCAGGCAGTGAGATGTCTCTGTCATTTCTAGAGTTTTGGACTTCATGTTTGCTTAGGTAATATTATATCCTTCTGGAGTCTTTGATGGAATTGAAGAATGGATAGTTATAGTTTTCCTTAGTTATGATAAAAGATAAAATAGATATAAATATTGTAACTGTAATTCTTGCTTGATAACTGTTTTGTTATATGTAACTTACTATGTTAAAGTGAAAGCCTTTCTTTTTTGTTTAAACAGCAAAAGGGGAAATGATGGAGGTGGGTCACCTTTCTATCTGGTGTTTCATTGGTTAATTAATAAAGAAAACTGCTTGGCCCTGATAGGACACAAAATTAGGTAGGTGGAGTAGACAGAACAGAATGCTGGGAGAAAGAAGCAGATTCAGGGAGTCGCCATGATTCTCCCACTCCAGACAGACGCGGGTTAAGACCTTCCCTGGTAAGCCAGCTTGTGGGCTACACAGATTAATAGAAATGGGTTAGATCAATATGTAAGAGCTAGCCAATAAGAGGTTATAACTAATGGGCCAAGCAGTGTTTAAAAAAATACAGTTTCCGTGTAATTATTTCGGGTATAAAGCTAGCCGTGTGGGCAGCCAGGTGCTGGGAACACAGCCCACAGCTCCTATTACAACACAGCTGTGCTCTGAAATGCCCCCCCCCTGGGGACACTGGGTGGAGGTGATTCAGTGCTGTGCTGCCTAGTGAGGCTGGCCTAACTCCCCATGCTAGGATTTATTAAATTTCATTTCTTTTCTTTAGATGCAGTTGTGATCCCCAACATGTGAGAAGCATACTGGCCTTCTCTTTTTGAAGATATTCATCCAACTGGCTCTCTTCAAGGATACAGGTATGCCCCGGATCCTAAGAGAAGTCTCTGATTCTTTAGCCAGTTTCGTCATTCTTTGTCTCCATGACAACTGGACTTGGAGAGGCACTAGACAGACGTTGGAAGGGCTCATTAGACAAGAAGATTGATTTGTGTGCAAGGTATTTGCCATAGAGTGCTACTGGCCATGTTTACTACTGGACTATGCTCGGCTCTGGAAGCCTTTCATTTCCTAGAGTCCTCTAGGTCCTCCAATGGGAAGCACATATATTTTCTTTCACTCAGGGTGACTCTTGGTAAGTTAGGTTCTTCGGCTTCTGTGATCTTTGCTATGATGTATTGTGTGGCCCAGAACATGGACCGTTCTTTCTTCCATCCCAGACTCCATTCCATCTGCCCACTATTGATGTCAACACCCTCCTTTTGTTCCTCAAGCCAACAAGGACACTGCTTCCAAAGCCAGAACACTCAGGAGCCTGCTGGAGAAGGCAGACACCCCAAGCCAGACATTGCTGGATCCGGTCCACCTCATGCTAGCACCTCAAGGTGCTTTACCTGTCTCAGTTTCTCCATTAAAGAGTGGGGATGGGGGATGATATGCGTCTGCATGTGCTTAGTTGAACATTTAGCAGTAGCCAGTGCTAAGTAAGCAGAGGATACTTTTGTTAGCTTCCTCTGTGTGTGTGTGTGTGTGTGTGTCTGTGTGTGTATCCAAGTGTCTTCTGTGTATGTGTACGTATGTGTACTATCTCAGGTGTGTGTGCGTGTGTGCACACTTGCTCAAGTGCATATGCATGTGCTTCTAGTGAGGCATAGATATACCCAAAGCTAGTGTCTCTAGGATGAAATCACTTCTTCCCCCTCTCAACCTACAGCTCTTCCAGAACTCAGCTTCCCTCCAGTCTCTCTTACCCCATGCCCCATGCTGTTGGGACATGCAGCTTCTCCCCATGACCTCTGCACTAACCCCGAAGTGATTGTGACACTGTGATTTCCTTGAGGCCAGGGTCCCTATCATGTGTTTGTACTTTTCTCCCTAGAGAGCTGTGCCTGGCCTGGCTTTCCTGAAAATCAACAATACATATGGAAAGAAAAAATGACTATTTGACAGCAGGAGGCCCACCAAGGCCACTGTGGGAAATGCATATCTAGGTCCTAATCTAAATCAGTGGGTGGAGCAGGGTGCAGGGCAGTGAGAACTCAAAGGAAATCGAACTTCAGGTCACACCCCGTTCAGTCCTTTCCCCATTTCATCCCCCCCCCCCCGATATTCCAAACTTTATCATTATTGAGAAAATTACCAACCAGTCTGTGTTAACAGGCTTGGTGCTCTAAGGAAGGCTGTTGCTGAAACAGCTGAGCCTGGGGAACCCAGCACTTGCAGTGAGAGGGGGGCTGTTTGCTTCTTCTGGCATGCTCAGTTGGTGGAGGCATAGGGCAAGTCTCCGATCTTCCTTCCCTGTTTCTGTGTCAGGCACTAGACTTCAGCATGACCTAATAAAAAAAAAACACTAAATTTCCTTGAATGCCAAGTGGCATTCCCTAGGATATCCCTAAGTTCCTGTTGGGTGTTGGTGATCTGCTTCTGCTCACTGAGCGTAGCTTTCAGGCAGTAAGTGGGTCTCTCAAACAAGTCTGCCTCTTTTACCGGCCCCCCACCAAACAGTTGCCAGGGTGGAGAGTACTAGCCAGTGGATGCAGGGTTTCTCTGGAGGAGATGAAGAGCTGTAAATTTGTCAGCGGGGACATTTGTGTGGCATTCTAAACTACCTAAGGCCACTGGGTTGAATATTTTAAAAGTGACTAGCCTGTTAGTTACACTACCATCAAGTTGTCTGAGACCAAGAAGGTCGTTCTTCACTCTCCCTCCCAGGTGCTTGCCTTGTCTTTCTTCTCCAGGGAGGTGTTACCTGTAAAGAAAGGATACAGGAGTTAGGGCTGGCTGGTGGCTGAGGTAAGGATCCTCATTCACAATCACGTGTTCAATGTTTAGAAGAATCACACTGTGACATCTCCCTGGGCTGGATAAAGAAAGTGTTGGTTTCCTTTTGTGTTCTGGTCTCTCCATCAATTAAAAGGGTAGCTGCAGGATAAGAACAGGATGTTTGCCCTTAACTCTCAGGAAACACACCTTGAAACCTGAGAGCGGATGGGTGATGTTGAAGGCAGCTACACTTTGGAGCTCTGAAACCCATTCCTCCAAAGAGGCTCAGTTATCCATGGAAGGCTATCCTGAAAAGAATTAACTGACACTTGCTACTTTTGTTTAAATGCTAAAAGTGTTTACTGAGGAGTCACTTGAGGGGTCAAGAGATTAATAAACCATAGATGGAACCCTTGGAAGCGGCCTTTTAGGGGACAGTGGCTCACAGCAGGTCTGGGCAGGCTCTTGGTAGTCCCCTGAAAGAGGCAACTTGATGCCTGTATGAGCTGTAAACTCTTTAACCCTGGCACGAGGAATCCCTCTTCTTTGGTGAGACAAGCCCTACTGATTCCGCCTGAAGTCAATGAAGAAAGACAAGACAAGATTAAAAGACTCAAGAACATCTTTGTGCTCTTCTCCCTGTCCTTCCCTACTCTCCCCTCCGTTCTTTTTTCTTTTTAAACAGGGTCTTACCGTGTAACCCAGAGTGCTGGAACTCAGGATCCCCCACCTTCCACTGATGCCATGACACCCCGCTACAACCTTTCAATAACTTTATTTTGTGCTTTTTTTTGAACCCTGAGTATAGAGACCTAGGACACACCATCCTCCATGTCCACCTTCAAGGAAAACTCTAAAAGTGGGACAAGAACCACAGAATGAGCTAATTCAACTCCGAATGAGCCAGAGAGCTGCACAGGTACAAATCAAAAACAGTCCCATCTGGCAAGGATGAAGCTTTGCCCTGGAGGCATGGTGTAGAGCTCCACCATGTGCGGGGTGGGAGTCTGTTACTGATGTGTCTCCTCAAATATATGGTTAGTGTTTCCTTCTTCCTAGGACCTGAAATTGCAATCATATTTGGAAATGGGGTCTTTAAAAATGAAGCCAAGTTGAGGCCACAAAAGGAACCCCTTAAGCTAATCTGAATGACAGCTCAGGCAAAGGGAATGGATACTACCTACAGAGGATGCAAGCTCCATGAGGATGAAGGCTGAGTGTGGGATGAAACTGCCGAGTGGTCGGGACCAGAAAGGATGACCAGCAAACCCCCAGAAGCTCCTTTCTCCGGGCCTCAGAAGAAACCCATGTGGCATGCACCACCAGCCACCAGGACCCATGGAAAACAAACTTCTCAGACACCTGTTTGAGTTGGCCTAGGAAAGAGCTGACAGAATTTCCCTCATACTCCTTATCTCACCGAATGCATTGCAAGACCCTAGTGGATTTCTGAAACTCTGGTCAATACCAACCTCTCTATAGACTATGGATTATCCTCTCTCTCTCTCTCTCTCTCTCTCTCTCTCTCTCTCTCTCTCTCTCTCTCTATCTCTCTCTCTCTCTCTCTCTCTCACACACACACACACACACACACAAACACACACACGCACACCTAAAATCAAGAGTTTACTTTTTAAATCAGGCATAGTTATAGACTGATGACAGACTACGACTAACAATATAAAGAATACATTTCAGGAATAGATTCTTCCCAGAGGCATTGGAGAGCTGATTTGTACCTGTCATAGTCAGGGCTTCTATTGCTGCTCTGAAATACCATGAGCAAAAGCAAGTCGGGGAGTAAAGGGTTGATTTGGTTTACACTTCCAGATCATCATAGTCCATCCTGGAAAAAGTCAGGACAGTAACTCAAGAAGGTCAGGAACCTGGAGGCAGGATTTGATGCAGAGACCATGAATGGGTGCTGCTTACTGGCTTGCATCCCATGGCTTGCTCAGCCTGCTTTCTTATAGAACCCAGGACCAGCCACCAAGGAATGACAACACATACCAGCGACTGGGCTCTCCCCAACTGATCACTAATTGAGAAAATGCCTTACAGTTGGATCTCAAAGAGGCATTTCCTCAACTGAGGCTTCTTCTCTGATGACTCTAGCTTGTGTCAAGTTGACATATACACAACCAGCCAGCACAGTATCTATGAGCAGGGATGAAAGAAAATAAGGGACAAAACCTGGCCCCTGCATCCTACATATTTGGAGTGTCCTCTGTAAGCACATAGAGACCCTGGGCTAATGTAGTGAGCCTGACAGGATCGCCATTACAAGATGGCGCCGACATCCTGTCTTGTTTGTTACAAACAACTCCATATTTGGCTATTCCACTGAGAGCTGCGCTTCCCAGCTTCCCGCATGCGCGGTGGATGTAGATTCTTGAGCCTATCCCGATGCGGTCTGGTGTCAGCTGTTGGTGGCAGCCAATCACAGGGCGACCCGTGTGCCAATTCCCTATTTAAGCGGCTGCCTAAGTGCACTCCCTTCCCTTCGCTTCCCTTCGCTTCCTGCTCTCCCTTCCCTTCGCTTCCTGCTGCCTCTCCCCTGTGCTCCCTGCCCCTTTGCTCCCTGTCCCTCGTTTTCCTGCCCCCTCCTTTCCTGCCCCCCATCAATCAAGGGCACTCCAGTAAAGCGTGATCTGAGTGGAATCCTGGTGTGGTGGTCGTTCTTCCGTCACCGGTCAAGAAGTCCGCCGCAGGCTAACAGGGCATTTTTCTCCAGAGATGGTATGAAAGAATGTGGGTTCCTGGATTTTGCTATGACAGCTGAGTGGTAGCTGGGCTTGATGGCAACACCTTTCATCACAGAGGAAGAGGTAGGTTCCAGGCCAGCCAAGGCTTCACAGTCAAACACTGTTTAAATAAATAAATAAATAAGATCTGAGAGGTAGCATTTTTTTTTTTCAGATTTTAGTTTTAAACACTGCTTAGCTAGAATATATTTTAGTAATTTCATGTCTTGGGGATTCACTTGTGTGTACAAGCTGTTTGTGTGCAACTGCTGTGTACATGTGAGTGAGGGACAAAAGGTCTTAGGGTTTCTATTGCTGTGAGAAAACACCAGAACAGAAAGCACCTTGAGAGAAAAGGATTTATTTCAACTTACAGCTTATAGTCCATCATACAGGGAAGTCAAAGGCAGGAACCTGGAGGCAGGGACTGATGCAGAAGCCATGGTGGAAGTGTTGCTTTCTGGTTTTCTTTCCATGGCTTAAGCATTTTGCTTTCTTACAGAAGTCAAGACTACCTGCCCAAGGGAGTGTTGCCCACAGTGGGATGGGCCTTTTCATATCAACCATAAATCAAGAAAATGTCTCACAGACTTGCCCCCAAGCCAATCTAGTGGAGGAATTTTCTCAGTTAAGGTTCCCTCTGCCCAAATGAATGTTGCTTGTGTAAAGTTAACAAAAACTAACCAGGAGACAATGTGACCTAACAGGTAATCTTCCCAGCCTGTATCGGCCTCTTGTCTGTGGTCAACTCAGGAAGTATAAAGCAAATTCACTTCCTTTTCTCTTCCTTGTGTGATAAAATTATTACTTTTGGAAAACAAGTGAGATATTTGGGTTTTATGGGCATTGTAAAACATGGAGAAACATGAGTGGGGGTGGGGTGGGAGGAGAGAGACTTCACTGACAGTCTTTTCAAGGAATAGGTCAGAATAGCTGGCGAGAACTACTCATTTGAAGACATGCATGCCTGATGTTTGACATTTTAACTGCAGAGTTCCCTGAAAGGTACATTTATTTTCAGAGCAGGAACACAATAGCAATTTTTCCCATCCCTCTGGCATTATGGGGTAAATGCCATATATGGATGAAGGAAATGTTCATGCTCACATTGTATGGAAGAACGCAGAACCATGTATTTGTTTTCTTGTTTGCTTTGAGAAAAGTTCTCATTATATTACTGGATAGACATTTACATGGCCCAAGAGCTGGGATTATAAGAATGTGTCATCATGCTGACCCCATTATTACTAACACCTTCAAAAAGTCTCCCTTCGTGTCACACTGTCACACTCACTGAACTGGGAGAAGCTAAAGGTATATATGCCAAGAACTTCTTCAGAAACAACTTCACAAACTTCAGTGAAAATGGTGTAGGTTGACCAGATGTACCACTCCCGAGCATGTAACATGCTAACTCCATGTCAGCAGTGTTTACTACAGCACCATTCACAAGAGCTGCAATGAGGGACCCACTTGTGCTGTAGGATCCACATGTGCTTGTTTGTTTCACAGCCTCTCAGCAGCTCAGACCCGAAATAACCACACAGAAACTGTATTAATTAAATCACTGCTTGGCCTATTAGCTCTAGCTTTTTATTAGCTAGCTCTTACATAGTAATTTAATCCATCTCCATTAATTTGTGTATTGCCACGAGGCTGTGGCTTACAGGGTAAAGTTCCAGCATCTGTCTCCAGCAGGGCTACATGGCTTCTCTCTACTCCAACTTCCTTCTCCCAGCATTTAGTTTAGTTTTCCTTGCATAGCTCTTCTCTACCCTATCAGGCCAAGCCAGTTTCTTTATTAACCAATGGTATTCACAGCAAACAGAGGAGAATCCCACATCACACATAGGCATCCACCAGCTGAGGACTGGATAAAGAAAATGTGACACACACACACACACACACACACACACACACACACACACGATGAAATACATTTTAGAAGAAAGGGTGAAACTGGAAGCAGTCATGTTAAGCAAGTTAAGCCTGTTTCAAGAAGGTCAAAATAATCATGGTTTCACTCCTATGTGGATCTTAGATTTTTATATAGATACATAAAATGAAGTATGTAGGAAGATATCAGTGGATGTGCTCAACATAATATATACTATCTGGAAAATATGCTTCTGCGACACAGAATCCATTGTGATGAAAGGTTTTTTTTTTTTAAGGAAGAAAGCATCATTAAAAACAATAGCTATCACATTTAAAAGAAAGTGTATCAACATATACATTTACATTTATAATTTAAGAGCATATATGTATACAGGATGTCTAATCGTGGTTGCCACCTTGATACATCTACAAAGAGGACCTGCCTTCCTCAGATTGTCCTGGGGGCATGTTCATGTCCATGGGGCATTTTCTTGATGGCAGATTGATGTGCAATGGCCAAGTCCACTATGTGCAGCTAATTCCCTGGGCAGCTGGGTGTGGGCTGTGTCAGAAGAACGGTCATTGAATGTGACTCTAGGAGAAGGCTAGAGAGAAGAGTTCTTCCACTGGCTTCTGTTCCAAGCTCCTACCCTGGGTTTCTGCCGTGGCATCTCTTGATGATGGACTGTAAACTGTGAGGTGAACAAACCCTTTGCTTGACAAGTTGCTTGTGGTCATGGTGTTTGTCACAACAAAGCAAACCGTGGCAAATTGAAGTCTCTGATCCTGTTGGCATTTGTCCTACTTCTTGGGTGAGAAATTGCTTGATTTTTATTTCTGTCCAGCTATCCTTGTACAGATTATGCAAAAGGAAAATAAGCCGGGTGGCCCAGCATTTTGCTGTCTGACAGAGAGATATAAAGCTTTTGGGATCCTGTCTTTAAAGTGAGTCTTTATTGTTCGTCTTCTTTCTGTGCTTTCAGATTCACTCAGGTTCCTCCTCCACCACCAGAGAGAATCTTTACTCATGAGCTCCAGAAGGGCATCAGAAAGGACACATTAGTACAATTCTTACTCTTACTGAATCATTAATATTTTATCTACACCTTCCTTTTTTTGATGCAAAGTTTCTCTTTGTAGCCCACACTGGCCTCAAACCAATACTATTATTGTATTATTATTTTTTATTGTATTATTATTGTTACTGTCTTTTTGAGACAGGATTTCTCTGTAGACCAGGCTGGCCTTGAACTCATAGAGATCTGCCTGCACCTGCCTCCTGAGTGCTGGGATTAAAGATGTGCACCACCACTGTCTGGTGTACACCACCACTGCCTGATTCAATCCCAATATTATTATCCCAACCTCCCAAACGTTGGGATTATAGGCTATGCCACCATGCCAAACTATATGTATTTTATTGTGACATAAATTCACAATAAAATACAAAGTCTCAATAAAAAGTTGAGAGGGTTCAGTGAATTTAGAGCCACCAGGCTTCCAGGGGATACTGTGACTTAACAAAATACTAAGAAATAAGAAGTGTGTTCAGGCGACCTTTGCAAAAATGGTGAGAGTTGTTTTTAACTGGTAAGGTCACTTGAAGATCTTAATGAACTCAGGTGAGGAGGCCATGATGCTGCAGAGAAACTGTGGTTATTGCCACTAGAAACTCCTGGTTTTGTCGAGCTTGATGGAGTTTGAGCTTCTTGGTTGTCCCAGCCTGAGATGGTGAGGGTAAAGCCCAATTTAGTCAATGGGTGACTATTAACTGTAGAATATTCTATAAGGATCAATAAACATTTTCTTCATCTTCTTTCTATTCTTATCTGAATTTTCTTATCAGTTGCTAAGCTTTAGAAAACAAAGTCTAAGTCTGAATCTCATTTGTGTTTGCCAGCCTCAGAGGCGAAGAGAGTGTGAGCAGGAAGGAAAGCAGGGGAAGCTGTGACTGGCAGGAAGGGTGTGGCTGTCTTTCCCTATGGCAGGCAAGATTAGTTTACTCACCCCCAGTGGAAGAAAGTGGCTCTCTCTGGTCTCAGTTACCCTCAAAACGTGTGTGAAAATAGCCAACCCTGGACAACATTCTTGATAAACAGTCCAACACAATTAGTCTTCAGCCTACATAACTACATACATATCTATGTACATATACGTACTTACACACATATGTCAGAGGAAATCTATGCTTAAGAACTTCTTAATCAAAGCAGCAGCATCCATCAGTGCTGAGAGTTGACAGTAAATGTCGTGAATGACCCACGGACTGAAGTGTGAAACACAAAGCATATTTTAAGCTTTGAAACTCCAACCCCTCCCCACCCCCACCCCGGCACAGCAAGTTCTTCCATAGAAACTCCCCTTGCTAAGCATGGTGCCATCTTGGCACGGCTAAAGGCGGTACTGACGTTCCGATGGTGGCAAGTATCAGGATTCTGTTTTAGAGTGGCTGCCAACGCCAGCCTCCATTGAGAAAAACATGTGGAGGCCTATGTAGGGTGTAAGGACAAATCAGCCTAAGAAAGTCATGACTTCCAAAGGCTTCTTAATGATAAGTCCCTAGTAGAGTTGCAGAGGCAATGGGGGGGTTTCTCAGAGGGCTTCTAGGTGTCAGTGATGACACCATCACCATGGGCAATCAGACCCAGAGAATCCCTTCTAGCTTCTGGTTGACCTGAGTTACAGATAGAACATTTGGAGACATTTTAGGAAGAGACTGCAAAATGGTCACTGATGTGTGTGTATCCATGTTCATAGACGTGTATATGAAGGGAGGCCAGGGGGCAGTCTTAAGTTTCCATCTTCAGAAGTCATTTAAGCTGTTTTTGAAGCAGGGTCTCTCACTGAGATTTGGAGCTTGTTGAGTAGATTAGGTCAGCTGGCCAATCTGTTGGAAGTAAAAATAAGAGACTAGACCAGGAAGGAACTGAAAGACAGACCTTTAAAATACTGTGGGAATTTGAGTCAATCAAAAAAAAAAAAGGCACTACAAGCTGTTGGGAAATACTTTCAGGTGTGTTACTTTTCTTTATGCGCACTTAATTAACCGTGAAGCTGTGATTATTTGCCTGTCTAAAACACCTGATGGTCGTAATAAAGAGATGAATGGCCAATAGTGAGGCAGGAACAAGAATAGGTGGGGCTGGCGGGCAGAGCGTATAAAAGGAGAAGGGAGGAAGGGAACAGGAAGTTAACTAAATACCAGGAGAACAAGGAGAGGACAACGTCCAGGGGCAGCCACCCAGCTATACAGCAAGCCACGGAGAAAGAAGTAAAGGAAGGTAGACAGAAATAGAGAAAGATAAAGCCCAGAGGCAAAGGTAGTCCGGATAATTTAAGAAAAGCAGGCAAGAAACAAGCCAGGCTAAAGCCAGGCATTTATAACTAAGAAGAAGCCTCTGTGTGTGATTTATTTGGGATCTGGGTGGTGCCCTCCCCCACTAAAAAAGCCAAAAGAGTAAAACATCACACAACAGCAAGTAAGAAGAACCTGGAACCCATGGGGCAAAGTTGCTGCCCACCGGATGAATGGCCCAGATACAGCAAACTGATCTTCAACCCTTCCAGCCGGCTGCCACTCCTGCCTTTTACCCTTCTCTCCTGGACTCTGTTGGGCTGACTGCCACTCCCTAAAATCTTAGCTTCTTTTCTGTCTGCTGGAACTTCTTCCTGTCAATGAGCAAACGTCCTGAGCTTCTACAAACCGAACCAGAGAGCCTAAGCTGCGGGAGCCTCACAACCTCATTCCCACCTTCTCTTAAATTCCTACTCCAGTTTTTTATTTCAGCCCTTAAGTATTTGGGAACTGTCTCCATACCTGACTCCTGGGTACTTAGAGAGCCTTGTGTTTTACACCCCCATTAACATTCCAATGGTCGCCCAAGGCTAGCCTTCACTTCAACCCTTCCTGGGTTTATCTAGCTCTCTGCCCTCAGGCCTCCTGCTTTGTTTTCTGTAGGGTCTTTTAGAAGTTGCTTTTCTTAGAACTCTGCCTCAGGCTACCTGACTTTTTCCCTTCACACAGTTAGTTTCCTAAGTGGTGGGACCTCCCTCCTGGGTCTCCTTGGTTCCTGAGGCAAACAGCCAATAGCCTTTTCTCTTTACAGGCATCCGAACCCCACACTCCAGTTAGGTCTGAGCTCCTCCAAGCCCTGAAAACTCTATTGCCCTATTGCCCCTGGCCTCCCAAAGAAAAGCGGTTCCTCACGCCCTCCCTATCAAATCTGGTCCCACTCAGCCATTAAAACTTGCAATTGACTTCCAGTATCAGGATCCAAGCTGCCGCCAGTGGTCACCTAACCTTTAGATAGGCGTTAGCACATTCACGGCAAGGTCCCAGCAAATGGATCCTACCCAAGACTCCCCTAGAGCCCTTGTTCTGAACCCTTCTTCCTCAGCCTGGAGAGATATATTCTTGGAACCAAACCCTGGCCATTGGGTCTTGTCCCCAGCTTGCTGCACTTCAGCCTTCCCCTTCCCTGATGTTCCTCTTTCCCCGATTTCTTCAGCTTCTGTTTTGTTTCTTCTAGGGGGAGGGGGAGCTAACTCTGTCCTCTGTACACGTTAGGCAAACCCTTTGTCACTGCAAAGGAGAGGGCCACCCCAAAGCCCAGTTCGAGCTCTCATACTTCAGAAGAGAGTTTCTTTTCCCAGAATTCTAAAATGTAGTTGCTGCCACGGGTAAATAACAGTGCAAAAATTGCTATGCCTTGGAAGCCCCCATGTCAGAACTCTTGCTGACATGTTCTCTAAGTTCTCAGGTGTGAAAGAAAGGTACAGTCATGTCTGTGTGGCTAGTCTGGCTCAGCTCGGAAACCTCCGCTGGCACAAGTGGGTTGTCTCCCTTGAACCTCTCCAGCCCCTTCTCTCTTTGCTTCAGGGAATTCTGGGAGGGGAAGCCCCTGCCACCTTTAGAAGTCTCTGCCAGGTAACACTTCCCCGTCTTCGCAGAGCTAGAACTGCTAGCTGGGTAGATCAGGGCTGGATTTGGGTCGGCTTGTCAGTTGCTGTAAATCACGGTCAGGCTGAGCATAAATGCAGGCTTTCTTTCCCAAATCCCCACCCTCCCTGGGTGCACAAGCCAAAACAAGATGTGGGGGTTTTCTCTTCCTTTCCACGGGGGCAAAGCTCCTTCGGTGGTTAGACTCCTGGTATGTGAACACACCCAAGGAAGTCCAGGTTTCATGTGCCTCTGTGTGCACCCCCCCCACACTCCCTGCCCCGTCCCTGAGCCCCCGGGGAGATTTTGCAAACACTGCCTTTCACCGTCATTGTCAGGCCAACACAGGGCTTTGTTTCATCCTCTCACTGTGTTTCCTATCTCACTATTCAAATATAGACAACTCTGCATGGGAATGTTATTATTAACAATGAAACCAGTCATTAGCACTACGACGTTTCCTCCTCACCCTGCTCCCCCCATCCCTGGAGGTGCAAGCATCTACCAGATCCCAGTGATGAGGGCCTAACAGGCCATCCTGTGCTGAGTCTCAGGCAGTGCTTTCTCTGGTGCTCAGGCCAAGGGATTGGATCCATGGCTCAGCTAAGATGGGAGGATCCAGGGACAAAGATTTACCGAAAAGGGGGAAATGGATGAAGACTGTATATTCTACCAGCCTAGCTTTCCTGCGTTGGGAAGATGCTCCTTCCTGGAGGAGCAGCCTCCCTGGAACCTGGGTGTGGCCATCTGTATACATCCTTGCTGTGTGGTCCTAAAACTCAAGGGACCTTTCAGAGACTTTAGCTTCTTAGATTTTCTTTTCTGTGATGTGGGAGTAGAGTGAGGAAACAGGTTATCCCCCTAGCTCCCGGAAGCTGACTTCAGCCATGGTATGAGCTGTTGGCGGGACAGTTGTAAAGTAAAGCACAGGGAAAAGTGGCTTTCCAAGGAGACCAGGGGTTCAGAAATCAGACTGAAATGCCAGGTGGATCAAAA